>NC_071397.1:87168172-87779724 GCF_022682495.2 Desmodus rotundus | reverse complement strand
TCTTCGATCCCTCACTCTAACAGGGTCGCTTCCAGCTGCCTTCTTAACCCCGTCTCTCTCCATCCTCCAATTACCCCCTGCATGCTGTCAGCATGACAAACCGAAATAATTATTTTCAAAACCTACTTCACTCAAAAAGTCACTGAACTTATCTCACTATTTCCTTATCTCTAAAACTAGTATAATAATAGCTAATTCAAATGTAAATTAACTGACTTTTTTTTTGTTTTTTTTAATTCATTCAATTTGTTGGGCTGTCATTGGTTAATAAGACTACACCACTTGCAGGCGTACAATTCTGTGGTACGTCGTCTGTACACTGCATTGCGTGCCCACCCAAAGTCCGATCTTCGTCGTCTCCATGTATTTGACCAGCCACGACTCTTTCAGGACACTTACATCTGGCAAGCAGTGTTTGGTCCACAGAAAGCACTTAGCAATAATAAATAAAAAGTTTACTCCCTGCTCACTGCTTTTAAATCCAAAAGTTCTTGATGCGATCCTATCAGCCCCTCTGCCTTTTCTTAATGGCTCTCCACACCCCAACCCAAAATAATCTAAACTGCAGTGTAGCCCCGCCAATCAAACTCCCTGAGATGACGGAAACGCTCTTTAGCTTTGATGCCCAACAGAGTACTGTGGCTACGGGGTGCTTGAAATGTGGCTAGTGTGACTGAGAGACTGAACTGTGATTTTGTTTAATTTTGATGAATTTAAATGTAAATGCAGATGTTCCATGTGGCTAGGGGCCTTCCTATCCACTCCAGGCATGATTTCCTTACAATATTCTACAGGATACAGTTTCCTAAATTTCTCCAATACACATTACTTTCTCTCCATTGGTAGAACTCTTTTCTCTGAAATAACAGCCTCTCCTTTCTCTGTCAATTCAAAATTTATCTAGCCATTGAGATCCAATTCAATTTCCACCCTCCACTAAAAGCCCTGTACGGTAGCTTCAGTTCAGCAGTGTCTTATCCATATCGGTCATCTCCATCATGCTGCCTTACTATCCTGTACTTTACTTACATGCTGCCTTGTTTTATTTATAGGTTGTTTTGTCATTTGTTTTACCTTCCCTCTAACACCACTAGGAAGAATGCTCTTCAAGAGAAGGAGAAAAAAATGAATTTATTGGTCCTTCAAATGTCTGGAAGAATGATAAACGCACAACCATTGATCAACAGGTTTCACTGGCAAGAATAAAACAATTACGATGTATTAAAGTTTTACGTCCTTCATGTGATTTTACAATTTAAGAAATAAGAGCCATGATCTTGGCAAACAATTAATGCATTTACAAAGTTACCGGAAGAGTTAATCTAATTCAACTCTCAAACAAAAAATTATAGGGGTTATTTTAATCATCTTTCCATTTTCTGAAAGGATCACAAGTTACTCTGAAGATTTTGCACTTATCTGACCCATAAATTTCTCCAAAGAGAGGTTTCAGTCCTTCTGGACCACTCAAGCTTAACTTGACAGAAAAAGTTAATTTAAATGTATTTTTTGAGTCACACTTTAAATTTTAAAAGAAAGTGCTGCCCTCTTGTGAAATGAGGTAGAAGATTTATCATTTCACTGACAGTTGAGTAAATACTGCACAGGGATTAAAAGTTAACATTTAACATTAAAACTAAATAGAGTTTATCGCAAAGTTGTACAGGTTTCTCCTGAGGTCTCTCCCTCATGCTCTTGGTTAATTTTTCAACCAAATGAAGAATGGATCATGAGGGTACACTGTTCACAAGTGTACCACACCTGAAAAAATAATGAATACTGGAACACGGTCACTATGATAGCAGTAAAAAGTGTAGCTTTTCATGCTGACCTACCGAGGAGACTATGGGAGGACACCCGTGAAGAAGCAGACAAGTCAATGGCAACATGGGAAGTTACAAGTCAACTCACTTTCTGACCTTTGGCAAGAGCTTCACCTGCCTTCAGTCCACTTATTTACATATAAAGTATTTTAATAATACCACCAACTACATAGATTTGTGCTGAGATTCAACGAAACAGCAGAGGTAAAATAATTAGTATAGTCCTTGTTGCATGGAAGGTGCTTATTAAAGATTATTGAAGCAATAGCAAAAATATTATCATAAATTCAATTACATTCATGCAAGCATTGAAACAATACAGTCCCTCAGAAAGCCTAACAATTGTAATATAATCTGTCCTTTACTTGGGCATCTATTACGGGGCACATGTATGAGGTATAGTGATAAAAGACATAAAAGTTATTTACTTTGGAGAAGCTTCCATTCTGAGCTATCCATGAAAATACAGGGGAAGGAAAACATGCCATAATCTCATGAAGTGCCAATGTGAGCAGATGCACAATTCAGACACGACTACTATAAATCCAATAGGCTTTAAGCATCTAACTAAACATGTGAGTTTACTAAACCTTTGGGTGACAAACAGTAGATTACCTCAATTCTAAGGATACCTGGTACGAGAACAAAGCCCCACAAACTGGTGTTAAGCAGTAGTGTTTCCTCTTTCCGTGGAGGGTGCCTTCTTAGGATGAGCCTTCCCTCCTGTCCTCTCCGAGATTGGAACGGAAGGAAGGTGAGCAGTTGGCTGGACAATACAGTACAGCAAGGACAGACGGTTTCCCCTGTTAGCAAACACGAGTAATTCACAAACTAGCTTGCATTTACCCACCACATTGGGATGCACAAGTAAACAGCCACCATTTATATATGAGTGTTACGAACAGGTGTGCCTGTAAAAGAAGGTATTTAAAGTTCAGGGCATTCTTTCGTTGGATTCTCAACACTCTAAGCGAGTTGTCCATTTGAAGTAATCTTCTGGAAATTCTTTTGTAATGTAGAAGATATCTTGTCAAAGTAAAAGCCACCAATGATATTTTTTTTGGCAGTTTGAATTTTTATGCATGAGAGGTTTCCTTAACTTTCAAAAACATCCATTTCTTGATTGGAATTATAGTGGAGAATAAAGAAATGTCTGGATAATGAGATGAAAATTGCCTTAAGGAGTAGTTTGGATGTTCTACTTAGTAATATAATATATTTTGGGTACAGCTTCCTTTAAAGAAAAATCTCTTTTACAACAACCTGTAAATTGCAGGAAGGGGAAGGGTCATCAAGGAACATGTATAAAGGACCCATGGACAAAGCCAAAAGGGGGTAGAATTGAGTGTGGGAGGTGGCAGAGGGGGAGTGGTTGTGGGCAAATTCAGACAACTGTACTTGAACAACAATTAGAGAATTAATTAATTAAAATTAAAAATGCAAGAATGACAATCATGAGGTTCTATTATTCTAATTAGTTGCCTCTCTGCTCAAATACCAGACAGCCACAGAAAAACCTAGTAACATTTTTGGTCAGCTGAGAAAAAAGTTTCCAATTAAATGTTAAGGAGAGAATATTATCATACACATTATTTATAACATTTTAAATTAAATAATGCTTTGATTTTACTGGGCTTATGCAAAAGAAATGTTGACTCATCATACACGTGTGGGAATTCTTCCAACAAATAATGAAGGTTAAAAAGGTGGGAAAAGATATGCCTCAATAACTTTTCAGGCTGAACAGAATTACATTACATTGTAACCACTAATTTTCTTAATTTTGTAGAGGAGGTGGAAGTTTGACAAAGTGCACTGTTAAGTACAGTAAATAGAAATCACTGACCTAAATCTTGTTACCATTTATTTAATCAGGTAAAACAGATCTGTTCAATGACCCCTATTAAGATCAACAAGAAGAAGTTTTCAAGTTCACAGGATAAGAGAAATGGGCCCCTGGCGTGTGTGCTGAATAATCAATTTTCATTAAAGGTGTGATGATTTGATATGATGGACCACCGAACACCATTTTGACATAAATTTTTTTAAAGAGGTAATTTCTCCCTCCCCCCTCACTAGCAGTCAATGTTTCCATGGGATCTCCCACTTCCTGGCAAAGTCAGACCCATGCTCAGGAGAAGCTCAGAACATGCACAGCTCACCGCCCCTCCACATCCCACCCCTTTGAGCTACTGAAGTCATATGAGGAACTCCTCTATGATTACCTTAAAAAATAAGCTACAATTCTATTGCACCAAAGAAGCAAAATTAGGCACAGTAATTAGGGTAGACAAAAATAATTCCTTAAACTACAGTATCCTCAAGAAAAAAAATTACATGACAATAAGAATTCAATTTGATGATCGTTAGTACCAGCATATGGCCAGTACTTCAGAGAAATCTCTGTCCACTAGGTTTGAATTCATTATTCATCTTCACAGAAATTGAGATGACAAAAGTTGGTTCCTCTGAAAAATTAAGAATTATATAATGATAGTTATTTTTTTAAATAAAATACTATGAAAAAATATAATGAAAAACCTATTAGGGAAAAATAAAAATAAGATCTCTAAAAATAAATGTATGACTAATATATAACCAAATGTATATTTAAATATATACCTAGTTATAATTTTCTCTTTAGTTGTTATTATTATTAGCATATTAACAGTTTATAAATCTAAATATAACATGTTATAAGAAACTTATTTTTTAACTTTTAATCACTCAGAGAAGAGAGGGTTAATTTTGAACGCCCTGGTACTTTCTACCACAAGCCTTATTCAGTACGAAACTGCATTTCAGGTCTCTGGATCCAAAATGACATATCAACACGAGCCATTTGAACTAGTCAGAGAGACTTTTTAAATACTCATTTTCGAGTTCGTTGAAAATGGCACAAAAGGATAGAGATTACAAATTTTTACTAAAGTATTTAGTTTTGCACACGGTTCCAAAGGGCTTTGCTTATCCTCGACATGTGCTGCTACTCTTTAGCGACTGCGGGTCCCTGCTTTCACTCACGTGTGTCTCTGCTTTGCAAATATAAACGTGAATTAGAGTCACTTGTGATGCCGTATGAAGGAGAAAAATTCCCCACTGACTGTGCCCTTCTCAGGAGGACGATGAAACTCACTCACTAAGCCACAACAAATATGATAAGCCATGGATACCATGGACTCAGTGTTACATGCAAAAACAATTGTAAAAAGTGTGCATACATGTGTATAGAAGGATATACAGTAATATAATTTTTGATCTAATTGAAGGAACACTTCAGCAAAATGAACACAAATTTTTAACAAAACCCAATTATTTATAAAATAAACAAGAACTTCCATATTCCCATCAAAACTATTCAAATCCAACCCACTCTCTCTCCGAACAAAATTAAACTTATTTCCCACATGCAATACTTTAAACTTTAACCTAGACATTGGGTAGTTCCCTTGTGATACACTGTTTATCAGCCCACTTTGATAAATCAAACTGTAAATGTCTACCTTTAAGGCCTCCTCTCCACTTCTTCCATGAACTTTTCCTCCTTCTAACATGACAATCACACGTGTATTTTACTCCCTAGACCCCCATCACTCCCTGACGGAGACAGGAGCCCTTTGACTCGGTACCTCTGACTTTTGCCTTGCACTTAACCTCCATGCATCAACAACTCCAGGAAAATTGTTTTCCCTAAAGCTGTTTGATTACGTAGGACAAGAGGGGGGCTGAAACAGAGTGCTCTGGGGGCTGGGGACATTACATTTGCCTGTGTGCACCCAAGAGGGGCCAAAAAGTACTAAACTAGGCACAGGGTCAAAAAAACCCTGATCATGTAACATGTGTTTAAAAGCCACGTACCATGAGAGCTTGCACAGAGGTAAATATAATCCGTGCGGGAAATCCATACAAAAAGTCATGCCAATATTCATTCCCCTAATTCTGAGGGTGGCTACGCTTCATATTCAGAATACAACAACTATCCCATTGGAAAAAGATCTCCTCTTAGGGGTACTGCATCAGTTTTTCTTTAATTTTCCCACAGCAAAAAACAAAACAAAACAAAAAAACATTTCCAGTTAAAAGGATTAAAACTTTGGAAGTTACAGAGTTCCTTGAGAGGACGGAGGAGAAGGGTAGATTTGTGTCATTTTGTTTCCAAACCAACCTTCTGTCACTATTGCATAAAACAGTTGGAGTTTGGCCATAAGCAGTAGAACTTGTCTGAGCGGGAAGAAAACAAACACATAACTCAGAAATTAAGAAACATTTCTCCCAACTCCCTCAAAATATATATCAGTTTTGTTTCTTGGGATTAGGGTTAGAAGAACAAAAGATCACATGAAAAAGGGAAATTTACTGTAGTAAAAATGATGTCAGATTAACAAGAAAGCAAAGAGAAATAACTAGAAAGAAGATCTAAAATGGACTAAGACAACTAGGAACAAAACATGAGGCTTTTTACAGTATGTACAACCTCTCTGGGCCCACGCCACAAATTAAAACCACACCCATAAATTTTCTTCACTCCTTATACAGGGTATTTGTAGAAGTGACATAAAATTAAAGAAAAATTAGCCATAATAAAAAAAAGTGCAGACCATGGCTTTGCAGCTTCTTCACTGAGTTAAAATTGGCTAACCCACACACAGACAGTAATTAGAAAAATACCATCATCTTTTCAAAAAGGAACATACACTCCATGCCTTCCTTGAGATCTCATTAGTTTGGAATAAGTTCTAGTCAAAGACAAACAGGTTTCATACATCATACTAGATTTTAATTACAGATAAATATAGTTGCAAATTTTATATTCATGTAAACACCTGCACTGCCTGTGTCAAGATTCCTGAGCAATAAGATTTCTGTAAACCTAAAAGCATAAAATCAGCCAATCACAAATTAATTACCTTATCATGGAAATACTATTCAGGTCTTGAGTATTTTTTCCCTTAATAACTGGGTTCCACTCATTGAATTTACTGAAAGCATAGGAAAAACTCAACCTCTAAAATTGGCATTTTGTTATATCCCTTAATAAAAGCACGGTATCCAGAATCTATAATTATCTTAGAGCAAAGGAGTAATTTCAGCAATAGGTTATTCTCATGGTGAGAATGTGTTAGAATCATCAGGGTGCTAACACTTACAGACATTATTTTTGTTAATTTGCCTTCCTCGCTTCCAGGAAAGAGTTATTTTACTTCATTTTATTTACTTATTAATAGATCTTCATTGTCCAAGAATTCCTCATCTTTAAATAAAAAAGGGAAAAAACTGGCAATAGAAACTAGTTCAACTACTTTAAATGAAAATAACTTTTAATACATTTCAGATTTTAAAACAACAAAGATCACAGCTGAGAAGAAGCTCTCTTGAAAACATGCTGATCCATAATATAAATATTGAGGCCAGGTTGGCAGACTTTCACACAAACCCCTAATAACAACAGTTGTTAAAACAAGTATTTATATAGTGATTTTAATGAGACCAGAGCTTTGAACAAATACATATAAACTATAAACTGTACTCATGATTAGATACCTTCATGTCTCAAATCTGTATATTACAAGGTACTCTTTAAGGAATATAAAAACTAAATAATACATTTTTCTGATAATATCTTAAGAAATTATAATCTAATAATTTTAGTACAGAATAAATATGTAAATTTTATTTGTGATAGCTTTTAAGAAAATAGATGTAAAAGAGAGTTTAGGATTACTTATTAAGCAGTATATTCTTACAAATATTTTCAAGCTTAAGATTAAACTAAATTTTCTGAGTTGCTTTAGTTTTATACCAAAGGATACTCTTAATATATTACATTGGAGATGAACCTGAGAGGTCCTCTAGCCTACTTTTACATAATCAATCAATTAATATAATGATTCTGTGTTATATTATTATATTAATAGCACTATGATTGTTATAAAAATCACCATAATGATTCTGTCTATAAATACTTGATAAGGACGTATTTTCCACTGTGTGTGCACATTTGACACAAAGGAGAGCTGCCTGGCAATGCATCAGATTCCAAAATTTCTTCTTTATATTAAGGCAGAAAAAAGGTGCCTCCATCATGTCTTACCTCCTCTTCTGCCGCTACTACAGACCAAACTCGTATTTTCAAAGGATGATCCTTTCTCTATTTGATTGTAATGTAATTATCATGACTCCTGAGTTTCCTCTTCCTCTTTTTTTCTTTTTGACCTAAACTACTGTCCTCCACAGAGCCATTTTCCCCATATTCCTTTTCGGTGCTAGAATTTATGGCTTTATCTCAATGTTGCCTATACAGTCTCTGGCACATGCTGAAGCCTTCCCTGGGAACAGCCCTCTCTTTCCTTCTGCCGCTAAGGCTTCATGCCCCTTTGTCCAAGATAACGCCAACACATTCTTTAGAATTGTCTGCCAGTGTTCACTTCTAGAAGGTCTGCTTGGACATCTCAAAGCTTGGTTAACTGTCCCCACCTCTTCCCCAGAGAAACTCCCACAGAAGCATTCTGCCACCTTGTCTGTTATATGGCTTCATGATTCAAAAAATATCGACAGTAAAAGCAGTAAGACAAAAATATATAAGTTAAGGAGCAATAGGACTTGGTATTTGATTGATTAGATGTGGGGAGTGATAGAAAATACAAAAAGGATACCTAAACTTCTGGCTTGGGTAATTAGACAAGATTAACCAAACAACAGAATACAGTAAGATAAATGGATTTGGGCTTTAAAGGGTCTAAGAAACCAACTTAAATTTCCATTAAGCACTTAAACTGAGAAGTTAAAGCTCGTGCCACCCTGCCTGGTGGCTAAACAGGGATAGTACAAATTGGGATGAGCTTTAAGTGTAGATTACATGCCAGATTTCAGCAACGTAGTGTAAACAAAGAATTAAAAAATACCTTAGGAGTAATTTTTATGTCATTTACATGTTCAAGGAACATTTTAGATACAGTGGGTTAAGTAAAACACATGAACATTTAAAAATTTTTGAGATCACAAAAGATCAGGGCTGGAGATGACAATATACAGGTTTAGGAGTCATCAGCAAATTGACAAGTTTCAGAGTCCAAAGAAGAGTTCATCAAATGAAAATGAAAGACGTTTGCGGGCAGAACTCTGGGAAATTTGTTAACTATTGAACAACAGGAAGAAAGCCAACAAAAGCAAAGGGAAGGAATAGCCAACTGCAGCAATAAAATTAAAAGTATGTGACACACCAGAAGATGGGAACACGCACTGGAGGGCACTGTCTGTGTAAGACAGTACAGAATCATCAAGTGAGGTAGGGCCTAGAAAGAGGTCAGGAAGAAAGTGAGCAATGACCCTGGCCATGGCAGTGTCGCCAGGGCCGAAGCCAAAGCCAGACTGCCTTATGTTGACAGCAAAATGAAAGTGAGCACGTCAGAACAATGTGAGCTGAAACTGTTTCAAAAAGTTTCACTGTGAAAAAATGATGAATGAATGAATGAATGGTTCTTACAGACCAGCTTACCCTGACAATCCACAGAAGACTAAAAGCTCAAGTTGGCTGAGGTAACCACTAACAGATGTAAGCATCTACAAACAGCAATTCTACTTCTAGCTCTTTTAACTCAGTAACTGGAATCCTAGCACTAATGTTACCTGATAGTGACAGACTGGCCAGTTCACTTCATTGCCGTCTAAAAGGATCACAGCCAAGGGCCACAATTTAATACGTGGACGTTCTATCACTCAAGAAAATGAAAACAAAATACACACACAACTTCCGAAAATAATTTTTAAATATCACTGGTAATCCAGAACACTACTTAGTTACTCTAATGAACTAAAAATCACTTTAAATCTAATTTTCCAAACAGGTATATCCTAGACCTAAACTCCTTACTAAGAAAATGGATACTGTTCTACTACAATCAAATTCTACAGACAATGGTCAACAGGAATAAACCTGTGTTATGTGACCTCTTTCATTGTTGAAGGAACATTCTAGTGATTTCCCACCTGTGAATCCGTGTTTTAGGGAAGCACCTGGGGCTGGAAGATAAGCAGTCCCAAGGGTGATGAGATTTTAATGTTTATAGCATCCGAAAGAAAACACTGCAGACTGAGAAAACAACAAAAACTGTGAAATGTATTTTCTATTTAAATACAGTGCCGAAGAATAAAACTAGTGCAATTACATCACTAAGGATGAAGACCCACACCCAAGAGCTTATCTTAAGGGTGAAACGGTCATCGCCTTTTTAAAAAATTACCCTGCGCTTCAAAATTGTATTAAATGTGTCAACTACAAAATCTGTTTTTTTAAATATTTCATTTATTTATTTCTAGGGAGGGGAAGGGAAGTAAAAAGAGAGGGAGAGAAACATCAACCTGTGGTTGCTTCTCACGTACCTCCCACTAGGGACCTGACCCAAAACCCACGCATATGCCCTGACTGGGAATTGAACCGCCAACCCTTTGGTTCACAGGCCAGCACTCAATCCACTGAGCCACACCAGCCAGGGCTCAACTACAAAATCTTTAGTGTTTCCCCTACTCCCCCCAAACAGTGTCCACTAGGTTAAAGCTTTCCCAATTTTATGAACTAAATTAAGTCTATGGCGTACTTCGGTACCAATTGCCATGTTGAAGAAGTAAATATTATCTTGATATTTAGAACTTCCAAAGTGCCAAAATTATACACACACAGAGTAGCATTTCACAATATCTGCTGCATAAGATCAATTATATCTCACCTATTAATCACACTTGTTAAATTATCCTATTTGCTAAAACAGTTTCGGTAACTCACATACAGAAGGTATAATAACCAACTCCAAAATTTTTGTAAAAAGAGGGACAAATTAAACCCCAAAATTTGGGCCATGGCAGACATCTGAGCAGAGGGCTCCTTGCAATAGCAGATAAGTTCAGAGCTCCTGGGCTGCTGAAGCAAAAACAGAAAAGCAGAAAATGTGCTACATTGCTATCCAATGTAAGGTACACATGGAGGGGAAAGGCAAGATGTTGAAGGGCATGTGATGTATAGAACAACACCATTTCTTTGAAAAAAATATATACCTGAATATGAGTGCTTGGGTATATATGAAACTTCTCCTGGAGAACATCTAGGAAACTGCTTGTTCTGGGTGGTGGTACTTGGGAGAGAGAGAATCCATCCGTGTAGGAGAGATTTCACTTTATAATATTTACAAACTACTATATTCATGTATACAAGACACATGCTTTATTTGATAATTTAAAAATCTAATATAAATAAATGCAAAATAATAAAGAAGATAGTAGATGCAAGGATAACCTGGAGGCTAATGAACTGATTTAGATTCTGAACATGACAATGTGATAAAAATTAAAAGGCATGATTTCAACCACACTACTACAAAATAGTTACCATCAAAAAACTTGACATTATTCTGTTACAGTCTGGAATCAAATTTAAAGATAGCTCAAAGCAGAAACCCAGTCATGTTCTTTCACAAGATCAGTGAGACAGAACGGAAGGAGGTGTGAGAGAAAAGGAAAAAAGGAATAGACAGAAAGGAACAAGAAAGAGGTTATTTTCAGAGTGACTCACTAGATGCAAATGAAAATCCAAATACATAAAATTCTACACTGCAAACAACCATAAACCAAGTTATGGCACTGGAGGAAACTATAAAGATGATTATGAAAATGTCTAGGAATAGGGAGAAAAAAGTAATTCTGCTGCTGAAGTCTACCTGCTTTATTACCTTCTTTATTAAAGGAAAACTTTGTGGGAGAAACCAGTAAAACATGATTAATCTCAATGCAAGCATAATAAAGTCGCAAATCAAATCATGAAGTTTGCATTTCCATAGAAAGGAAGTATTTATTAATAACTGACAGTATGTCAGAATTTTCTACTTTTAAAAATACCATCACACATATATTATTATTTTTTTAAGATACTTAAAATTCACACATATAAATTATAATCAAGCACACAGATTTGGTGCCAAAAGTCATCACATTCTTATAAAAAAGTGAGAAAACAATTGTGTAAGAGGTCACAAGCCAAAAAAAAAATTGAGAACTAGGCTTAAATATTTTAATAAGATGAATAGAAAAGGGCTGGCTCTTAATAATAGTGAGAGGTCTATCCACTCAGAAAACATTATTGTACTAAAAGCATTTTAATGCCAACCACAATTAACTGGGAAGTTTATGTTGTTAGTTATATATAAAAACAGTTTCACACTTGCTATGGTCTGAAATATAGAGAAAAAAATTAAAAACATTTTATTCAGACTAGCAATCCTATTCCTAGGTGAAATACCCAAGAGAAATGAAATCACATGTCCACACAAGAATTTGTGCACAAGTGTTCACAGCAGCATTATTTATCATAGCCATAAAGAGGAACACAAATATCCATCAACTGATGAAATATGGTAGAGCCATACAAATAATTATTCAGTAATTTAAAAAAAAGACTGATACAAACTACAACACGGACAAATCTTGAAAAAAGCCGGTCACAAAGGGCCATAAGTAGTATGACTCCATTTATATGACATGTGCAGAATGGCCAATCTACAGACACAGAAAGCAGGTGTGGGGGTGCCCGGGGCTGGCAGAATGTGGGTACTAGGGGAAGCTTGCAAGGGGCATGGGATTTCTTTGGGGTGATAAAAATGTTCTGCAATAGACTAGTCATTGTTGTGCAACTCCATGAATATACTAAGTACCACTGAATTGCATGGTTTTTTTACTTTATTGATTTCAGGGAGAGGGCGGAAGGAAGAAAAGAGAGACGTCAATTTGTTACTCTTCTTATTTGTGTACTGATTGGTTGATTCTTGGATTCCTGACCTCAGTTCAAATGCACAACCTTGGGGCATCAGCACAACGCTCTAATAAAGGAAGCTACCCGGCCAGGGCTTTGAATCGCACAATGTAAAAGTTACATAGTATGTGAATTATATCTCAGAAAAATAAGACATAGTAACAAGTCAAGACCCCCTACCTTTGTGTTCCTTGAGCTCAACCTCATAAACCCTACTCCTGAGCAAACACTGCCACAGTCAGGAAGAACATAAACCCTCCCAGTCATGAATCTCCAGGGAATCAGTGTCAAGTGCTCTCGTCACCCACACAGCACCTCCAAACAGGGATGACCAACAGGTTCCACCAATGGCCAGTCTCCAAGTGACAGGCACCTGAAGTGCTTGCGACTGATAACAGGGCTCTCTGCCCACATTCCTCAGTGCAAGATAGTTCTTGGTACCCTAGCTGCAGGACTTTTCTAAACTCCAGTTCCCCTGGCCTATTTACCCTACGTATGGGCTTTAAATTCCTGAGCTCTTGGGCACGGCACATCCACAAATGCCATGCCTGGAAACGCCCCAGTGTTCCACGCGCCCGCTTGGACAGTCTGCTGCCACAGCATGGTCCTATGCTTTACCACCTGGATGTGGCTGGACAATGGAAAGCCCCGTGGGCAACCTGGGCTGACTGCCGGGTTCAGCCTCGATGCTCATCTGTGCAGCTGGACCCCTGTGGGAAGACAGACTGCCTAACACCGCTCTCCTAATGCCAGGACCTTCTGCCTCATAAGCAGACGCTACACTGACAAGGGCCGAGATTACAAGACAATCAAGAGTTGTTGAAATGTTTCCTGACAAACTTCAAAATAAGACTTTTTTCCACTTACTTTCAGTGTAAAATGAATTCCAAAAAAATGTATTATAATGAGAGGAATAAAAAGAATGAAAATTGTCTTAAAGCTTTATAAAACTATCCAGTCAATTCCTCAAACAGAACTGAAAAGATGATTCTTTTCTTTTTATCCTCACCCAAAGACATGCTCATTGATTTTAGAGAGAGGGGAAGAGATGGAGAAAGAGAGGGAGAAAAACTTCAATGTGAAAGAGAAACATCCTTGGTTGCTTGTCATAGGTGCCCCAACTGGGGACAGAACCAGCAACCTAGGCATGTGCCCCAACCGGGAATCAAACCCTCAACCCTTTGGTCTGCAGAGTGATACCCAACCAACCAAGCCACACTGGCCAGGGCAAAAGAATAGTCTTGTCGTACACCACATTGAATGGTACTGCTTTTCCTTTGATGATTATTCTGGTGACTATCTAAAAAAAAATAGTGTGTGCTCACTGAGATAATGTCCTCAGTACAAAACAAAGGATAACTCAATGCCACACTTCTGAGGAACAATAAATTGTGTGACTCAAATGGAGAAGCTGTGGGTTATATTTCAAGGTTCTCTACTCTTCAAGAAATACCTGATCTGAGGACAGGTAAGGAATAAATATAGACTTTCAATTTATTTTGTTAAGTGTCTCATTGCAAACTTTGCTTAAAAACATACTTTAAAAAGGAAAAAATTTGGAATATAAATGATGTATATTCTTAAACAGCACTTGAAACATTTGAGAAAACTAATCATTGGTATGTTCTCATTACTATCGGAGGGCAAAATAAATATGTAAAACTAAATATTTACAGCCATCGGAGAAATGAGTTTCCATGGTTCAATGTTGAAAACAATACAAAATTTCCTATGTCTGCCATTAAGAAAGACCTTTGTATGGTCTGAGGACACGGGAGCCATGTTCGCTATTACTTCACGCCTCATATTTCTGGAACTTCCCAGGGAAAAAGTAGTTAAGATGAAAATCACCCTTTAGCTTGTCTGCAAATTTCTATTATTTTCTAGATCTTTTATTTGGGGAGGTGTCCATCTCTTATGGAGTCTTTGCAACTACATCCACAAATGTTTCCCAACTCTTGATTTCCTTTTAAGTCTCAATATATTTAGAGAAGGTTTGTTTAACTATTAGATACAATATTTCATACAGAATACAAACAATATAAATAACCAGAAACCAAATTTCAAAATAAAGATGATTCATTTTCACATCCTTCAGAGCAGCTGAGACTTAAGCTGTTTTCAATGGGACTGAGTCAAGAGGAAATGGAGTCTTCCCTCTATTACTTTGCGTCTCAAGATACATTCAAGGCTGGATGATCCCCAAAGAACTCAAGACAGCTTTTGCAGATGTGTGTGCTAATGAATTCTTTCTGTTTTGATGTGGCCTCCGCAGGTCCCTCAGGATAGTCTCTTAGACTTTTTCCTCAACATCTGAATGGCAGTCCTCCGGGATGAGTTCAGGATTGCTTCTCCATGGATCATTTAGCTTGTGTTCCTTCTAAATTCCTTTTCTTCTTTTTGCTTTCTTTTGGGGGCATTAGTATGCCACAGTGAAATATAAGACATTGTCTTACCAACCCCAACTGGCACATCAATTAAAACCAAACAAAAACTCTTTTTTTTTTGGTAAAAGATTAAAAGAGCCCAAAGCCCTCACAGCTTTTTCTTCTTTAAGAAATGGGAGAAGTGAACTAGAGAACTAACCCACAGGGAGTAAATGAAAGAAAATATGCCACACATCCTTAGAAATCATAACAAGCACAGCCCTCACCATTTTTGATTACCTGCTAATTTACCATGATTTTCCAATACATACGCCAAGCTCTCCATTTCCCTGCTCCACCTTTCCATCACAAACAATTTCCCCTTGATTATCCGTTCCCACACATTATCCATTCATTTTTAGAATTTAAAGAATGACAAACTATGAATATTTGACAAGTTCTGTAAAATTAAATTTCTTTAGAAGCTTCCCCTCTTTGCTCCAACATCTGGAATGCAATCCTGTGGTAAGGTATCCAAGGATCAGCATAGCTGGAGTTTGCCAGGTGAAAGCAGTGAATTTCGGACAAGAGGTTACTCGGGAATAGTCCCATGGATCTTAAAAAGAATAAGTATAGCCCCGGCTGGGTGGCTTAGTTGGTTGGGAGTGCCATGGTGTCCCGTGCACCAGAAAAAGGCAGCTGATTCACTTCCCAATCAGGGCACATACTGAGGTTGCGGGCTCCACTCCTGGTCGATGGAGTTGACTCCATACAGGAATCACTGATCAATGATTCTCTCTCACAGAAGCCTCTCTCTCTCTCTCTCTCTCTCAAATTAATACATGTATCCTCAGTGAGGATTAGAAAAAATAGTTACACACACAGTCACACTCTGTCTTTACCTCTAGCGCAGCAATCTCAAAAACATATCCTCCATCTTCATCTGAAAGGGAGTGTCAGCTCTCGGGCTGAGAACAGACAAGAGAAGTGGATGCGCAGTGTTTTACAGGCACACAGTGGCCCCGTATTCACGTACTCTTTAGGAAGGCAACTCTGACACATGGTCCAACATGGGTGAACCCTGAAGACATTATGCTAATCGAAATAAGCCAGTCACAAAAATACAAATACTCCGTGACTCCACTCATATGAGGTACCTAGAGCACTCAAAATCACTGAGAAAGAAAGCAGGATGGTCATTGCCAGTGCATGGGGGGAAAGGCGATGAGGAGTTATTGTTTAACAGGGACGGAGTTCCACTACCGCAAGATGAAAAGAGCCCTGGAGCTGGATGGTGGGGAGGCTGCACAGCAATGGAAATGTACTTCACACCACTGAACTGTGCCTTAAAAGTGGTTAAAATGTGAAATTTTATGTTTTGCTTACTATGCACAATTTTTTAAAAAGTCAATTAATATGGTGTCAAAAGCAATTATTTTATGGCATACCTCTATTAAAATTATATGTATAATTTCATAAAAATACATATACATAAAACCTATAATAATTCAAAATAAATTTATTTCCTCTGGTGGCTATATGCAAAATAAATATTAATACATTTGCTGTTTAATGTTAAAAAAAGGAATGAAATTCTAATACATGCTAAAGCATGGATGAAACTTGAAAACATGCTAAGTGAAATAAGCCAGACACAAAAGGTATAATACCCCTTATATAAGGTAACTAGAATAGTCGAATTCATAGAGACAGAATGTAGAATGGCGGTTACCAGGGGCTGGGAGAAGCAGGGAATGGGGGGCTATTGATTAATGGCTACAGACTATCAGTTTCAGATGATGCGAAAGTCTCAGAGATGCAGAGCGGTGAAGGCTGCACAGCATTGCAAATGCACTTAAGGTCACTGAACTGGACATTTTAAAATGATGGAAATGGTACATTTTCTATTATGTATATTTTACCAAAATTTAAAAAAAGGCATGTTTATAGTCGGAGTAACCAACCGAATGGGAGTTCTAGCGTCAGAGGAGGTTGGAGAGGCGCCTCATGTACCAAACATCTGCAGAAGACTCTGAGAGCCCTGGTAAGAGCAGTGGGCTGTTTATTACTGTTGCCATAAAAGCAGGGTTTTCAGATTTAGTGAAATAATTGTAATACCATGCGAAAAATATTGAAAAGGTGAGAGATAATAGGGGGGCCAGTTTAAAATGTAAATCGGGGTTCTCATTATTTTTAAATATAAATAGCTATCACTAAACATATATTTAAGTCAAAAACGATCTAAATCCATATTTGCTTTTTCAAAAGCTGGAAGCAATGAAAATGAACTCTTTACCAGCCACTGTTAGGCCTTTATATCTGTGACACAGCTACGCAAATACCGTCTGAAAGAAACCTGTTCACTTGGCCCAATGTCAACAGAAAGATTTTTCAGCCAGAAATTGATTTTTGATTTTTCCCCACTTCAGTTTTAGAATTAGGCTTTATAAATCTCCAATGTTGTTGATATTTTCAAAATAATTAGCATCATCCGATGTTGCTCAATCATTTTTGCCATATGTGCACACAAAAAAGGAAGCTGAAATACTGTGTATTATGTTCAGTTGATCCAGAGAAAAAGCAGAAAGAGCCACAGAGTTGTGTATTTAGGTTTTGTTCCTTGTTACACAGGCTTGATTTGAATAAGCAACAGAAAACTGAAGAACGCTAGGAAAAAATATTCAGACCAAATCATTTCATAAACATTTTTATTATCACCTTTTCTCAAAAATTTGGCAGCTTTTCACTGAAGAAAGCATACCAGTTTCTTGACCTGAATCTTCAAGCTTTCCAACCATCTCCCCTGAAGGTTTTAAGAGAATTCTACTAGTAGTAAATTTTACATCACGTATTATTTACGGGCAAAAAAATAAACAAAACACTTTCTTAACAAAGTCCAAAATTTTAATTCTGAAAACTAAGAAAGTCAATGAATCACAGGTAAGCTATGAAATCAAATATACAAATAAATGCCTCACCAATAAATTATCCTACCAAATTTTTCCACGGAAAGTATAAACCATAAGATACAAATCAAAATTGTACATTTATGTAGCTCATCATTTGCCAAGTAGCCTGTATGGGTATGTGAAATATGATGAACATTTCCTATTTTTATTGCTTGCAGAACTTTTAATGCCCAGAATTTCAAACAACTGATTTAGTAATCTACCTAAAAAGGGGGCGGTCCTTTTCTTCACAAAACTCTGTGTGCCATAATGAAATTCTAAAAACCCTTCTCCTGTGCCCTAAAAATGACCCATCTCCATCTGTGAATGAAACAGACTAGAGTATCAGGTACTCAGAATCATTTAACAGCATTTGCAAAACAGCCTTAGACGCAGTCTTGCTATCACTGTCATTTACAAGCACAACATTCTGTAAAGAATTTCAAAGGCATATTTTGCAACTAAGTTTCCTAAATGACTGAAATCATGACGTTATAGGTTCCAGCTTTATAGAGGTCACCGATGTTTCTCTTAAGATTGACAAAATGGAACACTAAATCACTGTCATCATCCTTTCTCATCTGAGGCTCAGAGAACTTCAATGACTTGACCCAACTCGGACACCTGGTAAAGTGCAAAATCAGGACCCCTGCCCACGTGCTCAGTCCTCTATTCAACAGAGCCACTACTTCTGGTGATAAAATGCAAGAGTAAGAAAATAAGTTTATAGGAAAGATTCCTTTCTAATTTTCTGGAAGAAACATGGCCGACTGGGCACACTGCCATGGTATTTCTTTGTAATGCCTCTCAGACTCGGTGCTCCAAATATACGTCACCAATATTCATGGAGTTGCTAATAGGCTTACTCCCATATTACTGAGCTTTATCTACTATTTCAATAGAAGTGCTTCAAAGTGAAGTAGATGTCATCTGCAACAATCATTAGCCCAGTAGGTGGGAGAAAGTCACTTTCCAAAGCAGATGGGAGCTTCTACCATCCTTTCCTGTTTTCTAGAGCTAAATTTCCTGTGTGAGGAAACATAACTAAAAGACCCATTTAGAAATAAAAGCCTATAAATATCCATGCTTTATTTCCTGTTGGAGTAGATGACACAGCATTATAATACAGATGATTTCTAATACGCCTATAAAGATATCAGGAAAAAAAACATACTAGAAAAATCCACTGAAGAATAATAAACCAGTATAAGTCTCTTATCGGCCAATCCCACAAATTTGTATATGGCTATTATTATTAAATTTGGTGTCAAAATAGTACTATTTTTTCTTCTTTTTATCCTCACCTGAGGATATGTTTATTGATTTGAGAGAGAGAGAGAAGGGGGCAGGGAGAGAGGAGGAGAGAGAGAGACAGAGAAACATCTACTGGCTGCCTCCCATTCGCACCCCAACTGTGGATCACATCCGTAACCTAGGTATGTGCCCTGACCAGAAATCGAATCCACAACCTTTTGGTGTATGGGACCACACTCCAACCAAGTGAGCCACTTGGCCAGGGAAGTACTAGTTTTTTATTAATTGTAGGACACTATCTGTTGTAAAATAAAACACTGATTCAGGATTTCAGGGGGACAGATAACATGACACATATATATTGTATAAGTACTTTATAAACAAAATATTCAACTAGTTATTAATTCAAATTTCATGAAAAATATAAAATACTTCTTGAATATAATGTAAATCTATCCTAAAATCAAGTAAGTCTCTAAATGGATGAGCAAAAATAAACAGGAGCTTTAAATCAACTAATACTAGCCCCCCAAAAGGAGGAAGGGCAGAGAAAGAAGAGGAGGAGGAAGGGAAAGAGATGGAAGGGGAGAAAAACAGGAGGAGAAAGAAAAAGACAGTAAACATTTCTCTTCCACAGCCATCCAGATCAACTTCCCTTGAGCATTTCCTAGGAAATGAGGCAGCTATTTATAACACTCTCAAAAACAGGACCTCTCGTGCAGGGTAAAAGGCGTGGCGGTGATTTGCGCACCTGTATTAAGAAAACCTTACCTGTGAACATGAAGAGAATCCTGTACCATTCCTAATCAAGCATCAGTGACATCCACCTGTTTCATGTACACAGACTACACATGTTTATAATTAAAATGATCAGACTCTGCATTTGTCAGCAAGGAGGAAATAGGCACGGGTAAGCAGATAATCTCATTGTAATGAAGTAAGTGCCGTATCAAAGATACTAACTTTCTAAATGCCCTGGGAGTCCCAGGTAGGGGTAAACTAATTCTGCCTGGAGGCATTCAAAAAGAATTCACTAGGAAGATGGCATTTGAGATGAGCCTGGAGTAAGGTTCTAGGAGAAAGGCATTCCAGTCCAAAGGAGAGGCCCCAAGTCAGAAAGTAGCCGGTTTCTTGGGAGACCCATCAGCAGTCTGATGTCCTGTATGCTCTGTTCACATTAGCAAAAGCATAACTATTTCTCTCTCTAAATAAAACAATTTCTAAATCTTGTTTTTAAAAACTCTCCCACACTGTTATTCCATCCCAATAAATTTCTATTAAATATGATTAGTATAATTAAATAAGCATTTCCTAAGCACTTTACCAATAATTGCTCATTTAATCTCAAAACAACCCTAATGGGTTAACACTAGTATTATCCCCATTTCACAGGGGAAGATACTGAGGCACAGACAGATGAATTAATTTGCCAAGGCCACACAGTTTGACTTCAGGATGCCCTTAGAGCCACGCTATAATCCAGGTACTGAAGCATTAACTCTAATTACAATGCATCAGGGCTGCCCTGACCATAAAAGCATCTTTTCATACCTGCCCAAGTCTGGACCAAAAGGGTTCATCTCAAAACTCACCTTCTGCCTCCAGTTAAAATCCTTTTCTACTCCTCTCCTCTTGCTTCTTCCCTCTCTTTGTTTTAGATTTTGAAGCTGCCATTTCATCCTATACTAATCTCTTATTCTTCATTCTTGCTTCTGGTCATGTCACCAACTAGGCACAACCAGGTTTATTAAAAAACAAAAACAAAAATGAGTGCCAGGTCATCTGAGAAAGGTTAAATCCCCAGAGTTGTCTTGTCCTCAATGAACCAGGTCCTCACTAGAAAAGGCCAATTTCCATGCAATACAGAAACAGATGCATGCAAGATGAGAAGAAGTAGTAAAGCAAAACAAAAGAAACAAAAAAAACAGTATTGTTTTGGACGCAATTTATCATTCACTACAATTCAGCACATCCACAGCAGAAATTGAGCATCTTCCAAATAATATGGTTGAAAGTGTTATGCTTCTTCTTGCCCTTTAGAAACTATGCTTTTTGAATTGATTTTTAAAATAGAAAAGGCCTATGTAATAACTACGTATGGAGGCAGATGGTCACTAGACTTACGGTGATCGTTTTGTAAGGGATATGTTGAATCATTATGCTGTACACCTGAAAGTAATATAATGCTGTAGGTTAACTATAATTCTAAGAAGTTTTCTAATAATAAATGTTTTAAATGTATATAAAATAAGGAAGGCCTAGATGTGTAGCAATTAAGCAGATGGTACCTTTATTAGAACAAGGACGGAAGCTAAAGGGCAACAGCACACACTCCCAGGTGCACTTACCTACGTATAAGAGTTAAAGGAACCAAAATCGGAACAAAAACATATTAGCCAATAAAATTCACATGGAGAGTTCAGCAGCACAGGTGGGGACTTAAAACCGATTTAAATGAACTGGCACATAGTAGTGACATTTTCCATTCTGCAATCCTGGCCATCACAATGTGTTATGATCTCATTAAATTCACAAACTAATCCCAAATAAGCCAGGCTCAACATAAGCAGAAGGCAACTAAAGTAAACTAATGATATCAGAGAAATCCAATATATTACATTCCTTTTGCATTCATAACAAAGAGACAGACAGACATTCATATAGGTATACAGGGCATCTGGCATCTGGCTCTGGATGAAGGGAAGTCCACACTTAAACAGTACACGTGGTGAGCTACCCTAGGCTGAAAATCCCTTTTCTGAGACACCAAATGCCCTTTCTGGGTGGTCCAGAGTTTAATCTCCCACAAAATACTTCCTTATTTCTAACCCAATTGTAATATAAAGATAAATTCACAAAACCACACTCAGAATTGGGAGAAATCTTAAGCGGTCATTTAAATTCTTTTCTTTTTCATGGAGCCGGTCTAACTTTGTCTTCTCCAGATTACAGGCAACAAGCCTAAGTCATAGAGGTGGGGTAACAGACGTTTGGGGCACATTTTGGCAAACTCAACCAAAACCTAGGGCATCTTCACACAGATTAAATAAACTCTCCAGGAATAAATCATGTAGAACAAGATATCTATTCTGCATTGTGTTCTTAAGAAATGTCACAAGGCACATTGACACCTTTTTCAGGTCGACATCAAAACAGTTTAAAGGTAAACTCGACTTGTCCTATCTTCTGGTTTGAGAGGTTTTAAAGTTGTAATCTGCCTCCTTAAGTAGTTCTTCCATTTCTTCCTATAATGGGATGCTTTCAAGAATGACCAAATTGATAGAGAATGTTTTCAAATGAAAATGGCATGATTTAAAGGAGAAAGTACTGCTTAAATGCCAAATTATCCTAATGGCTTAAAAACAGTTGTATTTTACTAATGAATGTGAAATTGTGGAAGTATGAAATTCATACTTCTACTTACTGATTTTAAAAATTAATAATAACCAAAAAGCTGACCGGTCTATTGGCACAATTAAACGTGTGCACTGACCAATTCAATATGAATTTGCTGTGCTTATTTAATTACAAATATAGCAAGTTCAGAATATGCTATAAGACCTTGAGAGAGTCATTTATGATTTCAAACTGACTACGAATACAAAGCGATAATATCTAACATAATGGGTTATTTGCCAAGTGTCAAAATCAAATGGTTCAATTTTAAATGACTAAATAGTTTAGTTCCATCAAGAATTGTGCATGATCGATTTAATTCTCATCTTAATGGTTCTCTTGAAAGAATGTAAATTCTGATGAAACATGAAACATAAAATATGACATCTAAATGTATCATATTAAACTTTAAGTATATATAAAACATATTTTGTGTACTCTGCCCTTTCATGGCTAATTGTGTTCGGTGATACAGTTTCATGCATAGCTCTAATTAATACATCAGAAAGCATATGTAAGCATAAAGTATTCTAATCTGCAAACATTGAATAGTTAAGACAGAAGAAGAGATCTGAGCAAAGGTTTTCATAGCGCCAAGTACAGAGTAGGCCCAAAACTAAATATTTGTTAAATGAATAAATACAACAGCTGCACAAATAAAATTGAAATGGTGGCCATTTAAAAATTTTTATGGTTAACCATTGCATACTAAAATTATTTTAAGCAAATGGATTTTAAAAATCAACTGTAAAGATTTTTAGTCTGTAACTAAAATGCAGTTATTAATTTCCTGTATCTTTGTACTTATGTAATTATTATACATAAGTATAAATTCAAATTTCAAACTGAAGGTTGGCTATGGCACAGAATTGACATAAAGTGAAGAAATATTTATTAAGGAATATCATATGCAAAAAAAAAAGCATTCTTCCCAGCACTATCAACAATTTAAAAATGGATATAATTTTTTAAAGATTTTATTTATTTATTTTTAGAGAGAGGGGAAGGGAGGAAGAAAGAGAGAGAGGGAAACATCAATGTGTGGTTGCTTCTCACACGTGCCCCCACTGGGGACCTGGCCTGCAACCCAGGCCTGTGCCCTGACTGGGAATCAAACCTCCGACCCTTTGGTTCACAGGCCGGCACTCAATCCACTGGGCCACACCAGCCAGGGCTAAAAATGGATATAATTTAAAACTTGGAAGAGAGCTGTTCAGCCAAATAGATTTCCAAATTTTTAAGGAGTGTGGTATTGCAGAAGAAGAGAACCTCCAATTGATGTCCCAAAGTTTTTCTTTTCCAATGTATGAAAATGACATTAAAAGTTATGATCCTAATTATAACTTTCAAATAGTGGCAGATGGCTTCTCTAAATAGTCGCTATACCTTTTAATTTAGTTTGCAGAAAATATCCATCTTCTGAATTACAATGTAAGTGCATTTACACTCATATATATTCTCTTTTTAAAACACCAATGTGCAAATTAATCAAAGCAAGCTTTTGGAGGACAACACCACAGTCAGAGTCGGGACTACCCAATGGCCCACTAAATCTGGGAATAGATTTTGGTTATCTGAGGAATTGTTGGACTGCATATTTCAGAGAACCCTCCCTAAATTCTCAGGCAAGCCCTGAATGGTACTGAGTGGGTGGCAATAAATTTTGAGATTATGCTCCCCTGCATGAATACTCCCTAGTAGAATAGTAACTCTATGCAGCTAATATTAAAAGCAAAGTGATTATGCTTCAACAACCTGGCATAGGAGAGAAGGGCTGATGGACGTTTATAAAGAGCTGAATAAAAAGGACACATTTCTAAATGAAATACATTTTAAGTGTCCTGAGATGACCTGAAGAAGTAGCTCAGTTCACTCTGATGCACATTCAAGGCAATTGAATTCCTTCAGGTCACCCACAAAGCATGGCCAGCAATGAATTTAGACTGGAAGATGGTCAAAGCAAATACGATCCAACACTCCTAGCTGTGGCCCTCATTAACATAACCTCAGCTGCTCTAGCTTTCAAAATGTATCTTCCTAATTCTGTTAAGAGGAATGAGTTGCCAAATGCAAACCTGGGTACCAAATTGGGACAACTTGCTTTTTCAGACTTCCAATTATACTGGTTTAAATTCAGGCAATAGCAAGTGAAATGACAATAATGGCTTCAGATTAATGAATTGATGGCCGGCATTGGAGAGCTAGGTCACAGTGGGTGACTAAACATATTCTTAGTTTCTGTTGCGTCTCCGTACTAGAGAATGCTTTCCTTTCTACTCACCAGAGTAGGCACAGAATGAATCCAATTCATTCCAAAGTAGCATTAAATCATGAAGAACGTAAAACATGTGGACAGAAGGAAGATAGAACCTATTCAGATCTAATCCCAGTGAAAATTGCCCTCTGATTTCTCAAGAGATCATTCCTATTGACTCTGAATGTGACCAACAGTGTAACAATACTATGGCACTATCTGCTTGAAAATCAATAATGCGGAGTCTGAAATGAATTCATGGTGCTTTATTTAATAATGGATTCCTGTGCGTAGATTCAAAGGCAAAGAAATGATCTATATAAGCCACAAGTAGTCTTCTCATATTCCTGACAGATTTCCTCACCAGGTGGTGCAGTGCCGTGGTGCGCCGGCTGCACGGAAGCCCACCTGCACCTGGAGCGGAGCCTGGCAGGAGAAACGCAGGCTCACAATTTACAAGAGCAGAGCTGCCATGGGTTTCAGAGAGAACATCCATGAGCCAGTGGGCATCTGATTTGGGAAGACAAAAAATTCTTTTCAAACACTAGAAAAAAATTCTGGCCTTTTTAGAGGATATTAAATAACTGTAGTAATAAAGATGAAAATCCAAGTTTAAATGCTATCAAAAATGTTCACTTTGGTTAATTTTAGGTTCTGTAAATTTCACCACAACTTTTCAAATCTGAAAAAAAAAAGCCTATCAAAGAAAAACCTATCCCAGAAAAGGCAAACACCCAAAGCAACCACTGACTCATAACTGAGTAAGAGACAAATATAACTGATTCACAATTGTGATTAGAATTACAATGTTTGCTGCAGCAAATTATCACGGCTTCTGGCCATAATAATCCAAGAAGACTTGCTAATAGTTGTATCTCTCATCTGTGTGACTCACTTTTATGATTTGAAGATATCCAATAAATTGTCTTTAAACCTTGGCCCCAGACCCCACTTTATAAAGTAGTTATTAAGCAAAGATGCTAATTATAGTTAACTGAGAATTATTAAGTGATAATTCAGAGACATAAATGTTTTAAATGCTTCAAGATTTCACCAGTATATGCTGTATGGCCGACTGCTGCTCTAGTTCAGAGTAACTGAGTTACACACAGAGTAAAATGGTTCACGTCCCAGGGGCCGCAGACTGCTACTAACAAGAAATTACCAGCTCAGTGAAAACTGCTTCAGGGTAAGGGGATGGCGGTGCAAAGGTCAGCGGTAGACACTTCGGGATGTGCAAGGAAGAGAAAGGGGGTCAGGGTGGCTCAAATGGGGCACAGCAGTGATTTTTTCTTAAATAATAGGCTTGGAGAGACCAATGAAACGCTGACCATGCAGGGCCAGGTAGGGCAGGTGAAGGGGTTTGGACTTTATTCCAAGTGTGACAGGAAGCCTGTCCTGCGTTTTTAGCAGAGCACTGACACGACTTGATTTATGTTTCTAAAGATCATCGAGGCTGCTGCTTAGACTGTGAGGGAGTAATAATAAAGCCAAAGAGCACTTGGGTGGCTACTACCTTTGTCCAGTTCAAATGGCCTGTCTTTGATTAACAATGAAGATGCAGAGAAATGATTGAGTTCACCCTTTGGAAGCTGACCAGTGTGCATGCTGATGTGGACTGAATAGGAATGGAGCTTTAGGTGGGTGAAAAAATGAACTATTGAGCATTACTCCACAGGGTTTTGCTTTGAGCTAAAAAACTCAGAAACTAACCAAGACAAAGATGACAGGGTGGGAAAAGCTACCACGTGAGCACAGGTAACTCCTAGGCCCCTTGTCTAAGGGGGGAAGCAGTGGGGACGGGCTTCCCAGAAGTGATATCTGAGTTGTCAACCAAAACAATCAGACAAGAGCCTCCTAAAAGGAACATTCTGTACAGTCAGAGGGAATGACACTTCTGAAGACTCAGAATTACATGATTAGGTCCATACATTTGAGAAGCTGTACTGATATAGCATTAGGGCTAAATGGTAAAGGAAATGACTCCTGGAAATAAACCACTGAGAAGTGCGCAGTGTGATACACCCCGCACTCTGACTCCTCACTGGGACTTCAGACCGCCCGGTCTGGGACAATCCTTTGCAAGAAGGATTTCTGAGTAATTGCAAGTGTTTCATAAATGAAAACACTTCCGATTCATTTATGACAATATTTCATAACAATTTAGTATCTTTTTTGTATCTTAACTGCCTTATCAAATACTTTATACCCTGTAAATGAACACCAAGAAAGAGGGTCCTCCTATTTCTACTAATAAAGACGAAGTCTTTGATAAAAGGTAACAAAGTATTCTCATTTGGATTGCCTTTGGACCGAGTTTTAGGGTTTCTTAAAGAGTCACATGTTGAAAGATTTAAGTTATTTTTGTTTATATCAGAATGGCTTCTAAACTCTTATTATTATGTCAATAATTTCCCTGGTAGTGAACAACTGGGAAAAAGGTTCTGTTTCTAACCACATACAGACTTCTTAGGTCGAAGCGCTGAAAGGAATTTGTATCCTCCCTCATATTTCACACGCTTTGCCGAAGACATTCAACCATTTTAATTCACTTACTCGTTAGTTGGTAGGATTCATCCTGAGCAACCTGCTGCTGGTGATGGAAACGCCAGGGGCTAAAGGAAGCTGCCAACCAGGCTACTTTCATTCATTCATTCATTGCTTCAGGACCATGCAACTGACACATAAACCATATTATATATCTGAGAAAACAATACAACTATTTTTATAATTTCTACTTTCTTAGGAAGACTAGCTGAGATAAAATGGCATATTTAACTTAACGGTTAGGTTCAAAACTCTTTGGGAAAGGCCCCAGGAGCCTTTCCTTGGGGGAAGGTCCTAAGAGCCTTTGGTATCTTTTCACTCACTTTCCCCTCACTGGTTTGTCCTGGCATCTGCTGCACCTTTTCTGTACTGTCCCTGTTTTAAGATAGCATTTGAATTGATGTTCCTGTTGACCACCAAGAATCTCACTCAACACATCTGAAAACAGCATGCTTTGGAATACGTAGAAAGCATTAAATACCAGCATTATACTACATATTATATTATATATATTATAATCCATTAAAAAACGAGTGATGGGCAAAGCAGGCTGCTGGGAGCACTTCTAGAGTAAACCATTACTGAAAATTCAGGAAAAAAGAAAAAGGCTCTGGTTCTTCCCAAAAGAATCCATTTCTTCCTCCAGCAACTAGGTGGGGGGAGGGGGAGTGAGTGACAACCTGACAAGCACTTCTCAACAGTCAAAATAAAGAATATATTATTTTAAAAACATACATGTACATACATATAATTTTAATAAGTATATACACATACTTTTTATTTTACAAAATATTATTAATTCTTACCACAGTTCTTCAAAGTTTCTTTCTCAGTTTTCTGTCTCATGCTCATAAGTAATCCACAGGCTCAAGTTTACCATCAAATTAAAAGTTTACAACATTTACGTGGGGAAAAAACACGGCTTACAGACTTAACTGTGGAAAGTAAATGTTGTTATTTCTGTTTATTAAACCTTTTTAAAATGTCAGTTAGCAATGTTAGTCTATTTTTCTATGGACTCCCTTCAATTGAAATGAGCAAAAAGTAATGAGTTTACTCTATCCAATAACTCTGCACTTCCTTGTCTTAAAAGAGTGTAGGAATACGCTTAAATCTTTGCTCAGTTCGAGCTCACTGGAGCTAAAGAAGCTTTAGAATTCCAGCAGCCCACTGCTATACTTTCTGTGTTGGCTTCCGCATGCCACGCGAGTGCCCTTCTCAGCTTCGCGTCCTTCAGAACTGTCGTATCTTGGCTATTTGGGCTTATTACTTAAAAAAAAAGAAAAAAGAAAAAGGAATCTGTATATAAAAAATGAAAATAATGACTTTAATTACAAGATCTCTTGGATTCTGACAAAAAAAATCATTTGCGAGTCAAAATGACTAAATACCAGAAAAGGCTGCAAAACATTGTTGTAGCACCCTTCTCCCTGAACACTGTTTAAGAAGAGGAAACAAAATTCCCAATGTGCTGTCCTTTTTCTCTGCAAGACTATCACCTCGTGAGATGTCTCTTAGACCTAGAGTTTATAACAGCATTACTGAGTGCCAGGACTGATGATTAAATATCACGAATCCTCTCTGTAGGCAAAGTCTGGCTATAGACCTGCAGTATTTAAAAAAAAAAAAATGGTGCACAAGAGTGACACAGGAGATACCTCCAGGAAAATTACACTCAAAATTAAAGTTAATTAAATGTACCATAATAAGAAAAAAGTGAATTTCTGTCCCACGGGTCTCCTGGAAGTGAGAGAGGTTTAATCAAGGTTTCTAATATGTCTATGAAAACAAATAACTCAGAAAAAAATGGTGGCAACATTAAAAAATAAAATAAAATAAGCCCCCACACACACAGAGCAGAAGAACAAATGTGGTAACAAGTCTTTGAGATTTGTATTAGGATTTCCAGGAGAAAACAAAACCACCAGGATGGGGAAGAGACGTTAACTTTAAGTATCTGGCTCACATGATGGTACAGGCTTGGCAAGGCCAAGGTCTGCAGGGTAGGCTGAGGCGAGAGACCCAAGGAAGCGTTGCAGTTCAAGTTCCCCTAATTTGGTCTGCTGGCAGAAATCCCTTTTCTTCTGGGAAAGTGAGTCTTTTTCTATTAAGACCTTCAACTGATTGGATAAGGTCCACCACTTTTTAGAGAGTAATCTAGTTTGCTAAAATTCTACTGCCTTAAATGTTACATATCCAGAATAATGTTGGACCAAATATCTGGGTACAGTAGCCTGGCCAAGTTGTCACATAAAATTAACCATCACAGCTTTTGAGGGGAGAGAAAAGTGGATGTGAGGAGCACAAGAAGTCACAGCAGATGTTTTGTGTTGTAGGACAGTGGACTGACAAACCATCCTCTCTTGTCTGGGAGTGAGGGGTATCTCAGGACAAGGGGACTTCAATATTAAAGTGGTAAAGTCCCACGCAAAATCAGGCAAGGTCACCCTACACGGAAGGGCATGTCGCCGGTCCTTATTTCTTGTCTAAATCTCAGCAATAATTCTTTCAGCTTATCTCTGACCTTCCAAGTTACATCCATTTATGTTCATGGGCACACAGCCTTAGGAAAAGACATCCTTCCACATAAATGAGTAAATTCATTGTGGTTTCATCAGCAGTTTCTTATGAATTTTGATATCATGAGTATCCACCTCTAAGTGAACAGACAAAGTCTAGGAGTCAATCCTGCCATGAAAATGTCATCAAAATCACAAAGAGCCAACAAGCCTGTTACAGGTCAGACAACCAGTTTCAACCTAACAGCCCTTCCCGCAAACTTCAACCAGCATGATGCGGTTAAACCTTTGACAACTGCACAGCATTTTCTAAACTGGTTTCAATGACAACCTGGTTCAGAAAAACAATATTTGAAGAAACAATGAGATGAACAAAGTTTCTTACTGCAGGACATTTCATAGCCTGGAATATGTAATGTGTATCATGCAACACCAAAAAAGAAAAAAAAACATGATTTGCAGAATTTTCCAAATTAGTTGGACCAAAGAAATCACTTTTAAGACATACATTTTTATATCTCCCAGAACAGGGTTCAACAGATAATCCAACTTGTTAAACACAGGACTAACAAGATATAAATGGGAGTTTTTTCAGCTCATCAAAATATTTCCAGAAATATAATTTCTGGCTCTGCATTTATTCTCATAAGTAATTATGCAGGTTCCAAATCTGTTTTGTATCTTAGTATATGACTCAAATGTTGATTCACTGGTGAGTTTCACCTTTAAAGAAAATATGGATTCCTTTTTTCTCACTTTGACAAACTCCCAAAGCAGCAAACACGTGTACAGCAAAGGCTACACAGGAGATTAAGAATGCCACATGGAGCAGAAGCCCCCCGCTCTCCTCCTCCTTGGAGGGGCTCACATAAGGCTTAGTGGGCAACATGCACCTCTACATGTGAGGGGTCACAAGTCAGTCAATGGGATAAACGTGTTAAATCAATCTAATGACGTAAGCTCCACTACATGTTTGGGTTACGTTAGCACTTAAACTCAAATAGGAACTTCAAGATGAAAAATCATGAATGATAAGAGATAAAATTAGAAGAAAAAGTATATTTCTGTTTGGGGGAAATCTCTAAATTTAGAAGTCATCTAAATCCAGGGTGTTGGATAATCTAAGTCTATGACAATTTTCGCCAACACCACTTTTGACTCACTGGAAATAAAAGCTTTAGCCCCCAGTCAATGCAGAGACATTTGAAGGACATTTCTAATATAATACAAGGCATTCATACAAACTCAAAAACACATATTTATTGGAATGAGAGCATGCAAAACTAGCAAAAATATTGAAAATGTCAGTACATTGTGTGGCACTTAAACTGAGCATTAGCTAATTTTAATGATTGCTTTCTCCTACAATACTGCCAATACTGCCAGCAACAGATGTTGTTACTGAAAAATGCTAATTATTATATGCCCTAACCACCATCTAGCCTGCTCTCTCTCTTCCTTTTCGGTTTGTATTAGCAATTACATCTGTGCATGTATAAACTGCATATGATTTGAAGTTGTGTTCTGTGTAGGACGATGTCACCATACCAAAATATATGGCAGATATCAGTTAATTTCACTCCCAAATTTTAAACACTATTTTATAAATAGTACTCTTAATTGTCCTATCTCAGGTCAATGTGATACAATCAGATGTATTGCCACTGTATTCAATTTAAAATGTGCAGACACAAAAAAAATCACAAAAGGATATTCTATGTTAACTTTCCAAGAAAGAGGCACTGCATTTAAATACCAATAAAAGAGGATTACAGCTTGAATTTTTTTCTGTTTAGCAATTCACAAAGGGAAGCATTTACAAAGAAAGAAAAGGGAATCCAGAATGAGAAAAGCTATCTGAAGTCCTCAAAATAATCTATTTAGCTTAATTTCTAAACATCCTAGATATTGGGAAACTTATCTTAACCCACATTTACATAAATGAAATGTGAAAATGAATATCCTTACTCCATACGTAGTTTTAAGGTCAGTCATTAGATATAAAAGATGGGACACAAAAAAAATTGGTGCTCACACAAAAGTTAAAGAATTCTGAGCTCTGTTGCAAGAAACATAGGGCTGTAGCCTTTCAAAGTTGAGGTGACACAATAAATAGAATATTGATTCATTTCTAAGTAATTTTCTACAAGTAATTGATAGGTTATCTCTTGCAAAAGTGATGATAAGGGAGAAGTTACTCAGTTATGATGAAAGAAGACTGGGAACAGATCTGGAACTTAGAGTTTAATAGTGAAACTGCAAGGGACGTTAGTTCTACTATCAACACCCTCCCTAGCAAACTGATATTTTGTCCTAATTCATTTCATCAAATATTTTTAGTATCTCATGGACCAATCTGAATAGCAAGGCTGTGATTATCAGTGTACAGCAAACCTCTGACAGATATGCTATAGAATTTCAATGCACAGAAAATCCATTTTCATTAAAAATTTTGTGCCTTGCTGTCAGAAATAAATGATGAATTGAGCAGGTCCTTATAAGCTGGTACAAAGGCAATACAATCAGGTCTAAGAACCAACAGACGTATCGAGCCAGTGCCAAAGAGAGATCTTGCATTCCCTGGGAAGTAGGAAAAACTTTTTCAGGACGGCAGAATCTCACTCAGTAGCAATAAAGCTGTGGGGGACCAAGGACAGACTGTGATGAATGGATCCTTCCATAAACGTTCTAAGAGACTAGGCCCACATAAAATATTTGCAGACTTCAGTGGTTTTATTTTTTGTCTTTTAAAGCCTTGAAACAGGTTACCACACTGAGCAACAATTACAAAATGTCCCACCAACCATTACACTCAGGAGACACATGATAGAAAATGGCAAGTTCTCTTAACACAAAGACCTTACCTTTAGTGGAATAATAATCAGTCCCTTGTAACACTGTATGATCTCACTTACACGTGCAACCTAACGCACTGAACTCACAGACACAGAGAGTAGAATGGTGGTTGCCAGGGGCTGTGGAGTGGGGGGAATGGGAAGATGCAGGTTAACAGATACAAACTTGCAGGTGTAAGATGGCTAAGTGCTGGGGATCTAACACACAGCACCGCAACTAGAGTTAAATAGAGTTAACAACACTGCGTCGTATACTGAAAGCTGCTAAACTTACATGATGCTCTATGTCAATTATATCTGGAGATCCGCCTATAACATTAGGAAGTGTTCAAAAGAAATTCAATTTTTAATTACTTAACCTCTTAAAAGTCGGGTCATTGATTCCTTCAGGTCATTTATAATTGGGTAGAAGTTACTCACACTGCCATTCTTCTTTTTCACTCATAATCCTGTTCAGTCTTCCTGAAGTCTTCATCCAGGTAGGTATAACGCAACATTTCTGGGTTACCCCCAACATCTGTAAGCTGTGTGTCGTGCAGGTCCCCACCAGGCACAGTCTATCATGTGGGCAACTCTCAGAGATAGGACTTACTGTTTCTACCACACGGATGTGAAAAACAGGGTTCATCCAGTGTGAAGGTGACAAAATACAGCGAGAAGCGGTGTCCCATCCCACTTCAAAGATCAAGGGCTCTGAAGTCACACAGAAACAGAAGTGGAGATAAAGATGCAGAGGCCGACACAATTCACATTCTGAAAGCCTTATATTTCAATCACAACCCAAATCATTTCATTCAAACATATTTATTTATTGAAATCTTATGAGAATATAAATATTGAAACACTACTGCTATGTCAAGTGGACTAGACCTTTTTGAAACTACTTAAAAATGTAAATGTGAATTCCCCAGAAAATAGTAATTATTTAAATAAGGCTGAGACTATGTTTGTAACTTCTGCTTTCAGTTTGGGCACCAATGAATGTATCTCTGAATTGGCATTTTTAATAAATTATTGAAATGTCTGATGTTTTTAACTCTATTTTTATTTGGCATGTCTGATATTTTTCATAAGATGTCAAAATTATTTTACTGGAGGGACTGAGACTTGCTATTTTGCTCTCAAATACTTAAGAAATTATTTATTTCATAACCTCAATGACGGAGTCACTTCCTGAGTAGTTTGAATTCTCTAGCATCAAATAGATGTTGACGAGGTGTTAAAACATCAAACAGATGTACCGCAGCTGAAAGGAAATTAAAATTCTCTCATAGACAAAGAGCCAATAAATGTATGGAAAAAATCTTACAAGTAGTCAGTGATTGCCATGTAAAACTATCAAATTGATAACTAATTTTAAATTATAAAATTCGTGGCTAGCGAGAGTATGGGGGGACCAATATGCTCATGCACTGTAGGAGGAGACGTCGGGACAGTCTCTCTGCAAAGCCTCCTCGCAGTATATACAATCCCGCAGAGCCACTTACACAAACTCATCCTCCCAAAAAGTAGCTATGAGAGTCAAAGATCTATATACACAGAAACTGTTGCGGCATTATAGAGTCAAAACTAGAGAAAAATTACTTGTCTACTTCACAAAATGCAATGGAATCTCTAGCACTGCCATAAAAAATCTTAATTTTTAAAATAAATATAAAAGGCACATAAAATACTGTTGTAAGAGCAGGAAAGAATAAACATTCAAAGAGGCAAAAAGCGCCTGTGAAATGATTCCAGGTGTGTATAAACACACTTTATACAAACACATACGCACAAAGAAGAGTGAAATGACACAAAGACGTTAATATTTCCTTCTGAGTGAGGGGAATTAACTGATAAACTGTACTTTCTTCTTCCTTTTTTCAGCATTTCACAAGAGAAGCACTTTAGCTTTAAGGTGTCTAGGAGTAAACATGTAAATGCTATTTTTAAAACTAACTGAAGGAAAACTGATTTAATTTGCCAAACAATTAAAGATGATTTGCTCTTTATGCATATTCAAAAGCTGGCTGTCACTGTACATCTTTGACAGTATAATTCACACATTTTTCTGAAGAACAACTTTTTACACCAACTTCAAGGTGAAACACCAGAGGCTCAGCAATGGTAAGTGACACCCCACGTGCTCAGTGCAGTTGAAGGCAAGTCCGGAAAGACAATCTCCTCCCACTCGAGGGCTCCCTCCACTGCCACTTGCTGCTTCACAAGTACCTCAATTCTTTATTTAACCCCCCAAAAGATTCCTTCAATGTAAAACAGTATTACAAAGAACCGTTTAAATGAGCACACCTGACCACTTCTTTCCAGCCCCAATCAACCAGCCCGTTTCCTGATACACAACTGTCCCAGACAGGTACATGCCAGGTGGATTCTACTCTTCAATTCCTGGCTTTAATTCACAGGAACATTCCACTGCTCTACACAGACTGCAATAAGTATTTGTTAATTTTGATTTCACTTAAAGAGCAAAGAGGCTAATCAAGAGCAATTAATCAAAAGCATAAACTATGTATTATAAATAAGTAAATACAGTTTTAAATCTCCCAACAACTCTTTCAGTTATGTATAGTCTCAGGAATAAGTCATTCCAATTCATCCTAGCAAAATAGCATAAAATGTGTTCCATACAGTTCTCATTAAATACAGAACAACTCTAGGTTACAATTTCTTTTTTTTTTAATCCTCACCAGAGGTGATGTGATTTTAGAGAGAGAGGAAGGGAGAGGGAAGACAGAGAAAGAGAGGACATTGACGTGAGAAACATCAATCAGTTGCCTCCCGTACATGCCCCGACTGAGGTCTGAACATACAACATAGGTATGTGACATTCCTAGGAATCGAACCCACAACTTTGTTGTCTATGTAAAGATGCTTGAACAAACTGAGCCACTTGGCCAGGAGTTAAATATTACAATTTCTATCATTCTTTCACCAGATGAGAAATTTCATTTTCTCTGGCAGTATGAAAAGTGTTATATATATTGAGTTATAAAAGACAAAAAACTTAAAGATACTAGGATGTGTGATAAAAGAACCACACCATACAGGATTAAGTCAAGTTATAAAGCAGTAGCTGTAAGTAGCAACGCAGAAGAAAAGGGAAAAACTAAACAAAAAGATGTAAATACAAATGGCTTTTGCAGGAACCTATTATGAGTACGGGTTCTTTTCACAAAGCTTATGTGTCATCCCTAAATGAAGATAAGGATAGTTCTGAAATTTAAGAATTGTGTCTTGCCCTGGCTGGTGTGGCTCCATGGACTGCATGCCAGCCTGCGAACTGAGAGGTCGCTGGTTTCATTCCCAGTCAGGGCACACGCCTGGGCTGTGGGCCAGGTCCCCAGCTGGGGGCGAACAAGAGGCAACTGATGGATCCATGTATCTCTCGCACACTGATGTTTCTCTCTCTCCCTTTCTCCCTCCCTTTCCCTCTCTCTAAAAGTAAATAAATAAAATCTTAAAAAAACAGAATTTTGTCTTGATAAATTTCTACTAACCTCAACAAATGTGAAAGAAAAAGACATGTTATCAGTACACCAAAGAAAAGAGCCCCTTAGCCTGCCTGGCCAAAAGTAATCAGTTCCAAACAGGGTCTGGAAAATCTTGTTAAATAGGGGTGCAAACCAAACTTGCCTATGATATTGAGTTTTACATAATGAATGCTTTCATAAAGGATAATTTTCTTTCCAAGAGCCACAGGAACTAGCAAACTGTAACAAAGGAGGGTTTCAATGCTACACATTTCATCATTGGAAAGTCACAGACTTTAGTGTTGATAGTAGGCATGTGCAGCTTTGTAAACGAAATATGAGTTTTTAAACTGACTTTTGCCCAATTTAAATGCATGAACAGAAAGAAAAGCTACAGGCTCAGTAAATATTCATTATCAGGTAAGTCAAGGCACTCAAACGATTTTTGCATTAGTCACAGTCTTAAGATAACAAAATGTGAAAAATACACAAAGGGGACAATCGCAATTTCTTATGATTCTCAACATTTAAGTTTTCGAAGTTTCAAGTAATCTCTCTAACTTTTATCACAGTAGAGTTGCTGCTGCTTTTGAAACACTTTACCATGAACATACTCCAGCATACAGAATAGTTGAAAGATAATAAACACCCACATGCTGACAACCAGATTTAATAACTGTTCAGATGTTAGCATATGGGTTTTATCTAAGACATATTTTATATATTTACTTTCCAGAACCACCTCCAAGTCAATCATTCACACCAACAACTTGATTCATCTGGTGTTATCAGTCCATCTCAGAAACCTATAAAATATACTCTTATAAAATAATCTCATAAAATCCAAAAATAGAATACATCCTTATCAAAGCAGTTCAGCCATTGCCACTATTAATGTGTCCCCGGATGGGTCCCTTAACCCCTCAAAACCTTGGTCTTCCCATTTTTTAAAAAAAAAATGAGGAACTAAGCTTGAAAACATAGAAAGTCACCATTGGTTACTGTTTGAGGATGTCAACGGCCACAAGAACACTCTCACTGTCTTGCTCAATCTGCAATATGAAATTTGAAGAAACTGTAAGACACCTGAAAGGCGTGAGACACCTGGTGAGAAGCGGCCCCGCTCCCCCTACGCTCAGTGCTGTAGCTGCATTTCTGGAAGGCACTGCAGCTCTTTAGGTAAGGGTGATGACACGTGGCACCAGCAAATTACCTAGTTGTCATAAAGTATTGATTCTCAACCACGTGGAGCTTCCTGAAATTTTTGGTGTGCATTGCCATTTCTCAAATCTTTCAATGGCTTCCTGTCAAGCTTTGCTGCTCTGCTTTTACACATAAGCATGCTAGGCCATTAGACTTCCATTAGAAGCAATTACTTAAAAAAGAGAAAGTGTTTCCCTTTCTTTACCACCACACCATGTAAGGATCTTCCACAGTGACAGGCTCTGTAATGAAGCAATTTAGGATTTGCTTCAAGGATTCATGGAAAACAACACTCAGTCTTTATGGTCATTAATTCAGGTTATTCTGTTCCTATCAGACCCTCACTCTCCAAATAAAAATTATTAAAAAAATCATCTCAGAATTACCAGGAGGAGTAATTACTACTGAAATTCAAGAAAGATCTTCCTCAAGCCTTCCAAAGTTTTACTGTGCCCACCAGCACTGTACATAAATAATGTATAGATTATAAAAATTATGGCTGCCCTAATTTTAGATTGAATAAAAATTGCAGAGTATTTCTTTTGACTAGATCCTGCCCCTCCGGGGGTAGCAGTCCTGCTCTGAAGATACGGTTCCTTTCATGCAGCCCCAGTGTGAATCTCAGTTGTTTGGAAATTGTATGATTTTACAGGCAGAGAATGTACCTTAATATGAGAGCTGGCTTGGTGCCTTAGGGAAGAAGAAAAGCAAAATGACCCTGCATTGCAGAAAGACACGAGATAGTTGGTGCTCAACATTCTGCCGCCTGAGTAGAAGCAAACAGAAGCTTTTAGCATGTTCTTTCACCGCCTCAAAAACTACTGCAGCGGCAAACTGTGGTAAAAGCGCATGTGGCTACATATTATCATTCTGTTTGTTGGTTGGTCTACAGAACAAGAAATTACAGAAATTTTCATATTTTAATTTAGTAATACTCTAGCCCTGTATAGCAAATTCATAAACATTAACTTATCGGTCCTATCATATCTTTCTAAAATAACAGAATGGGTATTATTTTCACTGTCTAGATGAAGAAATTGAGGATTGCCATGGTACTCGAGCATTACGAAAGACCGAACAGCAATTAAGGCAATCAAATCCAGGTCTTCTGATTCCAAATGCAGCACATTTTACGTTATACTCGCTTTTACAGTAGTCTAAAAACTCAGTGTGAAAAATAAATTGCATATTTTATGATGCTATGGTGTACAAATCACCTACCAAAAGCTATCCTAATTATTGTTAATAATTAAAACTCAAAAACTATCAAAGTCTGTAAGATACAGTAGTGAATTGATCACAGTAAACTAGAATTATTTCTCCATCCTTTTTACCTGGCATTTAAGGTTTCAAACTCTTACTCCCAATCTCATGTTAAAAAAAGAATAGATCAGAGCCTGCCCGGGGCAGGGAGAGTGGGACAGAGAAATCAGGGAGTCGTCCGCTCACTGTTGTGGGGTTTTCTTTGGTGGGGGAGAGACAAAAATATTCCACAATTTAACAGAGATACCAATTGTGCAGCCCTGCAAATATGCTAAAAAACATTGACTTGTGTACTTTAAAAGAGTGGATTCTACTGTATATGAATTGTATCTTAATAAAATGATTTTTAAAAGAATACATGGAGCCAAAGTATAGCATTTCTGCTATATTATAACATTGTAAATCAAAGAAAAACTTGAAACATGGGTTATTTATTCAACATTTACAAACACTTGCTCTTGTTCAGTTGACTCTTCTAAAATAAGATAGGGCCCCAAATTCAAGAAATTGATATTAAAAAATAAATAGCAAACCATAATACTGGGCAAAGTTAAATGTACATTCTATAAAAGTAGGTACAATAAGTACAATAAAATGTTATGAACACTATCGCAATCTCCTGGAAACTTAAATATGTAGCCAAGTACCGCATAGCTATATGTGACCTTGGACGGCATAAAATAACACATTGATATTAAACTATATTAAACTATAGTAGGGCCAAACCTCCACAGAAATGAGAAGGCATATTATTTTTTCATATGTAAAATGAGGAAACTGGTCAAATAATTTTTGTAATTTTTATCAATTCTAAAGTTCTATAAATCTGTAATTTAATACTAGATAGACCAACTTTTACTGTGAATTGTTTTTATTTTTTTCTTGAAATATTGTGTCTTTCGCTCATCAACTGGGTCACAATTAAGAGCATAACGTTTTGGTCACTCTCATACCAAAATAAGTTACATCCAAAGGAAAGGAGACATTCAGAAGTATTATCTGCTTATTTTAAATATATAAATATTAGGCAATTTTTCATTTCAGAAATCCCTTTTGGAAATGTCCTCCATGTTTGAAAATCTCCAGTGTTCACACACATTTTTCCTTTAAAACTGTACTAAATTTTGGAAACAGTCAAAAGCCAATGGTGATCTGGCGTCCACAGCTGGCACTGGAAAGAGTAATTCTCGTTGAGATGAAAAGGTAAATGTTAGGAAGTAAATTTCATAGCCATTTCTGATGAACAAGTACTCAGTGTTCTCTGAATACAATGAGCACGCTCTTGGCCCTGTGTCTTTGCTCATTCAGTTATCTATTCCCCAAATAATCTGCTCTATTAAGTTCTATTTACTTCTTAAGATCCCTAACTATCTTTTCTCTAAACAGTTCCCTGACATTTTCAAGTCGGAATTGACTTTCTTTCTTCTGTGTTGAAACAACTTTTCGTTTTATTACATAGTATTTGTCACGTCCCATTTTAGACATTAGTGTTTGGATTCCCAGCTCAGCATCTGGATTTCAGGCAGTTTTGAAATAGACTCTTTGGCCCCACACTTAGGCAAATCAGTTACCCTCACGAGGTTCTAGTTCACAGCCTACAACATGGTTGCACTTTTCATCTAACAATCTCATAAAATATTTTTAATTGGTATCACCTATCTTCTGGGAGGGTACAGAAAATTAGGTATTCAAGTTGCTAGTGGGCGTGTAAGCAGGCACTGCTTTGTAGGAAAGAAAACTGGCAATATATAGCAAATGTCATTAAATGTTCATTTGGTCCAGTTAGTCAATTCTAAAAACATACCCTGGAAATCATCAGGATGCTCTCTAAGATTTATGAGGGTGTCATCAAGAAGTATTTATCATGAGAACATTGGTAATAATGTAGCTATTTTACCATAGTAGATTGCTTGAATAAATTCCCCTGTAGCCATTAGATAGAATTTTATTTACACTGTTAAAAATCTTATATTAAAAATGTTTAGCCATGGCTGGTGTAGCTCAGTGGATTGAGCATGGGCCCATGAACCAAAGGGTCACTTGTTCGATTCCCAGTCAGGGCACATGCCTGGGTTGCAGGCCAGGTCCCCAGTAGGAGGTGATGAGAGGTAAACCACACATTGATGTTTCTCTCCTTCTCTTTCTACTTCCCTTCCCCTGTTTCTAAAAATAAATAAAATCTTTTAAAAAATGTTTAATAACATGGAAAAGCATTCTTGATGTGTAAGTCTAAAAGGAAGGTTATAAAATCCCCAAAGAAACCTGATTTCAGTACTTTCCTTGCTTCCATTACCACCACCATGCTGGCACGAGGCCTGCAATTTTAAGGGGACTCACACGGGGTAGTGACACACACACCTTGCTCCTGTAAAATTCTGAGCCCACAGTCAATGTGGTCTCAGATAATATTTTAAGCAAAAAAAAATTTTTCCTTAGTTCTCTTTTCTTCTATCTCTTTTAACTCTTATAAAATGTACCCTGAAAAAAAGTAAAACTGTTCATTCTATATTGTTTTTGAGCCAAATATCAAAAGGTCATATGACCGTCCATAAAAAGGTCATAATGAGTAATATACCTACACATATATGAAGAACAGTAAATTTAAATATTTTGGGAGTGAACTTCGAATCAAATCTACTGGCATCAAAAACACCTTTTTAAAAGTGTTGAGAATACATTTAAGAGTTTCCGTATTTCTTTTCCTTCTCTTCTAACCAAACATGTTTGTTTTTCCTACCATATCCATCATGTTAGTAAAGATAACTTCTTTCCCTCGCTTTGTTCAGTTTCTGGTAATGGAACAGATTTCGTACCGTGATGTTTTAAGTAAATCAGGATTATATCAGTTTCATTAGAATGTTAGGTGCTATCCAGGAGCCCAATCAATAATCTGAAGGAATCCTCAGAAACTGAGGACTACTCATCCTACCAAGGTCTCTGTCACAAGCTCACAGGTCAAGGGAAGTTTTTTTCTTGCAATCCTTTGAGCTGACTCAGAGGGAAAATAAACCTGGAAAAACTTCACAGGCTTATTTTCCCTCCTCCGTTGGTAAAAGCAGGACAACCCGAGTTGCTGCTCAGACCCAGGGAGTCGCAGTCTGTGGCACATGAATCTTCGGGAAAAGTTCCTGAGAGCTGGACTGTGAACCCCCTCGTTAAGATCTAAGGGTTCCTTTTAAGAATAAAGATACAAATGATGATACAACCCCGACACCCAAGAGACCTTAAGGAATCTCTGAGTTCAAGGCACTGTGAGGGCACATCACACTGATCATCCTGTTTGATCCGCACACCACCAGTGTGCAAGGAAAATCGGGATAACAGTGCTAACAGCCAACTCTGTCACAAGAGTAGCCAACGCACACGGCATCTTATTACGGGCCAGGCTCTGTGACACCATTTTATAAATGTTAACTTTTAAAATTCTCACAACTCTGTAAGATAGACAGACACAATTCCAACTCCGTTTTCTGGAAAGGAAGTTGAGATGTAGATATTAAACGATTTGCCCAAGGTCGTATCACTGGCAAGGGGCAACGCCATGATTACTTGAATCACGCAGTCAACCTGCAGAGTAGCATGAACTCCCTTAACCATTAAATTTCTTCAAAACAAGTTGTTTGAACTTGTCTGTTTTACAAGGGAATGTAAAGCTGTCTTTTGTATTTATGCTGCTTAACACGTACCTTTGGTACACGAGAGCCATTCAATATATGATCTTAGAGTTGAGCTGTTTTTTGCTTTTTTTGTTTTTATTAAAATTATTGGGGTAACACTGTTAATAAAATTATTTAAGTTTCAGGTGTATGTTCTGTAATAGATCATCTGTATGTTGTGCTCACCACACCAATTAGCTGAATTGTTAAAAAAAAAATTCTCAATAGGAAATACCCAATCTAGCACATTAGTTGACTGACTTTTCAATTTATTTTTTAAGGAGCTATTATGCCCTTTTACATATAATGATAAACAACTACACTTGAGTGTAGAGAATTAAGTTCAGTGAACACATAAGTCAATACCTGTGGTATGGAGACTTAAACCAAACTCAATTATGACTCAAAACCCAGAACGGACCATATTAATTGGTATTAAAATGAACCAATCTATCTTTTTTACAAAACTGCAAAATAAGCCCACTAAGAAAGCATACAATCTACAAATTTAAACTAGAACAAAATCTTTGTTCTTTTCCAAGTATGTAGCCAGAACTCAAACAGCATGGTAGTTTTAAAAAGAACATATTTCATTTTTCTTTCATTAAACTTCTAGGAGGACACAAGTACATGTCCACCCCACAAAACTAGCAGTATTGAAATATTCCTAAAACTACCTGAAATTAAGTATAAAACAGGCATTGGATGAGAAAACCTGTATTTAGTTCAAGTTATGCCACACACAAGCTGAGAAATTAATGACATGTTCCTCAACCTGCCAATTTACAAAACGTGTTTCACCATTCGTTCAATGGAAGTAATTACAAGTTCTTTGCTACCTATCTCTTAAAGATAAATAATACAATTAGTCATTAATACTCTATGTATTGATGATGAAATATATGAGAAAACACTCTAAAAATTAAAGGAAATTGTATCAGTGGTAATAAGACATTACTCAGCGATGAAAGCTTGTGGTTATTTTATTGCCATATTTGGCTATTTTTCTTTCAATTATCTTAAAAGTAAAATATTGTATTATGAAACAGTTCAAGGTCTTCTTTCATTTGCTGTTTTTCCAAAATACTTGCTTAAACTTTATCAAGCTATACTTTCATATAGGCCCATTATTTATAATGCAGGAAAAGGTTCTGCTATTATAGGTGAGCTTTGTTATAAATTGATCTAAAATACCATAGAATTGAACAAATTAGAAGAAGAAAAAGAAAAGAAACCATCAGGTGCACTTCACATCCTTTCCAATTTCAGTTATTTGGACTTATTTACCTTGCCCAGAGATGAATTAGCTGAGAAACCGAGACTGCTACCACAGCATGAAGTTTTCTGTACTCTTCTATCTCTATGGTAGGAGTTCTACTAATGGCTTAGTTTAGAGAGCTAAAAATAAAGCACCAAGTATACGAAAAGAAGTTGGCAATATTCATAGTCACTGGTAAGAGGGGGTGGATACTGTCTATACATTTAAAATCTAGCAGTACATTCAACTTAGAAATTTCCCCTTGAAATTTAATAAGCTTTACCCCTCGGAAACACGTATCATTAACGTTTTAGTCATACCCATCACATGACAGAAAAGGACATGTTTGTCCACGCCCACACTGCTACTCTAACACTGACCCAGACTTACACAAATGATGATACCTTGACTGCCCCAGCACAACTGAAAATTCAATCTTGTGACGTGGTTTTAATTATTTCTTTAGTTAAGGGACAAAGTATGATATCTAATTATTCTGCTTTTAGCTAAAGGTCATTGATAGCATGCGTATTCTGATTAACAAAATGTTGGTAAATTAGATAACTGGTTTTTAAAAATAATTTTCAAGTATACATTGTCTTGGAGAGCTATTATGGCAAAATAGAGACCAGGTTGTCATCTAAAATAGCACCGCAGCTTTTGGAAGCCACAAAAAAACACAGCAGCGCCCCCTTACCTGCAGGGGGTACACTCTAAGACCTCCAAGTGGATGATGCCTGAAACACAGACAATACCGAACCCTATGTATTCTGTGTTCTCGTCCTACATACACAAACCTATGATAAAGTTTAACATAGGTCCGGTTGGAGACTAACGGTGATAACTAGTAGTAAAATAGAGCAATTATAGCAACGTACTGTAATAAAAGTTATGTGAATAAAACAACAGAATAATTATAACGGTACACTATAATAAGTTATGGGAAAGTGGCCTCTCTCTCTCTCAAAATATCATACCGCACCTACAGCATGGCTGCACTGGACAGGGGGAGGGTTCTCGTCCCGGGCAGGACGCAGCTGGAAGGCACAAGGGCACATCACACCACTAAGAATGGAGCAAAATTTAAAACTGATAAATTGTTTATTTCTGGAAGTTTCCATTGAACGTATTTTTTGAACTATATGACACACCAGACCATAAGACGCACCTTGGTTTTAGAGGAGGAAAATAGGAAAAAAAAATTTGAAGCAAAAAATGTGGTCCTGCTCCTGACTCCTGCAATGCTGCTCCACCCCCCCCCCCCCCACACACACAGCGAGCCAGGTAAGCTACATTCAGACTATAAGGCGCACCCCCTTTTCCTCCCAAATTTGGGGGGTGCATCTTATAGTCCGAAAACTACAGTAATGTGTTCAGACCACAGTTGGCCGTGGGTAACTGAGGAAAGCGAAAGCACCAATGAGGGCCCTACGGTACCCGATGACAAGTAGGGATGTAAGTGCTGTCTCTCTTGACTCCCTCACTTTGCTCTGTCATCTCAACCCCCTGAGGGAGTGCACAGGTAGTGGGAGGGTCAGGGAAGTCACCCACCCAGGTGCCCTGAAAGTGCAGACGCAGCAGGCCCAAGGCATCGAGGGAGACAGGTGAGATGCAGGCAAATCCTTCCACATCGGGCATTTTTCTATTAAATGCCTCAGCCTTTAAGAAATTTTCTGAACTAACTGCAACAAGAACTTCTCATAAAACCCAAAAGAGACCATGCTCGTCCATGATCAACTAGAGTTCTACTTCCAGGCTGGGGACCGTGATTCTGACCTTTTCTGTGGTTCAAACAATGTGTATGATTTGATTGTGGGAGGAAGTGAGAGCTAACCTTAAAATGTATACACCTCAACATTCAGGTCACGACCAAGAAGAGCCCCATCACCCTAGAACCCTTGAGGATTTAATTATTCAAGGATAGGATAGTTTTTAATCTGGAAAAAAGGGTGGTGGAATAAAAAATATAATTTTTCTATACGGGGTGTAAACTATTTGACAATACACCATTGCATTCTGTGTTGTCTTTAAAAAATATGCTTGGCCTTAACTACCTCTAATTAACAGGGGCCCAAGCATGTAGATGAAAAATGATGTGTGAACTTCCTTCATCAGTGACCTTGAAAATCTGTTCAGAGACTCTGGGCCCTTGTGGCCATACACTGCTGCCCTTGGCCCTATAAGCCTCTACATAGTACACTATTGTGTACATGTGAGAATCTACACACATGAACACACGCCACGCACACATGGATGCTCACCCATGCACAGCAAGCCTTTTGTAGATATCCCCCTCAATCCAGACTTGCTGGGTGGAACCCCCAGGCCTGCTCCCATGGGTCACGGAGTGCTCAGAGGCAGCTTCTCTGACCCCACAAAAGACACGGCTTTTCAGGCACGGCTGAGATCAGCACACATTCAGTGTACGTGGGAATCGGCAGTCACCAAAATGGCATGTGTCACCACACAGAGAGAACGAGACCGCCGTCTGGGGTGCGGGAAGAGACCAGGAGACAGTGAGAACAACACTACCCTCTACTACTATTTAGTATGTGGTTTGCACCATGGCGCATGTGCATAATTTCTAAATAGACAGGAAGATGGATATTTCTAATTGTTTTAGTGATAGGACTACATAACCAAAAAAGTTTGGCAAAAATTAAAGCCACGTAAACAGAACTCATTTCCACATACATGCCAGCAAATAAAAGCTATACCTAAATTAAAATTTGTAAATGCTTCAGTCATGAGAAATTCAACTCATAACATTATTTTTATATTTCTCTCATTTTTCTATAATGGTTCATATCTCAATCTACTCTGCAAAAAGCTGCTTTTTACCAGGTCCTCAACGAATAAATATTTTATGAAAACTGGCACTAAGAAAGACATCAGGACTTACTAAATTCCTTTCTGATTCAACATAATTCAATCAGTTTTTAATCTCAAAGTTTAATGATAAAATATCTCAAAATAATCAGATGACAATCAAAAATGAATTTAAATCTATTTTAACTTTTTAAATCATTCACTGTGTGGTATTTCAAAAAGATTATTTTTATAGCCATTAATATTTTAAAGGAGCTACCAAAACCAAAACCGGAAAAATTAACACCTGACATGAGGTGATTTTAGGTCATCAGGGCAATTTCAATGTTGCTAATTATATCACCGAGAAAGCACGCTTATGTTTCTGTTTCCTGACCAAATTTTACGGGCTGTATAACCAGGAAGAAATATTTCTTAAAGTAAAAAAACACAAGTGAACGTGTGAATAGGGTGAGAGAAGGGAAAGCATATTTTAACTCTGAGAGCTGTGAATTCCAAGTACCTCTTTTCCTTCCTCCCCTCTTTTCAAAACGTACAAGGGAAAAAAAAATACAAAATGAGAACATTCGACACCAATTCTCAGTTGGGTAACACACAAACTGTTTTCTGACACTCAAGAGAGGTATGAAAATAAGCAAAGAAAGACAAGGTACCACAGAGGAAAAAAAATGTGGTAAAAGACAGAATTTCCCAATACATTTAATTTTTAAAAAAAGACAGATGTTCCATATAACAGGTAAAACGAGAGATCCCAAAAAGGAAAAAAGGGGGGATTAAAAAGCAATATAAATTTAAAATACTCATGTCTCCCTTAGATTATGCAACATTTTTTCATACTTATGTCAGTCGGTAATGTGTTTACAATATCCTGCGTCCATATTTTTATGAAGAAACACTGAAACTTACATCACTTCCTTTCTAAGAAACTAAATTTAGAGAATGTAGAAGGTACAGGTAGAGATGAAATCAACACAGCATTTAACAATAAGAGAACTTCTAGTGTCTTAAAGCAAATAAATACCAAACTTATTCAAACCTTTAAGTGCTACAATTAACCATTTTAAATTGGTATAGATGTCTGTCAATGTTTGAGATGACAACTGTTAATGAATATTTAATTCTGCCACTTTCATTTACATCGTATGAGTTAACATGGCCAATAACTGAGATCACTTTTCAAAATATAACCAAGCAAATAAGTTATATCTGTTACTAGCTGGTTTATTTCACAGTAATTGCGCCACTTCCTACTCTGGATTTCCAGTGCTTTAGACAAAAATTCACATATCATTGCCTTATATTGACACCTGCTGGAAAGTACTGGAATTGTATATTTCTCATTTCATCACTCGGGTAGATGTTAATTTTATATCTGTGGAATATGGAAGATATTTCAACTGAAAATTTTAATTTTCTAAAGGAGAAAAGTAGCATTTTTCTCAACATCTGAATTTTAATGAGTTCTTTAGGAAATTGTAAATCTCAAGAGGTCTGCCCAAAAAGTGTTTCTGGTGAGAATTAATTTACCTAGTGCCTTCAGTAACTGAACTTCTGCTTATTTTTGGTATAATTATGAAACTAATGAAGCAACTCTGTCTAGTATTTGAACTTCTATGGCTTCATACCTACCTCCAACTAACTTAATACTTTGGTCATATGACTTGAGGGAAAAATACTTGATTTTGTGAAAGGATGCATACGAATGAATCAGAAAAATGACCCACCTAATGAAAAAGGATGTTTTGCATATTCATATTTACAGTTTAAAAAATACCATGCTCATTAGTGACTGAGCTTTTTTTCTCTGTTATCACAACTACCTGTTCAAGTAATACATAAATGTTTTACCAGAATAGATTTATTCTCTGAAGTGGACTAAAACACAATACATTGAGATAATTAACTTACAAATTTTTACATCTGAATTATTAAGCCATGTTAAGTTTTAATCAGCTTCTTATGCAAATGAACACTTCTAAGTCTTTCTGCAAATACCTCACTACCTAAATCTGTCTCCTAAAACTTTTCAAAGAGAAAAAGTTTTCAGATAGAAATACATTTAATTGGCCACAGTATAAGAAATAAAGATCTGATATGATAAAATTAATAGAATACTGCCTCCCTCTCCCACCCCGAATCTGCTGCCATGTAATTAGCACAGTTTAGGGCTTGGACATGTCTTGGTTTCTATCATCATGAACAAAATACTGTCCTAAAAACAGCTGTTCCAATTACAAATGAGTTTGGGCAGCTAAGAGGATAACAAGCTACATCCATGGAAATGGTATGAGAACATGGTATGAAGGATGAATACTGTACTGAGTAACACTATACATTACTTTAACATCCCTGTCATAATTCCTTCCTTTCATATCAAATCGCTCCAAGTTTTAACAAAAGTGACGAGATAGTGTAACATAGTTTAAATAAACAAAACTATGATCAAAAATATAATGGCCAACTTCAAAACATACAGGAGCTCACTCAATGGTTTATGTTTAGGTGGTGTTTCAAATTTGCAGCTGTCACACAAGTTGCCTCCTGCAAGTGCACTCACCCACCTGTCCGAATAAAATTAACTTCTTTAAGTGAAACTGTAACATATGAAGATTCACAAATATAAGGGATATTGTATGAGTAAGTCTAACAGTTTTCAAGATGTGCTTTAATCTTCAAATTGAAAAAAACTATTAGCTACAAAGAAATGGACAATTTTTAAGTAAGCTACTGAAAGATTGCTTTAAACTCTTCATTTAAATTTACTGAAATTTCCGTAAGGCTAACGTGCCATTCAATATTAAGACACTGCAAAGTATTACAGAGGTAACAGGTCTTAGTCAACCGTTGCTTAGCTTTATCTTCCTCAAACAGTTCACTAGCCCTTCTCAGAAAACAAGATTTTGATAGTTGCAAAATAAAATAAGCACAAAACAGTACTTGTTCCTGATTCTTAAACAAATCCAATTAGCAATTCACTTTAACAGCTTTCCCAGTCAGTCACTAAGAAAAGGAATCTTTCCCTGATAAGAACCCTGAAAGATCAGTTTTTAGAGCCTGAGAAACAGTAGAATTGCCAGACACCCAGAGACCCTTATTTTCAATCACTAGTTACCTTACAGAGCTTCTGGTACCGAGGAGAAGAAACTGCCATCCTTTGCAAACGATGCAACAAAAACACAACTTTCTGCAGCGACGTTCTCACCACAGCCATCATTTTAAGTTTACCACACTTCTGGATACACCTCAGAATTTGCATTATAAATGAAGAGCAATGATCATTTCCTCCTGGTCACTGGACAATGATTTGCCAGTTCTCTGAGCATGCTCGTTTCCAGGAATGCATTTGAAAGATACAGGGGCTCAGGTTCCTGGCAGAAGGAGGCTGGTATCCCTTCAACTTCTTCTCAATTTAAGAAAACGTATGCAAACGCCACCCAGAAAGCCCCCCAGCAGAAGCTCACAGCCAGTACTTGCTCAGCCCGGCATGGCCAGGGAACGGAACAAGTTGAGCAGCCAGACGCTGCCTGCTGCTGGAGGGGAGCGCGCTCAGTAGCCAAAAAGGATATTAAGTGAAACATTAAAGCTGCAGATACAAAGCAGACATCCCCTGGGGACAGAGATTCAACACTTCACCACCACGGTCCATGCCTCCTAGCAGGTTTACATTAAGAGATCAAGTAGCTCGCATTCACTCTCTGGCTGTAAAGAGGGATGCATTCAGAGCCGAGTGAATGCAGCCCTGGCAGTGCTCCGTGCGCCGAGTGAACAGACCCTGCTATAAATCTTGAGAAGACAGGAGGGTACCTGACTCTAATGTTGTCAGCCCCTCCGTTAAGTGCCAATAAATCACCTCCAGACAGGTCTCTGAACAAGATCACCTAAGACAAAACAAAGCAAAACAAAAATACCTGCAGGGGGTATGTGGCTTTCCCTAGACACCCTAAAAGCAGCGTCGCCCATGGGCTCCCAGATGCTGCCTAGGATGAAAGCAATTCAGAATCAAATTCTCATGTTAGGTTAGGACTCCTCTAATTGAACAGCCAAGTTAATAAAACAGAAAAGTCTGTAATTGACTACCGAACCTTCCAAATTCCCACATTTCCCCTTAGACAGCATTTCATGATCTCATTTTATCTGTCATAAAGCTGTTTTAATTTAATGAGTAAGAAATATAAGGCATGATTATATGATGTAAAAACCAAGTACAGAATGTTTGAGTTTTATAGGCATGTGCAGCTCGAAGACCACTATAAATATCCAGTGGGGTAAAATCTTATTAGCAAATCAGCAAAATAACCCGGATGATTAAATGACAGAGTCAAAGGGTGCAGCCAAAAATAGAACCCAGACATTTCTCATTACCAGTGTCCTGCCCAAACTAGTGCCCCGGGGGTGCTGCATTTTCACCTTTCTCTGCTGGTGTCACGATTCTTTAAAAGAAACACTGTATTTTTAATTGTGTGTTGCTCTTGTTTCACTTCTTCTGCCTTCACTCCTGGATTTCAGCATGATTTAAAGAACTCGACAGGCTCTTATAGAGGTGTGTTTATCACGCAGCGTTTTTCTGGGCTTCTGCCTCTGTGCTGCTTTTCCCCGGGAGGTCTATACTGAGAACCTATACTGCCTCCTTCTGGACAGGCGAGAGACGTTGCAATAGCTACACAGGCAAATTGGAAGAGGCAGTCAAGTGATGATACAGTTAAAACTATTAAGTTATTAAGTAAATAGATAGAAGCAGAAAGTAGATTAGTGATTGTCTGGGGGTGGGGGATTAGAGAGTTGCAAATGGGAGACAGACAGCTGAGTGCCCAGGTTCACACAGGGTTTCTTTTAGAGGTGATGAGACTGTTCTAATTTGATTGTGATGATGGTTGTGCAACTGAGAATACACTAAAAAGAATTAAATTATACTTTTTAAAAGGATGAACTGTATGGCATGTGAATTATATGTCAACAATGCTGTTATCAAAAAATACGAAGTTGTCATTCCTCTCCCTAAACCAGGACACATTCCATGATACAGGAATGCCCCACCCCCCAACACTACGCTGGGTATGGAGCTGGGGACGGGGAGATTTGAAACAATCTAAACAATCAAAGTCTGGACCTATAGAATAAGAGGACAAAAATTAGGCTGAAAGAAAATACAGGAGATGAAAATATAATAAGCCTAAAACACCTACTGTTAGAGAGCAAAAACAGCCACCTGTTCTACCACCACCTGGGAAAAGCGGCAGGGCAGCACAGTTTTACCCAGCAGAGAATCAGAGCCTTCCAACTCACGGGCACTGCTAAAAGGTAAAGCCTACATTTTACAAAAAGTAATAATGAAAGTGATAACATGTTAGAATTGGAGCGTGAAAATCAGGAATAAATACATTTGAATTAAGAGATAAACTGAACCGTCAGTAACAGACTTTCATTCAAAAACAACAACAAAAGGTTTCTGCATCTTTGGCCAAAGTCTCTCGTCTGAGCACAGATCCACAGTGACAACTGCATACCAGGCATCTCCCCCTGGATGTCATTCAATGCCTCATTTCAACATGCCCAAGGTGAACGGTACCCTCCCATCACACACCCTACTAAGGTGTACTGCGGCCCTGACATTTTCTTTTCCTCTATTCCCAACGTCAGGCTCTAAAACCTCCTGGCATCTTCTGTGCCTCCACCCGCCCCCCTTCCCTTAGTGGACCCATGCTATCGAGTCATTAGGTCTATGCCCCCTGCTACCGCCTCATGCCTGGCCATCACCTCTGGCCAGTTGGCTACAAGCATATCCTAACAGGCTGCTCTGCTTAGTCTTGCCCAGTTCACACCCATTCCCCCTAATACCGTCAGCTAGATTCCTAGGAAATACAAATCCCGTTGCATCCCTCTCTTGCTTAATATTCTTTAACGACTTCTCCCCCTTGCCGCCAGGTTAAAATATAAAATAATCAGCGAGAAGACTTCTCTATCAAAACAGATTTTCAACCAAGTTCTAAGTGAGAAGGCCTATGATTGGCAAAAGTACATCACTGTAGACAAAGGAAATGGAAGCTCAAGGACACTGACCCAGGTGTGCTTGGGGACAGAAAGAGGACGGAGATGTGCTTTGTAAGATCCCTCGTACATTTTTTAAAGGGACGATTCCATACGATCACATTTTCTGTAGAAGGAAAACTTGAACCTCAGACTGAATATATCATATTTATCAAGCTAAAGGCATAAAAGTAATACCTTCAAACCCAATGTTCTCAGCTATAAACTAAACCATAGAGCCTTCACAGCTTTTAGATTAAGCATTTATAATAAATGGGGAAAGAAACAACTTCATATTAAGAGGAAGTGTTCTTCTAATGAATGATTCAATAAGGCTAACTGTAATAGGACTTAAAATGACACAAAACAGAAAGATATGAGCCTAGGAGTCTAAATAAACAATTATTACTCCCATAAAACAAAGTGTTTTTCCTCAATTATTAAGTAAGTGTATTTTATAGATATTATTTCCGGAAACCAATTATTCACAAGAGAGCACGGATTTCATAACAGAATAAGGTGTCAACCTCACCTTTGGAAGGTAATAAATTTTAATGGTTAATTGCTACAGGTCACATTTTTCCATGCACTTGCCTGCATCTGCCGTGTGAGTTCCTTGGCCAAGACGGTGTCCTGAAGGGCATTCTCCCGCTGAGAGGCGTCCGCCAGCACGTTAACAGTGGTTTCTGCTTCCTGCAGCCACTTCAGGAAGTTCTCCAGGTCCTTGCGAGAGGCCTGCACTGTCGCCAGCTCAGCCTCCAAGGCACTCTGCCTGTCAGCGATGCTGCAAGGACAACATGACAGGTGCGTCTCCGTTACTTACAGTGGGACGGTCCACATCGTGCACACCCTGAAGAAAAAGTGAGCGGACAGCCTCCAGGGAACCTTTATTTAAGTACCTAGTGTAACTGGGAGACTCATTCATATGCGTGTCTTGAGTGATCCTTAATGGAGAGGTCATGTCAGGTGTGAGAAGGGGAGAGAGACACACACAACTATCAACAAAAATGATATCCATATTGTAAAATAATCATGACTACATTTTATAATTTATTGCAGGTTAAGTCATTCCCCACATGTTTTATTTCAATGCCTTAGTATAATGCCTAACACTCAAAAGGCAACACTAATAAATATGTACACAAGAATCACACTAATAAATATGTACACAAGAATTAAGTGATTAAATGAATTGTAGAGCAAGTCAATTCTAAAGAAACATTTAAGATAAAAATAAAAATAATTAAAAGGGCTTACTTGAGACATTTTAAACAGTTTAGATCAATACAAATTGGTTCTTTAAATTGATTTCATAATATTTTTGGAAGATATGGGATAGTCAAGCTTTTATAAACCATTCATTAAATCTGCATTAAAATTAAAACATAGAACTATACCTAAGAGATATACACATACCTGTAAACTCGACCTTTAAAAACTTTGTATACCCCGAGGGCCCATAATAAGAAAACAAACAACTTAATTTTAACAATAGGTACAAATAATTTCACTCCTAGGTATTTAAACCCAAGAGAATTGAAAACATATGTCCACTCAAAAGCACGTACACAAATGTTTATAGCAGAATTATTTATAACAGCCAAATGAGAGAGTCAACCCCAATATCCATCAGTTGGGAGGGGAACTGATAAACAAAATGTAATGCATTCTTACAGGAAATATTACTCAGCCATAAAAAGGAATGGATTACCAATACATGCTTCAATTTGTGAACCTTGAAAACATTATGCCAAGTGAAAGAAGACAGACACAAAAGGCGACATGTTGTGCAATTTCATTTACACACAATGTTGCTGAAAGAGGTAACTCCCCAGAGAGAGAAGGCCGACTAGCTCTTTACTGGGGCTGGGAGTGCAGGCAACGACGCCTGGCTGCCAAGGAGCAGTGGGTTCCTTGCAGGGCTGGTAAAATACACAAAAAGTAAGAGTGTGGTGATGTTTTTACAACACGGTAAATATGCTAACTACCACTTATTTGTACACTTGAAACTGTGAATTTCATGGTATATGCAATGGACTATATCCCAATTTTAAACATCAACACATGTAATATCTCATTTTATATATTTTCTAATCGCCCATTCATCACCGTCCATCCATCTGTCCTTCTATTTGCATGTTAACTCACTATTAAAATGGTTATTTCCAGTGCTTCTATTTAAGGTGGTTTACTTTCTTACTTGTACTTTTTAGCATTCTTCAAATATATAATGAACAGTCATTTTTTACACATCAATAAACACATTCCTTTAAAAAATGGGTAAAAGATTTAAATAGACACACCATCCTAGAAGATACATGGATGGCAAACAAGCACATAAAAAGATGCTCAGCATCATTAATCACCAGAGAAACAATTCAAACCGCAATGAGACATCACTACCTAGGAGAGGGCTTTAAAAACGACCACATCAAGTGTTGGTGCGAATGTAGAATAAGTGCAACTTTGTCTCATATGTTGCAAGTAGGGGTAGAAGATGGTACAGCCATTCTGAAAAAGAGTTGGGCATTTTTTTAAATAAAGTAACCATGCACTTAAGATACAACCCAGCAATCCTAAGTATTTACTCAAGAGAAATGAAAGCAAGTCTACACAGAATCCATGTGCAAAAGTTTATAGAAGCTCTATTCATAATGGCCCAAAACTGATAACAACCCAAAAGTCCTCAGCTGGTAAACAGCTGAACCGTGGCACATGCACAGAATGGAATACAGCTGCACAAAGGAAATAAAGCAATGGAAACAGACGAAACCACGTGGAGGAATCCCACATGCATTATGCTAACTGAAAGACGCCAGGCACAAAATCTGCATACCATGATTCCATTTCTATGGCATTCTGGAATGTGAGCAACCTCATCCTGGCACTTACTTACTAAAAACCTCCAGTAGTGCTTGGCTGCCTACAGAATAAATCTGCATTGCTTCTCCCGGGACTCGGTGCCCTCCAGAGTCTATCACTAGTTTTCTTTGCCAGCTTCATCCTTGAGTTCTCTACAATATGCTGTTTGGGTCAAGGCGGCATGCTCCCTTTTCTCTAGAATATTCTTAACACTATGTCCACATAAAAACTTTATATCCGCATGTGAATGTCATTCTGACCACCTCCACTTATCAAAATGCTACCAATCCTTTAAAGGTTAATGACCGTCTCCTCCAAAACATCTCAGGCCAGTTAAGGTTTGCTTGCTCTGAGTTCATAAAAGGTCAGCACTCCTCTTTATACAGAAATTAATCACATGTGTCCTGGGAAAGCCCTTGGAATTTGAACTTCATTCACTCTTAAATTTTACTTTAACTATTCTGTAGAGATTTCTTGTCTGTCCACCTATTCTGTAAACTCACTATGGGCAGAAGCAATCTTTTATATCTCCGTATTTCTCAGTCCTTATTATGGTATTATAAGTAGTTATGGATAATGAAGATCTATGTATAATATGCCTTTAAAATTACCTCCCCAACATCCTTTTTCAAGAAGCTGCTAAGAGAGCTCCTCCACAAAACTCAGTTTGTAAATCCAGAAAGAAGATACAAGTGGGTGGGTGGCAGAGCAGGGGAGAATAGTGGGGGGAAATGGGGACAACTGGAATAGAACAACAATAAAAATAAAAATAAAAAAGGAAGGAGGCACAGGAAGCATGAACACAAGAGATCTAGCAGCAGCTCTCAGGCTGACGGTGAGAGACCTCAGAAAAGGCGGTGATGGACCCACACTGGACCAGACGAAGGCTGTCATCGCCATGCCAACCACCACGCTCCTGTTTTAACTTGACAAAGCCAACAAAGGATATACCCTGACAAAGTGAAAAAATAACCTCAAATAGGAAACACGCGAAAAACCCTGAACAAAACAAAAACCCATGAGATCCAGGAAACAGGGATTCCAGACTAGGAGGAAAGCACAGAAAATCCCCAGGAGGAGGGCTCTGCAGCAGACCTAGAAAGCAAGTCTCCAAGGAAAAAAATTAGTAGTGACAGACTGCTTAATGTGATCGACTTTGTGGGAAATTGTACTGTCAGGCCACTGGAAAATGTGGGAAGAAGTAGCAATTGGCACAATGGAAAACAAGCATATAAAAACAAAGCAATTATTAATTTCAGGTAAAACAAACAGAGGAAGCAAAATTAGAGTAAATCTCAGTGCTTGGCTGTTAATGTTATTTAGACAGGCATACTAATGTCAACACTGAATATCTAAAAATTCAGTAACGAGATGGGGTAGCCACTGTGGAAAATAAATAGATAGCAGTTCCTCAAAAAATTAACAATAAAGTTAATATATCACTCAGCCATCCCACTTCTGGGTTTACACCCAGAAGAACTGAAAGCAGGGTCTCAAAGAGACATGTTTACACCTGTGCTCATAGCAGCAGTATTCACAACAGCTGACACGTGGAAGCAACTCAAGTGTCTGGCAATGAATGGATGAAAAGCAAAATGTTGTATATACATACAATAGAATAGTATCCAGCCTTCAAAGAAAATTCTGACAGATACTCCAACATGGGTGAACCTTATAAACAGCACATTAAGTATTATAAGCCAGTCCCAAAAAGACAAATACTGCATGATGCCACTTATGTGAGGTACTGAGAGTAGTCAGATGCATGGAGACAGGAAGTTGAATGGTGGTTGCCAAGGGCTGGGGGCAAGGGGGGAATTGGGAGTTAAGTGCTTAGTGGGTGTAGGGTTTCAATCTACAAGACGAAAAGAGTTACAGGGACAATGGTGGTGACGGTTGTGCAACAATGTGATTGTATTTAATGCCAATGAGCTGCAGGATCAAAAATAGTCAAGATGGTAAATTTTACGCTATGTATAGTTTACCACAATTTTAAAAAGTGAAAAAAAAATCAATGATGAGGAAGGGAAGAGAATGGTGGCAAATGAAAACTATATCCTATATATGGGGGACAGGGGGGCAAAAGTAGGTTTACGGTTGTTCATATGCAAAATAATGCAATAATTAATAAATAATACAAGAATAAACTGTGTTTCACATACTTACAACTGTAAACCTACTGTTGCCCCACTTGTATTTACCCGAATACCATGTCAATAAACAATGCCTAGTATTAATGAACTGGAAGATAATGGCATACTCATTTTATTTAGAATATGGAAATATTCTAAATAAATGACATCAGGAAAAGCTAAAAGAAGAGAAAGTAGTTGCCCCTATGAAGGGGAATTGTGGTGAGTAGTGAAAGAATTGTATTTTTGCTATAAGCCTTTTAGCACTTTTAAATTTTTTTGGTAATTGTGTGTAGTTTTTTAATTTTTAAAATTTAGAAGTTACCCACCAGAATTTGGGTGGTTGTTGGTGGTAGTGTTTTATCTTCCACCTAGGCCTTCCCATATTTACAATTATTAAAATGTGAACAGTAAAAATATTTTTAAAAATAGCCAAATAAAGGCTATGTCAAAAAGATACTAGAAAACAAAAAATCAAATGAGTACGCATGTGCAATTAACCAACCATGAACAGATGATTCTTACTTTAAAAACACTCGTATAAAATTTAGTAGTTATAAAGCTTATTAAAGTCAAACACTGTGATTTTACATTTTCAGTATCCTGTTTTTCAAGAATATTCATGTGCACATAATAGGTTATATGGCAAACAGCTAATGTAAAAAAGGTTATACGTTAGTTTTATCAAAACCGAAACATGCCCAGACTACAGAGAAAGCAGCAGCTGTCTGAGAACCCTACAGGTGAAGTGAGAGGATTTCCTGTACACAACAGGCGATTACACGCCCAACAAGCATGAAGGACCAGGCCGGAGGGAGGGCGGAAAACCTTACGTGACGCATCAAAGGACAGCGAGGTAGGAGGGTCAGGAGCACAGGGCCTTAGAGGTACTGGGTCCAGTGGGTCAGGTAATACCAGCAGCAAGTTTTGGTGGCCAACGAAACATTCTGAATGCAGAAACTAAGGCATTTATTGTCAATCTGTCAAAGCACCTATTGGCTCTCAGTAGGAAAAGAAGAGTCTGCTTTAAAAATATTCACTTTGCAGGAATTGTTACCAAAAAAACTGCTTTGTCGCTTATGAAAACTAAAGAACAAGCGTTCCGGACCAAGGCAGACAGGGCTCCCACTGACTCGCTGTGGAAGCCCAGGCAGCTGCCCGTCTCCTCGAGCACCACTTCCCCACCCCTGAACTCTGCTCGGCACACAGGGTGCTCCACGGTCTGTCTTTGCTTAACCTCCTCGGGAGTCACCGCATCGCTCCCAGCCTCACGCTTTACTTACCTACCAAAATGAATCGATTCCCAAACCGCAAAGTGGTGGCTGTCTCTGTCACAGCCAGAGCTTTACCTTTTACTTTTCACCTTAAATATCCTTCCTCTTCCCTCCCCCCACTCACCTGCCCCTCCCCACTGTGTTCATTTTTACTCACCCTGCAGAACTTAGTGCCGACACCTTCCAAACCTATAGGGCACTTCATCCCTGAGCACCCATGGCTCCCTTTACCGTGGCACTTGGTGTGCCGTGGCTGCTGGAACGTGGCTCTACAACCGTAGGGGCTTACTGCGCCCACTACCTCGTGGCTGTGTAAGTTAGTTTCTGAGAGGGGTCTCGCTGGACTAAAATCAAGTTGTCCGGCAGGCAGGACTGTGGCTAGTGGCTCCCTCTTCCATCTTCAAAGCCAGCAGGGAGGGGTTGACTCCTCAGGTCACGTCTCTCAGACCCATTCACTCTTCTGCCTCTCTCCTTTGAATAACCCGTGAATAGAACTGGCCCACCCAGATGACCCAAGATAGTCTCCCCACGAGGGGGGTCATCATTACGCCTCTCTGTTTGTACTGTACCTCCAATCCTGATAGAAAGTGACTGCCCTCTGTGGGTCTAAAGTTTCTGCATCACCAGCTCACCTGGTATCCTGAGGACCTACACACAGTAGCAACTCAACGAGTATTAGCTGCATAAACTAATATGAATGCAGGAATAATTTCACCATTCCTGCAGTATTTTAAGAAGAAAATGTGATATACACATAAATGTATCAAGACATAGTAAACACTCAATAAATAGTATTCCCTAACCTGATATATGAGTTTGGTGAAATACTGGAAAGTTAATTTTATTTATAGCCTACAAATGTGCAATTTAATAATAAATTTCCTGGAGAACACTTTTAAATTCACATATATCTGGTGTCAGATATTTTTATCATAAATGAAATCAATTATTAAAAATAATGAATATACTGAAAACTAAACTCTATAGCAGTTCAAATTATCTTCATATTACTATAATACACATTTTAAATTTTTATAATCATAGTATATATATTAATTTGTAGTCTGATTTTTGAAATCAATATAATTTTATTTGAAATTGCTAATTTCTACAACCATACCACCCTGAACACAGCTGATCTCGTCTGAAACTGCTAATAGACTACAGCTCAAAGGTGAAAGTTCTCCACACCACCTATTTTTGTCGTTTTAAAAATTAGACCAAACGCTAGAGTACGGTATACAGGACACTACAAGAATCTTTTATCCACGTTCAAGGAATTTCACATGCTGTACATCGTACTACCACAAGGCCAAAAATAATTGCTAAAATTAGAAGCTCAGGAGTGTACATGCACATTTACTACACAGGCGAATAATAAATGACCATTCATGCCAATGGGGCACAGCTCACAGAAGAAAACAACCTAATTGGACATCTCTGCCGTTTACTAGCTGTAAGGTGTGGGGGTAAATTGTTTTAATTCTCCAATTTTTTTTTCATCCTTAAAATACGTTGCTTGGACTGGATGAGTAAAAAACCCATTTCAGACTCTCTAAGGGTCCTTCTAAAATACATAATTCATCACATCACAGAGATATAAAAGCTGCTAGAAGAGCTCCTCCACTCTCACCCCCATCCCTAGCTTCAAATTGGGCTTCATGAAGAATCACCGCATGTAAATGAAACGTTACTGATGGGAGGGGGTAAGTGCTGTACAGAAAGCAGGAGGTTGGGGAGCATTCATGTGGAAGTTTCCTGAGATCACATCAGTACTGAACCTACATCACTCTACAGTTTGTAATGCAGAGTGTATATCTGGCAATTCTGGTTGTTGAATCTCAAGAAAGACCAGAACAGAGCTAGCGGAAGTTCTGAGAAATGTAATGAGAGAAGATAAAGGAAGGAGCGCTATCACGGAAAAAAATTTATTTTAATTTAGGAAATTGTGGCTAGTAGACAAAGGCAGAGAAGTTTCGTTAAAAATCTTTTTTTTGACTTGTATGGCTGAGGAAGAGGCTCACTCTATGAATGACACATGGGGAGCCCCCAGCACGATTCCCGCACTTTATGACTGTGGTGGTGGCGCACGGCTGGCCAGTGTTTAACAGGGCATCTCTGTGCAAATCGTTTGCTCTGCGATGAAGAGAACTGAGGCTGAACTGTCTTCATTTCTGGTTTTGCCCTATTGTGTCATAATGCTGCCTGCCTTTGGGGAGGGGGCTGTTTTTGTTTCTTTTGGTTCAAGCTGACCACCTCTATTGTTGACATAATTAATAAAAATGGTTCAAAAAAATCTTTTTTAACCTACAAGTCATAAAGAATAAGCACAGGCTGAAAACATAAAAGATAAAACATTTGAAGTAGAAGGGTAACCTTAGCAGAAACAAGATGTTTTACTTCAAAAAGAAGTAACAAACTATAGAATTTGTACAAGAAATGGTACAGACTAAAAATATAAAAAGCTTCTCATCAAAGATGAAAGGAATTCACTTGTGACAGATTTATAATAGTTTATATTAAAGGGAACTGGGATTTTAAAAATGTAAACTCTTAGCTATTAAGAGATTTATGTAATAAAAGCAACTGATATGTTACAAAATAGCTTAGAGTAATCAATCAAAATAGCTGATAGTTATTCTGTAGCATAACAAAATGTGGCCACCCACATAACTGCCTTGTTTAAATATTATTTTAAAGATGTTAAATAATAGTTGATATTTTAAGCTGAAAGATATACTAGTTAATCAAGTGTGCATGTGCTTATAATTGATCAAAAGAATGTCTGAATGTAAATAGATATGTCTGTTTTTAGACTTTAATGGAAAAAAGCATCTTGGGAAACCCACAAATATGCGTTGCTAAATTTTGGTATACTTAGAAGGCGACCTTCAGAGTTGCATGAGATTTAAACATATTTATCGTTTTCGAGCAGAAGAACAGTAGCGTCAGCAGTCTGAGTGGCATGCAGAAAACTTACAATGAAACATGGTTTAAAGCTGTTCAATGGGCACCTTCACAAGGTGATTTTGTTCTTTGGTGAGTAAAATAAGATTTAACTGGAAAGTATATTAAAACACCCTTTGGGGAAATACATTTGATTTGATGAAGAATTAGTCACTGTGGATATCACCAATGATCTGTGGTCTTTTGGTGACCAGTCTCTGTTACACAGTGAATGGGCCATCACCAAACACTTCAAAAAGTCACTCCATGGGATTTAAGAAGAGTCTTCTAAGCTGCTGATACCACGCCACCTGGGAGTCACGAGAGCCCCTGCCCCCATGCCACCCCATTATGCCTGCCCATGACCTTTGGGTTTTACAAATAACCCATAGGAGCAGCTCTCTCTTCGGCTGCCATTACAGCAAGTAAATATTCAAGCCCACAGAGCTGTTCTCATGGGAGGATTTATCTCACCACGTCCTATTTCCCTTTCAGCTCAGTCACTACCAGACAGTCGCTCCTCATTAGCCAACCAATATGCGACTGAAACTCTAATACTACTCTTTCCCAGTCTTCCCCAGCCCACCCTTCTGTTATGCCCAGAACTCTAGTCTCTGATGTGCCTCTGGGGAGACGAGCATTGCTGAAGAACACTACAAAGGTCTACCTTCCCAGGACATTTACTATTATAAACTACGTGGAGGTGCCCATCCCTGTCCAGCAACACTGGAAAGTGCCGGCAGAAGCTCTCTGTCCCACCCACCCGGATTCTGATTTTACATTGATGCTCCTTCTCCAGTTCTCTCAGTCCCACCTCCGACCTCACTGAGAGCACGGCCCAAAGGTCATAAAGAAAGCAGAAGTCATTGCCCAGAGAATCTTTCATCTTCCCACCACTGAGGTGCCTATCCGCCAGCGTCTGTGCTCCTCGTCCCGTTGTCCTTCCCGTCACAGTGGAAAACGCACCCCCCGCTCTTACCAGACTCAGTTCTCCAGATGTCGCCTTCTTGTCTACTTTCTGTGCTCTTATGTTGTCCCCTCTGTCTTCAATCATCAGTCTCTCCTCTACTAGGTCATTCCCGTGAGCATAAAAACACGCTTCACCATGCCCCATCTTAAAGAAAAATCAGTCACCACTCTGAGGGAAAAAAAAGCCCTCCAGGTATTACCCGATCTCTCTGTCCCCCTTCACAACAAACATGTCTAGTTTCCTTCCACAAATCGCCTCCGCCTTCAGCTCATTCTTTAGCTTTTAGTCCCATCACTCCCTTGAAACAGCTCTTCTCAAAATCACCAGTGATCTGCAAACGGTGTAATTCCATGAACGATGTTCTAGGTCATCTGTTCTGATTTCTCAGCCCCATTCAACACAGTGGATCGTTCCCTCTTAAGCATTTTCTCCTCTCGCCAATACCTCAGACATATTCTTTTCTCTCCGCTTTTGAACACTAGGCGTCCTAGATTTTCTTTCTACTTCATTGGAAGCTTTATCTCAGTTCTTTCGTCCTCTCCTTCTTTGTCCCATCACTAAATCTTAGGATCTGTGGACTCAGCCAGGTGTCCTCCTCTCTTCTCTATCTTTACTCCTTTCCCAGCGATCTCATCCCGTCCCCCAGATTTAACCTCCAATGAAAGTGCTGAGAACTCCCTAATTCATATTTGGACCCAGATATTTGAGTTCCAGATTCATACATCCAATCACCTATGTGACCTATACACTTAGATACCTAATAGCCATCTCAAAGGAGCATTTCAAAATCCAATTCTTTTTTAAAAATATGTTTATTAATTTTAGAGAGAGAGAATCATTGATGTGAGAGAGAAACATCAATCAGCTTCCCCTTGTGTCCCCGACAAGGAATCAAACCCACAATCCAGGTAAGGGCCCTGACAGGGAATCGAACCCCAAACCGTTTGGTGTGCCAGATGACATTCCAACCAACTAAGCCACACTGACCAGGGCTCAAAATCCAATTCTTGATTTTTCTTTGCCCCAAACTCCTACAGCCTTTCCTAGTGAATGGTACCACCACTCTTCCTTTTTCTGCTCCCTCACATCGCATATCTAATCCATCTGAACATCTCTTCTGCCTCCATCAAAGCCATCTTCTTCTCTTCACCATTGCTGGCACACAATATACCAGGTACCACCATCTCGCGCTTGAACTACAACAATCAGTTCTGTACTTGTCTCCCCAATTATTCTCTGATGCCCTTACAATCTGTTCTCCACATAAGATTCAGAGGGGTTAAATTTAGTATTATAAATTAGTGTCACTCCCTTGCTTAACAATTCCAATAGCTTTCCATTGTACATATAATACCCAAACTCCTTCCCATGTATTACAAAGTTCAGTATGATCTGGCCTTTGCCTTCCTCTTCCACTACATCTCAACCCCCCTTATTCATTGTATTGCAACGCATTCTATGCTCTTTCCTGCCTCGTGACTTCTACATTTGCCGTTCAATCTAGATTTTTGCAGATGGTTCCTCTTAATTTGCATCAGCGCATACTCTGGTTTCTCTTCAGATCATATAAATCTTTTGACTTTTTAACTTGAATCGGCTCAAATGCCTTCTAAATTATGCTTTCTAAATTTACCCAGGTTAAGTAAGTCCCTCTCTGATGTAGTACCTCGTTAATTTTCCTTTCCTGCAAAATAACCACCTATAATTATGTAACATTTTCTTATTTACAACCTGGCTTTCCCTGTGAAAGGTAAGCTTCCTGGGGGTACATGCAGGGCATTGTTGATGGTTGAATCTTCAGAGCTAATGACAGAGCTTGACAAATACAGGAGGCTAAATAAATGCACATTTAATTAATTACTTAATGAAAAAATGAACAAATGAAAGCAAAGACTATAGACACTGGTCCTTTCATTTGTTTATTGTGGAATTACATGTATTCAGAAAATATCTGAATACTTGAGCTTAATACTTAGAAAATAAAAACATTGGCATTTTTAGGCATATACTACAAACATGTAGTTTTTTAAGGCAATAAAATAATGACTGATATGCTCAAATAACATTACAGAAGAAGAAAACACAGAAGATTATCATTTTTACACTTTCTTCTTTGTCAGTTTCCTTCCCAGCTCAGAAGGAAAAACCAAAAATGAAATGCTAGCAAAGAAAGGAAAGGAAACAGGTTGAACATGAAGGTTACTTCCAGGGAAATGAGGAAGCTTCTGAGAGGGTGAACCCAGCTGACTGGCCCAGATCTCGGAGCCTCATACTGGTGTGCAGGTTGGAAGGGTAAGGCTCCTGGCACTTCTCCCCTAAACCCATGGGTTTGGGGGTGACAGCTTCTACAGCATGTGCTGTAAGAACACAAAGATTGAGCCTGGTTGAGTCAGACCACAGGACACAATCTCAATATAAATGTCTTCTATTGATCCTTGTTAAAAGGTATTGACCAAATATGCAATGGATAAATGCTGAATAATGCTTCACTTTTATTACTCTTTAGGGACAATAAACAACTACCACTGAAAAAGTAATGACAGAAATGATGGAAGTTTCAAAATATACAACCAAAATAATTGGAAAAGCAACCAAAAGTAAATTCAGATTTTGGGAATGCAATCTGTTTTCAAAACAGTCAAGGGCTTCACAAACTCAGCCTCTACTAGAGCCTTTGTGAACTACCTACATCCCACATGTCCAGCTGGCCGTTATTAATAAGGTAATGAACATTAATTAGAAAGACAGTGTCATTGCAAAAGACGAAAACAAAGTTCCTTCACTAGATCAATCTGTATTTGTGGCTCTCACATGAAATAATTGCATTTTTAATACTGTACCCTTTCTTTCCAGGGCAGTTAGACTTCTGCTTAGGCAGAAAACACTTAAATGCAATGTCAGTTTAGCTCCTGTGATGATTTTACTAAATGCTATGGTCCAAATGCATCTGTCTTCCCCAAAATCATATTTTGTAATCTTAATATCCCATGTGATGGAACTCAGCCTTCGGGGGTGATTAGGGCATAAGGGCAGAGTCCTCATGAATGAGATAAAAGCCCTTATAAAAGAGGTCTACCAGAGTTCTTTTACCCCCTCTGCCATGTGAGGCTAAAACGAGAAGTTTGTGACCCAAAGGAGGGTCCTAAACAGGCCACACTGGAACCCTGGTCCTGTACTTCTGGGCTCCAGAACTGGGAGGAGTAAATACTCTCGTATATAAGACCCCCCAGTCTGTGGTTTTTGTTAGGGCAGCCAGAACGGACTAAGACACTACCTGAGAAAATTGCGTATTCTAACAGTGCCATCTGGTAATAAATATTTAAAGTACGAACACTGTATTCAGTAAATCAGATAATCAGCCCTTTTATGATTAATGTGCATAGAGACTGTTCAAAATGACTACAGACAAATGACAGAGACCCAGCGTTTTGCTAATTTCACTAGTATTGTAAAGCAGACGGCAGGGCAATGGATTTCTCAGGAACACATCCCGTGACAGAGCACATGATGACAAGTTTGGCTAGTCTTTGGTTGAGCACATAACATGTACAAGACACTTTTACACGTAATTGTTGATCTTCATGATATCATCCTACGCTCAGATATGTTCTCCACTTTAGAGTCAAGGAAAATGAGAGTCAGCGACTTGAAATAAGGTGGTCAAGGGTGGTAAGTTACACAGATGGGAAGTGAGTGTGTTGGGATTTTGAACAAGGATCACCAGGCACCGTAGCCCCTGTGCTGTCCGTTCTGCCTGCACAAACTGAGGGCTGCCTTAAAAGAGGCAAGGCAGAAATATGGCTTCTGGGGGTAGTAACGAATGATCTCTAGGCTAGTCTTTAAAACAAAAGGTTATATTATCCAACTTCACTCACAATACTTTAGCACAAATACCTGTGTGTATAGATGTTAATATAAAAGCACGTGTGTATACATACATATACCTATATCTATACACATTTACAGACACACACACATGCATGTACACATAGGCACTCCAGGGTTAACATAGCATTTCAGGCCCAAATCAGGCATCTACACTCCAAAAGTTACTATGAACATATTTCAACTATTGCTTTCTCTGTTTGTAATAAAAAAAATGCTAATTGGCATTAAGAGATATAAAAGAGCCCTGGCTGGTGTAGCTCAGTGGATTGAGTACAGACCTATGAACCAAAGGGTCACTGGTTCGATTCCCAGCCAGGGCACATGCCTGGGTTGCAGGCCAGGTCCCCAGTAGGGGCGCATGAGAGGCACATTGATGTTTCTCTCCCTCTCTTTCTCCCCTCTCCAAAATAAATAAATAAATAAATATTAAAATAGAGATATAAGAGAAAAAATATCACAGGTTAAAACGGTACATCGATTAGTTTAAAATGTTAGAGGCAGAGGTACATCAATTAGTTTAAAATGTTAGAGACAGACCTGTTGCATACAGAATCCAAAATATCAGGAGTCAGCTATGTTTCAGAATTTAAAATTTTTTGTGCATCAGAAAACTACTATGAATGTATCTGTATGACATATTGCCCCCAAGTAGGAGCTGAAGCAGCAAACACATTAATATTTCTGCACTTAAGAACAAGGCTATTCACACCAAGCAGGATAAGTAGAGACTGTAATAAATAGCTTCATGTCAAGGCAAAGCTTTCTGATATCTCAGCATATTGGATTTTGGCACTGCAGATAAGGGATGGTGGACCTGTTACTGTGAATGGCCAAATTACTTAGGCCAATTGCAATTCACAGAAAACATTTCCTTTGAAAGCTGATATTAAACTTCACACATTATCCCGCAATAACAATATTGCATTGGCAAGTACGATAACCCTTCACCCCTCCGGCACTTGGCTGCCAATGATGTATATTCAGAGTACGGCTGGGAAATCAAAGGTGAGCCATGGGACAAGGCCTCTAGGCAGCCATCACAGAGGGCACAAGGGCCACATCCTGGGGAGTGTGGCATGATTCGTAATTGATGCCCCGTATCTTTAATCCGATCTGGCTTCTAAACTCAACACAGATTAAGAACCAGTAAGTGGAAGCACAGACAGCCCCACGAGGTGAGTGCACGGAGCAGTCACCAGCAACAGCTGATGTTCTGATAGCAACAAAAAAGAAATAAAACTATGTGTCAGGAAGGTAAGAGCCTCCTCACTGCAAAGACAGAAAGGCCTGGGCTCCAATCCCAGCTCTGCCCACAAGAGCTGGGTGATCTCGGTACTCCGTAACATCTCTCTGCTGCCGTTCATTCACTGATGTGGTATTGATCTCAGTGCGGCCTGTCCCCAGGGTTGCTGTGCGGGATCGATCAGATAATGCCTGGGAGGGGTTTCGCACGCCACCTGACCATGAGAAGGCACTCAGAACATTCCTATACTAAAAATAAAGCGCAACATCTCACATGCTGCCTGGATAAGTTCACTATCAATTCTTCAGAACCCAGAGCATGACCATAACTTAACACAGAAAAATGTCATCTTAGCGATGCCGTGTGACTTTGAACATGTCCTTTAAACTTCTGCAAGCCTGAGGGCATTAGATTAGACCGTGCATTCTTAACACGGGGTAAGGTGTTCTCTGGCAGGACAAGGTGAAGGAGGGCAGTGGGAAAACGTTTACTCTGTTCATGTATAAAGCACAACTAGAAAGCAGAGAAGTGGATACACTGCATACCCACGGTATAAAAATTTCATGAGGACAGCTATCTAAAAAGGCTTCTTAGGGGGTTGTTAAAATAATAAGGGGTTGAGAGATACTGGTGTAAATGAACCATAATGTTAAATACACCTCTTAAAGTATCTTAATTCTATCTTCACAACAATAAGGCCAAGAATTCAAAAAAAGCTTAAATATAAGTTCAAACACTCTGTTTAAGAAGACAAAGAAAGATCTGTATATTTACAAATACCTCCAATTGAAACAGTTAAAAATTGTAAACATCCCCTGTGTTTAAAGAAAAAATCCTCCCAACACATAAAAACTCCAGCTGTCCCTCACAGAGGGATCTTGGGAGCTGGGCTTTCATTATATTTCCCCTGCTTTATAGATAACAGTGCACCTAAATCACATCTAGACACTAATACATTCAATTATATCCCCCCAAAATGAAGAAACAAACATGAATAAGGACAACCACTTGCGCCCACCACACAACTGGAACAGTGTGGCTGTCGTTGCTGTGATAAATGAAAGATCCCCTTGGAACATAATTCATTTTTAATTGCCTCTTCCATCTAACCTAAGTACTGCTGTACTCTGTCTTCAAATATTTACAAAGTAAAAGCAAAAGAAGAATTGAGGGTGCAAGTGACGCGGTGGGCCACACATCTCCCCACGGTCAATTTTTCGGGTATTGTTTACAACAAAAATAAAGTCACAACTTACACATGAAACTTTTGGAAACAGACAAAGTATGGTTAACAACCACCTCTCTGAGGGGTAGGTGGTTTTTTTAAAACTGAGGTATAATTGATGTACAATTGTGTATTAGTTTTAGGAATACAACACAATAATTTGATATATGTATGTATTGCAAAATGATTAGCACAGTAAGGCTGGTTAACATCCATCCCCACAGTTAACAGAATTTTTTCTTGTGATGAGAACCTTTAAGATCGACCCCCTCAGCAACCTTCAAATACACGGCACAGCACTGTTAGCTACGGTCGCCACGATGCACCTTGCAGCCCCAGAAGCCCCAGAATTTATTGATCTCATAAGTGAAGTTTGCACCTTAACACTGTTTTTAATTCACCTTCTTCCCTGCCTCAGTTTGGGGACCCTTACTATACCCAAATGGCCTGGTATGACCAAAGAACTGTTGGATAGAACGCTACAAAGATCAGTATTCCAGCTACATTCTACTTTAACCACTTATGAAGTTCTGTACTTGCCACCCCAGTTTTATTTCCTCCAGAACCCTAGAGGGCTCGTACACTGCCCTCACAATTTCTTTGAGTAATTTCCAAATATCTACTTTAGAAATTCTGACTCGAAATGGCCTTCCAAAAATGTATAAAACACCTCCACGTCAAACTGTTACTAAGCGCTTGGCCATACTTCATTACCTGAGACATATATCCTACAGTGTTCTAGTAGTACCCATTTTATTCACTGAAAAATAAATGTGTCTTGATATCTTTCATAGCTTTCAAGCACTTGCATTTGAATATACAAAGATGCGTGGGAAACCACAATTCTCTTAGACACAGGCACGCCCCCCGCACTACGCAGGAGGTGAACCCGGTTTTCCTGACGCCGAATAGAAACATGCCATCTTAAAAGGGTGCTAACCACTGTTTGTAGGTCCTCAAATCCTAGGTGTTCCAGTGACAGAAAACCTCTCTTATAAAGCCATATGCTATTTTAGACTGTTCCAAATATATTGACGAGACAGGGTGATGGAAAGGAAAAAAAAATAGATTCGTTAAGCCCTAAATACATACACATCACGTATTTCAGGAGTCTAGTGAGGAAGATCCAGCTGAGCAGCACACTGTTTTAATTACCATTAGGGATAATATTACCCTAAAGCAGCTGTGCAGACCTAAGTGTTGCTTACCATCACAGGCTACAAGATACACTCCTGGTCACACCAAGAGGACACCAAAAAATCAGAACACTTAAATAATCACTGGCAAGGTTCAGACTTATTCAAGGAAAATCTCCACTGTAGAATGTTAAGTAGATGTTGTATATACATTCTGTATGTAAAAACAGAAAAAATCATAATGAAATGTACGCCCAGTAGTTGCATATTTTGGTACGTTTCTATGAGAAAGCCAAAGCAACCAAATTCTCAACTGGACGACACCTACCGCCCCGCCAGGACCTCAGCGTTTACCTTTGTTTCAGGTTGATCCACGACGTTTTTAAGTACTCCGTGGTTTCTTTCACGTTCCTCGTGTCGTCACTACCGTATTCTTCCAGCAGCTTCTGCAGGACGTTATCGAACGCCATTACGACGCCATCACCGGGACCCAGCTCTTGAAGCAGTATCTAAGGTGTAATTCCAGGTGTCAGTGTTAGACTTGGTGGCTCCGGAACTAGTACTACCCAGACACTGGTCCTCCCAGGAGGCTTCACATGTGTTAGACACACGCCAAAGGAAGAAAGCAAAGCACTGGACCAACTCTTGCACGCAAGTTTAAACCAAAATAATTACAGAAGTGAAAAAAAAGTCTAAGAAAGTGATCAGGTACATAGCAGATGATGTTAAAAATTATCTTTCCCTCTTTTAGATATTTTATTTGGTCAAAACATTTGTCTCTACCATATGATCTCACCTTTAACAGGAACCTAATCAATAAAACAAACAAGCAAGCAAAAATATAACCAGACACTGAAATTGAGAAAAGGCTGCCAGTGACCAGAGGGGAGAGAGGAGGGAATTTCAGGGGAAAAGGGTGAAGGGTTTGTAGGAACAATTATAAAGGACAGACACATGGACAATGACAGGGTGGGGGGGTGGAAACGGGAGGCGGGGAGGGCTGGGGATTAGGCTGGGGTGGGGGGAAAGGCAGAGAACTGTACTTGAATAACAATAAAGTTAGAAAAAAAAATGGTCTCTTTTCATTCCTTCTGCTATATATCTGATCCTTGTAAGAGCATCCATTGTATCGGAATGAAGTTACTACAGAACCCTCCTGCGCTTAGAGAAATGGGAAGGGCCAACAGTATGGAAGTCTGCTGTTTCTGGCCCCTTGATGGCCGTGCTTGTTTACAAAGTTAACTGCTTGAGAGGATGAAGCAGACAAGCAAGGTTCACCGAGAGCTGACTGGACAGCGATACCGAGGCTGAGTGCATCCATTGGCATTGGCTCCTTGATAGACATTTTTAACCTCCGAGAGCCCCTGGATGAGACACTCCTCGTGACATCTAAATGACAAATGAAGTTCCTTTAGTGCTTTTTGTGGCCATTGACAGAAAAATCTACCCTAAAGTTTTCAAAGAAAAAAACCATTTGTGCTGATGAGACGAGGATATTCTGAGTATGATGGCCAAAGCACTGATATCACTTTTAATTGTATTCCTTTAGTGAAGCATTGGGGGATTGGCTAATATTACCTTTGCTTCATGTGGTGGAAACAATCGGCAGGTAATTAATAAACACAGAGACCCATCCAGGAAATCCCAACACCTGGCCATTCGCTTTTTAAATTGTAACCCTGGAAAGTCCGTATGTGTGAAGAATGGAAGCATACTTCCATGTTTTAGACTCCGATTCCCACATATCCGTTATTACACTCTTCACAAATGCACACTTGCATCTTCGGCTATCTGAAGGACGAATACATGTTACACCAGAACATAACCTGACAACCATAACCTCTATTTCGAGTTCAATACCATCAACTCTGATGCTACTGATGAAGCACTTTGGTTATAAAGGTATTAATAGAAAGGAAATTAATAGAAAGGTATCTGATTGGTTCCCGGCAGTAGTTCTCAGATGAAAGTCTCAAGAAATTTTATAAGTACAAACAACCTTCGGGGTAGATATGAAGGGGACAAAAGAAGGGACCTGCGACCCTGAACATGTTCTCTTTCTGGATGCTGGTGTGCAGGTGTGTTCCGTCTTCAAGGAGTCAGTGAGCGATAAATCTAAGATGTATGTGCATTTCTATTTGTTGTGCCTCCAGAAAATGTTCCAAATCCTTCCCGGTCAAATTCTTTCTATAAATTTCAGTGTGCACTCTAAGAACTTGGGAAAGCATCTTGACAAGAGTCCTAAAAATTACAGTAGACTGAGAAAAAAAATTACATCCAACAAATCACTACTGCCAAAAAATATCTAAGGAGCCTTACTTGATTATCAGAAATTTGTTTGATAAGTGGATCCCTTCGGGCTTGCTGAAGAATATAGAGGCGAGCCTCGTATTTCCTCATAAGTTCCTCGGTCTCCTCCCTGTGGTCATCCCATTGAAGACTGTCAATCACCATGTCCTCCAGCTGCTGCTGCCGCAGCTCCACGCCGTGCTGAGTGCTGTCCCACTGGTTCTTGACCTTCTCCACTGGAGGGAGCACGATAAAGAAGAATTCCAGAAGGTGACTATCAGGAAAGGGGAAAAATGCCTGACACCAAATTTAGTACAAATAAGGCTATCAACAGGAAAGGCAAAGGAGGAAAGTTCACACACACATTTTACAGAAATTTCAATATGTCACAATATACAATTGACACATTTCTGAAACCATTCTCGAGGGAAAATTCTCAGATTGAACTCATTTTCAGTGCGCTAAAATACCTCACAATTAAAATATCTGCTGCAATAACCTGGTAAAGTAAAAAGTTGTACGGAAAACAGTTTCCTACCTAGTCTTATGTTTACAGGACCTGGTGTGAGGAAGGCAGATGTAACAGCACTTTGTGGGACTTTCAGACAGACACAGTCACTCGTCCTCTCAAAGGAGGTGTTCCAAGGGAGCCTTGATTTTGAAAGGAAACTCTTCAAGAGTACTTTCACACTTGTTTTACTACGGCATTAAACTTCTCTAAAAGGAAGTATTTTTCTATGTTGAAGTGCAAGAGAAACACTAAAAGTAAAGTAGATTCAAGTTCTACAAACCCAGCAGCTCTTTATCATGAAAAAAATACATTGTCTCTTTTCTGCTGTCTTTTTTATTGTGTCTATTTCTCTTTCTTTCATTCTGTCTCTTTTTTAATTTTCTGTTATATTATTACAGCTGTCCTAATTCTTCCCCCATCATCCCCCTCCTCCCATCCCACCCCCTGCTCCCAACAGTCAATTCCCATGCTGTTGTCCATGTCCATGGGTCATTCATACATGGTCTTTGATTGGTCATTTTGGCTTCTTCCCACCATTATCCCCCTCCCCTCTCCTCTGGTCACTGTCAGGCTGTGCCATGTTTCCCTGCCTGTGGTTCTATTGTGTTCATTAGTTTATTTTGTTCATTAGATTCCTCTTATAGGTGAGATCATATGGTATTTGGCCTTCACCACCTGGCTTATTTCACTTAGCAATAATGCTCTCCAGTTCCATCCATGCTGTCACAAAAGGTAGGAGCTCTTCTTTCTTTCTGCTGTGTAGTATTCCATTGTGTAAATGTACCACAGGTTTCTTATCCACTCATTTACTGATGGGCACTTAGGTTGGTGCCAGCACTTGGCTATTGTAAATTGCGCTGCTATGAACATTGGGGTGCATAGGTTCTTTTGAATTGGTGATTCAGGATTTTTAGGGTATAGTCCCAGCAGCAGAATCACTAGATCAAAAGGCAGTTCCATTTTCAGCTTGGCCATTCTGACAGGTGTGAGGTGATACCACATTGTTTTTAATTTGCATCTCTGATGGCTAGTGATGCTGAGCATCCTTTCATATATCTATGGGCCCTCTGTATGTCCTCCTTGGAGAAGTGTCTGTTCAGGGCCTTTGCCCATTTTTTAACTGGATTGTTTGTCTTCCTGGTGTTGAGTTGTATGAGTTCTTTATGTATTTTGGAGATTATACCCTTTGTCTGAGGTATCATTGGCAAATATGTTCTCTCATAACAGTGGGTTCCCTTTTCATTTTAATGATGGTTTACTTAGTCATACAGATTTTTAGTTTGATGTAGTCCCATTTATTTATTTTTTTTTATTTCCCTTGCCCTAGGAAATATATTGGTGAAAATATTGCTACATGGAATATCTGAAATTTTACCAGCTATGTTTTCCTCTAGGATTTTTATGGTGTCACAACTTATATTTAAGTCTTTTATCCATTTTGAGTTTATTCTGGTGTGTGAGTAAGTTGGTGATCTAGTTTCATTTTTTTTTTCATGTAGCTGTCCAGCTCTTCCAACACCTTATATTGAAGAAACTATTTTACTCCATTGTACACTCACGCCCCCTTTGTCAAATATTAATTGACCACAGAGACTTGGGTTTATTTCTGGGCTCTGTATTCTGTTCCATGGGTCTATGTGTCTGTTCTTATGCCAGTACCAGGCTGTTTTGATTACAGTGGCCTTGTAGTACAGTTTGATATCAGGTATTATGATCCCTCCTACTTTATTCTTCTTTCTCAAGATTGCTGGGGATATTCAGGGGACATTCTCTGACTCTCTCTCCCCCTTCTCTCCTCTCCTCCCTTCCCTTCTTTCTCCTTCACATTTTTAACATGAAATTAAGAAAAGAAAGATCTAAGGAAACAAACTTCTGTTTAATTAATTCAAGGGCAATTCATGATCTTGAACTGAAGTCAATAAGCAAAAGCTTTTGAATATCTTCAAAAACCCATTGATAGTAAATAGATAAAAAGTTAAAAAATAAACTTCTAGAAGATATTTTGAATGCCAGACAGACTGAAAGGTTGTGGTTAAGTACCAGGCCAAGAAGAACTTAACTGCAAAATAACATTTCTTCTGGTAAAATGTTTGGGATAATACAGGGTTATAGTAAACCATTAAAGCTATCAATTCAAGATTGTTTCGAAAACTGCAAACTTTACTTACATGTAATGATTCTAAAAAATTGTTCAATGAGGATTTATTTTACTCTGTCTGAATAAAACTTTAAATAAGTTGCTTAAGATTTTAACTTAAGGAGAGGACAAATCTATCATAATGTTCTACTTGTCAGTTGCAAAGTTACATGGCGTGTTTATGCCAAATCTGCTACTAACAGAATCCTTAAATATTGAACCAAGCTAATGACATCAAGTGACAGCAAATACCACAGGTTTGTCATAAAAATAAGCAAATTATCCCATTAATTATGAGTAAGAACTAAAACCAGGTTACTATGGCTAATACATGCCAGCTGAGAATGGTTTTTTTTATATGATAAACAGTGACAAAGACTATGTAGCCTCTACACAAGAAAATGGAGAGAAACCAAAGAGAGGGAGTTAAATTGGAAAGGGAAGACATTTGGGAGAAGAAAAGTCTTGTAAGAAAACAAAGAAACTTTGGACAAATACAGAGGTTGGGGGGGGGGAGTAAGTCGGTAGGAAAAGCAGAACAGAAATGGCTTTCTATAGAGTTTGGTGTCACTGGAGCAGAGAAGCTGCCCCCCACGCGGTGGGCCATGGGATCCTCTGGAGTTCCATAACAGACATAAACTGCCCATCAATTAGTAATAAAAGGAACGAGAAAGAAGGAAAAGGGCTGAATCAGCAAAAATAAACCAATATTGTAAGACACTAAAGGATCTTTCCTAGCTCACGTCTTATAACAACCCTTGTTGCCACATTTATTTTGAAATCAAAACACTCCTTTTATAGGAGAAATTGTCAAATTTCTCCCCTTGAGAAATATTAAACAAGGTGACAAAACACATTCCAGTTTATATTCTGCCGCAACTTAAGTACATAAAAAATAATTGGTATTGGGCACTGTGGGAGGCCCCAGAAAGGTGCATATTCGCCATCTGTGGCGGGAAGAGAAAATCCACATTGAATTCATGGGGGAAAGATCACAGCAGGAACTGAAGATAGAAAACACCACGGACCAGAGACAGTGGGAAAGGCTTTCCAAAGGGGGTGACGTTTTATTAGCTGAATACATTTTTACCTGGGGAGACAAGGTTGAAGAGAAAAAAACTAATGCAAATAAAAGCAGGACAATAAGAAATGTCAGGATGTTTTAAAGAGTATGTATAGAACAAAACTGCGGCAGATGGAGCCGAGGGCTGCTGTAGTAGAAGAGGGGATGATAAAAGTAGACTGTGACTGTCCCTACAAGTCCTAAAGTGTGTTTCAATTTCAAAATAAATGTGACAACAACAAGGTTATTGTAACAGAAGAGGTAGCAGAGAATTTTCAGTGTTTCACAATGTTGGTTCATTTTTTTCTGAATGAGCCATTTTACTTCTTTCTCCCTCCTTTTATTAATCATCACATTGCTTGTGCCTATGAATTCTTGGGAACTTAGACTTTGTTTTATATGAAATTTAAAGTCAGGAAGTAAACTGGAAGCAAAACTCATGGCTTTGGTGGTTTTGTTTGTTAGTTGTTTTGTTTTAGCTTGTTGTTTAGCTAAAGTATTCCCAAGTTACTGCCGGGCACAGAGGTACACAGTAGTTGCTCAATAATATTTTAGGAATGAATTTTGAGAAGAGTTAAATGACATGATAAGATCTGGTTCTAGTTAACGAATTGTAATGGAAGAATGGATTTTCATTCCTATGGGTTTCTCTAACATGTTTTCTGGGTTCCTTCGAAAGAAATACTAATTTAAAAGCAAATAATCCAATGAATCAGTAAATACTTAAAAGTAACATTAATATTAATTCTTTAAGGAATTCATAAGAGAATTGTGACAATGTTCACAAGAAATAAAAACACAGAGAAAGCTATATTTATTAGTAAAGAGTATCAAATATTACATAATATTAATTTCTGATTGAATAATCTTTGAAAATGTGTTTGTGTAAGCATTTTCAGTGTAAGTGGATGATAAGAGAATTTTTTTTAAACTTACGTTTTTCTGTGATTGCTGTTCTCACATCTGAACTGGAAGCTTTATTTTTCAAATTCTGAGCCAGTGTAAAAACATAATCAAGCTGAGGATGGCGCTGCTCCAAGTCAGCCTTTGTGATCTGTTTAGGAAGAAATGATTGTACGGTGGGTTAATAGGCTACACGGTAAGAGTGCTACGGAAGCAAAGCGGGTGTGCTGACATCGAAGTTGCGGTTTTTCTCCTAGAAGAGGCAGTGAGACATCTGCGCCGTGGCAGACAAAGGGCAGGATTGGGAGTCAGAAGTCCCAGGTTCAAATCTCATCACTGCCACTTCTCATCTAGGCCACCAGGCAAGGCACTTCACCTCTCTGTGGTTTTGTTTCCACAAAAAAAAAAAAAAATAATAAAATTCTTCCAGTTCGGCTACATCAAGTCTGAGGAGATTAAATGAAAAAAGTCCCTTTAAAAAGCTAAAAAATGTTCTGAAAAACATTAGCAGTAACTTCTGCAGATGATACCTTGCATATCAATCCTACACCAAATAGGAGCACAAACTAATGTCACCTACAGGGATAAGGGGCGTATTAGAGAAATGCTAATTGAAATAATTATAAATTAAACAATTTTAGACAAAAAAAAACCTTGCTCTATTGTTTATCACAGTACTGATGAATATGGGAGAAAAGCTAATATCAGAAAAAACAGTGCATTTTAAGTAAAGAACTAATAAATAGCCATAAACACTACTTCCAAAAGGTACAGTGTTGGGAAAAGTTAGAGAATCTCTTTCTAATCTTTTAGCTCTTCTTGATGAATTTACTAATTTTGCAGGCTTCGATTACTTCTCCATTGTCATCTGTTATTTCCAAATGGCGTATTCACAACTTCCAATCCCAAGTCTCAGAGTTCAGTGCAGGCTGACACTTCCTTCTAAATGGCCAAATAACCTCTCCGCACAATGTATTCAAAACTGAATCAATCACACCCTCATCCGTGTTTCATTTCTTCTATTCCTTACTGCTGCTAACTACAACAGCATCATCTCAGCCACCCAGAAAGGCTCTTTTCTTTGTAGTAAGCACCTCTTGTACTATTACCACTCTTCCATGGAAGTAGAGCGTTGTCACTATTAGTCTCCAGCCACAATTGAAAAAAAAAAAAAGATGCATGCCCACTGCTTACAGACTAAAAGTCCAGAGGGTTTTGCGTGGCCTACAAGCTCCTTCAGAGTGAACTCGAGCTGCCTTTTTGCCGTCTTACTTCCCACTACACTTCCCTACTGCACAAATACTGACCCAATGTCCCTCCTGCTCTCTGATCTCCTGTTTTCAGTCACTCTGCTCCCTCTACAGGCATGTCATGTATTTGTCTCTAGATGCGAAACTCCCACGTTGTCTGCCTTCCGCCACTGGGGAGGCAACTCCCTTCCTCATCCGAGCTCCCCTAACAGGTCACTGGTACCTGCCCCGTGCCCTGTACCTGGCGCTGCGCTCTGCCACAGAGACGTGCTCAGCTGTACACATTCAGCGCCTCCATCTCCGTTTGGGCCTATCTGCAATCTGGGATAAACTGGGCATCTACCTCAAAAGACGGTGCAGGAAGTAAGTGAAAGAATACATGTAAATTACTTAGAAAAATACCCAGCACACATTTAGGCACTTAATAAAAGTTAGCAATTGCTGTTATTATTTTATGGCTCATTCCCAATTTCTATTGAGTATATTCTTTTCAGCATCTCTATATGACACACAGCCCAGAACTTAACATATACTGAACATGAATACGGAACTTTATCAATTGGCATTATATATACATATATATACATACATATATATTATACACACACATATATATAATTGTAGTCAGAAGATTCTCACTTCTAATGTCAGCAATTAAACATATAAGCCCATTATGAAAAAAAGTTGAAAAGGTGCTTCCGAAAATTATCCTACATCACATTAGGCATTAAATGTAATGCTAGTTTACATTTAGACTGATGGGGCTACATTTACAATATCAGTTTTAGATTTTAAAACACACACTGAGCCTACAGCTGAAGTTGGTAAAGGTGACCTTACCAACACAGCATACGTGCGAGGAAAGCTCTACTCTTCAGAGCTAGCCTGAGACGGCTGTTTGACGTATAAAGAATCTTTAAAGCTCACGCTCCCAGAGCTTAGGATGAACAAAGGAGACCCGGACACATCTTGTCTGCCCACGTGCTCTCACGACAAGGCTTTACACTGTGCACCTACTTTCATCCTGGAAACTGTCTTATTGATCTCTTCTACATCCCCGACGGTAACGATGTTGGACTTCAGCATCTGGTCGATCAATACCAGCCAGTCGGCTAGTTCTGTTATCGTTTTATCCAGATCAGCAGGAATGGAAATTTCTGAAGCACGAGGAGCCTGAACAGGAAGATCTGAGGCAGAGGATGCTAGCACCACCTTTTGGACACCAGGATGAGCTGAAATTTAAAATGCAGGGCAGCATTAATTACTAAACCAACAGCATATTCTGACGGGCTGGTGCAATGGTGACTGGTGTCTGTGTATTATGTAAAACTTAGATTGAGTAAAAAAATGGCAAGAGTTTTTATTTTCTCCTAGTGAGGTGGCAGCGGTACTTCTGTAGTATGTATGTCTTTGGTAGCTGTAAAGCCAAGTCTCACAATATTCCAGGGCAGAAATTACTCAGAAGTAACTAACAGTGATACCAAGAGAAAATGAAATAAAAAATATAACAGCAGTGAGAAAATCAGCACTGTTATTTTGTCCAATGTTCACTTGAATTGTAAAGCAAACTTATTCATAGCTTTCTGTTCTTTTTTACTTACCTTTGTAACTTTATGAGCATCAATAATTCATAATACACATCATTGTGAATACCTGTGTAATAATCTCTGGATATATTCATTGTTCGTTAACTCTTCCCTACAGCTGCGTACTTGGATGGCTCCTTGTATTTTACTTTAAAACAAAACTTGTAAGGGACACCTTTTTGCACATTTCTGACTAACACTTAGTGTTACAGATTTGCTAAGTCGAATGACTGGGTCAGCAAGTATTAAAAATTTTAATGTATTTAATACTTGTTGCCAAATTGCTTCCCATAAAAGTTGGAAATTTAGACCCGCAGCAGCAGCATGTGGAGCCCAGAGCATCCGCATCCACACCAACAGTGTTCCATCTCAAAGGGTAAACACACGGCTTTCACCACTGTCTTCCGTAACTGCGTTCTCTTCTGCTTCCTTGTCAAGTTGCATGAGCTCACTTTTACAGGGAAGATCAACCCTTGCCATATAGCTGAAAACTTTCTAGTTCAGGATTTTTCGTGTATTTTTCTTTTCTTTTTAGCATATAGATGTTATCAGACAGACTGGGCTGATCAAACCCGTAAACCTGTCACAGGAGATTGTCTTTCTAGAACTTTTAAAGTTAGAGACTCTTATCTTCTTCAAACACTGGATAAATATGTTTTCTCTTCATTGTTTGTCTTTGTCTTGTTTTGTTTTTCATGCTAGAAGGTTGGTTGTTTTTCTTTAGTTTTACACGAAGTAGTTGAATTAATTGTTACACCCATCTGTAACCCATGTTAACATCCAGTATATTAGATGAGGTTTCAGTAATTTTCTAAAAATTACAGTCCATCTGTAAAGTCAGGACAATTCAAATTAAAAACCCCAAGAGGTTTGCATGTAACTTGACAAAATCACATAGTGAAATTTCTGGTTTCAAAATTAATATAGAAAAGGGCCAAGAACAGCCAGAGAGTGAGCAGGGCACAGGGGGAACGGAGAGCTCATGGCAGGGTGTGGGAGCTCCAGTGCCACGGCCTGCACTCTCATCCCGCACTCTCATCGGGACGAGGAGAGGAGGAAATAGCGACGACATGCTTTTTCTCCACATCTAATGTAGGCATCTGTCAGTAGGTAGCTTCCCTAGGATGAAGAACTGTTCCAATCCCCATCTCCCACCTGGCTCCAAGGATACCTAAACCTTTGCCCTCAGTCAGGATCTGCATCTAATTACACCCCTCCCCCAGAACATGCTAGCCTAACAGTTACAGCTGGTTTTCTGCAAAGCTGCATGTCCCCAGCTTCCCCACCTGGCCCCGTCCCTTCCCTTCAGCAGGCTGTCTCTAGGCGCAGGCCCCACTCTCGTCCCAGGAAAGGCAGAAAGTCTCCTAGCACCATGCCTTGCGCACACTGGGTAGTGAGGTAGGTATGTGCTGGGTTTAAAAAAGACGTTCCTTTCAAACACTGAAGTTAGGATAACAAATCACACCTGGGTTGTGTTTCTAAGTTTAAAGTTGTCTCTAATTCATATACAATGTTAATCTTCAGAATAGTTTGCTACGCTCATAAAAGCTTGGTAAGGAATAAACTGCACCCTACCAGCAACGCTCGCCGGAGAAGCAGAGCAGGGCCCCGGGATGCGTTCCTTCAGGATGCTGGGCAGGTCTCGGCACACCTACAGCGTCAGGCCGAACAAAAAGAGAAGAGTTCGGTATAAATAAGGATGATTGTATTTCCAAAAGAGGAAGTGTTACTCTAAAGGACAGCTTTGCCACGTCTCCTCCCACTCAGTGCCTGCGCTTCTGTTTCCACCTTCTGCCCACTGCAGTCCTGTGTGCGCCCCCACTCCAGCGACATCACTCTCAAGAACGCCGTGCAGTCCTTAGCTGCCCTGGTGCTTTGCAACATTCGGTGCTGCCTCACTCCCCCACCCCTTGCATTCTGTGAATATTCTGTACTCCTGACTTTCCTCCCACCTCCCTGCCTGACCTTCGGAGTATCCTTCACCAGCTCATTCTCCTCTACCCCTCTATCAAATGCTAACATTCTACAGGCCTCTCTCTGTAGACCCTGGTTTCTAATGATTTCATCTACCATACAGAGTTTTCAGATGCAGGAGACTCCCCAAAACTATGTCTTCAGTCTGGCTCTCTCTGGCAACTGCATATTTAGACATGTCCAAATCCAAAGTCATCCTCTGTCTCCCTGACATCCCCTTCACAAAGGGGATGACGAATGTGTCTCTCCGATCAGTGATCCTGGTCTGGGGGGTGGGTTTGCTCAGAGGACTTGCTTTGCAGCCCCTAGGATAACTCCACCCATCTCTACATTCAGCTACAGTGAGCTTTCAAAATGTAACTTTCTCCTGCTCAACACCCATTGATAGCTTCCCACTGCCCTCAACTGTTCTCAGGACTGAGCTTAAAATCCTTGTGCTGCACTGGGAGGCCTCTAGGAACTGACGTGTGCAAGCATCGCTCACTGTTCACTTCATTTTGAGCTACTTCCAGGGTCCTAGTGCACTGAGCTCTTTCTGTCCCTTCTAGACCATTTCACCTGCTGCTGCTTGTCTGTGCAACGCCCCTTTCCCCTACTCTTCAGCTGGCCAATTCTTATTCATCCTTTACAAATTAGCCTGGAAATGATGTCCTCCACAAAATCGTCCATGGTTAACCCCCAGAGCCAGGTACGTGCCCTACTTTTATACTCCTATGGATTGCTCTACGTTATAATTGCTTAACCACCTGTCTCACCACCATAAGCTCTTTGGGCCCGAAGGAGTGGCATACACTGTGCTGTATTCCTAGTCCTTAAAATGGTGCCCAGCATAGAGTGAAAATCCAATCAAAACCTATTCAGTGAGTGAATGAACGCGTGAGTGAATGTAATATCCCAGAGGGGTATTTCCCAAACTGTGTTTGTTGAAATTCTCGGCACCATCAGCACTGCTTGTTGTCGGACATTCATAATCCACCGAGACAGCGTGAAATCGATGTGGAGCTCTGGGACTAGGGAAGCACTGGCTTCACCCAACACAGTGCTCCCAACATGTCCCCCGTGCCGTCCTACACAACACCCATGCACATCCTCGGAGTTAAATAACTATGTGTGCTCCAACTGAATATGAACAACCTAAGCTTGGCATGTGTGACACAGGCCTAACGTGCCCGGAAAAGAGTGTGAGGGTGACAGCGTAGGAGAGGCAGTCAGAAGGGCAGCAGGAACCTGGAACATTTGGGGCCTAGCAGGTCACAGGAAGGACTTTAGCCTTTACTCAAGTGAGATGGAAAGCCATTAGTGGGCTTTTGCTCAGAGGAGTTACTTGACCTGAATGATGTTTTAACAAATATTCTGGCTGCTGTGTAGAGAAAAGATTGTCAAAGGGCAAAGAAGGAAACAAGAAGCCCGGTGAGAAGGCCTTGGCCGTGATCCAGAAAAGGGATGTCAGTGGCTTGAAACAAGTTTGTGGAAATGGAGGTAGTGAGCAGCAGCCAAATTTACGAAACTTTCCAAACCTAAGAAAAATTGAAAAAATTGTCCAGGGAACACCCATGTGTCACTCAACATCTACAATTGTCAAAATGTTGCTGGATTTGCTTCATCATGCCTCTACCTGGCCGCCCATCACACCACACATTAAATAGATACATATTTGGAAGAAGTTGATGATGGTGATTCCAAGGTTTAGTTTAGTTTTTTTTTTTTAATTGAGATATAATTCACATACCAAAAGACGGACTTCCAGGGCTTTCAGTATAAATGATAATGAAGATATAATTACCCGTAGCTGAGGTGGGAGAAGTATATATTAAGGCACAGGGGGCAGGGGGAGCTCAGGAGCTCAATTTTGAATGGTCCTTTGAGACGCCCATTACACATCCGAGGGGAGAGGGGAGCTGTCGAGCAGACAGATGTGGATGCGAGTCTAGAGCATGCGGAGCAGTCTCGGCCAGAGATCAAATGTGGAGTCACCAGGAACAGCAACTCATCAAGACAGTAATTCTCAACCCGGGAGGCTAGATCAATAAAGCTCCTGAACGATGAGACTGACGATAACGGCCTTCATTTTAAGAGGACGGAGCAGGGAGGAAATGACCAAAACGGGGCCCCTCCGAACCGGGGGCAGACATTCAGCGTTCCACAGAGACCTCATACTCTGCGATGGCGTGTGCCAGCCCAAAACAAATAAGAATCTAAGACTTTATCTGCCTTTAACTATTTCAACAACAACAATAATAATGACATTGGTATGAGAAAAAGGACCTTATCTTTGTCATATTTGTAGCCACATGCCATTATGTTCCACTTGGGACCCAGTAAATATATGTTGAATAAATAAAATCATTAAAAATATACCTATAAATGTGAAAAGTCAAGTGCAACACCAGGAAATTATTATAATGCCTTCATCCTCAGGATATAATTATTGGCATTTCATTACCTTATTCTAATACATATTTGTTATTTAATGTGGAATGTATCACATTATTAATAATAACATAGAAATCCCAGATATTTGCACAATAAAAAACATTTTTTGAGAATACATGCTTCTGTCCATAACAGATTCAAAAATAGTAATTATAAACATTAGTAAGCATTATTAAAATATGCCCATATTTGAATATCCTTAAAAGTAAAATATTTATGTGACCCTACTTCTTTACAACAAAATTAATAAATATGAGACAGGTGTCAAGCAATTCTTAACGCCCACCTTATTCCATGTCAAATTTACAGTTCTTAAGTTTTCCGAAATCTTTTCTCTTTCATGTAAACTCAAGCTTTTATCTGAAAGCATTTCCAATTCAGTTCTATTCAGCCATTTGAGTTTTTCAGCTTGTACGTCCATCTCCTGGTTTAAGTCCTAAAGGTGACAGCAGAGGTGTGATTAGAAGGTTTTCACACTAGAGGAAGTTCCAGAACAGTATTAGAAAGTAACATAGTTTCAGTCAGTATTTTACAAATGTGGACTTTCAATTTCTTAAGTGGAAAATAAGTTTATAAGAAGCCTAACCATACGTCACCAAACTGTAACTGGTAAGGGAGTGACCACCCACCTGCAGTGTGCACCCCGTGCAGAGGCGCTCCCACCCCCACCCTGTCTCTTCACAGGGTCGTATGAAATCACATCTACTCTGGGCATGTAACCCTTTGTTCTTAGGGGATGGAAATGATGTCTGTTCCAATGAAAGACCAAAAAGAACCAACCAGCAGAAGCCTTTTATGCATCTATCTCTACCTTATCTGTACCTACCTGATGTACTGTCCCACCCTTTGTGACGGCCTCCATATTGTTTGCAAAAGCAATGATCCAAGAAAACTAGTGAAATTTTTAGTTAAAATAGGAACAAGTTTGTAAGATGTATTGTCACATGGTGAAAACTTACTGTTTCCCATGTAACATTTTTTCATCACTACTAATAGTTTCTTTCCCAAAATGCCTCCATCTTACTCCTTTAGACGAAAATCTCTTTTCAAATTAGTGGGCATTCTTTTAGGCATACTTTGGTGCATGCCCGTGTTTATATCCACATAAACACTCAATTTTTTACACAAAAATATGAATTCATTACGCTTATTGCTTAGCAGAAAGTCTTTTGCTAAGTAATTCCTAACACAAAAATGCAAAATTTATGGATATTTGGATATATTGATATACCCCAACATCTTTATATATTTATGATAAATATATAAATATATCACTATCTGTATATATTTATTTATGATAAATATATGATAAATAAATGACTATAAACAATCCTTCTTAGTTTTAGAATAAAAAAGTTTTTTTTGATTAATGCAACCATGACACCAAGTCTAGCATAACCTGCAGTGAATTATTCTCAAGTCACTTAGATTTTCTTGAGTTTCTATAAAACTCAACTTTATAGATAGTAATCAGTAATTGTCTTCTAAAAGCAAAAACTTTACTTCATAGTAACATTCCACCCCACGACAATGACGTCTGTTTAAATATCCTGACAACCGTAGGTCAAATACTGAGACCACAGGATTTATCATTTTCATGTGAGTGAAACCTGACCTCTGCAAGAACAAAACACAGCTGCTCTTTAAAAGAAAATTTTGAAAAAAGATATTTCTTCTTAAAGTGTATCATGTATACCACAAAGCACAAAGTTCCTTCCCCTATTCTTCTCCTAATATTTTATCTTATTTCTAGTGTAAATGCTCATGCATCAAAAAGTATTGGCAAACACAGAGACAAACCACTTACTGTTAGCTCTCTCAGGTTTGCTTCCGGGTCGGTGGTTGACCTCTTTTGCACAGCATCCTCAGCCTTTGTTAACCAACAGGTAATGTCATCTAGTCTTTTTTTGTATTCCATCACCTGCTTACTTTCTCCTTTTAGCCTGAAAAAATATGTTATTGAAATAGCTTGAGAAAAATTATCCAGAACATTTAGAGAAAATTGAGCAGAACATCATATATTTACTTTGAATATCTGGACTAAATACACCACAAAAGAAATAACTCCTGATAATTATTAATATGCATTTCAAATGTGTCAATGTACATATTCTGCAATATCAATGATTATTTGATAATGTCAGAATTCTTCCCTCCTTAAATTAAAAAACATGGGAACTAAAGAATATTATCTTCTCACATATTTAATAGAAAAAATGGTAAGCTAGATACTACTGTACAACATAATGGACTTTTTAAAACACATGAAAAGTGTCTTGATCTAAAATTATAAGAAAAGACGCATAATTCTCTCTGAGTATTCCATGGAGATAGAAAGGCATCATTATGTGACATATTATTCACATAAGGTGGCAACTATTACTCTACTTCATTCACAGAAAAGAAAGAATAAGAACAGGGCAAGACACTGAGACAGGAAATTTTTACAAGTATTAGAAAATACAAGACAATGGAAATTTAGTCGGCTCATTAAAATAAGTCTTATATTTGATATAGCCAAGTCATTAAAAAGTATCTATTGTAGAAAATAAAGCAAAAGTTTTAAATGACATAAGAAAAAGTAGTCATTAAGAATATAAAAAAGGAATTGCCTTAAGTAGATCTTCTAACATTTGTAAGTACATAAACCATATGTCAGAGGATGAGAATATGATTAGAACTCGTATGACTAACAAGATTACGTATTTTTAAGAAAGGGTTTGAAAGCTATTTAGAGCTTGGAGGTGGTATCTTATTTTTATAGCTGCTGCTACTAGCTGCTGATTTAAAAATAGAATGCAATTTTTAATGAATTACATTGTGTCATCTCCTAATAAGAATTAACATTTTTATGGCTATGACTTTATCTTTTTAATAACAAAAAGACCTAACATAATGATGATATATATATGATAAAATGCTAAGTAAATACTTATATATTTAGTAGAGAATCAGTAATATTTGAATTTTAATATTTAAAAAAATTAATGAAAAACACAAGTTTTCATTTTTGAGTGTACATCAGGAGAGAACACTACTTCAAAATTAAGAACAAGACAAAAAATCAAGTAATAGTACTAATTGTTAAGATTAATGATAACAAAACAGGTCATTTACCCTCTGTGTCAAAGAGTGTTCAACTAAAATGACAACTTTAGTGACACCTAAAATCCTATTATAAACCTATATTTCCAAAACAAAAGTTGGAATCTAAATTTTTTTTATGTTTCATACTCATGACCAATTTAGTGTTTTGCACCTGTATCTATGAAGGAAAAATAACATTTTGAAGTCATTTCAGTAACATATATTCCACTGCCGCAAAATTTTCATCTGCAAAACAGCTAACATTTTAAATGTTATCCCTAAAAATACAAGCAAGTGTTAAATTCACAAACAATGGATAAGGATAACAAGTGTTCAGTAGGAATAACACTGTAAGCTGTTGACCTGTGCAATTATTTAACTAGAGGCTGTCAATACAAAGCAGAATGCACTGTGTGCTATCTCTCCTCGACTGAGACAACAGCGTACATACGACCCCCTGAAGTTCCAGGGTGGCCCCAAGATAAGACAAGTGACTGCCTGAAGTGAATTTAAACATGAATTTATGAAAACAAACGTTGTTTTAGTTCAAATGTAAGATGTTGGAGAAGAGATGCATTCTTCTTCTCTCTTCCAAAAACAATGAGTAAAATAGGTATTTGCTTCACCTTATTAGTTCTGGGAGCAATAATTACTACACTCTACGGCGATTGATTTGAAAATCTGTAGAGGAATTGCTGCATTTATTGATAATAAATACTGTGCCAACAGGTACATCTTTTTCCTTAAGACGACCTGGGAGACACATCGTTTTCAAGCTGGAAAGCTTCTCCATGCAAACTCATTAGCGTGGCGCAGAAGGTCCTACGTGACCTCCGTTTCCAACCCTGGCCCTGGTCCCTGGACCTTCCTCTCCACCTAGCCTTGGCAGACCCCTCACCTGGCCATACTGTTTCATTCCTCTCATGTAGGCCTGTTCCTCTTCTTTCCCCTAGAAAGCCCTCCCTAGGAGGTATTTGTGAGAAATTGTTGTGAATGCTTCAAAACCCAGTTTCAGGGTCCCTCCCCCTGTCATGTTGAAATGCCGCGGCCCATCACTCTGCCTCTGTGACAACACTGTATCTTCCTCACAACGTGTCCTTCAATCAAAGCATAGCATTTTTTCCTTCAAGTATTTTCTGCTTCTTAGTCTCTGAGTTCCTTAGTCATATTTGCGTCCCCAGTGCTAAACACAAGGCTCAATAAACATGGATCAAATTAGTCAATCAATCACTGGCAAAATCCAGCAATAACATGCTTGGAGAACCAACCCTGCATTAACTTACTATTGTAAGAACTAGATATTTAGAGTGTACAATGAATATTCAGGGCACATGCCTTTTATAAACACTGTTCTCTTTAATCCTCAAGACGCTCCTCTGAGAAGATAACACAGTTCTCATTTACAAAGGAAAGACTTAGCCAGAGAGCTCTGTGGTCTTCCCAAATTTGTATGCACAGTATTTGAGACCATAAGTTAGCACCATCGCTGACTTTGTGGAAGACCTTGGACAAGTTACATAACCTCACCCTTCTGAGCCTCGGTTTCCAAAGCTGTGCAATGGGCCTAACAGTCCCCTACAGCAGGGGTCCCCAACCCCAGGCCACAGACTGGTACCAGTACTGGTACCAGACTGGCACCAGTACTGTTAGGACCTGGGCCGCACAGCAGGAAGTGAGCGGTGGGCAAGTGAGTGAATCAGTCCCTGGTGGCACTAAGGCTGGGGACCGCTGTGCTAAAGGGTAGCTGTGGTGACTAAATAGGGCAATGTGAGCAAGGTGCCAAACGCTCTCTCTGCCACATGGCCATCTCTCGACCAAAACACACAAGCTGTTAGTTGCCCCCTACCAAAACTCGCACAAAATACTAGATGATGTTACTTTATAAAAAGCAGCAAAGAGTCATACTTGAATGTTGTACACATACTATAATATAGGCACATCTCATTTTATTGTGCTTTACTATTTCACAGAAACTGCATTTTCAGACAAATTGAAGATAAGACCCTCAGCCAGCAAAAAGATTACAACTCACGGAAGGCTCAGATGATGGTTAGCAATTTTTAGCAATAAAGTATTTTTAAATTAAGGTATGTAATTGGTTTTTTAGACAAAGTGCTATTGCATATTTAATAGACTGCGGTATAATGTAAACATAACTTTTACATGCACTGGGGAACAAAAAAACGTGTGGCTCACTTTAATGTGATAATTGCTTTACTGTGCTGGTCTGCAACCACACCCCTAATGTCTCCAAAGTATGTCTACACTGGACTTGAACACAGTATTAAATGAGCCTTTAACAAAATTAACAAAACAGTAGCATATTGCTAAAATAATACATCATCGACACAGTTAAAATTAGCAGAAAAATGTATCTGGGACTTTTTAACCCACAACTACCATTAACCCAAAAAATGGTCAATATTTATGAGACGAAATGTATTAGGCAAAGTAGAAATCATCCATTAAGTGTTGACCATCTCAAAAAAATACATTCAAATAATTTTGTAATGTGTAAAACACGTACAGTGTTGGGCATTATATTCACTGGTAAACATGTCTGCAACCAGAGACACCCTAATAAAATCGGGGACATTGCAACATAATTTGATATAAAAACAAACAATACACCATATACATAATACATTACCTAGAAGAGGAACTGTATCGTTTACCAAGCACTGCATGGTATACGGTACAGCACACCCTTTGACTAGGACCCGATGAGTGAGAGGGATCACAACAGGGAGAGACCCCAAGGCCCAGTCAGGAAATGAGCAAGTGAGAAACCTGACCCTGAACCAGATCTTCAGACTGAAGTCCATAGTGTTCTTCCAGCTACTTTCACTTCCTGCCACATGGTCACCAGAGCATAATAAACAATCAGAAGTAAAAAAGAACAAGGCATTTTTTATATGGATGCTATCTGTGTAGAAAGGTGAGACTGTATGGACAGCCTGAAAATACAGTAAGGGAAAGTGTTTTAAAATGCACAACATGGAACAGAGAGGTCTGAAATGTCAGTGGAGCTCCTATTGTAATACCAGACAATAAAAGAACTTTGCACTCATCTGATTGTATCTTTAAAAGGCTCTGCCCACATCTCTACCCCTGTGCCCTTAAGTTATGGAGGCAAAATCACCTTGGCCGCCGATCTCTGACTTCTGCAATGATCGTGCTCCAGCGTTGGTTTAAACCTGCCAGCTTGTCTTTTAAGAAGCTTCCATCTGTGGGGGAGAGTTTCTGGACAATCCCATCCCCAGTTCTGTTGAGTGCAGCCAAACTGGGCTGGTGGCTGCTGAGCCCCTCCTCGAGTTCCTGCAACAGAGGACGGCCCGAGAGTAAGTCTCCTACCAAATCAAGATGTTCTGATGACTGGACCCCCCAGGTACATGACGTCCACCTCAGCGCTAAAGGAACAAGTCCTGCGAGGCTACTTTATGTTCAGGAAAAAGCCATTTAAAAACACTTCCATTACATTTCAGCGAACACACCAAACAAAATCCATTTTGAAACCTAACCTACTCTCATGAATGCCCTACAGTGAAACAGGAAAGATAAATAACACTAAATAAATAAGAGCTGCTTACAGCATTAAAGCATAAGCATTAATCAGGTTTGATTAAATTGCTTATCTTCTTCTAAATATGTGCTTGAAAGCACCTCTTAAGAAGGAAAACAAACCCATATGCCTTTATGTCCTACCATATATAAGTAAACCTCAGTGTGCATTTTCTTTTCTTGTTCTTTTAAAAGATTTTCTTTATTTATTGTTAGAGAGGGGAAGGTAGGGAGAAAGAGTGGGAGAGAAACATCAACGTGTGGTTGCCTCCCACACACCTCCTACTGGGGACCTGGCCCACAAGCCAGGAATGTGCCCTGACTGGGAATCGATCTGGCGACCCTTTGGTTCACAGGCCTGTGCTCAATCCACTGAGCCACACCAGCCAGGGCATTAGTGTGCATTTTCTTGAGACATGGCTTCACTGGCCTGTAAATCTTTAAGCAACAAATTTAAAAGAGAATATTTGAAAGTAAAATGTAAGCATTCATCTTTAAAAATATGAAAAATGCATTAAAATATATAAGAAAAATAACAGCATTTAACTCCTTGTGAGCCTTCTACATAAAATATATTTTAAAAATTTAATAAAAGAGAAAATATTTTTACAATGGTAAATTTAAATTTTGCTTGCCTTTCATCATTATTTGTAGAAACCTATTGTTATCAGCAGAACTGATTTCGCTACTGTGTTAAGTTTTCCAAGACTGAATTAGACTTACATGAGCAGCTGCCCTGATACAGCTCAGGAATAATTTACTTTTATGATAATTATCAATAATACAAAGTGGAAATAAGATGCCTAAGTGTTTAAACAGAAAACAGAGGTGAGGTATGCTGATACCTTTCTGCTACAGGCTTGAGTACAAAATTTTACAAATGTTATTCTAAATATAAAATTTTTTAAATAAAGTTGTTTTTCATAGTAGCCACTAAAGACTATTTTTAATTTAAATTTCATTAAAATTCTAATTTAAAAATGTAAATAACCAGAGGGGAGATGGGAGGTGATAATGGGGGGAAAAGGGTGAAGGGTTTCTAGGAACAATTATAAAGGACACATGGACAAAACCAAAGGGTGGCAGAATCAGGGGAGGGAGGTGGGAATGGCTGGGTTGGAGGGAAAGGTCAGGGGAAAAGGCAGAAAACTGAACTTGCACTATAAAATATAAAAAATATATTTTTTTTAAAAAGAGGAAAAAAATGTAATAAATTTTTCTTAAGCCTGTATGACTGGAAACTAGAACTGGAACAAAAATTACAAATTGTCTATACATGCCTGAAAAATTAATATATTTATCCCCTACTTTCAAAATATATCTTAAATGCCGCACACACACAAAAAAAAATACAGCCCCTTTTTGGCAGATGCCCAGCCTCTGATGGAAAGCACCCACCTGCTGATGTATCCGGGCTTTCTCTAAGTCCAGGCCACCATCCGGAGCGGAGGACTCAGCCAGCAACTCCTCTACCTCCGTTATCCACTGGGTGAGGTCATTAAGGTCACAGTGGAACTGTCTCCATTCTTCCACAGCCCTGTCAAAATACCTAGAGGACGGCAAATAAAATAAAATACATTCCCAAACGTCTCAGGACTGTCTAGAAGCAACTCTTTTAGGTAAATTCAAATCTCATTTAAACAGAAAGCTCCTAAATCAATGAATTCACAGCTCACTGCTCTACAGGATCAGTTTTCATAATGGATTATAGTTACTCATTCCTTTTTGAGAAACATGCTTCATACCAAGAGCAAAATAGGTGGCACACACACCACCTTCCCCCCTCTCTCTCTCACATGCATTCCTGAGGACATACATGCATACACTAGGCTGCTTATTTTCGCTGAAAAGAAAGCCTTTTCCAGCTTGGAAAATCAAGGTTGATTAGCTACAGGCAGTTACCCCACCCAACTTTAACCACCTACATGTCAAATACCGTGAAATGTAAAATATGATTGATTCTCTATCCTCTTAGGAAAAAAACTATATTTTACTTCCTGAGCATTTAGTTCCCAGGTAGAACAAAACCCGAAATGCCAAAACACTTCCAAATTTCCTTTCCCTCCATTATTCTCTGTGTGATGGGCTGAATTTTGACCCCAAAACTCCTATGAGAAAGTCCTAACCCCAAAAGTGACTGTATTCGGAGACAGGGTCTTCAGGGAGGTGATTTTAAAAATGAGGTCACAAGGATGGGGCCCTAATCCCACAGGACCAGTGTCCTCATAAGCAGAGGGAGAGACACCAGAGATATCTTTCTGACTGAGAGAGAGCAGAGGCAAAGGCCATATAAGGACAGGAAGAAGGTGGCCATGTGCAAGTCAGTAAGAGAGCCCTCAACACAAACTAACCCTGCTGGCACCCTGATCTTGGACTTATAGCCTCAAGAACTGAGAACCGAATAAGTGTCTGTTGATTAAGCCACTCGGTCTGTGGTATCTTATTACGGCAGTCCTGGCAGACGAACACACTCCGGGCAATGACTACTCCAGAGTGCCCGTTTATCCGAACCCAGTCCAGTAAGGAAGTGCCTGCAAAGCCCAGGTCGGGCAATGAGACGGAGGACTATTGAGATGCCTGTTTAAACTAATGCCTTTAGAAATGAGATAAAGTCAAAGTCCAGGGCTTGTCGTATTTAAAATATAAAACAGCATAAGCTTTGTTGCATCTGGATCCTAAAGAATTTGCTTCTGCCTTTTTGTTTAAATTAGTGGCACTGGGAGAGGTTTGGAAGATATCTCTGAGATTCTCATATAATAAAAAGATATTATTTTGAAACACTAATAAAATGATCCCTGACATCACTAACTCCAAAATAATGTTTTTATTTCTTTCTTCCATGAACCTCATTTTGAAAATTTAGTTAATGTTTGCTGAGTACCCACAGAGAAGCAAGTCTGCTGGGCATGACAAAACTAAGATCACTTCAAACAAAACACTACGAGAAAATCTTTATTACTTTTAGTAAGAATGTGCAGTAACTAAATAACCACAAATTTCAACTTTTCAGTCGCTGCAATAATAAATAGAAAGTGTTGTTAGAAAAGATCCTCCAAAGATCTAAAGACTTTGAGAATATAAACAGTTAACCTAGTATAGATCATTAGCATCGTGATGAAACCTAAACTAAGCAGTGCAGCTCTGGATTAAAAAGGAGTTGGAAAAAGAAAGAGCAAGAAATCAATGTTCAGCTAGAGTTCACCAAGCCACCGCCTGCTCTTTGAATCTGGCCAGCTCTTATGGGAGGCAGCATGGAATTGTGAAGACCTATGGACTTCCTGAGAGTCAAAGGACTCAAAGCCCAAGGCTTCATCTAGAAGCATTCGAGTTTGCTGCCTCTAATACTGCAACTGGCACTGATATCTTTCCTCACAAACTCCTCTCACCACCTGTGTTCCTGGTCTCTGGCAATGGTACCATCACCTACCTGGGTTCTCAAGTCAAAGATGTGGGGTCATTTCTACTCCTCGCTCTTCCTTATTCTAATATCCCACCAATCACCACCTTTTACTGATTCAACTATTTAATTCTCAAATTTTTCCCTAATCTCCACTTTCACAGCCACTTTCCTAATCAAGTTATCATCATTTGTCAGGCACAGATGGACATCTGACCACTCAGTTTTGTCCTCTACTAATCCATTCTGGGATTGGCAAACTCTCATTCCCTTGTTAAAATAGTGCAATGGCTCCTACAGTCCTCAGAGTAAAATCCACACTACTTAACATGATACACAAGGCCCTTCTGATATGGTCCCTTTAGACCTTTCTGGTTCATCTCACCGCTTTGAGTTCAAGCTCTACTGGACTTTTTTCATTTCCTCAAAAGCATCGCACACTGCCCTGATTGGTGTGGCTCAGGGGGTCAGGCATCATCATGTAACCCAAGAGGTCACCGGTTCAACTTAGCGTCAGGGCACATGCCTGGGTTGTGGGCCAGGACCCTGGTTAGGGGCGTGTGTGAGAAGCAGCTGATAGATGTTTCTCTCCCACATCAATGGTTCTCTTTCTCCCTCCCTTCCCCTCTCTCTAAAAATAAATAAAATCTTCAAAAAAAAGCAATGCAGTCTCTCTTATCTATGACCTTATGCAACATACATTGCGTTCCCTCTCTTCCTTCCCTCGGCTATCTTCACAATCTCCAAGAAGCCTTCCCAGATTCCTCGGGGTCCCTAACACGGCCCCCTGCAATGTCCCTGGCACAGCCTATGCAATAAGTGCCTGTTACTTTTTTCTGCCGTGTACCTTTGGACCCTGAGAAACAGACTTCATCTATTTATTGTATTTATTTAATTCTTGATAACTCTTTACATGTGGCTACATGTGCCTTACATTAGTCAGCACTCAATAAACATCAAATGAATGACGTGTGGAGAGAGGCATAGATAGGTATATATAGGTAGAGGGAAGGGTGAAATTTTTTATAATAATATTGAATTACAAAAACTTTCTAAATGATGGAAAAATAATGACTGATGAAACTGGGAAAGAAAATTATTCCTGGTAGAAGATGGAATGCTGGGTAAAAATCAACTGAGACAGTAAAGAAAGCAAAGAAAATTTTGATCAAGTTAATATGAAATGAGTGAAGGAAACTGTTTTGAACAATAAGTGCAAGATAACAGAAATTAGGCCTCCTGGAGAACACTGTTTAAAAGCATCTAAGTTTAAGAGGAGAAGTCTGAACTTTGTTCTCACAGCACTGAGAGTCACGGAAGGAGATACAGGGGATAAAACATCTGAGAAGGCACTCTTAGGAGATAAGATACATGAGGACCCAAGGATCCAAGATGAGAAGGAAGAGATAAGTGGCTTAAAGAAAGGGAAGAAGTCTGGCACGGACAAGGGGGCTCCATTATCTAGGATGGTTCTAACATTAAAATTGCACTTTGGAAAAAATATGAAAGCTAATGCTATGAACCATTGCAAAGCAGGCATAAGGGAGATCTCAGAGAAAGATGATCCATTTTATTTTCATGGTATTTATCTTACTTTTACTGTAGACCAACAAAGCTCAAAAAGTTTATAGGCAAAAAGCACAGAGATCTGGTATAGACAAATGGACTTCGTGGTCACCCTGGTGTGATTCTGACTGATAACCGAAACTGGAAGCATGGGACCTTCGCCCTTGCCTTGATGCTTTATGAAAAGGACAGAACAGAAAGGAACTTACTGCTTGTAAAATGCACATACATAGCAATAGAGAAAAATAAACATTTTAGGATAGGTTACCAAGACTGGGAGAGAAAAACAAAGCAAAATTAGGAATAAAAATAAGAAAATAATCAATTAATGCACCCAAGTATTGGGACAAATAAAATAAGAGAGACAACCTTCCAGCAAATGTAACATAGTAAACAAAGAAAAAAAGATAATAAAATAAAAGACATGACAATGTAAGAGAATATAGTCGTGTTCTTAAAATTTTAAAAATTCACATGGAATAAATTATTTTCTAAAAGGTAACATTTTTATGATCAAGAAAATGACATGAATATCTGCAATCAACATTACAAATCAACACTGTTCTTCCCGTTCTACCCCACTAGGCAGAAGCATATCTGCAAATAGGGTAATCAAAAAATGTTATATGCAAATGATGTGTGAGTATACTGATAAAGGCTAAGGAAATCAATTTTATACGTGTACACATGTGCACACAAGCAGAGACACAGACACACATATAGGGTGTAGAAGAAAGCTACCATATACCAACTCTACAACAATAAACAACAATAAAAGCACAAAACCACCAAGAGTAATAGTTCTAGGGAGACAGGTAGACAAACCTTCAAAACACTTCTAAGGACACAGACATGTACCTAGGTAGTGAAGGAAAGACTCCATTTCAAATTAATCATTTTTTAACCAATAATTGAAATGACTAAGATTTTACTGCAAGAAAAAATATAGAAAAATAATATGAATTTTAGTTAAAATATTAGAGAAAATTTACTGTACTGGATGAAAAAGATTTATAAGAAAAATGTTATGTGTTAGGGCTAAAACTGATGGTGTCATAAGACAGAACCAGCAAAATTAAATAAATGTGAGACATGAACGCACTTACCATTATGATAAAGGAAATACTGACAAGGAAGAGCTAAATTATTCAACAAAAACTGATCATTTAAGAAAAATAAAATAAAATAGAACAGATTAGTGTTTCCTATCTCAGGCTGCAGTATAAAATGAGCTGAGGAGCGTTTAAAAAGCAGAGATGCATGAACCCTACTCTTGATACCAAACAGTTATTGTATAGATCCACTCACCTGGAGGCTTTGCACAAAATATTTTTAAAAATAAAAATACAGGTGGCTTAGTTATTAAATGTAAATTTTAAATCAAACAACATCATTTTAAAGTGTACATATATATTTCACTAATATCAGTATGACAAAGTAATTTGTATGCGTATCAACAAACCAAAATCACAAAGGAAAAAGACTCACAAGCTACAATCACATAAAATTAAACCTATACATCAAAAAAACACCATTTACAAAATTAGACAACACATGCAAAGCTTGAATAATAAACAAGAAATATGAATAGTTAATATCCTAATCTAGAAAAAAGCTTTTGCAAATTAATCAGTAAATAGTAATACCATAACAGAAAAAGGAACAAAGAATATGACCTAACAATTGACAGAAGGAATCCTACCGGGGCCAACAAAACATGTTATTGTTACTGAAAACTCGGTGATAATCAAAGAAATGAAAGTAACACTGGGATGCAGTCTATCACGGTACAACCGGCAGAGGTCTTTGAAAAGAAGCCAACCGTTCATTCATCGTTAGCAGGGGGTCAGTAAGGACACTTTCACGTACACTGGTAGCAGGGGTGTGATACTCAAGTTCACAATGCAGTGCAGAGCCTTGAGATGGTATTACTTTTTAACAATGTAATCTTCATTAATAGTCATGTTTAATTAAATAGAAGTATGCACAAAGATGCACTTAAAACAATATTCTCTAAATATACAGAGATGAATTTTAAACTCCATACAAAGGAATATACCAAAAGGCCAAACAAAAAATACAAATGATAAAAATATAATACCTAATTTTTGCGTGTATGTCTCTAAAATTTTCCAATGTATTTTCTGTTAACTGGCCTCTCTCATGGTACTTTACATTGAGCTATTTCACCTCTTATTTGTTTTATTTGCCTTTCCACTACATACCCAGCTCCTGTCAAAAACCTTCCTATTTTTTTTCCTACCCATTAATAGGCCTGGTCAAAATCTAGGAGTAAGAAGACTCCAAACCACTCTGTTAAACAGGAGGTTATTTTTAAAAATGGTTTGTGGTTATATACGGATTCCAATTATCTGTTCCTGTCTCTCACTCACATTAATCATCAAACGTGGAGAAAGTGAACATTAATGAAAATGGATGCCCTTGAGATATTAAAAATTAAAGGTGCTTCCTTTAATTATTAAGATATTATATTGCAAATGACCTTGTATATGTAATGTCTTTCTGCTTCCTTTAAGGAACTACACTCATCACAATGTACTTAAACAGGACCTCCTCCAAGGGTGTGAAACACAGACTCATTAATCTTAATGTATATATGCCCTTTGTTGTGGCTCGGGAGCCTGAAGGTTTTTTATATTAAATATTAACTTGATTTACTTACCCTTTATGATCATTGTACATTCTATTAAGTCTGTCCCACTTTGCATTCAGCTGAGTAAGTGCATCCCGGATTTGAATGGCTTCAGGTCCAGAGGCTTCAAGGATAACATCCGGTTGTTTTTCATGAATGACTGCAACCTGCTCGCCCAGTTTGTCCACTTGGTCTTTGATATTCTACAAATATATTGTCAGACATTCACAAAATCCAGCAAAAAGATAAAAAGAATGAAATCACAGACCAATAACTTATACTGTATAACATTTATTTGATATGAGATATAATCATTTTTGCTATTCAAAACTGAAAATGTTAAAAAAAAGTAATACCCTGTGTTGGCCAAAGTATGAGGGATGTTACATGATATCCCAATGGTGGGAAAAAGTCTTCACAGATGTTCCAAGTAGCATTTATGCAGGATATATAAAAAGCTTCCAAACATTCTTTAAAGGTAATGAGGTGTTTGAAGCTAAAATTATTTATATTTTCAAATATCTACTAATGCTAATTTAAATGACAGAAATGAGCTGTCAATCAAAGCTATCAAATCTACCAGCAATTTTATTGTAACATTACACATAAGATTATATTAAATCAGATTATATTAAAAAGCCTTGATGATACGGATGAATAATTTTGTGAGCTAACTAAAAACTTCCAAATCCCTAACTAACTTACAATCAACATGCGATCCCACACCCCAGCCATCGGCCAGTGGTACACTGTTACAGGTGGCACGATCAATGTTGGTATTTCACATCGACTGGCAATCAAGTGTATACGAAAAAAATGTAGTCTCTGCAGGTGGTAGATTAAAAATGTCTGATGGCGCAAAGGATTAATAACTGCACACGAAAAATCTATGCCTACTTTTAAAACATTAAAATTGTTATAATATTTCCTTGGTGAATACAGGAAAGGTTTATCATTCATACACATTATTAACTCCTTGGCACAAATTTTGAAAATTATAGATCATCTATGTAGGCACCATGACAAATTCCATACTTAATTTCTACACTAACTGCAGCTATTCAAGCACCCTGCCTGGAGGTCTACCTTCAGAGCATCCTCCTGGAAAGAGAAGTCTTCAAACACCACGGCGCTCAGCTCTGGGGCTTTCAGTGAAGACTCGATACCATCCATGGACAGTAAAGCTTTGCCGATTTCAACCATGTAATCTGTAGGGAGAGGTGATGATCTGATTCCGGGAGCCAGTTGACCCATTCTCTTCTGTTGAACAGGGACTGCCTGTAAAATCATGAAAATAATAATAATAGTAATGTACACTCTTGAAACATCCCCACAATGAATAACAGCAAATTGAAAAAAACACAGGACTATTTTGGGGAGAAGTGCAAAACTCTGAACCACATTTTTAAAAACTAAGTTTTAATTTTTTATGCTTTTGCCCTGCTTCACGGGGCAACAATCTCTATTAACAACCTCTATCCTGATTTTTGTCTGTAGCCTGCTCTTGAACAGAAAGGTTTCATTTTAAAATCTATGCCACCTAAACTCATTTAGCAAACGGGAAAGCATAACATGTTCTTTCCTGAGTTACTGAGGACACAGAACACGCTGCAAATCATAAAGTTATATATAAAATAAGACACTTAAATACCATTATGACTTTACCCATTTTTAAAATCTCACAATTACAGTAAACACTTCTGGGACTCAGTGTTAAAAATGTAAATAAGTTAAACATGTATTTATAACATAGTTTTTTTGTAATTCATAAACAGTGTTGATTAAAATAACATTCAGGTAATTCCATTATAATCTTAACCTCTGTGAACAATATTATAGAACACGAACATCCTACATCAGACGATAGGTACTAACACTGAATTCAGACAAAACTAAGCTAAGCTGAGTGGACTGCTTGTTTTCCCTAATTATAGTATTTTCTGGGTCAACTAGTCCTTAAGGAGTTGAAGTCTTTTACTTCTAGATGGCTGCAGTTTAATAAATGCTGTCCAGGACTTGCACATAGACAAGGTTCTCCTGCTCATGGATTAAAGTAGCTTCACAGTTTCACTAGATCCCTATATTGAACTTCTGCAACATGATATTCCTCTGTAAATTCAAAGGTGATAGTGAACACATGTTTATTGAGTGAGTGACCTTGAAAACAGTTACAATTCCTAAATGAAATCAAAAATCAAACTAAAAGCACTGAGTCAATATGGTGTTTAATCTAGAGGTCTGTGTTTATTTGCAACAAGAACAGACCCCCAGGAGAACACCAGCCCATTTACAGTGCACCTGGGAATATGGCCATTGAAAAGGGAGCTGCCACCGAGTCTTTTCCTAGAATAGAAATCATAGTGTACCAATTTCATAAATTTGGTTATTTGTAAGCTAGAATTTTTGTTGACCTCTACATAGAAAATACAGATCCAAAGGAGGAAGCCACTCCCAAAAAAAACAGATCCTTTTTAAGGTTTAGCACATTATCAGAAATCCAAAAGAGATGACCAACGATAAAGTTTCATGTTTCTATTTTCTCTGACTCTGGCCCCCTCTAAAAATATAAACACGTCTAGCAATGCGCACTAGAAGAGAGGAGGCAGTGTTCCAGCTGGTGTGCTCTGAGGTGCCGTGGACACTCGCACCACAGCGAGCCTCTGAGTGACGGGGCTGAGTAAGCCATGTGGGGGGCACTCTCCCAGGACCGTACCTTAGCTTTGTTGTATCTGGTGTGCAAAAGTAGTAACTGCAAACGGATCTTTTCTTTTGTATTATCTTCCATAGGTAGATGTAACATTTCTTCTCCTCTTTGTAAAACGTCCTCAATCTGGGCTCTTTCCTCATCCATCTGAATGTTTAAAAGGAAAAAAACTTACTCAAAAGAAAAATATACATAGGGTCACTCACCATCAGTTCCCAAGTAAGAGACTTTCCTGACAACATAAAACTCAACGTACGTTCATCTAAATTATATACAACAAAAATATCATGTTTTTCTTGAAATAGTTAATATTTGATGTTAAAATGTCTCATAAAGAATGCTAGTTTAGGAAAAGTTAGATAGCATTAAGAGAACACTACTTTTAGTCAGGGAGTACTATGTCTATTTTTTAAGCATCATATAAATCAATTATATCGCACTCAGAAAATCATATTTGAACTCTTCTATTATGTTTGGTAGATATTCGCATAAGCAACATTGATTTAAAAATACAATTAACGAAGAAGGAAAATAAGAGCATCATGATTTTTAAAATTTTGAACCAAACCTTTTCATCTTCATGACTGGATTCCAGGTGTTTTTCTACAACTTTTAACATATTTTCTATGTCATTTTCTAATTTTTCCAAGTCAGAGAGAGGTACCTCAGCTTCAAATGCTTCAGCGGCGACCAAACTTTGGTAGGATACTGGCTCCTGGCCAATCAGCAACTGTGGAAGGAAAAGTGTCCTTTGAAAACATATTCTGAACTTGACCTTCTGTTTTGATCAGAGCGGTGGAGTGTCAAAAGAGGAACTAGCCTTTATTTGAACTGACTTTAATTTCACTCATTTACAGCAATGATTTTACCGATTTGAGCCTCTCTTAATTCTCTATTTTCTCCAAACTCTAGCAAGAAATGTGAAGTAATGTGGAAAGCACTGTGGCTGCCTCTATGACTGCGTGGAGGATCCTGAGACCACACAGGAGCACTGTAGAAATTAGTGTCGTGGTCCGAAGGCCGTCCCTGCCCTGGCCGCAGACAAAGAAGAGAAAGGACACCACCTAGGACAGGTACATCCCAAAGAAAGCCTTCCAGTTACCTTTCCCCAATAGAATTGCCCCTGGATTTTGAGAGCCAAACTCTTAGGAAGTACATATGCCTACGGAAATTACAATGAAGTAATTTCAGGAAAGACCTAGTGACAAAGACTTTACAATTATATAACTAAACTCAATGTAGCAACTTTATTAAAATTAAATAACATGCAAGAAAATGATATATGCAGTGTTGGCTGAGCATGGGGAAAGTAGCCTCTGACATTATGGTTGTGAAAGTATAAACTGGCCCAGACTTTCTGTAGGAATCTTTGGAAAATCATTTTAACAGTATTTATATACACAACTTTTGCAACAATTTCAAGGAATTCTAAGAATTGATCCTAAGGGTATATTAAGAGATGAGAAAACAGACACACATAAAAGAATTTTAAAGAAGCGATATTTATAAAAGCACAATAAAAGTAAAAACTAACTTAGAAAATTACAACAGATCACTTAAAATACTTCATAGCCATTAAAAACCATGTCAAAAGGGAATATATAAACAATACAAATTTATTGACATTTTAATATCCTATGTGCATGAGTAAGAATAGACATATATGCCAAAACATTAGCGGAGGGTGTTTACGGGGACAGTGATAACTCTGCTTCTTTGTACTTCCTCTAGCTCTAGCCCTATGTCTTGTATATCACTCTTTAATGACAAGAAAAGTCCCCCATAGACTTACTGAAAAAATAAAGGAGTGCAGGTGAGAAGATAAGGATGGAAGGTTAAAGCGAAGGAATAAAAAGATTAAAGCAAGATATTTGTTTGTTTTCTTTAAATTGTGAATAATTTAGGTCTATAAACAAACTATGAAAGATAGGATGGCCTATTATATCAGCTATTTCAAATTAAAGCCAAGTTAGAGAATATTTTCCTTCCTGCAAAAAAAGAGGAACCTTCCTCTTGCATAATTCCAATACATAATTCCAATTCTCTAGAGGTAGAATTAATTGAATATTCAACAAACGCCATTCAATGGGCATGGTGGAGCTTCTAAAACAATCTCAGAATTCTATCTCAGGATGAACGCCTGGTTTAAATAATCTCCATGTCAGCTGTGTTGTTTCGTTTGGTTATTTTTCTCTAGCAAACTTTCAAAACGTTTTCACCAAAGGAAAACATTACTTCTGAACACTAACCACATGCCTGGCCTTGAGATCACTATAATGTTATAAAATGTTTCATTTCCTCCCCTCATGAAACAAGGTAAGAAAAGAGAGAATAAGAAGGATAAACACAAAAAGAGAAAAATTATAATATGGAAGAATAAATTAATACCATTTTTTAGGGAAGTTCTTATTTTTTATCCTCTTACTTAAATTTGTAAGTCCCTTTTTCAAGTTTGTAAAACAAGGTATCAGCTTTCTATATTAATTAGGTCTAAATTGTGAAATTACTTGTAACATTTAGAAGCTTCAACACACACAAAAAAAAACAAATTCACAAGTGTACAGTGTGCACAAATGTATAAAGTATTACTATACAATGAGTTCAATATGCATGCTTCACTGGGGAATGAGTTACACTGTATTATAGCCAACTTTAACAATCCATTGAGACTCTGAAACCTCTCAAATTGGTTACTTTGTTCAATTTTCATTTAATATTTTTTCTCCTTCATATGTACAATCACAAATAAAAAATGCTCCATTCAACAAAAAGTGTACTTTTAAAAGTTTTTACTTATGTACCACATACTCATCTGTAATTTAAATACATAATTATATGAAAAATAGTGTTATATAAAAATATAATTACACCCTGGCTGGTGCGGCTCAGTGCCAGCCTGTAAACCAAAGGGTCACCAGTTCAATTCCCAGTCGGGGCACATGCCTGGGTTGCAGGCCAGGTCCCCAGTAGGGGGCATGCAAGAAGCACCCACACATTGATGTTTCTCTCCTCTTTCTCCCACCTCTCCCTTCTCTCTAAAAATAAAGGAATAAAATCTTTGAAAATGTATATATATAATTACTCACTTTGGCACTTTTGATGTGTTGAGACACCTTTTCAAAGTTTCTATTCAGTTCAGCTAATTTTGGTTCTACAAGCTCCCTGCTTGAGCCTCCACGAGCATTCATCAAAACAACAGCTTCATCGCGAACATTCTCAACCTGAAGTCTGGCATCGTCCAGCTCAGACAGTAAACGCTAATTTAATGGCAAGAAAACATAAAATTATCACATGAGAAAAATCAAAACCAAACATGGATGTGACGCTAACTCAGAATTAAATAAATGTCTGGGATTACTAATAAGAGATTTTAATACAGTCAACTTGCATAATAACTATTCATACATTAAGACTCATTCAAGACTTCAGTGTCTCCAATGAAATAAACACTGATGAATCTACTGCATGGGAAGAATGTGGGCGCAAGTAACTTGGCACATCCTACCAAAGAAAGGACTATGGCCACACCTTCCATCCCCAGAAGTACTACTGATCCCGTGTTTGCTACCTGCACAATTTCTTCCTGTTTACTCGCTGGTTTTTTTTCAATCTCATCCAATAGAGCTTCAGCTTGATAAAGCCAAGTACTTATGTGAGCAACATTTCCATCAAATATTTCCAACTGGTTCCGATGGCTCTAGAAGAGAATTAATAAAATGCTGATACAATCATAATATAAAATATTTAAGATGATAATCTTTAAAGAGATGTAAAAGACCTTCAGAGAGCCAATTATATGCTAAATTTCAAGGGTTTCCACCTTACTACAAGACTCTTCCCAGTGAATAAATCCTCATTCCTAAAGATGCACAGCTATGATGAAGTACTTTTTAAAATTTTTTATTTATTGATTTGAGAGAGAGAAAGGATTAGTAGAACAAGTAATTGGTTGTTCTACTTATTTATATATTCTTTGGTTGATCCTTGTATGTGCCCTGACCAGGGATCAAAGCCGAAATCTTTGCATATCGGGAAGATGCTCTAAACAACTTAGCTACCAGGCCAGGGCAAGCAGTTTTTAAATTCATTTGATTTAGACCTCAGTACAATAAAAAGTTGAAGAAGAATAAAAGGTGAAAGTTTCTTTCTCAATTTTATTTTATTCGTCTCCCTTATGCCTCATTCTTACACCACAAATAATCTCATTGGCCCCCTTAATCATATTTGTTTAAAAGTCACTTTTAAAAGTAATGATATAAAAGAACAATTAAAATAGGAATTGAATAAGGTTCCGCCCGTTCAATAGACCTTAGAGGGAAGGGCCTGTGTCTTTTCACCTCCCTGCCATCAGCACGTGACAGTACACCTGGATCAGACCTCAGTAACATCTCCTAAAGCAGAATATAAAACACGACTGAAATAACAAATTCGAAAACAAAAGCAAACTCGTTAATCCAAATAAATGAGCAAAACCGCTGACACTAAGGTGAGGATTCCGAACCTGATCAAAAAGAAGAGGGGAGCCTTGTGATGAAATTATAGTTTAGAAACTGTATTTTTTAGGATAAATGAAACTAGAAGAGAAACTTAGAAGAAATGTGTTTAAAAGACAAGGAAACAAATTAGTAATCTATGATATGGACAATAGTTGAAAAATAAAATGCAAGACATGAGAAAAGTTTTGACTGTGATCTGCATTTTAAGTAAGAAGAAGTAATAGGCACCAGACTTATTTACCCCAATAATGCAGGTAAATCAATATTTTAACAGGACTAGAAAGATACTTCTTGAAAGGAGAATTTGGAAGGTACAGACGAAGAATGCAAAAAGTAAGGGGGGTGAGAATGTAAAGTAAAGCTACTTATAACAAAAACAAACATATTTAATGAACATATTCTATCAGCCAAGAATTTCACACTTGTTATTCGACATTTAACAATTCTGTCAATATGTTCTTTTATCTGCATATCTAGGAAAATTAAAGCTTAGTGATATTAAGTAATGTACATCCAAGGTTATGCAGATGATGAGTCATGCATGAACCCTGGGTTTGAATCTGACAGATCGCAAAGTAAGCCCGTGACCTTCCATGTCCTTCACATTCCGACTGATTTCAATAAATATTCACACACATAATAATCAATTTTTTTCTGCCTCTATCCATTACCTAGTAATTCTATAAATTTGGGGAAAGTCCTATCTATGGTATGTCAGAACAAAATAATGATTTATAAATGACAACTCCCTCTAAGGGAGTTCTACTGATAATATTCATTGTTAGTGGAAGAAAAACAGAAAACCGATATGAAAATTAAATGGTCACTATATCCATGAAGTAATTACCAGTGTATTGGTATAACCAGAGAGTAACAACACATAAAACTTAACAATTATCATAATCATCATAACAGAATCTAAAACTGGTTCTTTTATATATTATTATGTTAAAGCACTACATATTTCATGTCATATAATCATCCCAAAAACTGTGTGAGGTGTAAGTAATAACACGCCCATTTTACATGTGAGAAAACTGAGACTTAGAGAGCTTTTGAGTAACTTGACCAATGTCACCCAACTAGTCAAAATTCTCTTAGGCCATCAGATGCTACAGCCTGTGCTCGTAACGAGTACACTATTGCTAGAACATTATAAACATTACATATAGTTTATAATAATATGAAAATTAAATAAGATTAAATCATTAAAATGTAACAACAGGGACACTAAGATATTAAAGTACACACTTCCATGTAAATTACAAATGATTTTTTACCTAACAGAGACATTTTGAACTCCTTCTAGTTATCATTTTTTCAAAGGAGACACTAAAATGTAATGTAATGAAATTAATTCACAAGCAAAACATTACAGTGACAGAAAAAGTAGAATTTGGAATTCAAATCAAAACTGTATTCATTTTTAAATAATTAAAGGGGAGAAGATTTCACCTTTAGTCTTTCAGAAACATACCATTAGAGTGTTGCACCAGTCCTCGGTCCAGGTGCGGACTCGGCTCCACCCGGCGTTCAGGACACAGAGCCTCTCTTCTAGCACCGGCTCGCTGCCCTCAATCAAGTTCTGGAGGGCAGCACTGCTCTCTGTGATGGCATTTAAATCCGCTTTTCTCCTCTCCAGATCCCTCAGAATATTCTAGAAAATAAGAATACCAAGCAAGACCCATTTGATCTCTCACATTATAAAAGTTTCCATAGCTTCATTTTTAAAAAATCTTTCTTCCACATACTCCCTAGAAAGCTTCTAATTGCCAGAGGCTTACAAAATGCCATAACTTACTAACATGTGAGAGCTTTCAAGTTGCTAATAAAAATTAAAACATTTAATTATGCAAATAGCAAGAACTGTATTAAATTCAGGTATGAAAAAGGTAATTTATTTATTTGAAGTATAAATTCCATGTATCACATACAACACTAATTATCTTCATCATAACTCCAAACGTAAATAATTAATTTCATTTTCTATAACTACAAGCTGGCAAAGCAGAACTATCCCAGAACTCACAACTCTGAAAAATTCACAGTGAATTGATTTCCTTGATTTCTACAGGATACAATTGGTAAATATACTTGCAAAGATTGCATCCTATAACTAGATGACTTAACATATAATTTGCTGGATAAGCTCTACAAGCAATGTTTCATCTTAAGGAAATCATAAGAATAGGTACATCGAGCTTTGGTCTCACAATTATCATAATAAACAAAGGCAATACTCTGCCTGGGATGATGGCAATTACATTCTCACGTTCCTAAATTTGAGTAGGCGAGGTGTAGAGAGTTACAGAGAGAATAGTGAGTTCCAAAATTAAAACTACAATGTTTGCTCCATGGAAAGGTGACACATGCCCGTTTAACCTACTGATGTTGAACCTTTTTAAACCAGCATTTAAACAAATCCTTTAAAGGAGCTCAAGTCTATACTTAATCTCATATCATTAAGTCATAGTTTGGGAGGCACAAAAACTGCAAATTCACCAGTGAGTCAAGGTTTAAACACTTATTTGGCCATGCCAATTACTGATATTTTTAAAGGTACTAAAATGTTTCTCATAAGTGTCCTTCTCCAGCAGGTAGAAAAAAAAATAGAATACCCACAGTCCCGCTCCCTGAAGGTAAGACCTTCTGCTTTCCTTCCGTGTTATGTACTGACTGACTAGGACAGTTTTTAAGAACTACAAGGAAGAATTAATTGTGAGTAATTCAACTGAAATAGTGCACATGCTATCTATGCTAACAGGCTTTACTGTAAAGAAAATGACTTCATTGAAAATAATGATATTTAAGCTATGTTATAAAAACACTAAGTTCAGGAATAAAAATGCTATTTAAGTTTTGCATTGAAAATAATTTTACCAATTTCTAAGTGCAATACATTAAAATGTTGTGAAACATGCATATTTCTTAAACCTGAAAACACAACTTTGAAAAAAATGGGTGATTATGTTATATAATGATGTTTCATTTGATTCACTCTCGTGGAGAGAATGTGCTATGAATTCATGATTTGTCTACACCATCTTCATTATTTCAAATCTGAAATGGGACTAAATGGGAATTGAAGAGTGAGTAGTTTCAGAAGAGACAAGCTTATTATTTATAGTTTTTACCTGAAAATTAATTGAATTTATAGGTGTACAAAGATGAATGAATAAAAAGTAAATACGCAAAAATCAGTAACATTGATGTACCAGCTATGGGCAATTAGTAAAAAAGAGAAAAGGTGTACTTTTTACAGTATACAAAATAAGTAAGTATGAATAAACGTCTTTGCATATTTGTATAATGTTTATGAAGAAAATAATCACAGCATTATGTAAGGATGTAAGGGACTTGGGGGGAAATGACACATATCATGTGACTAAAAAGGAAAATAACAAAGATGTCAATTCTCCTCAAAACAAATCTATAAATTTAAGGCAATTCAAATAAAAATTTCTAACAGAATCTTTGAAGAATTTGGGAATAATCCTAAAGTTCCTGTGAGTGTACAGAAACAAAGAAGCATAAAGACAGGGAGCCCATTCAGTATATGTTCAAATACATTATAAAGCCACATAGTTAAATAGCTGAAGAACATTTTAGAGGGTCCAGTCAGTGAATCAGAAAACAAAGAAAATCAACAGCCAAAAAGAACAGACAAAGTTAGCACGTCCAATCAATGAGGAAGAGATAATTACTATAAACAGTGCTGAGATAACTGGTTAACTACTTGGAAAAAAGGTTACAGCCTTACCTCATTATATACACCAGAATAAATTCCAGAAGGATTAAAGCATTAAAGATAAAAAAGATGAAACTATAAAAGAGCTAGAAGAAAATATAAGTAAATAATTGCATAACCTTGGAGCAGAGTTGGCCTTTCTAAGCACTAATGGCATAAATAATGAAAAGATGATTTTATTTTTTAAAAACATAATAACAGCATTTTTAAAACTATATACAGAACAGAAAAGGAAGTAAAGTGGCAAAAAATATTTTTGCAGCAAGAGACAACACACTACACATGAATAATTATAACAGGTAAAGAGCTCTAAATTAAAAGACTAACTGGTGCTAGAAAAATGGTCAGAATTACAATAAATGGCAATTTTTAAAAAGAAAGACAACGGGGGTGAAGAGGATTGAAAGTGGGAGGTGGGGTGGGTAGAGGAGAGTAATGGGTGGAAAATGGGGACAACTGTAACTGAACAAAAATAAAAATAAATAAATAAACAGATAGAAATAAATAAAGAAAAACTACAAATGGCCTATAAACTTATGGAAAATGTCCTAATTAAATAACCAAAACATGACATTTGCCTACCATCGTCAAAGCTGTGGTTAAAACAAGCAAGCAGAAATTCTCACGAGGAGCTGGTAGGTACACATTTCTGAAGGACAATTTCATTTCATGTGTAAGCCTTTAAAATGGATATATCCCTAGACCCAATATTTTTAGGTCTAAGAATTATCCTCAGAAAATAATCATGAATACATGTTATGACTTAATTATAAGTACATTCATCATGTCATTTTTTACAATAGTGAAAATCAGTAATAAATTAAATGAACACGAATGGAGAAATGGAACAATAAAAAATAAAAAATTCAATTAAACACTACACCTAGCTCCAATACGCGATACAGAAACACTTGTAGGTGAAGGAAAATGGCAAAGGTAAGTTTGTTTGAGAAGGCCATGCAACACTAGATACAACAGGATGCTCTCTGAATACGTGTTTGCGCCTGTGCAGGTCTACATGGGCCCGTGAGACACTGAGACAGCCGCAGGGCGGTCTTGGATTGTAGACGGTTTTTGCTCCTGTCTTTTTGTTACCACACTATGAGCAGGTCATTCAATGAGCTCATATAACTTGTATTACTAAGAAGGAAACAAGGGCTTTCAAAGTATATTGTACAAAGAAGACAGTATTTCCTGGAAAAAGTTACATGTAACAAAAATAAAGCTTGGTGCCTTTGCTTTGCATTCATCCCCAACACACCCATAAATGCTAGAGCACTGCTCATTTCCTGCACACATTTCTTTTCACTTCACACAGCCCATGGCATGATTATGGTTCTCAGGAGCTGTCCTGTAAACACTCTTTCTAGTGCCTAATGTCCAGCCTTCACCCAACTGCTATGTCCACAGAGCACTGACATCAAGGCGTTGTCACCCACGGTCTCAGACCACGTCCTCTTCACTCCCCACAGGCCAGCATGAGCACGTCATGTCAAAGTCCATCTTGTGACTTTATAGAAACTCGGATGGTTTATTTCAGTACTTCTCTCTGGTAAACATGTTTCTTTCTTAGAAAATAAATTTCGGAAAAGAAAATGCCTCGGACATTGGTCCGTCTCAAAAGAGAATTGGCAAATCCACTCTCTGATCTAGGCAATTTCAAACTAACTAGAAGACTAAAGAAAACTCTGTATCTTCTATTAATTCTTTTGAAACTTCTGTTCCTGTGCTCTTTACATCAGTTTGCAATAGAAACATCAGTGACTGGTACAAAAGTTATTATGGAAGAATTAACAAATAAACTCAGCACAATACTTGGTGAAGAATGAATACCCAGAAAGATGCCATCAATTTTGAAGGTGACAGCTATGTTTTCAAATGCCACATAAGCATAACTCTTATAAAGGCCCACTGGTGATCCATTTGAGTTCAATGCTTTTGGAATCAAGACAATAAGAGCTTCTCAAAATAGTTGTTTTAAAAAATATTCTCATTGTTTTTGCTTAGGACAGAGAAGTAGAAAAAATAACAGAAGAAAAGAAAAGGCTGCATTTAATACGACACCCACCCAGACTGCCCCAAACAAAATGCCACAGGTTACTCTGGTGTGACGCTGGCGGTTCCCCAGAACCACTACTTACTTTCGCCCAGGAAATTTCTGTATCCAGGTCGCCAAGCAAACCTTCTGACGTGGATTTCTGCACCAACTCCGTTTCTGTGACAGAAAGCCATTCCGAGAGAGAAGCAGCCTCTTTCCTCACTTTCCGGGCCAACTGCGATGCTCTTTCCAGACCCTGCTTTCCTTCTGTCACCTAAAAAGAAGGGAGGGGGAGGACTGAACGTGAGGAAGGATGAATCAGAATAGTAACTGCAGCAGTGTGATGGCAAAAGATGCTCTGAGATATGTGTTCCGGGGGGCACAATACATCAAAATGACACCAAATCAACCACCTAAACTTGCAGGAGTGAGGTCAAAATTGCCCAGGAAATGTATGGACTGCTCATTCTTACTGATTTGAACAAAGTGAAAACAACATTTCAGCTAGTTTTCTCCGGGCTCTTGTGGAAACTCAGTTACTATTTACTAACCCAAGAAGGATCTAAAATCGTATGTAACACAGTTTTTGAACATTGGCAAGGTTTCAGTTCACACTCTTTCTTGCTTCCCTGCTTTCAAAGCCGAGACTCTCGGTGAGGAGGTACTAAGCCTATTGGATCCTGTCAGTAGTAAACGGCCCAACGACTCCCCAACGAATTCATCAAAATGCCCAAACTATAAATGCTTCTTGAAAGGATTTTAAATCCTGCTAACTAATGTGAACTTCATGTCATATATTTATTAGATTCCTGATGTTTTCACAATCTCAGTAGACTATTCAATTTAAATGCCCAAGGATGGATAACTTCAGTTTAAAAAAGGGGTTATTTTTTTAACAAAGTTTCCTTAGAATAATTCCTGAAATATCAGTAGTCACAGAAAATATAAAGTGAAATCTGGATTAAATATTTAAAATGACTTTCAGTGTAATTAGTAATCACTGTAAGAGCAACACAAACATTTAAAAATTAATAAAAATCATTGGAATAACTGTAAACATTATTAATACCATAAAATTCACACATGCATTCTCCCAGAAGCGAAATTTTAAAATAGACAAATGAGAGAGACAGAGACAGCAAGCAAGGGGGGGGGGGGGCCTCACCTGGGCGCCCAGGTCATTGTAGAGCACCTTCAGAGAAGTCAGCTGCTCGTCCATCCCCTTGGGGTTGTCGGTTTGCTGCTTCTGAACAATGTGCCTTCCTGTTTTGATTACAGTCTCCACTTCAAGCTTGACTTCACTTAGAGTTTTATAGAGTTTCTTAAAAATAAAACGAGACAAATCACACAATCATACCGAAAACCTGGCAACTGGAATCATTTCAGAACATGGCTTATACAGATTGATAGCCACAGATTAACCATGGGCATCAAGGGGCATTATATTTCCCAGATTTGGATTCCAAAATGAGTAAAATGAAATCAAAGTTGTAATAACTTTTTAAAATCAGAGAAGAAAATAAACAAAATACTTGTTTTTTTTAAAAAAAAAAACCTCATGTATATTTTTAAAGTTTATGAAAGTTTATGAACACTTTTCCTACATAAAATAGGAAAATATCAAGATGAAAAACTGAATGTCTATCATCTTTAAAATTATGTTTTTAAAAAATCCTGAATGCTATTACTATTTTTAAAAAGCCAACTCTGGCTACCTTTCTGGCTACTGGCATTTGAAAGTATCAACATTCACTTTTTTTCTAACACTGTTCTGAAGTACCAAGTCTACCACAATCAATACATCCTACTTACACAATGGAAAAATGCATGACAGCCCACTACATCAAGATGGATAAGGCTGCAAGAAGTCAGTTATGCAAGACAGAGCTGTCCTCCTCCTAGTCACCTTGAAAACAAAAATACTCGCTCTGTGCCGGCCTTGACCTAAAACATCTCCCGTGGCTCCGTCACATCATCGCAGACCCCTGGACCACGTCACATGTGGTCAAGGACTCCACTTGCTTTGTTGACCTCTGTATCTCAGTAAATACTAACATCTGCCACACACCCGTGTACACACACACTTACGTACAGAAATGTATCCTATGTATTCATTCTGCCACCTGTTTCAGCTTTTGAATTATCAAACAACCTTTGATGTATAACAAACGTGTAGATTATAATTTTGAAAAGCACAAAGAACTCATCCCAAACTTTTCTTCTCTTAACGAGTGGCATCTTGAGATTCTTCATGAGTCTTCTCCAGCAGAACACTAATTCTAATACCGTGAATGCTTAGCCCCATTTTTTAATTTATATGTAATTGAATTTTAAAGTTCAAGACTACAGTAGTAATAAGGACCTCTAGATAATTTCTTCTTTCACATCCTGGGTTTAAACTTTGATTTAAAATTAATTTTCCTAGAGAATGATAGTTTTCTGCAATAATATTTCTGACATCTAAGTATAATGTCTGCTTTCATATTTTAAGTTTAAACTTTATGAATTAAAATTTAAAATTTTAACTGTCCTTAAGAATGATTTTTTTACACTGTAATACTCTTAACATCCATTCTAAGTATGTATGGTTCTTCTAGCTAACTCAAATTTAACCTTTAAAAGTTAATTAGGCACATTCTTCCAAGCCTTTCATAACTTCATTCTTCATAACAATGAGTTCCCTTTGTTTTTTAATCAGGTGTGTGTGTGTGTGTGTGTGTGTGTGTATATACCTGATTAAATATATACATATATATATTTAATATATGTGTGTGCACCTTTTCTCATTTCCTTATTTCATGACACTGTAATAATTGATTTTAATCTCTCCTATCTATCTCTCCTACCTCTTTTAATTTCCTTGGAGAAGAAGACCACACTTCTTATTTTATAAGCTATTTTTCATCATGGATCCCAAATCTCAGCACACTACAGACAAATAATTATTGAACAAACCATGTACATTATGCTAGATGAAACCATATTAGCTGCTGGAAAACCCACTGGACCTCTAACCACCCAATGGCCTCACCATACACTTGTCCAGGTGGGTCTGGATGACATCAGGGTCCACATCCTTCACGTCCAGAACGTGGAGTTCTGCTTTCACACCATCCAGCACGCGCTTGCAGTCGAGCATGCGCTGTTCAAAGTTGGCGGGCTTCTGGAAAAGCTGGAACTTTGTGGACACCTCCCGAAGTTTCCTCTGTTTGAAGAAATGAAAATAATAAGCAATTCACATCAGAATGAAATTATCTCCCAGCAGACAGTATCAGGATAACACATATGGCGAAAGAGCTGTAAAAATAAAGCACCAATAAAAACATTCCATAAAGGAACTCAGTGAGGTTCCCCCGTGTCATAAATTACTTGATCCTCAGTGTCTTGATATTAGATACTATAAAAACCTAAGACGGCCTCGCTAGAAGTAAAACTGCATTAATTTCTCACCTGTTCAACAAATAGAGTCAGGATCTAGAACTCAAAATGCTGTTGTTCATTGTGAGCTCAGAAGGAAAGCCAATCCTGCATCCACCAGTAAGGGACTACGTGGTGCTGGGTCCCAGGCACTCAGCCTGCTCCTCCTATCAGCCCCGCAGAACTGACGGGAGCTCTGCGTTCAGGGAAAACACTATAAAGCTAACTTCTAATCTAGCTCATCTTCTCTTAGCTCAACTCTAGAATAAGATTCACTATTTTGCACCCACACAACAATTTGTTGCTGCTGCTCTGGGGTACAATGCACCTTTCATGCATCGCTGCGGTCTCATTGTTCACAACAAAAAGAAGACCAAAGTCGTCCAAGTCCTCAGCTCTTCCTCCTTCTCTTTTCACTCCCCCACACCGCTCCCCCTCGTCACCTGCAGCACATCCAGCTGACTGCCCCCTCTAGCAGTCCTGCCTTCTGGGGAGGAGGTTGGAAGCTGGGAACGTGTGTTTCTTCTCAACTCCTCTAGTGTTAGCTCGTGGGCAGAGATCTCTGCTTGGATTTTCTATAAAGAGATTAGAAGAGGGAGAACATACCTTTAAGTTTTATACAGTCATTTAACAGTGAGGACGGGCAGGTCCCTATGCAAGCTTTAGTAAGCTTTCAGTGTGATAACAATCATGTGGGCTCCTGTATGTTGTGCACAAACTATGGTCTTTGCATTTGTCATTTCTAATGTTTGCCACTTATTTATAAAAAAAGGAATTTTCCCAATTTCATAGCTAAGACAGCTGTAATTTCAAAATGGTGGCCATTTACCAGGGTTTCACATGAAGACCAAGAGAACTCCAAAACCCACATGCTGCCCCATAAGCAAGGTCAACCTTTCTATAGACTATTGGTTTGGGATGGCAGGAGGGGCTGGTCCTCACGCAGGGGAGGAGGCAATTGCATATGCTCTTTTTTACGACTCAAACACCTGCAATCCATGGCAGTACCTGGGCTTCCTGCGGCACTTGGAAGGCATCTATCCTATCCGTCAGGTATGTTGTGAGCTGCTTGTCCAGTTCCCCTAAGCTCTCCTGCAAAACTTGAAGCATGTGATCAGTTTCCCGCAGGACCTGGAGTTGCTTTTCCAAAGAAATCTGCTTGCTCTCTGCCTACACAGGGGATAAAATTGAATCATTAGTCACTCAGAACAAATATAAATAGCTGAATATAAGAAAACCCTCCTATTCTGGTCACCAAGAAAAGAAATTGAAGCTCTAGTTCGAGACTTGGTCCTGCAATATAATTAAATAACTAGCAATGATAACAGTGAAACGGTCCTTCTAGTATCTTCTATATCTTGTAGTGAATTACTGGTTTTTACTTTCTACATACAAATGACATATGAGAATGTAAAGATGTCCTACCCATTAAAAAGAGAATAAAAATCTGTCATTTTGTCATTATACATTTAGGACATTTTTAGGAATCAGTAATAAGCCTATCAATAAGAACATAAAAAATACCAAGAATTTCTATCAGTAGAGTGAGCATACAAATCTTTTTTCCAAAGTCTAAATCAAGTTTCACAGATGTTCATATGTGTTAAACCACTATTTACTGCACTTCTGAATTAAGCTTGATTCTATTGATGACCTAAACATCAACAGTTATTCTTTGATATGTGTTTGAAAGCATCTAGCACCTACCCAACCCCCCTATAAAAGAAGACTCTCCTTTCTCGACTTACTGAAATGAACATGCATGTCGTAATTCATTCTGGATGTGTATTAAGACAGTATGGCATTTTATAACAACAGCTTTTGTCAAATTCTGCTGGTCCTAATGTTTACTGGAATAGCATGAGTTATTCTTCTTACATACAGCTATACTATGATTCTTAAAAGAAATTTAAGAGTCATTAGTAGAAACCATCTCAAAAATAGATTTTTTTTAATTACCAAGTTCTGCCTGCCTTATAAGAGGTAGGTGTACTCTTCCTCAGCCAGTATTTCAAAGTCCACAACACCCCATTAATATTGATTACCAACTTGTCCTCCGGGTAAAATTCTTGAGGTCAGCTCCGTTTCACAAACACCTAGTCTACACGCATGCACGTCCCAGTTCTTACCAGGTGACTCAGTTCTTCATAACGACTGTTGAAAGCCTCCAGTTTCTCACTGATTATGTCATCGAGGATCCCTCCGTCAATCAGAGTCTGGCCAAGTTCCCGAATCTGGGTGCGGTTATCTGCCGGATGCCGTAAAACAGATTCTAGAGACTAGACAGGGAGGGGGAGAAATATAACGTATTTACTGAGGCTAAACTATCAAGGATCCAAGAAAATTTCCATTTATTTAACAAGTAATTCCACTTTTCTAGAAATCTACCTAAGGAACAAGACTAGAAATAATTAATTTGCAAAAATATCCATCATGGTATTCAAAAATACATAAAATTGAGAACTTGGCATGAATATATGATAAAATAACTCCATAAAACAACTTTAATAATTATTAACTACATGGGAAAATGTTTGGGCTATGATATAAAATTTGAAAACAGAAAACAATACTATAAAAATTATCTCTAACTTACTCTATTACTAAACATAGGTACTCAGTTTTCTATAACATACACAGAAGGCTAGGCCCTGTTTAATGTACACACTTTGTATATACACAAATCTAATTAACCATGGGGTTAAGTATTACTTCATGTCCCAGATGGGAACACCAAGTCCAGAGAAGTTAAATAATTTGACTACATACACACACAGTAGAAAGAAGAGCTCAGATTCCCACTTGACTCCAGAACCCTGACAATTTCATAGCCTTCGATCTAGCTACTATAATGCATTCCCTTCCAGCATGTATGTTAAAAAATAATAATAATAATTGGAAGAAAAACACCAAAATGTTTAAAAGTGTTTATCTTAGAGTTTGCTTTATACTTTTCTTCATTTTCATATTTCTGGACTGCACATTTTATTTATTTTATGTCACCAATTTCTAAATTTATTTATTTATTTTTATTGTTGTTCAAGGACAGTTGTCTCCATTTCCCCCCCCTCATTCTCCCCCCCCACCCACCCCCACCTCCCACTTGCAATCCTTCCCCACTTTGGCTTTGTCCATGGGCCCTTTACACATATTCCTTGATGACCCTTCCCCTTCTTTCCCCATTATCCCCCTCCACCCTCCCCTCGGGTAGACTGCACATGTTTTAATTCTCACACTAAGAAAATAGATATTTTTTAATTAAGCTTTTCTGTTTTTTTAATGCTCTTGATCTCTCACTCTGCTATTTTATTTGAGACTTGACGGCTTCTCTCCAGCAGAGCATCCAGCTCCCAAAGTTTAGGTACTACATCTGACTTCCTTCTGAATTTCAATCCAGTCATCTACTTGATGACTATAAGTGTCCTTACAATTTTAAAAGCATATCTATCCTCTCCCTCCTCTTCTTTTTAAAACAAATCTACTCTCTTCATATTTAATGCACTTAAGACACAGTTATTAAGTCACCATGCACCACACACTGGGCTGGTAACAAGAACAAGAAAAATCAGGTGCATTTCTTGTCCTCCAGGAACTCCAGTCCAGGCCTGGAGAGAAGCTCCCAGGGCAGGATTCCCCACTTGCAATTCTTCCCTCCCCCATTTGTCCTCCAACTTTCCATGCCTGCTGATAACGGCGCAGGAGCCATTGTAAACACAGTCACAGCCACGTCTGATGAGCAAAAATAACTTCATGAAGAAACAGGAGAGCAACTGTCCTAATGACACAAGGCTGAGTTTTATCCAGGGACTGGTTAAAAAAAAAACAAAAAACTAGAAAATCACTAAAGTGCTTTCCAGTGTCTAAAATGTACTAATTAACAAATAACTAGCCACCTCAGGAGGCTGATTAGCGGGTCCCCAATAATCTAAACATATATGATCGTGTAAACACTTCAGGCAACGGAAGGCAACACAAACTGCACTGAAAACCACTGAGGGAGAGAACGGTTTGCTGGTGTAAGGCATTACGTTCCTCATTTCAACACTCATTTGGCTTCACGACAACGGGAAGAAACCCCCGGAATACCACAGGCGCCCACCTCCAGGGCTTCATTGACAGCCTCTGTCTTCTCAGGCAGGGCCTCTGTGCCCCTCATCCGCTCTTCCAGAGTGTTCAGCCAGGTGGTCTCAAGATCCAAATAGTGAAGTAGTTCAATCCAACAAGACCACACCTCCTACAGTAGGCAAGAAAAAAGTTAAATTAAGTAAGAAGCCATTTAGAGGCGCATGCATCTCTAGGGCTACATATTCTCTCTAATTAACAATCATTTCATTCAGATAGGAGTATACATGAAGATTCAGAAACTGATGCAATTGGAATTTCAAGTAAATGAAATGAAATCTAATTCTTTAATAAATCATTAGACCAATTGGAGGGAGGTGGGAGGCAAAGAGGAACGAGCTGCCTCACTCTTTACATGAGATTAAGTTTCAAGGATCTGGTTAAAAGTCAAAAATAAAATTATATAGTTAGTAGGAGAAACCAGGAGGAAAATATTATTATTTTGTTTTTTAATAGAAAGGTACAAGCCCTCATAATTACAACACTTTTTAACGATTATATAGAAAATTGGAATTCCATGGGATCCATCCTATTCCAACTCAGAATTAATGGAGTATACAGTATTCGCTGTATACTCTTTCCAACTTTTTTCCAAATTCATATGAATGTCTCTCTATATGCAAAGAACCATATTTTAGTCAAATGGACTTATACTGTACTTCCAGCATTAGTGGCAATCATTTATTCCCCACGTTAATGGGGAGTTTTGGGTGGGGTGGGGAGAAAAATTTGTACCCCCGACTTCCTAGGAGAAAACCATGGGAAGAACTGCCCTTCCCCACAGAGGCAGAGCCTATCTGATTGATTGATTTAGGAGGGTTTCACGTGGAGCCTCCTGCGTTGGTTCTCTCTCAGATGCACGAAGGGAAGGCACATTCTAGCTCGCCTTCCAAATGAGCTGTGCTTCCTAGACCAGGGGGCAGCAACTTTTTCCACACAAGGCTATATAGTAAATATTTTAAGTTTTACAAGACTCATCTGGTCTCTGCCACATATTCTTTTCTGTTTATTTTGTGTGTGTTTTGTTTGTTATTAACAACCCTTTAGATATTAAAAATATACAAACCATTGTCCGATGACATGCCATAGAGAAAGAGGCATGAGGCAGATTAGACCCTCAGGATGTAATTTGCCAACCCCCAAATAAGACAAAAAGAGAAAAGTTGTATCTGGTTCCCCAAATTTCTGCAACATCTACTTGGGTGCAAACAGAGCCCAATTTCTTATGGGAAAGAAAGAATGACCAGATTTACCCTTATCAGATTTCAGAGTCACTTGTACCAGTGCCTGCTATCTACCGTCCACTGCTCCAACGTTTTTGAATGAAGCGTCAGCTGAGGCTTTCTTATGCCTGGCTCACCGCTGTATGTGGGTATTTGGGGTGCGGTAACGGATAGTTTTAGTGCCCAGGTCACCAGATTGAGTGCTGCCACACCTGAACACCTGCACCTGAAGAAACTGCCCAAAGCAGCCACATCTGGTTTAGAGCTGATGCAGATTACAAGGTACTGGATTTCGAGCTTGATGCTGTACTAGGTAAGATTGGGGAGTCCTTGAGACAGCGGAAGTACACTTTGCGTGTGGGAGGACAGTGACTAACTTATTACCAAAGCGCGAACTGCAGTGGATTAACGACGGCCGCCAAGTTTTGCCTCTATTCCCATTAAGTGGTGAAATTTCCTGCCCCTCTGGAACGTGGGCTAGCCTTGTGACTTGCTTAGTTTAGCCCAAAACAATGCTACAGACGTGACTCTGTGTCCAACTGCAGACCTAGCCTTTATCAGGGCTGGAAGCCTCTACTTCCTGCCCTCTGAAAAGCCAGCTGCCACACTGGAGAGAAGCTGTACAGTGGAGAGACCACATGGAGGGAGACCCGGAGGACGAGAGGACATCGTGAAGGTTCCAGCAGAGCTCACAGTGGAATGCAGCTGTCTGAGTGAGCCAATGTCCCACAGGGGGCAGGAAGCCACCCAGCAGAGCCAAATCAGGCATAGAATCATAAGAAAAAGTAAATGGTTGTTTTTGCAGGTCACTAAGTTTTGGTGAAGGTGTTGAGTAGCAATTGATAACTGAGACATAAGTGTTTATGTTAAAAATATAAAAACACGGTTGGGAAGAATTTACACCAAGTTCTGGATAATGATTACTTCACAAGAGAGATGGGATGGGATGGAAAAGAAGGAAACAGGTTCTGTAATGCTAATTTATTTTAATTTGAAAACAAGATCTGGGAAAATATGACAAAAAGTTAACCTTCCTCATAGCTAACAGATGTGTTAGTAGTATTATCTCTACTCTTCTGTAAGTCTGAAAATTTCATGATTTAACACATTTTAAAGGAGTCTAAAAATAATCAAGGTCATAAATTGAAAGGCATTCTTACTCTGATTTAGAAATTGGGATATGTCTGCCCAATATCCCTTGTAATCTCTGACACAACCTTAAAAGCATTTCCATTTTTAAACTTTTTGCTTCTTTTTGTTTCTCATTTCAAAGATATCAAGGTCTTCTCTTTCCTCTTTTACCTATATCATTTTTTGCTTGCATTTTTCCTTGCCCCCTTTCAAAGTAATTCTCTCAAACTAATTCCAAAGTACTTCTAAAAGTAATTCTTAAGGCAATTCCAAACCCTCAAAATATTTATTTCATTCCTCATTCTCAAATTGTCATGCCTGGGTCATAAAGACAGCTTGAAGAAATGACACAGAGTACTTGGTAGTCTCCTGTTAGCTTGGGATAATTTGGGGGTTCCATTCATTATGTAAACATATTACGAGTTGTTATTTTGGCTAGAAACAAACAGGAAAACCACAACAAGAGGAGCTAAATCAATGGTGGTAATGACAGAGAAGAAAACATAGATAAGACTATAGCATAGTTCAATTCCAAGATGGTTCACCAGGACTCAAGATTAGGCATACACAATTGTAATTTCTCAAGTAACCTTAGGTGTTTTACATTACATAATATGTTCATATGAAAGAGTGAGGTTTCGAGTCATAGCTTTCTGATGAACTAGTCTCAATTATTCATATTTATCCATATCTATCTTACCACAAAATAGTTTCAGAACTGGCAAGTAATGAGTGAATGTGGTTTAAATGTTGCAGTTGTGGCTGTTTGCCATTTTAGGACTTACCACAATATTATCATTTATTTGAGGTTAAACTGAATTTAAATTGAAGTGCTTCTTAAGCTTTTTTCAGTAAGATATAAAAGTCACACGAATATAAAAATAGGCAAGCACTTAATTTTATTTTTTAAAAAGCCTCATAGAATCAGCTACATTAAGGGCGTCCAACCTTTTGGCATCTGGGCCACACTGGGAGAAGAAGAGTTGTCTTGGGCCACACATTCAATACACGAACACTCACGAAAACTGACGAACATAAAGAAGGTCCACACATAATTTTCGTGATATCTGCCACCACAGATGAGCCAAAAAGTCCTCACATACTAACCCTAATTATGTGGCAGACCTTTCGATAATCTTTTAAAATTATTGAGCAGGTCCAAGTTTGTGATCCCTAATGTATAAAAAGGACATATCTAAGTAATAAAACTAGTATAAAACCTAGTACTAAAACTAAGTAATATTTTAAATAAATTTACTGTTTTGCATTCACTGCCATCCTGAGCCACAGGTTGGGCCCCCCTAATCTATATCTTAAACTCAATGGCTTGAGGGGGAAAGGGGTGATGTACCAGAAAATTACCAGCATGTTGAAGTTCTGCTTTCTTCCAGGTGACTCTCACTTTAGACGCCACTCTAAATAACATGTGTTTTTTTTTTTTAAACCATCAATTCATGTCTGTGTACCAACCAGGCAAAACAAAACAGAAGAGATGTTCACAGTATATCATTCTAGAATTTTAGGACTGAAATAGACCCTACAGGTCACCTGTGATATGAAAACCTTGACTTTACGTATTTAAAAAGTAAAGTCTGAAGATATTAAGTGACTTTCCCGTAAACCCTCCATTAATTTGGGCAGCTCTTGGTTTCCTTTTTTTTTTTTAATCCCTGCTTCACTTTATCAACCCATTACACAAGAACTACTTCTCTTTTATGATCCACTACTTGAAAACAATGGATTTTTTTTCCAAGATATGGAAACAGTCAGTACATTACAGAGTTCAATCTCATAAATGCATCGCTGGAGAAACAACATACCTCTAGCGTGTGGCACTTTCCTCGAATTCTGTTGCAAAGAAGTTGGTAATTCTCCAGCACAACATTCAGCTCAGATGTCAATTCCTGGCCACCAGAGGGCACTTTCGCAGCCAACAACTTGATGTTGTCCTTAAGAATCTTCACTCTCACCTCCTTCTGCAACACATCCTCTTTGGCCCTCTGTTCCAAGAAAGCATGGACTTGAAAATTGTCTCCCTTTCTCACTAACCAATTTGCTTCTTTTTAAAAATAACTAAACCGAAGTTAAAACGTCTACATGATTCCAACTACCTCATATGGAACGTTATTTAGGTAATCACTACAGGGAGTGCTTTTGAAACAAGAACGCTAACTCATTACATGCCCCAAGGTACACAGTCCTATATGAATGTTTTCCTTTACTAACAGGTAATGTTAACCTCACCTCAGTCATCCTAAGTTATGTTTATTGGCATGAGGCCTTTTCAAAGTCTGGGCCCGTGATAAGAATATAAGTGAGTTCATTTTAATTGACTAGAGCCCTGAGCATATCAGACTAACATAAACAAATGTTCACAAAAATTGAGCACCATTGTAGAGGTATCCTTTAAAAATTACTCAAACATATTTTCCTATCCTGCAACACAGGTACATCTATCCTTCTGACAATTAATAGCATTTCAAAGAGGATAAAGTTATACTGGAAAGATCTGACCTAGAAATATAGCTTCTTTCCTGACTCCCACCCCACACTTAGGATCAAGTCTCACTTTCAGGAAAATCAACCAAAAACAGCTTTTATTTTCTCTTTCAGCTTTCTTTACTGCTGAGTGGTTTTAAAGTGGTTTCCTAGGTTGGATAAAATAATTAAGCATAGTGGTTTTTAAAACCCTAATAATTGTTTGGAAGAATAAAAATAAACAGAATGTTGCCCAGTCAAGGATGTTAATCTTATTTTTTTAAACTCTCCTGCCTAGAGACTTCAATAAACCCCAAAACTGCAATGCCTGTGGTGGAAAGAAAGTGAATAAATGAAGTAAGATGGTTCTTACCACAATGAGCTACCTTTAAAATACCTTATATACTGAATATTTTAAAAACTTTCAAAAAAAGCTGCACTATAAAAGGATGTTTCAATGAAAAGACTATAATTACAATAAAAGTCCCTTGTTGTGTTTACTTTTATTCATACACAATAACCCTTGGATGAAATCTAACCCTTTTTTAAAGTATGTGCACAGAGATTTTTGCTATAGTTACACTTTTAAGCAAGTTAACTTTGGCCTAAAATGTTACATGTGTTGCTTAATCTTATTTTTAAAAATAGCCTTGAATCACTATCTCCTTTGGCTTGAACACTAAAGGAGACTTGAAGCAGTGTTCGAAATTTGGGAATGACGCCCACTTCTCTCATTATACTAGAAAAGCGTGTTCGAGACCATCGACACAGGAATATAACTTCACAGGCAATACATCCTGTGGCCCCAACCGATACTAAATCCCTGACCAGGTTCCTACTCCTGCCCACCTGCACTAACGAACTTTTATATTCACGTGTGCCCCACATTTAATCGTAACTGGAAGAACATATCTGATGAAATAAGGATGACCCCCAACCAGATTGGAAAGGGTTTCTTGTTCCTAATGAAAAGTAATTCTTCCTGGAAATTTCTGGAAATAGGGGTGATGGTTGCACAAGAGAACGAATGTGAGAGGTGCCACTGGACTTCTGAGTCATTCTCTGTGGCCCCCAAGGTTCTCACATAACAAAGCATCTCAGGGCCCTTCTTGGATTCAACTCATGAGCCAAGTTGAATTTCTTTTCCCTACAGAATCATAGCAGCTACCCTTCCTTTTTTTTTTTTTTTAATTTGAAATCCCACTGTGAAACTTTACATGTACAGTTGATGCTTGAACAACACAAGTGGTCAAAATCACGTATAGCTTTTAACTTCCCCAAAGCTTAACTACTAAGGGCCTACTGTTGACCAGAAGCCTTCCCAATAACAGAAAGAGTCAATTAACACATATTTTGCATGTGATAGGTAAGCTAGAGAAAATGAAATGTTATCACGAAAGCCATAGGGAAAATACATTTATAGTATTTCCTGAAAAAATTTTTGCAGAAGTGGACCCACGCAATTCAAACCTGTGCTGCTGTCAACTATACAACCACACTTCACAGCTGACTATGAATTGATTGACTGGGTTTTCAAGGGAGGAAGGAGAAACAAGCCTGTACACGCGCACTGCCCCAGCCTCACCTTCATTTCCTCCACAGCACTCTCCAGTTCTTCCGGCGACTTGTACTCAAAATCCCTCTCCAGGTACTCTTCTTCCGCCTGCGTCATCCATTCCTGCATCTCTGCCAAGTCTTTCTTCAAGTTCACCACTTTTTCCTGACTTTCAGACAGCCTATTTTTCTGAATAGTAATCTGGAAAAGAAAAGCCATTTACGCGAATAAACAAATGTTAATACAGTAAGTGTCAAGTTTCTAGCAGCTAAGGACACAGTGATAACTCGCCACAAAGAGGCTTCCATTTTAAAATTCCGATAAAAGCCTTTAAACGTTCTGAGCTGATGTGAAATATACAATAATGAAAACAATAATCACACCTGAAATTCTAGTTCACGTTTTGTTGTTAATTTGTATCAATATAATCTGGAAATATCTATCATAATTTTGCAAATGCTTAACTTTTGGCAAAGTAATCCCAAATGAAGGAATCTAACCTACAGCAATAAAAGCATATATTTCAAGGAAATCTACAGTAGCATTATTGATTATGGGGAAAAAAAACCCTGAATGCAACCAAAATATCCATCTTTTCCTTTGAACGGGATTCTATGTTAAGATTTGACTTTTGAAAGCAGAGAAGAGGTTTCTATTTGAGATGTTCATAAAACACTACTCTATAAAATTCTGGTTTTGATAATTTACTATATTTATATATTCCAAAGAGACACAAAAATGTTACATTAGAAAGTAGGTATTTTTCTGAACCTGATTCAATAACTTGGTTAAAAATTTCAGTGAAGCCTAAAATATTTTCAGAGAGATCCTTCCTCTAACTACAAACTCACAGTTACTATGGGAGAAGATACTGTCCGCAGAGATCAAGCTCACGTCACGGTTCAACCTCCCGCTCAAGTTCAATGTCACAGCAGTGGTCACCTTGCCAGGGCCTGCTGCGCTGTGAAGCTGACAGTGACCAAAGGCCAGGACAGGAATCGAATGGCTCTCACCAGAGTAAGGGGCCATACTTTGTGGCTTTCCTGTCCCCTCTCCAACAGGACCACTGTCATAAAAATAGGAAGGGATCAAACAGGAGCTTTGATTTCTCAGCCAGCATGGTACTCGGGCGCCTGTTGCCAGCGATACACACAGCCCTGGCCCAGGCCTGGCTGGTCAGCTGTTTAATCTGGTCAGCTTTAAAACAATACACACACATACAGTTTTCTTGGGCCCCGGTTCCAGAAAATTCTCTTTACTAGTAGTTCCTGGACACTAGTTAGTAATATAATTTTCATGGATCCATAGGGAAATGCAAAAGATAAAGTCACTGGCAAACTTTTGAAAAAATGAAAAACTCAAAATTATAATTAACTATCCTGAAATTATAAATTTTCTATTTCTTGTCATTATAATGATCTTCCTTTCATGAGATCATGGATATATTAATAGATAGCATAGATTTTTTTCTTATTGGTTTTATATGTCTGTCCTTTCTTAGCAAAACGAAAATTTGGCCGCATTATTTTATCTAAAACTTCTTCAACTTCTTTAGGACTCAGCGAAATGCAAGAGACTGTGGGGTTGCCTCTTCCCTGAGGACACTTAATGCCCCATGCATTTATCCCCAGACTTAGAATCAGTAATCATTCACAACTAGCTCTATGCTCTCACGTGTGTGCATGGATACATGTGGACAGACAGAGATCTGAGTATCTATGCCTATATCTACATGCATTCATGCATGTATCTCCCTGTTCCTCATTGCCACTTCCGAACCACGTCCCCTCTGTACTGCCCCCAAAACCCTGTCAGCATATACTATCAGAGTATAGCTCACCGAGAGGAACTTGAATCTGGCTAACTTACCAGGTGATATTATAGAGTGTTTTCATAAGTGTGATAATGGTCTGGTGGCTTTGTGTAAGAGTGTCCTCATTCAGGGGAGAATACTACTAAAGTATTTAGGGGTGGAGTGTCACCATACTTTCAGATCTCTGTCAAAACTACATTATTCACCAAAAAACGAAAGGGTGTATGTGTATATACATACATATGTAGAGAGAGCAGGGGAGAAAATGGGAAAGCAAACATAGTAAAACATTAAAAACGGTTGAATTTAGGAATAGTTATGTGGCCGCTCCCCCTACCATTACTTCAACTTTTCGTTAAGTTTGAACACATACAAAATACTCTAACCTTCCAGAATGGAAATCGTCATGTCACCTGCTCCCACGGAAGCTTCTCCTCGAGTCTTCACCACTTCAGTAAATGGCACCACAACTCACACAAAGTGAAAGTTCTGCTAAAATCCTAACCTGTCCTCGACTCTTCACTTACATCACACACTCAATCCATTACTAACGAGACTCTCATCTCTATTTACAAAATACAGTCCAAGCGTAACATTTCTCATGCCCTCCACCATCTCCCTAGTCCAAGGAGCCATCCTCTCTCCCCCAGACTGCAGTAACCTCTTGCCTCTCCAGAGCAAATTACCCAGATGGAATCACAAGTGACATTACAAGATCTATCCCACATCACTTCCCTGCTCAAAACTCTGATATTGTTTTCTGTGTGAAGTCATCCTTGATTAAAGTGCAAAAATCTTTTGCCTCCAAGGCCACCTGCAATCCACGCCCACTACCTCCTCACCTCAAATCTCACCATTCCCAGCCCACTAATTCCCGTCAACGCTGTTCCAGCTTCAGGGCCTTTCTTGTTCTTTATCAGCCACACCAAGCTCATTCCCCCTGAGGGGTCAAACTAGACAATTAGTCCCTCTCTGCTGTCCAAACTGCCTGGGCTATATAATCAATTTTATCAATTTCATCTACTACTTCTTGGAAAATACAGACAGTAAAGCAGAGAAACTTACCTCCCTGCTCAATTTCTCCACTTGGGTTTGGTGGTCAACGAGTTTTGTCTGCACCCAGGTTTTGATTCCAGCAACTGGACAACTTCGAAGGGTAGTCTCTATCTCCTTCATATCTTTCAGCGATGATTCAATTGCCTCTATTTCATTAACAAATGCCTGAACACATAAATTAAGCCTTTGTTGAGTTCATTCCCATAGAAGTGTATGCCATAATTACAGTTTGTCTGCTTTTACCCCCACAAATATTCTAAGAACAGACTGCTTGGGAGTCAAAACTTTTAAGTGCTTCCGAAATATTGTGCCTTCCGAAATTCACTTCGCCTGGGTTCTTCATATAGCTATCTGCCAGATTAGATTAGAAATATTTGACTCTCGGCCGGAAATACCACTTTTAAGTAATTTAGAGAAGCCTAATGAATTCACCAAACATAAATTATATGCGGTATTACTGGGAAACTTAATTTGTTAAATATATTTTTAAAGCTTCAGCATGTGACACAGTAAGAGCAATATACACTTGGTAACAATGACACTAAGATGGTCATCATAACATAAAAGAGCAGCTCCCGATGCACTACAAGGCTCTTGTTTTCTCGATCCAAAATTCTATACCCGTGGCCCAAAATAAAATGCAAATAATCAGTCATTTTTTTATTAACTCTAAAGGCAAACACGCTCTATAATGAAAGCTCTTTTATCTCGGTTTATTGTCATGTCCTATTCTTACAATGTTAATAACAGCAGCAAATAACAAAGGACACGAAGAACATGTGATCCATTGCAGCGGGCTTCCCGGGTCGTCGGGGCTCACCGAGCACTGGTGAAGCTGCCTTTGCAGCCCTTCGGCGTCTCCTTGGGCAGCCGGCCCTTTCATTAAGAAGTCTTTCACGCCCTCCCTCCACTTCTCCGTCACTTTCGAATGAGCCTGAATCGGACACAATAACCAGGGGGATATTACTCAGTGACCTTCAACCTACGACATCTCAAAATCTACGGCTACTGAAAAAAATGGCAATTTTTCAAAACTTTGATAGTATCATTTTCATTTAATTTCTTTTATTTAAATCTTCCCATTTTGAAAATAATGATTTTCTTCACGAGTGACTAAAATCCCCATGAGATGACAGTTTCCTGATCATTCTAAAAATTTCCAAAACACTCTCCAGCAAACCAAGCTATTTTGCCTAAATGTAAACAATATCTATGATTTAAAATTCAAATGACAGGAAAAATGCTTTTCTTGGGAATCAGGTAAAAATCTTCTGTTCTTACACAATTTAGAACAAATTTCTCCTAAAGTTACCCACTCAAAGCAGAAATAATTAACGAGTATAGTGAAGGGAGTGAAATACACTGGTCTTGGTTCTGATCTGGATGCTGTTATTGGAGAACCTAGGGCAGTCTGCTACCCAGCTCCAGACTTTCAGACAAAATGTACTAACACCCGCACTAACCCAATACTGTGTAAGGTACTAGGAGGTCTAAAACAAGAAAGAAAAGAAATACTTGGCAGAGAGAAAGAGACTACAGAGAGGCAGTACCCTGGAACTGACCCTTAAAGAATGTAAATAAATAGTCCGACTTGATCTCTAATACTGGAGTAAAGTAATGATCGTTTCTCTCCAAGGCTTCCCGTTCCATCATCAGACAGAATTCCTAATTTCCCTTGTACTTAGCTGAGTTTGTTCCCTTGTACCGTCTTCAATTCTTTGCTTCTAATGCAATGCTAGGAATAAAGACAGATTCCCTATCCTGTTCAAAACCACTTCAGGTCTGAAGGCAGCCACCACGTCTTCCCTCAGCCTTCCTTTGGTTAAACGTTCCCAGTTCCTCCCATGATGGCTGTAGCATGTGACGTCCAGGCATCGCACTCACCACTCCGATCTACAAGTTCTGGAAACTACGTCAACTTTTTCACACTCTTACAATAGGCCACACAGAACCACGCAGTCTTATCTTTGTAATGCTGGAATGAATGACAACAATGAAACCTCACTGGTACCTCACGTGCTGAAAATTACACTCATAGAACGCCATCTGAAATTGTTTCATTTTTCCTATTGTAGGGCTGTCTTGTTTGTTTTGGTTTTTACTTGACTGTTTATAGGCACATTACTCATAATAGCGCGGTTAGCTGAAACTCCAGAATTCCCATGACTTCCTCGAAATTACATTTCCCCCATCTCATACTGCTTAATTGACTTCTGTCATAAATTCAGGAGCTGATGTTTTTAAATAACAAACTTTGTCTCGTGAGTTCACAAAATGATTTGAGTTTTTAGTCTCTCCACTTTCCGGGCTAACCTCCTGGCTCTGTCTCGTATGTATTATCTGGAGTGAGGCGTCCCTTTTCTATTGCATTTTTGGGAAGGAGTTGGGGTTTCCTCAGGTGAAAAATAAGGACAACGAGAGCACCTACCTGAGCACTCCCCCAGGAGGACACCATGTCATTCCTTCGTCAACAGATTTTTGGCTTACTTTTCAAAACATGGGAATCGACCTAATACTAGCACATCCAACTGGCTTTCAGTCTTTCTCTTGCAAGGTTATAAAAGATTTTCTCAAATACTTTACTGAAATCGTGGCTTGCCAAAAATGATGGTTTGTAGCATTATTTGAACTAAATGAGCAAAACATTTAGTTCAGTGAGTCCATGAATCTGTGATTCTAATAATCTAATATCCCTCCTCCAAACAATAAGTAAAAGAAAGCAGCACTTAAAGGAAATGAGTGGCAAGGCTTATTAGTGGCATCTATGCCGATTCCTGGTGACCACACATTCTTTCCTAACACACAGAAGGTCTCTTTTTGGTCACTTATCTACAGCCGAGAATGGTCATAAATCTTGCTTCAGGTCTTTAGCTTCTAAAAACAATGTTCCCCCTCAATTAAGACATTCACTGATCTCCATTTTCCTGGTAACTTCTCACGAGATGCATGATGTGACCTCGAGATCATGGGTCAAATTACACGTGCCTGGGGAAGTAGACTCAGCAGCATCTGAAGGACCTGGGTAGCTTTCCCATCTAACTCAGAATGCAGGCTCTAGTGCACTGTCAATAATGACCATTCCACACTTTCTAGTTTGCAGGGCCATTTTCTGATGAGCATGGAAAGCAGAAAGTGCCGACAAGGTGAGGCCTTTCTGTCTCTATTAATATTATACCTCCTCCCTCAGTCTGCCCACAGCTTTGAAAGCTCTTAGTCCCATAGTGCACTTTCCACAAGCTTCCTTTCCCCTCCCTTCTGTCGCCTGCCTGGCCTGTCCTCATAGGCCCATGCTACACTTACTCTTATTACTTTAATTGCTGACACATCTTCCTTCTCTTTGCTCCAGCATTCTAAGATCTCACCACAGAAGACTGCTTAGAAAGCCATGGGCAGCGCAAGGTCGGGTACGGTGTGCAAAATTACAAAAGTGCAAGAAGAGAGAAAGTTTGCAAACACCCTTAGGGCTCCTGAAGAACTCTACCCACTTAGGTTGTTGCCACTTGTTGTGCTAATTTCTATTCCGAACTTTTTAAGAATTTGAGGCAGCGTTACTGCTACATAACTGGCAATCCATTAAATCTAGTTTTGAATAAGAAAACTGAGACACCGGGGCCAAGGGTTTTTGACCTTAGTGTGGAAGCGTTTTGTTCCAAGGAAGTTTTAGTCACAGTCAGCCTTGACTGGAGTGAGCGGCCTTGAGGATCCCAGCCGCTGGCATGAGAGGATGTTTTATGGCATCAACCCCCCTCATTCCTCCCGCTCTCACACACGCAGACCCATGTGAGCATGCCCAGGTCACAAACACCTGTGCCTTCTTCCTTACACGTCAGCATCTGAAAAGCTGTTTCCACTACAAAAACTCCTGCACGTAATCCCGACGGGGCTGACTCATAGGAGACGCTGTGAGTCCCCAGGAAGACAAACACTAAGGTCTGAATTCCAAGCTCAGCACTTTTCCAGGCGAGAGCCCAAGAGAAACTAATTTCTCTTCTGAGCCTCAGAAGCGCATCTATAGCATAAGAAAAATGACAAATACCTTGCCTGGTTGTCCTGAAAAACAGAGATAATGTTTGAACAGGGCCTGGTACAGAGTTGGGGTGCAATAAATGGTAGCTATTAATACTAAGATCTATAAAACTAAGTGCTTTGTGACCACGATTACCTCCATAAAAGAGTTACCACTTCCAAACTCGGGTGTTTATTCCCATCAGAGACTCCACAGGAATAAGCAAGGGGGACTACATGTCTGCATAAGGGTGTTAATGCTGCCACCATTCATGCCTATCATAAAACGTTCAAAAGTGACTGATTTAAAAATAACTGTTAGAGGAGCTGCTACTTAGGATATCTCTAACTAGAACTGACAGAATTCAGCTCAGCTCGAGGAAAACAAGTACAATAAAGGAGGGAAAGCCCAACCGAAACAATGCCTGCGGGCAGCATCACACACCTGCCCCTAGGGCCACACCAGAGGGGTGGGAAGGGTAGCTAAGATCAATACTAACTGCGGGGTGCGGGAGGGGGAGGGGGCAGGAAATGGGGAGCTCTGCTCGCCCTCCAGTGTCTCTGCTGTCCCTGGAAGGGACACATTGTGTCAATCCACTGGTGATAATGTTTCCTGTGATTCAGAAAGAGCACACATTTGTTCATCCTCCATTCTATCACAGAGCAAAGAGGTTACGGAGAAAGTGAAAGCAGCCTCTGTCCAGTTGAAGGCCACTGAGCTGATGGGCCCTGAGCGCCTCCTTAATGCTTTCTCCACCTCCGTCCACTTGCAGAATATGAACATATTCACTGAATCAATGACTATATGAACATATATATTAAGTTAGGTGATTTCTAATGTTCTATCCTCTTTGGGGGACCTCAGTCCTTTGAAAGCTTGTTAGTAAATTTCTAAAATAAATGTTATTTCACATGCAAAAAAAAATGTGAACTGCATTATTTGTAACAGCCAAATATGGAAGCAACTCAAGTGCCCATCAATACATGAGTGGATAAAAAAAACTGTGGTACATGTACACAAGGTATTCATTCATAAGAAAGAGTGAAATCTTATCTTCTGCGGCAGCGTGGATGGACCTACGGCTATGGGAAATAAATTAGATAGAGAAAGACAAATAGCCTATGACTTCACTTATATGTGGAGTCTAAAGAACAAAGCAAACAAGCAAACAAAACACAAACAGACTCCGACACAGAGAACAGACTGATGGTTGCCAGAGAGGAGGGGATTGAGGGACAGGGTGAAAAAGGCAAAGGAATTAAGAAGCACAAATTGGTAGTTACAGAATAGTCACAAGGATGTAAATTGCAGCATAGGGAAGATAGTCAATAATGTCGTAATAGCTATGTGTGGGGTCAGATGGGTGCTTGAAATACCAGGGGGACACTTTGTAAACTATATGATTGTCTAACCACTAGGCTGTACACCTGACACTAATACAGAATAATACTGAATGTAAACTGTAATTGAAAATTGTTTTAATACTGTAATAAAAAATGTAAACTGTAAGTAGTATCTAGCGGCCATTTCTCACTCCTATTCTCACTCCCAAAGGATTATTAGTATGATAGTTTTGAAAAGCAAAGTAGCAAACACTGTAGATTAGTAGGGCCCAAATTCTACGCTGACCGTTACTGCTCAAAAGCGCTGGTCTGTAGCTTTGGGATGGGTGACACCTGCTGCTGAGGTCACTGAAACAATTCTTTACCCTGTCACAGCCCACCTCCCAGCCCAGCCGAGTCCCTGAGCTGAGGGTGGCGAAAATTGGAAGCTTGGCAATGCTGGATGTAAGGCAGTAAGATTCCAAGGCACACAACTACCTCTCAGGGTCTTTGTTTACAGCTAAATTCTTGGCACTTCATTGTGCTCCTCCCCCACTCTGTTGGAACGTCCACGGTTTTTGAAGCAGTTCGTTTCTAACCCAGGACATAGGCAAACAGAATTGAGAAACCAGAATTAAAACAGTAATAAGGTAATAGGGTTTCTATTTTGTTTGGTTTTATTATGTTCTTTAACCTTAAGAACACTCTTTAAAAGTGTTACCTCGTTTAGTAAGGAAGACCAGCCACGGCATTGCTACGACATGTCCTCATCTGAAACTAGCTGGGTTCTTAAATCTAAAGTTGAGAATGCCTCAACACTCCCTTTAGTGAAGTAAAATGTATTCAGAGTGAGGGGGAAAAAACCTTAGAAGATAATTATATCAATTATCCGTTACCTAGAAAGAGTTAAATCAGCCGCACTGCCATAGGGCATATCACTCTTAGAAAGTAGTTACCATTGTGTGTTTTACCCTAAAATGACTTCCCAAGTAATTTCAAACCCTGGTTCTGCACGTCTCAGAGCCCCAGCACACGCCCTCCCTCGCTCGGGGTCAGGGGACAGCACGCAGTCTGTTCGGCGTGCGTGAGGAGAGGTGTGTGACTGCAGAGGGGCCCTGCCCGTTAGGGGAATGAGGCATTTAGGTTTTGGAGATCCAGCCCCATCAGAGATGCTACAATAGGGTAAGATGTCTGACGGTACCTCCAAAGTAGTGACATTCACACCTGCGTCCTTGCTGTAGGCCAGACAAGGTTCCTATCCTCGAAGAGCCCATGCGCTGGGCTCATTGAGGAGAGACGAGCAGGTGCAGCCATAATAAAGGCAGGACTGAGACAGCGTTAGTGTGAAGGTGCAGTTTGCAGGGGAGGGGAGGCAGCCGTGGGTGGGGTGGCAAACAAGACTGAAGCCTGCCTGTAGAAGAAGCTCACTCTTAAAGGATGCACATGGCCCTGACCAGTGTGGCCCAGTGCGTTGGGCTTTGCCTGCAAAGCAAATGGTCACTGGTTCAATTCCCAGTCAGGGCACATACCTGGGTTGTGGGTTCAGCCCCCAGTTGGGCAGCGTACCAGAGGCAACTGACTGATGTTTCTCTCTCACATCAGCGTTTCCCTTTCTTTCTCCCACCCTCCCCCCATCCCTTCCCCTCTCTCTAAAAATAAATAAATAAAAGCTTTTACATAAATAAATGCATACATATATACATACATATATACATAGCAAGCATGAGAAGAGGGGGATATAAATTTCTAGCAAGTTGGTGACATTTCCAGAGAAAGGCAATTGTCCAGTGTGGTCTTGGTGACCCCATACTGTCTCCCCACCCAACTCAGCTCACAGGAGCAAATGCAGGCAGGGCTTCAGGGGCAAGAGAGAGGCAGGAGCTCAGAGCTAGTTGGGAAAACACTTCATATTACCATGGCAAAGACAACAGAATATACTTTCCAGAAGTGTAACTCTGGCACCACGGGGACACTGAGTTCAAGAGGGAAGAGATCAGAAGCAGCAGACTGATTTCAAAGGTAGGGAGATTGTCAGGGCAGAGGTCACGTGACGATGTGAACACAGCCGGGAGGGGCTGGAGGAGGGGCCCCAAGAGGCTAGAGAGGTGGTGAACTTAAGGCCGAGTTTTGTGTGGGCCTCGGGGATGGTTTCATCATCCTGCAGTTACACCTCAGTGCAGGAGATCTTGAAAAGCAGAAAGGAAATAACAGGAAATGTCTTTCAGCCCCTGAATCCAAAGGTATTATTGCTGGGGATAGGAGTTTATAATATTTAATCCCCATAACTCATAAGAAAATCTTGTCAGTAAAATCAATAATTTTTTTTCAAATTACCATTTTCATGTATTTTTTAGATGTTTTGGTGCCTGGAAGGAGTGGGAGGACTTTCCATGAGGTAATTTTAAGTGCACCAATTAACATTTTAACTGTTAATTATAGGAACTGAGGTCATTACTTTGACATGGAATAGATTTTTCTATTAAACTTAAGAACACATTTGGCCATAACACTGTGCAAAAGAAACCAGCCGTGCAGACAAAGGAAACGTAGGTACACGAGGAAAACGCTATTTGCCGACCGATCACAGACAACTGAAATCTGCAAACACCAAATAATGTAATCGCCTTACGCGTATTGTAGGGTGGTGGGGAAAGTAAGCAATGGCTAGGAAAATACCTTCAAGTTTAAATGTGCTGAGCCGGTGAAAGGCATCATTATTTAGAGTAATGGAAATGCACACTCCAAGCTCACGCATTTGAATAATGTCTATTTAAATGCCCCTCATGACGTTCCAATATCATTTATTTCTATCAGGGTGGGAGAAAAACGATTAGAATCGTGAAATTCATAAACTATTTTTTTCCTTTGACTATGTTAACCTCCAGCAAGAATCATTGTTAATGTTCGCTGCCTCCGGGAAAGGAAGTGGTGCTGGGGAAGACAGAGCGCTCTCAGAGCCTGCTCTGAGTACTTCCCTATTACTCAAGTTCTCCAATGAGCATTGTTCATCTATTACTGATGTAATTAAAAATGCATTTTAAAAATAAACAAGTCATCCTCTGTGTTCCTAAGAAAACTCACTGTAAATTGGAATCGAATCAAAAACCTACTGTGCCTCACTGCTTACAGACAAATAGAACTTAAATGCCTAAAACACTATAAATCAGGGAATTAAAAGAGGGAAAAGAAGGCTAATCTCAAAAGGAATATTGATTGTAATTATCTTTGGAGGGGAGAATTAAAAGCTTTCCTAAGTGAATTGTAAGTAGTTAAGTAACAACCAATTCATTCCAAGCAAATAAAGAAGTAAAAGTGTTCTTCAGAATTTAAAAGTGCATATTTCAATTTAAAAAAAAACATCGCACAATTAGAGAATACAGACACTGTCAGCAATCTTGTAGCTAGGACACGAAAAGTACACTAAAAACAACTGGACGTTACAAATCTGCTACCTACCTCAACAATAGTAAAAAACCTACCCGATGAATGTGTTTGACATGGAATATTTCCAGTGGAAATAAATTCGGCGCGCGCTCACACTGGCCACTCTTAGAGCCTGAATTTGCTACATTACTAACAACTCACTAAAGCCTAAAGCCGGATTACCATAAGCGCAGGACTCTCTTTTGTGTTTTGAGAACATTTATTATCTTTAAATTCCACATTAACATATTGGCACAGGTGGAGCTAACCCTATTACACACTTTTAAGTCTCGAAAGGAGATTAACCTTTGGGTTAATCTTCACCTGTAAATTTCCCTAACTACATCTCAGATTTAAACTTGAAAACAAAGCAATGATCTTTTGAAAAAATGGAAAAGATTTAATCCGGCATTGTTCAACCTTGGCACTATTGACATTTTGGGCCCCCAAAATTTTTGTGATGGGCTGCTCTATGCTCTGTAGGATGTCACCTGGCACCTGGGTCCCAAAAGCACCCTCCCTTTCCCCCACATTCGTGACAAACAAAAATCTCTCCAAACAGTAAGAAATGTCCTCTAAGGATGCAAAATCACCCCTGGCAGAGAACCACAGATAATCCAATGCTTGGATGCTAACCCAAAATTTTAGAATCAGGAATAAGGGTAATTCTGGTTTGTAAAGTTGGAATGAATTAGAACGGAACACAGACCAGGGGAGGTGGATCCACTCACAATGTTAAATGAGTCAGAACTATCGAGCTACATACAACACACTTGTCTTCAACATTAATTCTAATGAGAACTCAGTATAGAACTGCAACTTACACTGAGAGAAAACCACCTCCTTCCACAGGCACCACACACTCACACGCACCCCTCCGGCCATCTCTGCCTCCTCCAGGTCACTGACTGGGCCTGCCCAGTGGTTCCTGGGCTAAAGAGCTTCCCTCCAAGTCCAGTGGCCGCCACGATCCATCCTTCTGGATCCTTTCCCACTCGTGTGGACAGCCTACCCACCCTCTTCTACCGCAGGGCCTCTGATTTTAGTTTTTAAAACATCATTTGCATCATTTTTTCTTTATTTTCAATCTTCTCTTTTTTTTTTTAGCAATATCTTTAACACAAATTCTCTTGGGACCTAAATCCAAACACCCTGCACATACATAATCTCTTATACATGTTCTCTTGAGATCACAACACATAAATTTCCCTGTCCAAACCTAGTACTGGTCTCATTTCAGCCACTGAGAAATATTTATGGCGTGCCCTCTCTGAGTCAGGCTGCTTCAGAAGTACATCCTGGGATACATAAGTGCATAAAAAACATACCCAAAAGACCAAGGTAAGGAGGCTGTGGGAGGACAGGCAGCCTGCAGGGAGGGAGTGGGATGGGGCCGTTCTTCATCCAGACCATTCCTATTGCAAAGCCAGGTGATCTGGAAACTCCACTTCTCTGACTTCCCCGCAGGTAGCGTTAAAGTTCTGGCTGTCTTACCCGACGCTGACTTTTACCGCTTTCTCCTTATGTCTTCACATTTACCCTGTCCTCTGGGACGTCACTATTGCTCCTTCACCTATAGACATTTTCAGATGAAGATCCTGTTTCTGAATTTTCGCGAACCTCGAAGTACCTGCTTTTCCAAACTGACATTGTCTGTTGAGGGTCTAGTTCAGATTTTTTCACCTTCAAATGTCTAAATCCTTTTTTTAAAAAACCAGCTTCAAAGACTCAGCTCTCTGCTACTACCCGGGTCACGGGTACCACTCTGAGTTACCACTGCGATCCAGTCACCGCTTCTGCATCCCCAAAACATTATTTTGACCATTTTAAAGCAATTTTCTTTTACCTTTGTGCTCTCCAGCACATTCCAAGTATGTCTTTGGGAAGCAAGTTATAAATCCCAACTTAAGTACATAACAAATGTAGGACTAGAGACAATGCAAAATACTCAAATAATAGATATTTGAATCTTACATGATAACGACTATTTCACCCTGTAATAAACTTAAACCCCTCACAGCTCTGAATTTACCTCAAACGTCCTTAGTTTGGGGATAACTTCTTTAAGCAAATGCAGATCTTTGGAAACCTTGGCCTTTACTCTGTTCCACTTTCCTTGGACATCGTTGAATTCTTGACTACACATTTGTTCTACATCTGGAGAAACGGTTTTCTCTAAAGCCTGTGTTTCTTCTGCAAGTTTATGTAATGTAGGTTTTTGGCTCTCAAGGATTTCATCAAGGGCCTGGAAAAAAATGTTAAGAGATTAACAATATGCACACAGAGGTAATAACATATGCTATAAAAAAAAAGTAAACTTTTACAATGCATTTGATCAAAACACTGTGTAAAACTCACTTAAAAAAATAAGCACAATCAAAAACATTAAAGCTTTCCCTGCATAAGCTGTACGTGGGCCACACGTAATACGTTCTCCACACTAAAGACCTCTGTAAGGACACACCCAGTGAGGGCCACGTGTGCAGGGCTCACGGGGGATCCGTTGTATCTGATGACATGGTTCAGAGCCCTATGTCTCAAGTGACCAGGGAAGTATTTTTGTTCAACACGGGAAAAGAACAGCACATCAATTCAAATATATTGTTCATTTTATTAAAGATAGTTTAGTAGATTATAAAAAGGGTGAGAATTTTAAGCTCATCACAACAGGAGAAAAATATGGGTTTCGCTCCATTAAAACATTTAATATAACTATCTTTTCTTCTAGCTAAAGTGCTACATTATAGTAACTAATCTTCAAATTGTAAGAAATTTTTGACCAGTTATGACCAAAAGTGACTAATATTTTTTAAATGGTTGAAAAAAATATTTCAAAATAGGTGCTATATGAGAAATGACTAGATTTCCAAGAGCTAAAATATGTCACCTTTTTTTCTTGCAGGGCCTTCTCCACCTTTGCAAGATCATTCAAGACATCCAAAGACACCTGGGCCTTATTTTCTGAATCAGTTAGCGTATCTTTTAGTGTTTTCAACGTTTCCAAATATGCATGTCCAGGTTGGCTCTTCATTTCTGTTGATTTAAAAATACTTAGTTTGAGAAAACAGTACTAGAAACCTAATATTATTACATAGAACATTAATATTCTGTATATAATAAGTGAATTCAAATACATAAGAGGTTAGACTCCATAATTAAAACTTAACAGGGTCTCTGTTAGTTACTGAAATCATCCCACTGGCATCTCTGAGTGGCAGACAGTGACGTCATTCCTGCGGATGTCGATGTTTGAAATATTAACTAACCCACTGTCATTTATCTTCATTCTGTCATGAGGGAATGTCTCTCTGAAGATGACACTACAATGTCCCTTTTATCTCATACAACCTCTTTTTCCCTAGTAGCTTCACAAAGAATAAAAGAAAACAAAGAGCCCTTCAGCCAGTCTTCCTCTAGGCTTGAGCGGGTGGAGAAACTGCCATCCAGAGCGGTGGACATTGTACAGGAACCCCATAGCCGGGCTGCCACCAGTGCTGAAGAAATGACCGCAAAAGCCAACTGGAATAAAGTCTACATCACCCCCACTGTAAAACCCACAGACAAGCAACACCAGTGTGGAAAGGAAGCAAGCTTATTTGAAGCACCAAGTGATGAAACTGATAGTATCATGAGTTAAACTAGCAGCATTATTCACAACAGGCAAAAGGTGGGACAACCCAAATGCCTATCGACAGATAAATGGATACACAAAATGTGGTGCATACACACAGTGGAATATCACTCAGCCTTAAAAAGGAAGGGGATTTGAACACATGCTATAACGTAGATGAACTCAGAGAATCTTACACTAAGTGACATAAGCCAGTCACGAGAAAGCGAACACTGTATGATTCCACTTCTGAGTAATCTAGAGTAGTCAAGCCCACTGAAACAGAAGGAGAAGGGCGGCTGCCAGGGGCTGCCGGGAAGGAGAAGTGGAGAACCCCAGTTTAACGCGTGTAGCTGCGGCTGTACACGATGAAGAGAGCCCTGGAGGGGAGTGGAGGCTCAACAGCGCGAGTGTACCGAGCGCTACCGCGCCGTGCCCTTACAATGGTTACAGTGGTAACGCGGACGCCATACGTGTTTTACCATGCTTCAAGCCAAAACATAAATGGGATTTTTTAAGAAATGAAATATTTTAATTGCTGATTGATTCTTGTCAAAAGTGAAAGCATATTTTGTAACAGTAAACTTAAAAAGAGGTGCTTTCAAATATCTCACATTCTAGGTTAAAGGCATTCAATGCAGGAAGAGCACGGTGTCCAAAGGCCTTTGCAGAAGAAAGGCCACGTGACAGACTTGCTCGCCAATACAAGGTCCACGACCGCGCAGCTGAGGGCACAGCTCAGTGTACAGCTCTCTCACACGCACTGCCCATAACAGCACCTAACACAACAGCACTCCCGACTTAAACAACAGCCTGGGAGAAAGCAAATGTAACAGCTGAGGGATGAGTTCTCAAAACTTTTAAACCAGATTTACTCCAAAAGTAAAAACTCTTCAACATTTTTCAGACTTCTAAACAGGAACAGGATTGCTTTGAAAAGAGAAGATGGTATTGTTAAAACTTGAGCCTTCCTGAGCAAACTGAAGTAACTTATCATTCTGTTAAGCCCTCGGGAATAATACTGACTGGCCTCCTACAAGGAAAGGGAGACACAGCACCCTTCAAAAACAGCCTTAAAATCATTACATCCTATTCACACACTTTTACAGCACGTGAAAGCTGTTTGCACTGTTACAACCAATCATGGATCCGGGAACAGTCTGAATATACTCTAGGATCTGGAACAGGAGCAGGCACAGAGGAAAAGAGAGTGAGTCTGGTTCAAAACAAGCAAACGTGCGACAGGTCTCAATATCGGGAGTAATTTTTCAATGAAGGCCACCAGAGAGGCGACAGAGGACATAGTATGTTTACCACTCTCCAGCTGCTGCTGACGATCCTCTAAACCCTGCTGCACAGATCGGTAGCGGCCCAGAAGGAGATCGAAGCTCTGCTGGACAAAATCTGGAGCAGAAGGCCTGGACTTCAGGGCTGAGCAGCTGGCACGCACCATTTCAATTTTGGGGTGGAGGCCAAGGAGATTTGTCAATTCCCGCTACGAAGAGAAAATGCGGTCGTATTACTCACTGAACATGAGCGTCCTCATATAGAGTTAATCGGAGCAGAATTAACCTAATGTTCACGACACAAGGAGCTTTTTAAATACAGGACTGGGCACAGAATCCTCTCACATGCCAGATGGTTGTCTCTTTACCTTCAAACTCAGCAAGGACTGCTGGGGAGATTCGGAAGGAGGAGCATGTGTTACCCACTCCTCCTTTGTCTTTATGGTCTTTTCGAGTGCATCGAGTTGCTTAAAGTAAGTGTTTATATCTTCCTGGAGCTGAGTCTTTCTTGCCAGATCTTCCAAACGCTGAGATACATTCTTCCATTCTGAGGACACCTTCTCCAGAATATGTTTTATATCTTCGGTCGGAAGACCTTCTACACGGACATGAAAAATAAGCAGACCCTTCACATATTATGACAAAACTTTCTTGGAATTTGTTATAAATATTCTAACATATTCAAAATAATGAGGTAATGTAATATACAATGATCATTCAAAAGTCCCTTTTAAAATAACAAAAAATACAGTTAATTATAATACAAAATAAATAAGTATACACTATGAGTTATAATGATGCAATAATAACGATGATGGTGCTAAAAATAACTGTTTGATTCCTTGACCAAAGTGACGGAGGAGGAGCTTGAAATATTGCTCCCAGAGCCGTGTGACTATCACAAAAGGAGCATCAGTAGAGCTTAGAATTTCAGCCACTGCTTTCCTACAGAAGGCGTGTGTGCATCCTTGGCATCCTAGCACTCTGCGAGCTTCTAGTCTACGCCCGGGAAATGAAATGAACTGACTGAACTCGTCTGGTGCCCTGACATCAGATGGTAGACCCTCTGTTACAGCTCAAGTCTTTGGAGACCAAACCGCAGTATCATAGGAAATGCAAATGACCGGCAAGAATCCCTGGTGCTGTAAGCAGCCTGGGCTGGGTAGGAGGAACCGTCAGCCAGCAGCCAGGCCCTCAGGCATCAACATGGTATCAGTGCAGCAGATTATCGACTAGGAACAGATCAGAAAAAAACCACCGTTCTATTGATTACTGATATCTTATAATTTCTTTTTAACTGGGAATATACCCCAGCAGTTTTATGTATTTGTTTGTTTGGTTGTTCAGTGATTTGTTTATGTACATTACATCTCTAGGACTTATTTCTCATACACGACTTTGCTTGTCTCACACTTTGGAGAGTTACAGAATGTTCACAGAAATAATCAAGTTATATATAACCACAGGTTTTATATAACTTCTGTCCCGTAATATAAAATACCATCAAACCACGTAAAAATACTATGAAATCTGCAAAAGCGTCTGTATCTCCTGAGGAGGGCGTGCAGATTGAGAAAACGGGCTTACTGTCTTTATTCTTTGAGTAGGAAGGAAATATAAACAATCATGCTCTGTAAATCTGTACCATCAAAACCCAGGGGAATGAGAGTGCAAAGAAAAAAAGGAAAGTACAACAAAAGTTCACCTATGATCCACCAATGATGCAATTTCACAATTTCTGTAACACACTGTACCACTGAAAATCAGAAATGCAAACATGACATAATTTGAATATATCACCCAGGTCACTTGCTGAAGTTCACTGTCCATTATGCAGGTAATAGAACATTAATTAGATGTAGGCAAAACATTCACACCACAGTCCAAATTCAATTATCCCTGTTAATTGGGGTCATAAACATAACAAATTAACAGTTTCCTGGCAAACTAATAGGAACAGAAACCTAGGCTGGGCTTCTGCCAGGTCATTCCTCTTCTAAGTGGACAAAAGAATAACATCAGCCACTTCATTTTCATGTCAGCAATTTATGTTAAACAAGAAAACCAAACTGATAAATACAATTGTTTGAGATGAAAAAGTATTGCTGCTCATCTAGAAAACAGGCAAGAGGTACTTCTCCAATTCCTTTTTGTATTTACTGACAGTATTTCCCGGTCCATTTACTGTGTCCCTTCAAACAAATTCTCAAAATTTAAATTTCCTTCCTCCAAGCTTGAGATAACATAGTTTGGACCAATATCAATATGGTATTTTTCGGACTATAAGATGCACCAGACCATAAGACGTACCTAGGTTTTAGAGGAGAAAAATAGGGGGAAAAAACCCACTCCACCGCGGCCCCCACCCCCAGCGAGCCAGGTAAGCCACATTCGGACTATAAGATGCACCCCCATTTTCCTCCCAAATTGGGGGGCAGGGGGAGTGCATCTCATAGTCTGAAAAATACAGTAATAACGAAAGCACAGTTTGCATTGTATACAAGGAAAACTGTATCTCGTTTTTTAAAATAATTGTTTTGCTCCCAGAGACCCAGAGTTATAACTTTTCTATCTCTACGAAACACACAGCTGCTAGATGACTAATCAAAGGCAAATCAATGGCCGATCATCTTACTAGTTACCTAAAAGTGTTGAAATATAACATATTCCTGTCACTTACTCTCAACTATCTGACGTTATACTTTTCAGTGATTGGACTGCTGAAATCAACAGAAACGTTTACAAAACATGGGACCATCAAGCTTATATACTTTGCCAGGAATAACGGGGGCCAATTCTCTTAAAGCCAAGTGCCCAACTACTCCATTATTTTTGTTGACAATCTCTAGGAACAAGATGAGTAAAACCAAAACAATCAGGTACAGCAGCAGTCAAATGAATCAGATTATTTCATTTTTACAACATTGTTACGCTATGCGAGATGTCACAAAACAATCCAAATGCATTAGCCAGAACAGTCCTCTCGAACTTCATCATGGGGGGGCTTTTGATGGAGTAGTTGGAGGAAACCAGTGACATGATTATTTGAACATCCGTTTTACTGAAGCATTTAATATACTTTTCTAACTGAATCAATCATTTATCTGCCTCCTTACCTAAGCGGACTGTGGCCCAATTACACCCTCTATGTTAATTACTGGTGTTCTAGGACTCACTTCAAATTTCTAGGGAGGAGAGGGGGGAATGAAAAGAATAACTCAATTGTGCTTTCATTTCTGTTCAACATTTCTGGTTTTACAGCAGCAGAATTATCAGCACTAACCACACGCAGAGAAGTAACATGCAATACTGTAAAACTGGAATAATGGATAATGTGGACAACAGTGGGGAGATTTTATTTTAATATTTGCATTCTCTCAGTAACAAAAAGCAAACACCCTTCAAAAAATGAGAAAATTAAGCCCAGAACATATAAAGCCAATTCAGGTCAATGCCCCCATTTCTCAGCTTCCAACCACATCCTAAAAAAATTTTACCAACAGATATTTTTTAAATAAATAGAACTTGGGTTCTGTAACGAATGCATTTCCAGCCCTACCAAAGCTTAAAAAAAGGCAATGCAAAGTGTAAAAGGTTTTTTATGAAATTAAACAAGCATACATTGGGTCACGAAAGTCACTGCTTTACTTCATATATCATATATTCCTTTACACGTCATGTCATATATTTTCCAAGACTGCACTTGATATTCTGCAAGTAGCTCTTTCCCATGAGCTCAATTTCCAGTGTATATATTTTATAGGATGTGCCTATTCGAGCTAATATTTTACCCAATAAAAGCTGTAGCACAGGAAGCAAAGACTAAGACACAAAACCCAAAAAGGACAGGCGACCCCAAGGTCTCCCATTTCCCAGTCCCCTGCCATTCCCGCTGTAACACACTACACCTCACCAGCGTCCCTCCTGGGCCACCTTCTCCACCATTCCGAGCACTCTAATTCTAGCACACTGACTAAGCACGGAAATGAGGGAAAATCACTAAGCAGACTCACGAAATTACCCCACATTCACACCAGATAAAGTCTGGTTCCTACGCTTCAATGTTGGTGCATAAGTGAAGAATCTACAATAGTAACTAACCTAAATTCAGCACACAATTTATTTTAATTATTGAAAGAATCAGCATACCGGGATAAAGTATAGTCTTTCTGTGTCTCTAGGTCTCCTCAAGTAAGTACTTAAAAGAGTAATCTCCATGTGGCATGCCCACACCCAGTAAGGAAGACACTTAGCTGGGGTACATGTTGAATAAAAATACTAATCTATTAAAGAAAGAAAGAAAAAGAAAGGAAGGGAAGGGGAGGAAGAGAGGAAGGAAGGAAAAAGGAGATGAAAGAAATTAAATTGTACTAACTATAATGGGTACATTTGCATAATTTCTAAATAAAGGACTTATACTGGACACATACATATTTGTGTGTACATGCGTGTGACCTCAGTATGCATACAAAATAAATCAACATATTTTGAAAATGCAGGGGGAAAATATCTCAGGTTTTTAAAAATGTGGTTCTTGCTCTGGCTGGTGCGGCTCAGTGGATCGTGTGCCAGCCTGCAAACCAAAGGGTTGCAGTTCCATTCCCAGTCAGGGCGCGTGCCCAGGTTGCGGGCCAGGTCCCCAGTTGGGGGCACGCCAGAGGCAACCACACATTGATGTTCCTCTTCTTCTCTTCCTACCTCCCTTCTCCTCTCTAAACATAAATAAAATTTTTTTTTAAATCTTTTAAAAGAAATCTTTTTAAGAAAATGTGGTTCTCTGGGTTGGGGGTGGGTGACGGATCCATTAGGGACACCAGGGAACTTTCCAGAGTGATGGAAATGTCCTATGTATCGACATGAGTGTGTAGGTTTGTGAAAACAGCACAGTTAAGTTTCATGTATTTCAATAAAAATAAATTTACTTAAACTGTAAAAAAGATCATCAGGGATAAAGAGTGAGTAGAGAGATAGATAATTAAGAATGGCAGAATATCATTAACTATTGAAGCTGGATAATTGGTACAAGGAGGTTCCTTATATTATCCTATTTATTTTGTATCTACTTACAATTTTTATAATAAAAACTCTAAAAATAAAAAGACTGAAAATTACATCTTTGAAGATTCTTGTCAAATTAACATTCCTTACTCTGCTTTGGGGTCTGAGGCTTTTGTCAGGGAAAGTTACAATAGAAACAGACCTCCAAAGCACTTACATCATGGATTAAGGAGTACAGCGGAGGAGAAATGTCTTTCAAAGCAAAGAAAGAATCATACACAAAATTACATAGCAAAAACATTCATCTTTATACTGCCCAGAGTCACTGTGTCTATTTCAAAAAGAAAAAAGAAAAGGTTTTTTAATTTTGGTAAAAATTTCAAATGCAAATAACATCATGCCCTGGCTGGTGTGGCTCAGTGGATTGAGCATGGGCCTGTGAACCGAAGGGTCACTAGTTCGATTCCCAATCAGGGCACATGCCTGGGTTGTGGGCCAGGTCCCCAGTTGGGGGGTGGGGGGCTCTTGAAAAACAACCACACATTGATCACACATTGATGTTTCTTTCCCGCTTTTTCTTCCTCCCTTCCCCTCTCTAAAAATAAATAAATCTTTTTTAAAAAATACAGGTAACATTAAATTTAACTATAAAGAAATACCTGTAGTAAATTAATATAGTATACTAAAAGTGATCAAAAAATTAAATAACCTTAATGAATTTACCTTAATGTAACTTCATCTCTCCAAAAATAAAAAAAATCCCCAATATATATATATATATATAACCCCAAAGGAAGGGATTTTAAAATCTTCTACACCAGTGTGAGTTGTTTTGCTGAGGTATCAGAGTTAGTGCCTTGATGCTACCTACCTAAAAGCAGAATAACTTTGCTTTTATCAGTTTGATATAATCAGCCTCAGCACACAATTTCATTTGAAAAAACACTGTGCTGACAAAAACGTTTCAGGAAACCACTTTTCTAGCAAAAAGAGTAAGAGTTATCAAAACATTTATATTTGATTTGTCAAACTATAAATCTTATTCAATGCCATCATCTAAAAACACATGTAAGAAAAAAGAAATCAAGCATCTCACCTTTTCCCATTTGCTCCAAAAGGATTTGTCCAGTTTGGTTTAATTCATCCAGTCTGGGGCTTCTTTCTGTCTTCTCCTTTTCCAATCCCTGGAAATAAAGTCTCAATGTAAGAATACTGCAAACTTTCTTTTCAACATAATAAGGATGCTATTTTAAGTTTTCATGTTTAAAGGCCCTCCCACACTCTCTTTAGGTGTTACAAAGTTTGCCTGAGAGAATACTACCACACAACACCATGCAATCCCAGGATGCTCTCCACAACACCAGAGATGATTCACCTTTAAAAGGTAAATTCAAACATTGACATAAAACTTTAGTTTCTTTTTAAGAAAAAAAAATTGTACACCAGAATTATGAGTTCCTATCAAGAGGAAATAACGGAAATTAGTGTTTTAGATCCAAGATATCTATCTATTCACATATGTAGCCTCCATAGAGGCCACACCATAAAATTAAGAATTTGAGTCCAGTGAGTTAACTGAATGTGCTATGACAGAGACCACAGAACAAAATTTAATCAACAAGAAAAGGAGATAAAAAGAATTTGAGCTCCAGTATTCTTTGTTGGTGTTATATCAAGTCTAGAGTTTATTGCAAACTTCAATCACAAGCATAAATTCTTATAAATAATTACAATACACTTTAGGATCCAAACTAAAGTGTTTTGTCCTTTCTGTTTTAAAAATGGCTTAATTTTAATATTCATGTTTCTGTAGTTTGACATTCTCAAGGTCCCGTTATCTTAGGGACAGGGGAAGACAAACGCCACAACTTCTAAGAAGAGGCTGAACAAAACCATGGGGACACACTCATACACACACGTGCGTGCACAGTCAGTATTGGAAATTTCTCCAATGCTCAATTCCCAAATGATACTTATCTATTAATTAACTACTCAAATTGTGTCCATGAGAACACAATCAAAACTTACAGGGAGCCCATGTTATTTCAACCAGACGACCCAGAGAAGAAGGGGGCCACTTCCAACTGGCACTACCCGTAAGCATGATCAAATACACTTAGCTATCCCGTTTTGATCTACACCAACTATAATATGGCTAAGTAACACGCCTATTTTTATAGTCAAAGGTCGATAAACAACAAGTCTACGAAATACCATTTCTTTTTGTTAAGTTGAGTACCGATGCAAAAAGTCACCATCAAACTAGAGAAAAACTATTATCTGCTTTGCACAAACTGATTTTTTTTAGACTTTTTATGGTGGTGGTGGGTTGGACTAGGAGTCTCCACACAGGTATTGCACTGGTTCAAACAAGGTATTCTTTTACTTGTTTGAACAACACCTTGTTTTAAGTAAATAAGGTATAGTTTACTCAAAAACAGATTAAGCTGATTTTTCCCCAATTTGCAAGAAAAAATAGAGATTAAAGCAATCACTAAATTTTCTCTATGTAACATTTTTTACAACCATTCAACATCTATTACTACTTACCTAAAACAACAAAATAAATTAACTTATTAAAGGAAAATATAGGAACTTCCAATCATGCCTTACATAAATAAACACACACAACTGTTATTTTTAACCCTTCAACAATTATAGTAACAATCTGTGTAAGTAAATTGTGCCTAGATCCTATGTAACTTAATATTTTGTGGCACTGATTCCATAAAGATCCCTGTAACTTCCAAATTCTCTGCCACTTTAATGCCTTGGAGAATTGGGTTGTAAAATGATCATTAATACCATCTACTGATTTTTCCGAATGGTGAGAAGTATACGAAATGATAGAACACAGCCCTCGGGTTATGAGAATGTAAGACAGGAAGTGCAAACAGTGGCAAATACTGTGGAGAGAGAAGGTCTGATGAGAACAGAAATCCATCCTTAGGATTTAGAAACCAACGATCACAGCTGACCTCCAAATGAGAGCAGTCACAATGGAAGGCTAAGGCAGAAATCAGTCTCAACTGCTCATCCAAATATGCGGAGTCAGCCAAGGTCTGACCCCAACCACCTCTCCAACCTTGACTCTATTACTTTTACACACACACACACACATCTGCAGGAAACAAAAGATCACAACACACTCACCCGCTTCCGCACCTCTGCTCAGGGGCACCCTGCCTGGTGTGACCTTCCAGCCAGTTCCAACACCCCCCTTCACTGCCAGCTCAGTGCCACCTGGCTCTCTGGACTCGTCCCCCATGTGGAACTGACTGCAGCTCCCTTTCAATTCCCATGGCACCCACCACTTTCCAACCAACATCAGTGATACACACATTTTTCAAACATTCTCCAAACCCCTCACTGACAATCTGCTGATGTAGGAGGCAATACGGACTAGCTCTGGATGCCCAAATAGTTCACGAAAGGATGTACCCAGACTTAATGAACACATAAATCACTATGATCTCCCATCACAATCTCAGCAATGCCTGCATGGGTACAAAGTAGCAGAGCTAAGCTCCCATTCAACTTGAATAGTATTTCTGTTTAAAAGTGGTGTCTCTTGTCTGAACAGAATAAACTAAAGAAATGTGAAATATAGTAAACCCCCTTATTCTCAAGGGATATGTCGCAAGACCCCCAGTAGATGCCTGAAGCCACAAACAGCACCAAACCCAACATACACTGTGTTTTCCTAAACACACATACCTATGATAAAGAAGGCCCAATAAGGGATTAACAAGAAACTAAGAATAAAAAAGAACATTTATAACAACATATTGTAATAAAAGTTATGTAAATGTGGGGTGTCGAGCTCTCTCTCAAAACACCTTACTGCATGTACTCACCTTTCCTCTTCAGCACATCTGAACGGCCACCATCACTGCCCTCGTGCTTTGGGGCCATTACAGGTAACATAAGCATCACTTGGGCACATGCACTGCCATAGCCTGACGGTCAAGCTGATCACCAAGACAGCTACTAAGGAACTAACGGGAGGGCAGCCTGGGCACTGAACAAAGGTAGGGTTCCTGTCCCAGGTGGGACGAAGCGAGACAGTGTGAGATGTCATCGTGCTGCTCAGCACGGCACACAATTTAAAACTTATGAACTGTTTATTTCTGGAACTCTCCAGCTAACATTCTTGGTCAGTGGCTGGTTGCAGATAACTGCGGATAAGGAGGTACAAGTGTAGTTTGTTGTATTCGGAAAGCAAAGCATCTTCTACACAAAGTCGTAAGTTATTGGGTACCAGGTTAAGATCTAATCAAGCTAAATACAGAAATGATATTTAGGTTACCTTAGGAAGTAAGTATTCCTCCCTACAATGAGGTTAAGTATTGCTTAACCTCATTGGTTAAGGAAGAAGGGAAAAAATTCCTCTTCCACACAGGGATCTGATACCAGCCAACTTCAATCAGTGCAAAATTTACTACAATATTCTAAACGCTACATTATTGCTACATTTATTTTACAGGAAGCTTTTGGATCCCATCACATCTTTATGCCAGAGTAAATCTATGCTGGTGAAATATTTTATTCACAAGTATACTGTTGTTTTATGTTTTACCTTCAACTTCTTTTTCATTTCTGAAGTCTCTTGCATCTTCTTGTATTCTTTTATCTCCGTGGCCTGAATGGCAGCCTTTGACTTTGAAATCCAGTCCAACAGCTCTGCACTCACAGCGTCAAACCTAATTTGAGATTCAGATGTTAACATTTGTCATTCATTTCCTTCTATTGTTTCCCTTGGCTCAAGAAAGAGAGCAACCAAAATACTTGTCCAGCATGTATAAAAAACGCTCCTTAAAAAAAAAAAAAAAAACAAAAAGGCAACCCTGAAACACAGAAGCCACACAAAATAAGATCATACTTTCACAACTGAAAGTATGAAAAGAGAAGAGATACTGTCATGTTAATAAGCAATTAAAGAAAATAAATTTTTCAATGTTGAAATTTTTTAAGAAATCACTTGTATTTTTATAAATTCATACAGATAATGAAAAACAGATTTAGTTAGATAATAACAGAAAAGAACAAGTAGAGACATTGCTAAAGTTAATGGCTTCTTTCATTCAACATGTTTCTGAGTTGAGCCCCCTCTATACCAGGCTCTGTCCAGCCCTCGATATGAAGAAGGTGAATGAGGCCATCCCAGCCCTCAGGGAGCCTCCCGTCTACTAAGAACAATGGAGACTCAGTGCAGTAACAGAAAGAATTTGACAGGTGCCAATTCCAGGAATCACAGGATAGCTCCTAGGCCAATCCGGGTGGGATGGCTTCCTGGAGTAGAGAGGCATTAAGCCAGGAGTTTCCCTGGCAAAGGGAAAGCAAAGACAGGGAAGACCACACTTTGCAAACCACAAGTAGTTAGGTGTGGCTGGAACAATGACTACTAAGCAGGGAGGGACACCAACCAGTTACTGGGAGGCCCTGCAGTGTAGATGGAGTTGGATTTAAACAAAGGGCCACTGAGAGCCAGTGAAGAGTTGCAGGGGTGTCAAACTCATTTTCACTGGGGGCCACACCAGCCTCGTGGTTGCCTTCAAAGGGCCAAATGTAACTTTAGGACTGTATAAATGTAACTACTCCTTAACTAGGAGCAAGGAGCTGGGCACTGCCGCCAGGTAGAAACAAGGGCCGGGCCAGATAAAACAAGGTGGAGGGCGGGATTCGGCCTCAGGCCTTGCGTTTGCCACCTGTGGTTTAAAGTAGGACTGCAGTGATGCTGTTTCCTGTTCGTGTGCACGAGAAGAAAGCACAAGGCAGCCACAACCAGGGAAAAGGCTGCGGTGGTAACAGGACCCAAAACAAAATGAAGACAGCGGGAAAGAAGTGGACGGACTTGAGAGGTGGTGGGAAGGAAAGTCAAGCCACAGGCAAGAGGAATGAGAGGAGACCCATTCACGGCCTGCTGGCCACAAAGTAACACACCAGGCCCTTTTCTAAGTGTTTCCTGCATATTCCTAACTCCAGGCGTCCTCACAACAGCCCTGTGAAGTCTACACTACTCTTGCCCCTTTTGATGATGAAGGAGCTGAGCTCCCGGAGGTGTGAGATAACTGACCTAGGCCACGAGGTTAATGGCTGGCAGGGCTGGGGCTCCGCCTGGGGCTGGCTGTCCTCTCTATCAGTACTCTATCCACAGGGCTTCCCAAAGCAGCGTCTGGATACTTTTAGGTGCTTTAAGGTGAACACGGTTGTTGTTGCAGATTTTTTGGGAAACTTCACTTCAGGTGTTTCTAGTGAATTATGAATACCTGTTTTTTCATCAAGGTAAATTTTTTTTGTCAGTTGTACGAGGTTTTGTGACATTGCAGGTACATAAGCAGGGGTCAGTGTGTCACTCAAAACACGCCCCACACCTCCTGTCACCTTACCAGCAGGTTTCTATTTGCGCTTTCAGAGGACAGGAGCACCACCCAAGGAGCCCACATTGAAAATGACCTTGGACACTTAGTCTATTTCTGCCCTCAATGCAAACAAGAGTGACTTTCAAGGATGTTGATGATCTCAGGTCACTTTAACAGGGATCCAGATTCTAGGAAATGGCTGTCCCTCTGGTGGTAAGACAGCCACCAGCAGCACCATGGGAAGAGAAGGGGAAATAAATCCCCATTTCTGAAGCATGTGTTACTACCAGCTGTGCTAAGCAGTTATTTAAGGCTCTTATGTGCTCGAACGGCACATTTTAAGATAAGTTAATAGTGGTTTCTAAGGGTCTGGAAACCTTTCACACTAGGAATGGTAGGGATTCCCTGGACTTTAGGTCAATGAACGGAAACTGGAATCTGAAACCTGTCCTGCAGAGGTACCATGTGAAGAGGGGTGGCGTGATTCTATCTTGCCCCAGAAGGCAGAACTAGCTAGCACGTGTGTGTAGACTGAAATGTTGTCTGGGCAACATTTCCAACAATGAGATTTCACTGCCTTCTATTATAATGAACTGGACATATTCAAGCCTCTCTTTGTCCAGGAATTAAGTGAAGGAATTTCTGCATCAATCAACTGGTGACCCAGAAGACTTGTCCTCACAGCTGGTTGCCCACCCAACCTACACCTCTCCCTGCCCACCCCTCTTCCTTGCCTGCCATCCGAGTCCCCCAGAACACGACTACAGAGTCTGAAAAGGCAGGGCGGCTTCAGCCTCCCATACACCCAGGGCACAGACAAGGGACTGAGCCCTGACCGATGAGACTGGGGGAAGTGAGCCAACGTCTTCCAGGAAACATATTTCTCCCTGATTAAAAAAAAAGAAAGAAAGAAAAGAAAAATAAGGAAAGAAAAACTGCCCTTACTGCCCATAAAGCAGGTTACGCAAGGATGTTATGCCCAGTGCTGCACCCGCACTTTGGGGGCCGTGGGAAATCATGCCCCGCTGAGGAAGGCAGAGACAAAGGGGCAGGATGCTGAAGGACCACCCCGATAAAACTGCCCTACCTCACTTCCTGCACCATGAGATAATCAGTGAGCTCATTAAGTCACTTGGGGCACAGTCTTCTGTTTCTTGAAACAGAATATGCCTAAACACAAGATGGCATGTTCAAGATCCTGTAGTTATGCACTGCAATTCTGTGTTTTATAATGAGAAATATATATTTGGTCTTAGACTCATTTCTGGTTCAGAGCTCCTTAATCCCTTTCAATTTCCTAAGTGATGAGAGCAACCAAGTTATCATTTTTATGTGAATGAGGTGACTTTGAGACGCCACCTAAGGATGGGAGCTGGTTGCCAGGAGACCCAACCTTGAGATCAGAGGTTGGAACTTTCAGTCCTGCCCCCAACCCTGACCTCTGGGGAGGGGAGAGGGACTGGGAGTTGAATCAGTCACCAATGACCAAAGATTTTGTCAGCCATGCCTAGGTAATGAAGCTTCCAGAACAACCCAAAAGGACAGGATCCAGAGAGCTTCCAGATTGGTGAGCAGGTGGAGGGGCTGGTGGAGTGGCCTCCTGGAGAGGGCGTGGAGGCTAAGTGCTCTCTCCCTGGCCCTGTGCATCTCTTCCACCTGGAGGCTCCTGGGTTATACCCTTTAATAATAAACCAGTGATCCAGTAAGTAAAATGTTTCTCTGAGTTCTGTGAGCCACTCTAGAAAATTAATCACACCCAAAGAGGTCTTGGGAACAGCCAATTTATAGCCAGTGGGTTAGAAGCACAAGTAACAGTTTGTAGGAGTGAACCCTTAACCTATGGAATGTGATGCTGTGTCCCAGGGGATACCGTCACAATTGAGGTGAACCGTAGGATACCCAGCTGGTGTTCCATAAATTACTAGTTGGTGTGGAGAAGCTCCTTACCCCCCCTCCACCTACACTGGAATCGGTACCAAAGTCTATATATACACCCTAGTTTTTTACAACCTTCTCTGCTTCCAAATGCACAAAGTCAGCACTGGAGAGACACACTGCCAGATAAACCTTGCAGAATATAAACACTCAGGAAATGAAAGGTCTATGACAATATTAACATCAAAAGCATCTCTGTCTTCTGCCTTGGCTCCAAAAGTAACAGTTCCACAGAGGCACACTGGTCCTGCAAGAAGATGCTATTAGGAGACCACACAGCCCTACCATCAAAATGAAAATCATCTGGTAAAATTGGAGACATGCTTTGCCTGACAAAAGCCAAATTGGGGAAATCATATCATTTTATTCAGGCAAAACTAATTGCCCATTTACCCAAGCACTGGGATTCTACTGTAAAAAGGAGAGAATAATCACATTACTCAAGGGCTGTTCGGAAGGTTAGCTGCTATTGTGCATGTGAGGTACGGTGCCTGCGACAGTGTATGGCTTAACAGAGTAGCTGACATTAGTAAAAGCTCAATGTGTGCCAGGCGTGATTATTCCTCTTATAAAGATCCCAAGTTTATTTTGAATCAGTAAAATGAAAAGGTATTTTCTGCCAAAGATGAATCCTCAAGCCAAACACAAAAATCTGTTAATGAATCTAGAAAAAGGAATTAACAAAGGAAGAAAGAGAATATGAAAAGAGAATGGAGGCTGAAAAATGAAGAAAAAAAGACTAATTACTCCCCTGAATTTAGTGTTTCTTAACTGCGAGAACAAAACGGAGAGTCACAGACAACAAGGAGATCTATCTAAAGCAATATTGTCAGAATCATGATAGTAAAAGAAACAGATAGTAAAAGAACAGATGAGGAATCGTGGACGATCATATCCTCCCAAGGAAGGAAAAAGGATTCCAGCACCCGCTTCTGGTTGAACACATGTAACAGGCGCCATCCGAGACAAGGTGGATGCTTAGGCAGTGGGAAGCAGAATATTAGAAGAGTCAGGGACAGGGCGTGGTTCAGTAGTTGAATTTCCATAACAATAACTATGTCTAACTTTGCATATGATTAGTGATTCGATCAAACTCAGAACCGAGTACAAAAATACATTGTGTGCGGTATTGGGTTTGGAAAATTTCTCTGTCTATTCTCACTTTTTCTTAGCTTCCATGTCCATGGGGATCTGTCTCTTCTTTGGAGGCGGAGGAGGAGGCAGTTCTTGCTTAGACCTTTTCGCGGTCACTTGTTCTCTTATGTGCACAGTCTCCAAAAGATCCTTCTGAGGAATCTGGGACATCCCCAGCTTTCCTACAGCCTGCGTCACCTGAAATAAAATCACCCGAAGTTTTAACATTTTCTTATAGCTGTATTGAGATTTAGTGCATGTGTCAGAAAATTCTTCCTTCAACCATATACAATTCAATGGTTATTAGCGTATTCACAGAGCTATGCAGGCATGTCCACTTTCTGATTCCAGAACAATTTTCTCATGTCAGAAAGAACAGCTGTACCCATTAACAGTCACTTCCCATCCTCCTCTCCACCTTGGCTCCTGGCAATGACTAATTTACCTTCTGTCTCTATGAATTTGGCTATTCTGGACAGTTCCTACAGACAGAATCACGGTGCCTACAATCTTGTTACTGGCGCCTTTTACTTGCATAATGTTTTCAAGGTTCATCCATGTCATAGCAGGTGTCAGTACTTCCTTTTTTATCACCAAAAAAATTCCGCTGTATGGATATACCACCTTTTGTTTCTCCATCCATCAATGGGCATTTGAGCTGTTTCGCTTCTTGTCTATTATGAATAATGCTGCTATGAACATGCATGCTCACCAAAGTTTCCTTTTTGATCAATGCGCTAAAATATTTTTAAATGAATAAGGTTTAAAGATCATTTAATGGATTCACATTTGTTACCAGTCACCAAGGGTTACATGACTACATATTAATCAGTTTTGGTTTTGAAGGTCTATTAAAATTCACTTTAGAAAACTAAAGATCATCATATGTCAATTCTTCAAGTTTATAGTAAACCAGGAATAAGGAACCAACGCTTTTATTTCATAAAAACTAAAACTAACCTGAACATTTAATTTCTATTCAATGGCTCAACACACTGTTGAAAGCAAAAGGTACCTGGTTGGAGGAATCTTCTAGTCTCTGAACAAGAGAATCCCATCTCTGAGTCAGTTCCTCGGAGTCACTGCTGATCTTCTTGAATGCCTTAGGGTTATCAAGTAACTGGCCCACATCCTGGCCAATCTCACTCAGCTGGTCCAGCACTTGACGCTTCATTTCCATGTCTTCCTTCAAAATCTAGTATTTCAGATATGTGTTAGATGACTCCCTTTTAATAGGACTTTATCTTCCATTCCCCAGTCAGGAAATGTAAACATGTATATTTTACAGTAAAATGTGCCCTTGCAATTCTCTAATGCTGAAACATAAGACTCCTGGTTCTAGATCATTCCATGGCAGCATTTCATCGCTATAAAACACTAACATATCATAGGCTTACAAGACAGATGCTGACAAAAGCATTACTCACAGCCAGTCGCCGAACACTGACACTTAGTTCCTTTTGGTCTCGGAAGTTGCTCGTCTGGACTTTATTTAAAGCCTCTTCTTTTTCGGTCAGCCAAGCTTTCAACAAACACTGCAAATAATCACAAAAGTTAGAAATATGTTTGGGAATCATTTGGGAAGTCGATTCATTCCAGTTTCCAAATCTCTAACGTTTCTATCATTAGAGGCTTCACCCTTATCTTCGATAAGAAGGACTTCAAACACCTGAGCGTGAGGCATGAATGATACATCTCTTAAAAAGAGAAAATATATCTCTTTTTAAGACATCATTTCTCAGATTTGCAACAGATCAACCTGAAGTTAGCCCCACACCTGAATAGGTAAACCTAATTCTCAGGAAGGTAGGTAAATCTAAAAGGCTATTCAAGTCTCCAAAAAGAATCCCATTATAACACTCGGGAAGCAGAAGGAATCTCAGACATTGTACTGTCTCAGCTCCTCATTTTAAGGAGGAAGGAGAGAGAAGCCAAGTTATATGTCCAAGATCTCTTGGCTAGTTCGCAGAAGAGCCAGATCAAAGACCGACACTCCAAAGCTAATGGTTTTTCCACAGCATCATGCAGGAAAACCACACTAATGCTCCAGGTTCAATAGCAATTATGGTTAGGGGAGAAAGTCTGAGGATAGTCCAAGGCCAGTACAAAGATATTCAAACTTCATTGGCCAACAATGTATGTTTTTGTAGGCAGAAGTAGAGAGAGAAACTTGAAGCAGGGTTGGAAAACAACAGGCTACATTGAGGTAATTCTTCCCGAAATGAGTGTCGACCACAGAAACCCTTTTCTATAGAATGGAAGCTGGGGGATCTTGGTTCTTGTTTGCCATGGAATCAGTTCTTTCTCTAACTGTTTTTTATCAGTGAATTTAATGACTATCCCCCCCCCCCTGCAGCCCACCAGCACACCCACGAGATGAAGACTAGCAACATGAGAGACAAATGTGGGTCCTGTCCTTGGTGTGGTAAGGGCAGTAAGACATGCACAGGAATCTCCGGCACACGATACAAAGTGCGGCCACCACGCACGAGGTTACTTCCAGTTTAGAGACAGGGGGAGCGGGAGGAGGTTTGTAGATGACTTCGTGGTTCTGGATGGCTGAAGAGAATTTAAAAATAAAACACTCTAAAGGCATTCCATGGCAAATCCTTAAACAAGAACACAAAGGCTAGAAACAAATGAAATACATTCAGTCTTTCAAATGACAAAAACGAAAACCAGGACAAATCTACACGGTGCCAGGCACTGGGATAGGCAGGGAAAAGAACCAGCTCTGTTCCTGTGGCATGGGTAGCCTGGGAACCAAACCGGGAATTCAGGGTTCCGGTACTGGGTACATGAAAGTAGAGAGGGAAAATCGAGATTGGAAAGGTAAGCAGGAGTCCCTTCCAGAATACCCTCCATGCCACACATAAATTGGCCTATGCTACAGGAGGTTGGAACTGATTTTCAGAGTCTGTTTTGACTCTTAAAAGCCTCTGCAACTGCGTGCACAATAACCCCTTGAAAGACTTTCTAATTCAGATACAGGTGATTGGGCCTCACTCCCTGCAACATCAAATTGTCTCTATGCTGAGTCCCTCACGTTGGCGTCAGTTCTCCATTTTCATAGATTCTTCCTTCCGTATCACTAGCAGAAAGCCATTCAAAGGTGAGTGTTAAACTTAAAATATTGGCCAAAATACTACTTCCCCCCTACTTTTAAATATTTTTATTTACCAAAGTAAAATTCTTTCCAAATTTTAAATTATTTTGCTCAGCAGAAGAGTAACACGATGGTCTTCTCTGGCAATCACCGTCTCCTACTGTCATTGTTAAGGTAAAATTGTGCCTGTTTGCTATTACGCTGTGGCATAATTACAAGGGTCTAAGTAACTGTAAGTATTTGTAAAGTGAATTGTAAATGTTTCAGGAATCAGAATCGGGGCCATTGTGTGATTCTTAATAGGAAGACGGTGACCGGTGACTGGGGACAGGGAGTAGTGATGAACAATTTATAATGGGACGGATTTTGCACCCCACTTTTTAAGATGTTATGTCTGTGCCATATTTGGTAAACCACAAAACATCCTACATTCCTTTTTATCACCTGAAAATAATGTAGTTTCTTTTCGTGGGTGGAAATGAAATGCATTTTAAAAGCATCCAAATGGACATCCAAGTGCATTTAAAAGCATCCAAATGGACACCAAATGCACAGTGGGAATGGAGTATCTGCTTATTTTCTAAACCACAAGAATTTGGTGTTTTCAGAGAGAAGTTTTGTTTATTTGCATTCTGTTTTGATGGTTGCTTTTTTGGAAGAATGGAGGTGGGCAAAGGGCCACCCCTCCAACTGAAAACTTAAGGTGACATATTTGCGCTACAGGTTCATTTACTACAGCAATCCTTAGTGGGAAAAATACACTATTAACAAAATGTTAAATCAATCGTTCTGCTAAATAATGTTTTCTAGTTAATTTCAGTAGTTATTCTGTTTAAAAATCAATTAAAATTCTTGTGACTTACAGGTCCCAAAGTATTGTGTGTATTCATTTCGTCATTATTTATTGAGCGTAAGCTCTATATGCTAGGCACCATGCGGATACCCGTTCAAACACATTACCCACCACAAATGCAATGAAATTATGATGTGGAGCAAACCCTGAAAGTAGCATAACTAAACACTAACATTCTGAATAGTAAACACAGCTGTGACAATGGAGCCATATAACACAATCTCTATGAAAAATCTTCATGCAAAATGGATACAAATCTGACTTGAAACATAACGAATAATTATTTGTAAATGTCCCTGTAGAAGACAAGTAAAGAAGACTTTGATCTAATGCCACAATTAAAGATAAGTTACCTTCCACCACCTACCATGACCATTCTGGGCGACAGTTCCGTACCTGTTCTTCCAATAACTCCTGCCACAGCATGTTGACCTCCTGTAACCTGCTCCAGCGCTCCTCGGTCCATCGGCACACGGCTGTCCAGCGCTCCCCAAGTTTCTAGTAAAGGGGGAACCACCCTTTGTCAACCGAGCCTTACGGGAAGTTATCACAATCCTGAAACAAATTCTTGACATCTGTTGTTTTCTATTACGGAGTAGCAATGTATTAAAAATATATTTTTTATAAAAGTTGCTTTAAAATAATATAAATGAGTCCTATAATTGTAGAGATGAGAAAAATTAATTTCCATAGGAAGTAACTGATCATTTCACATTACACAGCTGAAAGGTAGTACAACCCGAACTCTATCCTGTAATTTTCAGCGCCAAATTCCTGCTCTTTCCATTTTATGGTTTTTATTTGAGAATTTAACATTTTTATTTTTTATTTAATCTTTATTGTATTTTTTATCACCAGTTAGTCCCCTTATACCTCCTTCCCCCCAGCAATCACGACACTGTTTTCCATGTCCTTGAGTCATTTTTCCTGAGAATGTAACATTTTTATATACATCTTGAAAATAGAGCAAACATCTACTTTTTGGGCTTCAATTTGTTTCAGGCTATAATTATCTTTAAAAGAAAATTCAGTGCATCAATAATTTCTTAACCATCTTTTATATGACAAGAAAATTTCCATCTGTAGTACAAAAATTATGAAAATTTAACCTTATAAAAACTATGTGTTGAATGAGAGAATTCCTATTAAATATACTTAATTGATTTTTTCTATATACATTGCAACAGAATATTTAGATGTATTGGCAATACTAAATAAATAAACTTGATTGCTTTTTTTAAAAAATCATTTTTCATGATGACTTTCTCAACAAATTATTTTATTACCATTTTATAAATAATGATTAACAAATACTCAGTTTTATTTGTACATTACTTACATATGAACAGGAATTATTTAATTCATGTTATCTTATTTTGATATTCAATACCACAGAAAGCTTTGCACAGTGCAAAGGGCGGGAAACCGAGAGCCGGAGGCAGGTCTCAGCAGGACAACTTATTTAACTCTCACAGGCATCACGTCCCCTCCCTGCACTTCAGTGACTTCTCTGTGGACTAAGCCAGACAGGGACGCCTACCTCTCAGGTCACTGTAATAACTAAGGGCTTCTGCACCAAAGTCTCAGAACTACTGGCCAACTTTAAATGATGATACAAAAGAGAAAGGATTCCATGTGATAAAATTATAGCCTGAAAGGTTCCGAAAATCATAAACTGGCAGCAACATCATAAGACATAATGCCAGTATATTCCAACGAAATACCAATAAATCTCTTTATAAAGACTTAACACTATAACCTTTGTGCAAAAGGAAGCAATTTGTTAGGGTTCCCAAAACTGCTGTTGGAATTCACACACTGATCCACCAAATAAACAGGGATATTAAATCCTAAACAGCTGAAATTCTCAAACTTTAACATGCATGGGACACTCTTTAAAAGTACACATCCCTGAGCCCCATTCCCAAGAATTCAGGTCTGCATGGAGGCCAGGAATCCACATTTTAACAAATTCCTCAAGTGATTGTGAGTAAGAAGCCTGTGGACCACGTTTCCCAGTCTCGTCACTACTACACAAAAGGAAGCGATGACCTCAAACTGCTCTGCCCACTCACCCCAAGGACTGATGCAAAGGAATGATGCCGAGGTGGTCCTGTAACCCACAGGCTGTGGCACCCAACTGGGGGGTACGACCTAAAGGAGGTTCTTCTACTCTTCTAAATAAACAGTGAGATGGGATATAGAGTAAGGGCAACATGTAGTTGGGTCTCAGGTCTCCTGGGACTACCCTTCTTCTCAGGGCCCTTACCTGTAACTGATCTTCTAGAACCGCCGTGGTGCTCTCCCCACTGCTTTCGTCCACAATCACCACCATGTGAGTTAATGAATTTACCTTCACCTGTTCAGCCTCAAGATCGTTTTGCAAACTCTAAAGAAAAAATCAAGATGTACATTATTTCTACTCCTTCGCATTGACCTATTTAAAAGTCCACTAGGTTGTCAATAGCAATTAAGGATCTTTAATGAAGCATCATGTTTAAATTTCCAATCATTACCTTAAGTGTTCTCTACTAATGAAACAGGCCCGTTATATATCTTTATGTTTCATTATGAACCAAAGCAGTTTGAAAATGCTATGTCATAACAGATTGCAAATGGGATGTCATTACTGTTATTCCAAATTCTGGGGGGGAAAAATAACGTAGCATAAGTGAGTCGAATGTCTTACACTAGGAATTGAGATAAGAATGTAGGATTGATAAATCAAAACAAGTCCTGAATTTAACTCCACAAGGTCATTTTCTCTAGGGCAGCGTGGCTTAAAGTGAGAGGTAAGTGGATGCTATTTGATAGTCAGAAGCTATTCTGATTAACCACCCAGGAAAGCCACTGAGGATGTACAGATGACTTCCATTGTCACCTCTTCAACAGGAAGACCACGGCAGGTGCTAAGACATACGTATACAGGTAGGTTGTTTCAACACTACCAAGAATGTTGTCAAATGCCTCTTGAGTTGTGTTTAAAGTATCACTAAAGCTTTATTTATCAATTATCCAGATACTTCAATGAAAAATCAGATTATTCAAATACCTTGCCAAGAAACTATTTGTTTTACCTTTCCCTGACTATGAAAAGGAATCTCCTGAAGTTGTGAGCAAGGTAACATATCTACCAAATTTCGATTCTTCACCCAGTGCCCAGTACTTTCCTAGGTCAGAGAAGAAGCACCAGCTTTCCTTACAGGACTAGGCTCAGATAAATCTGAGGGTTTGCTTCTCTACCCACACATGGTATCAACACCCACACACCAGGGCTCTTAACCACTTAGAGGTCCAAAACAGCACTTGAGAGTCTCATGAAAGCTACGTACTTTCCTAAGAAAACTATCCACATCCAAATGAAGTTTCACCTGTGCACTCATCCCAGAAAAGCCACACCCCCAGGAACTGCACCCTCTAAGCTGCTGAATAACAGAGGACACTGAAGAAGTGTCCCACCTCTGCACTAATGACAGAAGCCCCAGAGAACGCTAAGTGCTGCTTTTTCATATTTGATAAAGGTATAAAAGAAATATGAGCCAGATTTACTTTGTGATCTTCCAGCAGCTTTTGTAGGGATTTTAAATCATCCTCCAGGGGGCAAGTTTCCATCTTCTGAATGCGTTCTTCCGTGAGTGTTAACCAGGCAGAGAGCTGCTGCAGCTGCTGCTTCTGCAATTCCATCAGCACGTCATGCAGCCTGTCCAGAGAGGGACCCAGCGTTATTCCCACTTGCTTTTCCTCGTTGTAAAGGCAAGTGTGCACTCTAGGCAGCACAGAAATGGGGCAAGGAAATGCACTCCTGTCCAACCATTTAATGCAGCGCTGAGTCTTTAAATATAGAAACAAGCAAAACAGAAACTTTCATCTTCTTCCTAAATGGAATCCATTAAATGCAGTAAAGAATGCAAATAACAGCACCCACCATCCATATCAGAATCATTGTTTCTTCAATCAGGAATTCCTGCGTATTAAGTAGGTGAAAATTGCAGTGGATTGCAGTTTGCTCCTTAATACACAAAGCAGGAAATCAAATGAACCGTGGGGTGGCAGGGGAGGGAAAGGGACTTTTTATAAATGTTACAAAACTGAATTGTAGATAAATACTACACAATCCTGTCTTCCTATTGAGTTCACGGTTAGCCAATTTTAATCCTACAAATTGATAACTGTCCATATGAAATGTTTTTTTCTTTTTCCTAATTTCTATACTCCAACTTTTACCTCTTAATTTGGTTAACACATCAAAAGAGAAACAAAAATCATGCAAAACTCCAGCACCATTACACAAAGAGTTCACGCTGACAAAGCATGTTCTGTAATTATCTTGCTTTCAGGGACAAGCCGACTTTTACTCCAGCTAAACTAGACACCGCACTGGAGGGCACACAGTGCCCCACCTCTGCTTCCACTCACCGGGACTGCCTGTCCATGCTCTCCACCCTCAGGGCCTCCCATCTAGCATTCAGCAGGGTCATCTGCTCCTGGATTTCAAACTCCTCCTCATCTGACAAGGTCCCTTGTGTGATCAGCTGGTTTCCCGCCTGCAGGACACTCCCCACACTGCTCTGGTGCGCAGTCAGCTCCATCATGAAAGCCTGGAGAGGTACGTCGTTACAATTTGTGAGCCACTCATGGAAAAATAATAAAAAAATAATTATCAATGCTTAAATATCAAAGCTGCAGAAAAAGGCAGCCATGTAAACTATAAGTAAAGTAGACTTCGACCCAATGTTGAATACAGGAAAGAAGCAGCTGGCCTAAGTGAAAAGGGGAAGAGATCAAAGAGGACAATATTACATCTGATGATAGCAACTATTTTTAAGTAAATGCCAATTATGAAACTGATAGATGGTGAACGTGGAATTAAGTGAAAATAAGTAAAACAACATGCTCACTCAAGGGGAACTGCTTAAAGAATAGGAGAACTTTTATTATTTTCAAACCTAAACAGCAAATGAGACCTGTCAATTAACATACCAGCACACACAAAAAAACCTACTTAATCAAAAAGAAATGTCCATATAATCATTCACTACAGTGTAATATACCTAATATAACCTCAAAATAGTAGGAAATTTTCATTATATAAAATTATACATGAACACTGGAGACTTGCTTAATCATGCAATAAATAAAAATAATCACTTCCTGGGGAACATTCCAAATCTAAAGCCTTGGTGTATTGATTAGCCACTCTGTGTTTTTACTATAACAGTACACTTCAGAAACTAGCGGTACTATGCATTGATTTCTGTCGGCGGCTCCACAGAATGTACAAGTTACAATTAAGATTAAAACCTGAAATCTAATTCCAATGCACAGTTAAGCACCACACCAACTTTATACTAAAGCCCCATTTAACTATCACAAGTCCTAAAATATGCCATGACCTTTCTGTGGAGCAGAACTCAGTAAACATACATATCAGGGTACACCCCCTGCTAAGGCACAGGCACCTTAGCAGACAGAGTTCACATCAACGACAGATTATTTACTTCGTGGGTGGCAAACTGGTCTTTGACTTCTTCCACGTCATCAGAGATCTCATCCTGCTCCTGGAACGTGTCCTCAGCAGAAAGCAACCAGGTCAGCACGTCCTCCAGGGCTGTCTGATAGCTGTCCAGATCCATGTCGACCTCGGTGACGGTGCTGGGTGTCTCTGCCCGGGGTCTCTCGTGCTCCTGCTCGGGTGCTGGGCTCTAGGAAAACAAAGCCAAGAGAAAACCCACAAGTGTCGTGAAGACAAGAACGTGTTCAACAGAGACACACTATGGAGAATGCTCGGGTAGAAAGGACCCACTGTGCCTTAGGCAGCCAGCCAGCTCTCAGGAGCCGGGTGCGCCAGGCCGGGAGCTGTGGAAAAGCGTTAATGAAGTGCACTGGGATGGCAGAGTACAGAAGCAGCATGCACACGCGCACCCTGAGCTCGTGGGGATCCTGGCACAGTCAGGAAGAGACGAGTAACCCACATGAATCACTTCTGAACAAAAATTAAATGGCTAATAGCAAAATTATAAATTCCATGGTTCCAACAAGAGATGCTATTTGAGTTCAGCAATGGCTAAAATAGGAAAGTTTCACAGAGGATCATGTTGGGCCTTAAAGGATAAATATAAGTTAAGGAAAAAGAGACAAAGATTAGAACTCTGCTTTGACCCTAGTTAAACTGCTTTTGCTGAAATGCATTTTTGCTGAAAGGCGGCCACACATACAGGCTGCTGATGCTATTTTCTGGGGGCGGTTACCCTCTAGTTTCATTGCTGGGCTTTTTTTTTTTTAAAGCCCATGGGAATAAATTTATCTCAATGGAATATTTTCTTATATACTTTAGAATCTTATAATCAAATAAACTCTCTAAAATGTCCCTACAGCGTATCTCCACTGAACTGCCTCTCATCCACGATGTTTACGAATCTCAAACACACCGAACTGGGTCCAGGACAACATAAGAAACGCCCCTGTATTTAACAACTCATTACCGTTCCTTTCAGATGTGATACTGGTCCCCACCACTCAGCTGAAAAGGCTTTTGCCAATGCCACCAATAACCTTCCCATGGGCAAATCCACTTTTCTAGCATCATCCTAAGGGTGACCGCGTAATTAGCCGATCAGGCAGAACAGTTTTATAAGAGCAGAGCTAGGGCAACACAGAGAATCCAGAACCACTCCAAACAGACCAGACGCGGTCCCCCTCTTCCTTGCAGAAGCCCCCAGCAGCACTCCATGTGGCTGACACGCCCCGCCCTCGTGAAGCCCTCCTTCCCCTGCTTCAGGGACAACACTTCGGTTTTCCTCCTGGTTCAGTAGCCAACCTGTAAGTAATGAATCTCCTCCAAGTTAAGGAGGCCCTTTTTTCTTCTCTCTGTGTACTCGGTCTGAGTGGTTTCATTCATTCCCATTGGATTTAAAGAACCACCTATATCCCGCAGACATTTGCCTTTAAGTATCTGACCCCAAACTCCAAACGTTTGTGTCCAGCTACATGAACATCTTCACTTCAATGTCTCAAAGGCTTATCAACCATGGCTACATCTACCCTTTACTTTTTCCCCAAACTTATTCTCCCCCAGGCTTTCATATTTCAGTAAATGGCTCCTTCATGTATTTAAGTCCTCCAGCTAAGAACCCGGGAGCCAGCCGCGGTTTCTCAAATCTTTCTTTCACCTTTCACATCTAATATGTAGGGAATTCCTACCTTCAAAATGTACCTCCAAGCCATCCAGACCACAAGCACCACCGTCTGTCCTCAGGACCGCAGCCTGCTAACCTGCTCACCGCCATCTCCTTCCCGTAGCTGCCTGCTCTCCCACCTCTACAACCCACCTCTCACTCGGCCGCCAGAACGATCTCTGGAACATGTAATCACAGCACAAGACTTCCCCACTTAAAATCCTTCACCGCTTTCCCACTGCTATAAGATACAATGTAAAATTCTTAACATAGTTTACAAAACTACTGTCACAGCAGGAAACTGAATGAGTGAGTGTGTAATAAGCGTGTGCAGGGTTGGATTTGAATAAGTTAATCAGGGAAGCCTTCTCTGAAAAAGTTCCATTGAAAGTGAGGGGAGACTGGAAGCTTGCCCTGCAAACAGTGGGTGGAAGAGCATTGCACAGAGAGAAACCCACATGTACAGGAATCTGGGGGGAGGAGAGGGAGAAGCCCACCATGACTGCAGAGCAGTGCCTGAGATGCACTTGGGAGGTAGGCTGGGCATTGTAAACGACAAGAGAAGATGCAATCTTTAGTTAGCGTGATGGCTGGAACAGAAAGAAAACACACACCAGAGACATTCTAGAGGAAGAATCCAACAGACCCAGCAAACCGTATGCAGGAGTTTAAAAGAAATGAATCCGTGAGCACACACAGGAAGCTCTGGGTAATTAGGAGACCGAGGCTGCCAAAGACAGAGAAGGGAAAATGAAGTAAATTCTGGGCCTCAAATTCTGCAACCGTGGAACCAAAATAGCCCTGGAGAGCTTCTAGTACCAAACCTCTATCTCTAAAGAGGATATCCGAGAACCAGGAACCAAGTGAGGGACCAGCCCAAGGTGGCTGGGGCAAGCACTGGGATCTGCCTAGGTGGGAGAAGACGGGCTGGAAGGCGTTACCTAAGTGCAAATGTCCAGAAGTTATTAATTTAAACACAAGAGGAGACTTTCAATTGGGACATTGATTTAAGGAGAAATGGAAGAACTATTTGCTGACCACCTAATGCTCTACAGCACATTTGTAGAAAGAGGGAGAAAGGCTGGCTATGAGCGTTCATTGCAAAGTATCAGATGGCAAGCTCTGTCAAAGAGCAGATGATTAAAACTGGACCACTCTTTACTTCTTCGATTAGCTTAATTCAATCTCTAAGGCACTAATGAAAGCATGCAAATGAAGAGGTTAATGTTAATAATACGCTTGTTCTTAGTCAAACAGCAAACGGCTTCTGCAATTCTTATCATGCCACCCCGAGCTCTAAACGGAAGTGATCATTTTATCTACGCAACACGAAAAGCAAATGAAATCTCCTTCCATTTTCAGATAGAATGGCCTTTAGAAGTGAAATACCCCAGCTTTCTAACAAAAAGCTTTCTTATGGGAGCCCAACCCCATAAGAAATTACTCAAACCAAAATGCAACTTCAGAAGATTATCTGAGCCATGCAAAAGGTTACATCATTAACGAAGGATAATAACTGCACCACCAAAGACAAACGCTTCTCAGCATTTTTTTTCAGTCAATTATAAAGAATTACAGCTATTCCTCAGGATCATTGATTTTTCAAAACTACTAAGAGGAGCCCTAGGTTCACAATCTGGCCCCATCTCTTGCTTCTTTTCCTCAATAAGTTGGTTCTTTTCCTATAAATCATGCTGTTTTTGAAATGAAGAAATTAAAAGGATTGGTACCTACTACACAAAAAAATCAGAAATGAGTTCTCTGAACCTTGGAAAAGGAAAAGTAGATACTATGCCAATTCAAGACCATTATCATCACTATATGAGATGTTTATCAATATGTTTAACTAACATGTTGAAAAAGATCTTGTTGAGAGAGAATGAACAGCAACACCAAGACCCACTGAGAAGGAGAAATTACACTGATGACAGCTGCTGCTTATGGAGGGCTTATCGATATTATTTTAGACACTTTGAGTTCATTATCTTCATGAAGTGGGTGGTTTTATCCAGATGTTACAGATAAAACTGCGGTTGAGAGGGTAAGGAAGCAACCCAAATCAAGGAGGAACAGGAACAAACTAGAAGTGTCAAAGCCCATGCTTTCTGCCTCTCTAAAGTGTATTTCTTAGCACTTTGAAATTCATGTGTAGCTCTTCATTGCTGAAAGGTTGGACCACATGACTTTTAAAGTCCCACCCAACTGTTAAGACTCTCCCATCTTATGAATTAAGGGGGACTGGTGAGATTAAATCAGAGTAAAATAACATACAGAGTAATTCAAGGCAGGATAATTCAGGGAGAAAAATTCATGACTTTATTTATATCTCTTGGGGGGAGGGGAGGAAACTCATTTACATCCTAATGAATAAAATCATTTCAAGCCTTTAAGTGAAAAACCAACCACATAACATATTGTCAATTATTCTTCCTAAACAAAAAGGAAAATAAAGTTTGTATTTTGACAGTCTTTGTGAAAACGTAACAGTAAAAATCCTTTTGTTAGAGGCAAAAAAAACAAAGGAAAATTAGCCCTTAGAACAAGGCTAGGCTGACATGAGAAAAACCCTGTCAAAACAATAGTGACGGAAGAAGGAGACCAAATGACAGGAGAACACTGGTTGCATGTCACACAGCAGCGTGTTCACAGCCCCGGACCCCTCACTGTGTGACGTAACATATCTCCTTCTTAAGAGATCAGCTGAGTTGCAGTTTTTCCATCACAAGCATGTGACATGGGACAGCATGCTGACTGATAAACCGAACTTTTGAGGCTTGTGTAAGCGGACAAACCAAGGTGTTCCCAGACAAGAACAAAATCCCCTAACAGTGTTTTCATCTAGTGCCTACGACAAAACAAGTATGGCAAGGCCAACATTTCAGTGGAAATGGACCTGTACCTGCATATTGATATCTCCTTCTTCACACTCTTTCTTGTATTTCCTCGGGAGAGTCTCTACCTCGCGGACAGCATCTATGGTGACTTGCTGAGGTAGCACCTCAAACAAAGATGTTAAATACATAATTATGGATTTCTTGTCAGGAAGCTGAACAGCAACATCTGAAAGTGGGAGAAAACAAAGACCAGCTAAAGGAGATGTCCAAAATATGGGAACTGCTCGACAGTGGATATAAAATAACTGCCCTGGGTGCCCGTAAACAGTACAGTGATACAATCTCTGCAATACAGTCAGTCTCCATTTCAAAAAATAACCAGTGGGACAAAGGCTAAGACAGTTTCTCATTTTTATTCCGTATCCCATTTCTTAAAATTCACTCCTAAAAGCTTCATCCAAATGCTCAAAGATAAGCTACCATTTAAGATAATGACAGGTTTTATTCACATTATGAAAAGAAGTCTAGAATTCAACTTTGCAACATTTGTAACTGAAGTTTTCATATCATATATAAGAAGCTTATATTAAAATGTATTTAAATAAAATAAACCAAATACTGGATTGTTTGTCTAATAATTACGTTCTCCTAAAATGTGAAATCTCACGCTGTATCAAATAACTATTCTCCAATGATGTAATTAAATTTCCTGCTAAAGGATCCCACAAATTGTTAAGTACAAAAGTACAAATGACTTTGCAATTAAATAACTTGCACCATGTCTCAAAAGTAAGAACACTACTCAATTCTCATTATTCGTTCTTAAAAAAATTTTAAGAAAACACTGCTCTTTACGTATCCAAAATTATAAAGCAAAAGTCAAGGTTGAAATTAAACACTGAGCCATACCTTCCGGATCTAAGAGCTTTTCAATTCCCAAGTAAGTCTGAGCCTTGCTGAAGGCATGTTCAAGTCTCTCAATTGGGGACATTTTGACAACTCTGTCCCAGCTGAAGAGATCAGGTCTGAAAACACCACGCAAACAAAATGCAATGAAGATAAAACATGTGAAATGAAGTGGTCATCGTCATCATCTACAGCATTTCGGTTTTAGAGTTTTTTCTGTTTGAGTTTAAATTTAAAAGTTTAACTTTATATCCCAAAGACTTGTCAAATACATAATATTTTAAAGTAACTTATAAATAGGAAAACAACAGAGAAAACATGCTAAAGTTCTTCTACTAGTTAAAGATGCCTGTTAAATTTTCTGGAGTAACCACCAAAAGACTAGAAATGATATATACTTCCCAAATACTGAAGGGGGAAAAAGGGTAGGGAGAAACTATTAATATAAGAAAGAAAAAATACCGAAAAGAGAAATAAAAAGCTCAAAATAATTGGTAAAAAATGACAAATCGAACCTAAGTACATCAATTACCACAATTAATGTTAATGGACTGATTCTCTTATTGAACAACCAGGATTAGCCAAGTAGAAATTCCATCTTTAATCTATTCACAGGATAGATTAAAAAGAGGCCCGGAGAGAATTTTCCCCTAGTCGCCCCTCTCAATACTACTGTTGTCTAGTATTTCATTTCTGTCTGGATTTTCTTTTAATCCTGCAAACTGGACATTACTGTTGCTCCGACTTGCCCCAAAGTTGATCATCTTTTTTGCGCACTACCTGCTCCGGCAGCTTAGACACACCTGCCTTCTGGGACGTGCCTCCCCCGCACCCAGCCCAGTTCCCTGTCTGCCTCGTCTCCCATTGCTCCCCCACTCACGCCACTGTACCCACCGGCCTCCCCTCTCGACTGATATATTTTTCTTCAGGATGTTTGCCATTTCTTCATGCTATACAACTTACATTTTCTTTTTTTAATATCGTCTGCTCCCACTATTTGAACATAAACTCCATGAGAACAGGGATTTTTGCCTGTTTTGTTCTCTGCTATACACCCTGTGCCTAACACAGGGAAGGTCCTACATACATACTCGTTGAATCAACTAAGTAATCAATGGGAAAAAGTTTTGGCTTAAATTCAAGTTTTCTGACTACATATCTTAACCAACTAGGAACAGAGGGTAACTTCTCTAAACTGATAAAGTGAAAAAAAATATTGGGTATGGGAGTTCTTTAACCATATAGAAACTATATCAAAAAAGCTACAGCAAATGAGGTGAAACATTAAACCATCCCCTTCATTATCAAAACAAAATACTCTGTTCACTATTCCCAATTCAAATCAATATTGTATTGAAGGACAAGGCACAGATGAGGGGGAAAGAAATGAGAGAGGAGGGGAGGGGAGGGGAGAGGAAAGAAGGGGAGGGAAGGGCAGGAAACTATTATTATAATTCATGGACAGTCTACAAAAAAATGTTTGTTACATCTACAGAAACAAACATAAAATTTGTAAAAATTTAACAAGTTTCTAGATCTAAGGTGTAGAAATGTCAATTATATTTTTATGTATCAGCAAAGAATATGCAGGAAACAAAACGAGCCAATAAATAATTTAAAATAGTAACAAACATGCAACAAATTTTGTCTTTCATGTTGAAATCCTTGATACATCTGAAATTTATCGGTGGGTATGGCGAGGTAAGGGTCCGATTCAGTCGTTTACATAAGGGCACCAGTTGTCCCATAGCATCTACTAATCTGTAGTGTCAGTTCAGCTGCATATCAGGGTGGAGCTATTTCCGAGCCCTTTACTCTGTTAGGTAGGAGTATGAAGCTGCCATTGTTATACTGTCTGGCAAAAACAGGCAAATACTAGGAATTTTGTGTAGCTCAGCCTACAATTATATTACTGTATTTATTTATAGTGCTACATAATTAATGTAGCTTCATAATTAGGTTTGGTTTCTGTTTGAGTAGTACAATACTTCAGCCTGGTTCTTCTTCACAAGGGCACTGGCTCTTCTTGGGCCTTTGGTTTTTCGTATAATTAGAATCTGTTTACAAGTTTCATGAAAAAAATCATTTTCTATATTTAACTGGGATTGCATTGAATTTATAGAACTTTCCTTTTGGAATAGGAATGAATACTAGCCCAAAACTTCGCATACATTACTGGTTGGTGCTCAGTGCGTGGGATTGAACTATGTGGATTATTTTACATTTTTTAACTTAAAAATATGTAGAAGGAAGCATGGACATTGCACTGTGCCTTCTACGTCCTACAGAATAAAGACCTGCTGAGTGGTTTTCTTCCATGATAGTTCTTTCCTTAACGTTCCAGTGGATGTGTGCAGAGAGGAGAGCAGGGGAGGGGGCTAGGGGCTTTAGGGAGCAGTAGCAAGGGAGGGTGGGCGGAGACACAAATTGGGAAAGCCCGCAGCTAAGTACAGCCGCGTCTCACTTGTGTCGGTGGAGCAGGGCGTTAAAGGCGAGCCCGTCTGTCCAGCTGGTGGTGAAGTTGAGGACGTTGACCTGGCTGTAGGGCCTGGTGGACTGGCGCACCCAGCTCAGCAGGATCTTCTCGCTGTTTGTCTGCTGCAAGTCTGACATGACATCCTTCATGACATCTTTCACCTGTGCCAGAGAAACCACGCCCGCCAACACGTAGCACCGTTAGTGCGGCCCAGTCCCTGAAGGAGGCCTGGCACAGGAATTAGCCACCATGGAACGGGCCACTGGCAACACCAGGAAGATAAGCGCCTTTGAAACAGTGGCCACGCTGAGGTACTAAGATAAATCCAGAGGTGATTTTTATCTCACCTTTATACATTGCCGCATTTTCTGTATCTTAAGCAATTATTTACACTGGTTTGGTTACAATAAACACTAGAACAAAGTACCTTTCCTGACTAGAATAAAGGACGAAATTTTACATTATTATTCCAAAGTAATACACGTGTAATGCTCCAAGAATGATGTGGGCATATCAAAAGGATACAAGAGCTGATTTAAAGGGAATTACACAGGCCAAATCTAGAATAATTTAAGCATCAAAATAATTGTAGCAAACAATTATAACCTATTAAATAAGTAAAAATCCGAGTGTACACTGAGTGTACAATGAATGAATGAAGGAATGAAGGAATGAAGTAGATAGATAAAAATAGACAAATAAACAGGAGACAAGGGAAGGCTCTTCCTTACAAGTAGAAAGCCGATTAATAATATGTAGAAGGAATGATGGCATTAGAAAATCCCTACTTGCCAAGCATCATAATAAGTGCTCAGGTAAGAATTATGAATGGGTCTCAAAACTAATGGACAAAGATCTGATACATAGCTGAATATTTATACAGCCCCAAAGTATATCTCACAAGATATTTTTCAATAATATACGGTAGTCATGTTACCATGGAGACACCACATTATCCGAAAGATGAAGTTAACCCTGCCAGAAAGAGCATGGCCAGAAAGTGCCTTCTGGGGCGGAGTGCTGAGAAGAACTCAACGCCACTTTTGTGGCAGTCCTGCCCAAATTAACAATCTGAATCTAATCAGGAAAAAATACCAGCCAGACACATGAAGCTACATTCTACAAAATAACTGTCCAGTACTCTTCAAAAACGTCGATATAAAGCACAAAGAAAGACTCAGAAACCGTTTCAGATTAAAGAAGATGAAAGAGAAATGTTAAATAAATTAGAAATATTAACGTTATAGTACACATTTTATATCATGGTAATATACTGTAGTTATGAATGAGAATTCTGTGTTTTCAGGAGAACAATTTGTTTGTGGAAAATACACACTGGAGTATTTATGCAAAGAGAAAAAGAGAGAGGAAACCATTGTTAACATTTGGGGGATCTGAGTCAACGGTGCCTGGGAATTCTTTGAGCTCTTCTTACAATGTTTTGATAAGTCTGAATTTTTTAAATTCAATATTTTAAAAAAGATACTTTCTTTTTTCTATGCCAGGAAAACAGAGCCAATTGTCAGTCTTCTCCATTCCAAATTGGTAAGAGTTGAACTGTGTCTCCCACAAAATTCCTGTGTTCAAGTCCTAACTCCCAGGACCTCATAATGTGTATGAACTTGGATGCAGGGTCTTCAAAGAGGCAATTAAGGTAAAGTGAGGTCATATGGGGGGACCCTCATCCCATGTGACGGGTGTCTTGGCAGAAGAAGAAAAGATTAGGACAGGGACACACACAGAGGGAGGCCACGTGGGGCAAAGGGAGACAGGGACCTTCCTTATACAAGCCAAGGAGAGAGGCTCCAGAAAAAAACCAGCCTTGCTGACACCTTGATGTCAGATTTGTAACCTCCAGAATTGTTGAGGCCGCCCAGTTTGCAGCACTTTGTGGTGGCAGCCCTAAGAAACTAACCCACAAATGATACATTTTAATTTCTATCAATGAGTGATTGAAAATTTCCCACCTGCCAGTGCAGAATGATGCTCCAAAGCAACCCCAGAGTCAGCTTGTGGTTCCCATCTACAATGTCAGTCCCTCCTATATTCACCAGATCCACCTAACAAAACAAATTTAAAAAAATGAAAAGGGTTAAGACAATTTCTCCACAGAAGCCTGGGGTGCTGTCTTAGCACATCTGGGCAGCAATACAAGGGAATAATAAGAGAAATTTCATTTTAGAGAATCAGGTAAACTTAAATCTCAAAACTCTATCAATTATACACTAGATCGATAATCAAAAAAAGCACAACTGTTCCTTCACTCACAGAAAAGGTTCAAAACTTCTCACAAGAAAAATGTTTTCAGAAATTAGTGGACGCCAACGCACAGAGCAGGTGGCCCGTTTCCACAACAAATAATCCCGACGGCCCAGAAGAACCCAGAAGCCACACGACACACTCACGCTGTTCTGGTGCAAAACCTGCAGCACTCTGTTGACATTGTTTAAAGCATGTACCCTCGTGGAACCGCGCTCCTTCGGCTGGAAAACAAAACGCAAAACCAAATGAGACGGTCCCTCCACACCCTGACGAAAACAGGGCAGGGAGACGGACAGAGGCCAGCAGCTCAGCATGGACAGCCCCTCTGTGCCAGGAGCTCTGGCTGGTGTCGCAGGTCACAGGGGGGCTAGTGGTGACAGAGTGAAAACTCCCGCATGACAGCATCTTCATGAAGTAGTTCCCTGGCTTGTCTGTGCACTGAGTTCTCCTAGGGAGCTTCCAAAAATGCCCCTGCCTCTGTCTACCCTACTCCCAAAGACGGTGACTTAGTGAGTCGGGGGTGTAGTCCAGGTTTGGAACTTTTAGAATTGCCTGGAGGTTCTAATGTGCAAACATGTCACGGGGACAAAGCCCTTTTGTCTAAATGGGTCTGGATGCAGGGAGATTTCAACACCTCCTGCTGCACAAGTGTGGGCACAGCAGGGGGCACTCAGAGGCGCTGTCCCGGGTTCCAGCTAGCATTACAAGGGCCCACTGGGAGGGCAGGAATTGCCACCTGGGGAAAGGAGATCTGGGTGGCTTCTTTCTGCCTCACTGGCCAGGGAATCTTATCTGAGAGAGGGATCGGCCGCCTCTCCAACAGGGCCTACCCACCATCTGGAAGGCAAAAGGGACAGCGTGACACCCCACACTTCACAAGAAAGGAATTCATCTGTGGGAGTGCATCCCCATGTAACTGTTTTTAGTAATTCTACCTCTAGTGTTAAAGTCTGTATTCATGAAATGTGTCCTCTTCATTAGCAGAGTTATTTCTGTGAGAATATGCAGTGCCTTGCATACGAAGTAATAAAGTAGGATTTTATGGAGAAACAAACATAAAGATAATATTGAAAAGTTGAATAAAAATAAATGCCATCATTTTTAACAATTGTTAAATAACATTTAACTGTGTTGCTGTACGCTCTACTTTTCAAAATATTACAGCCTCTTCACATATCTGTTCTTCTTTGCGACTCTCTACTAGGCTGTCTGAGAGCAATAAACATTTAAGGTAATTTTATCTTTAATAAACATAGAGCACCCCCACCCAGAAAGCCTAAACATTGCTCTATTATCAAACTCATTAAAACACCTTTTTTTTTAACATTCGTATTTCAGCTTTTACATTTTAAGTAGCCTCAGTGGGTCCTCACGTATCACTAACGGTCAGAGACAGACAATCCAATCCGCCCGTCCGCTGTGCTGACTGCTCTCACCAGTGATGTTCCCGTGAGGCCTTCGAGAAGATCCAGTAGTTTCCTTCCATCCTTGAGGTCTGTGAACATGTCACTGATTGGGGGTTTCCCGCTCTACAGAAGAAACAGTACAGTACCAGTTAATTCAGCTGCAGAAATCCCACATGTGCCTGGAGAACAAGTAAACGGTTTTCTTTTTTCCTAATTAAAAATTCTAGATGATCGGCTCCCTCTTCAGGTTTGCCCTGTATAAAAGAACAAATACAAATACGAGAACTTTGAAATCGCATCACAAGTGTTTTAAGCCGAAGGATGTGAATTGCATTATTTCGGGGGTGGGGGGAGCAAACAAAGCTGTGGTTAATACACTCCTGAGAAGGAATAAGAAAAAGATGCAGTGAAAGTATGAGTCTACATCACCTGGGTGCAGAAGCCAATGGAAAAAGTGTGCAGTGATGACTGCACCTGGCATCCATGGGATGCTAAAGCCTTTCTGCCTTTCCATTATGGGAACATTAATTTCAGCTCTCGTCATCCAATTTCATCTCTTAGGTGCTGGGTCCATACTTGTAGCTATTAATTTCTGAATGATTAAGACACTTTGGGTTCTGTGTCAAAGTCCAGTATCAGATCAGTGTTTTGAATGACAAAGCTTACAGAATTCTTAAACCCATTCCCTCATCCCTGACTGATAAATAGCACCACCTGCCACTGATAAACGCCCTCCAATGTCTGAAAGCAGAAGATCCCACCCTATCCCGGGCAGGTTCTGTCCTGCCTGCCTGCGTGAACTGAGGGGTTGTGTGCAACTGGACGATTACCACCAGAGAACCAGGAGGCTCAGTCTGAACCCCAATCAGACCATTACTTTGCTGGTGAACCTAAGTCAGCTATTTGCCCTCTTTCTAAATCACAGGTTATAGTAAAGATAAAACAATTTATACTATGCAAAAATGTCTAGAAAACTATAAAGTCCAATGTAATAAATATTGTGCCATTCTATTGTATCAAATTATTCCCTTCTAATATGAAATCTCCCCAGAGATTAATAGTTTTATCCCCTTTCAATAATAAAGATATTTTGTAACAAAAAATTATTTTACCTTTTTCCCTTTTCACTTTAAAAACATATACATAAAGTCACACAAAGCAAAATTTTACTCTGAGCTTGAAATAGAGGAGGGGGAAGGGAGCCATCTGGAGGTTTCTTGAAATTTCACATTTATCTCTTTTTTTCCTCTCCTCTTGACACATTACATTTTTAATTAAGTGTGATGTGTTGCCAACTAGTGACTTCTAACATGTGGCTTTTCCATAGTCCAAATACACTGAAGGAGGGAAGCACGGTAAAGTTTTCAGCATCACACCAGCAAAGAATAAACGATGACTCATTTGTATGTGCAACCAAGCTGCTTTTCTCTTCCCAGTTGCCATTTTCATGAGCAGCAGTGGTGTCAGGGACACAGAGGTTATCTCTACCGCTCACAATAACAAACAGACCTGCACGATGCAGGAGGCATGGTCCGGGGGCAGAAGTACTTCGGAAGGCAGGGTAAGGGCAAGTTTCCTGCACACGAATGACTTGCTGTGCGCTCTCCGTGAAAGCACAGGACAGAGTGGCCCTGGTCGCCCGCTGCCTCCTACCTTTCCCCTGCCTCCTCCAATCAAAGTACACTGCAGCAACATACTGTGATCTTAGAGCAAAGAAACAAGAATGTAGGTCAAGTTTATGGGAGAAACAAAGAGAGCAATCTAAGCACAGAAAGGATCTTAGGAAATGATGACAAGGGTAGCTGAATTACATCTGGGCAGCATTTACCCCTTCTCAAATTCCTACACACTTATAAATAAGATAATATAGAACAGCATAACATAAAGTACATGTAATTTGGCCATATTACAACTAATTATGAATGCCTGTCAATGACCTCACCGTAGACAAGAAAAGCCTTTGACCTGCCATATAACTTTGGTCAAGTTACTTGGTCTTTTGGCATCTATTTGCTCATCTATTAAAAACCAAGATGACAGATGTTCAATAAATAGTTGATATTATCATTCATCTCACAAACATAACTTTAATATTTCTACTGATATAAAGGTGTCATAAAATTTCAACAATGTCTGAAAAGACAGAAAAAACAAGTATTTCTTCATCCCAGGAAGGACAGTAAGAACAGTCTCTAAATCTGAGCACACGGTAGTGCCAATTCATAGTGAAAGATCTTCGAGCTACTGAATTCACTCATTGATGACGCAAAGGGATACATCCCATTCAAAAGTACCAACTGTGCTAATACAGCAGCATGCCTGAGCTTTAGGTATGTACCAGGAGATGGCATAGCTCAGCAGCAAAGTCACTGGATTCTTCCTTAAGCGCCACCGCTGCTCAGTGGTGAAGTTGGAGACAATAATTAAGAGGTAGCATTAATTTCTTTGGATGAGACACTCTTCACCTCTCTCGTATCCAATTCATTCGTTTACTGAGCAACAAATTTTGGGAAAGACTCCCTGGGGAGCATTCTGTCGAAACCAAGATGACTGAGACACAGTCCTGTCTTTCTAGAAGTCACTCAGTCAGGCAAAGGTAACCAATCAATGCCTTTATTTTCCTTAAAAACAAAAACCCTAGAGTAACAACAACTCTTTCTTCATTCTGTTTCAAAATTTCAGATAAACATTAATAGCAATCAATGAGAAATACGTTTTGTGCTGTGTCCCCTTCTCCCAATACTTCCCCAGCCCTCATCCCCCAGTGACGGTCCTATCAGTGAGCAGTCCCATTTGGTGCCCTCAGAGGGCCCACGTGCAGCTGCAGGATGGCCAAAGAGGGGAGAGCACAGCCAGTGACCCTCCTCCCCCACAGAGTGAGAGAAGGCGCCTGTGCTCAGACGAACCCAAACGACGATTCAAAATGACATGGAAAACGCAGCCGCACTCATCACACATAGGGTCACCAATACAAAACACTACTGTCCGTACGCCAGCCAAATTCCAGTCATTGCACAGAATGTCCCAGAGGTGGAGGGAAAGAACCAGGCTACGCCCAACGGCCAACTCTGCCTACACCAGGGAGAGGGACCCCCGTCGGTGCGCTGATTCAGTGCTTTGTGCCCTACGGCAGGGCGTCAGAAGGCCCAGAGAGTACCTAGGTTAGGCACTGCCGGCCAGGCGGTTGGTCTCTCCTGAACCTACTCTGCCCTGTTGTAATGTGGAAGCAGCCACAGACCAATAAGCCGGTGAGAATAATGGCTGTGTCCCAATAAAACTTGATTTGTGGAGCCTGAAATTTGAAATTAATATAATGTCCATGTATCACCACATACTCTTCTTCTGATTTTTTGCAACCACCTGAAAATGTAAAAACCATTCTTAGCTTGTGGGTCAGAACAAAACAGAGAGTAAGAATGTGAAATGTTCTTCAACAAAGTAATAGCAGTCACTTAGACATGTTCTAAGAGATTCATAGGGATTTGAATATATTGCCTACCTGTGTGAATTTTCTTTATGATAGTATTTGAAGGTAAGGAAACTGAGGCAGCGAGGTATAATACAACTCTGAGAGTCAGAACCCGGGTCTGATGCCACAAAATTTGTCTCCAAGTTCACGTTCTCAAAGCCTGTGCTAAACTGCAACCACAATTATGAGGGCACAGGACCGCGTCACACAGGGAAGAAAATATTTAATCAGTTTTGGGGGGTGGGGAGAAGACCAGAGGGCATCACACTTAGTGACTCCCCAAGGAGGGCAACAAGACACACGTACATCACATTTAAGTGAACTCGCCATGAAGACTGTTTTTCTAAGCATACGGCTTTAAAGCAGAGCGGCTGCTTTCGAATCACAGGCTCTAAGTATGGGATCCGCCCTGAGAAACACTTGGGAAATGTCAGAAGTCAGCGCTTAATAAAAATAAAAACATTCTTCCTGACTGCTAACCTCTTATTGGGATTTTTAATTCTTTGCAAAGACGTATTTGCACAGACTTCTCTGGCAGAGAGAACACAGTTTCATAATTCAATCAGACAAATACTCAGCAGAACCCTCCTTTGTGCCTGGCCCTGCAGAAATGCCAAGTTCAAGTCACCCTCCCCATCCACAAGAGAGGGTTTCCATAGTTTTCCAATAAACACAAAGTAACACAAATGAACAAACATGAACATGGAAGGCAGATAAACCTTGGCTCACATTTAACCTTAAAAATATCCAATAGGCAATGTGGAAGGAGCCCAGAGGCAGAAGCTGCAGGTGGCCAGCTGTAGTTGGCCCTCCTCTCGTCTATTTTCCCAGCACTTCTTGAAACTCTCTTCATGCCAGTTCTAACACCACCATTTTGAGAAGAGGCACCAGCGTTAACACCTGCAGCTGGGGCGCTGAGGCTCCTGGATTTAAAAGTGTGAGAGGACAGAAACAAACTGTCAACACAATGCATGAGGAGAAACTGGGGTCGGTGGGATGGCAGGGGCCACAAATACACATGACATGCTCGTGCGATGATACAATGAAATAAAGGAAACCTGATGGGTCCCAGAACACCTGGAGAACTGGCCACCTCTAAAGGTTTAAAGCAACACCTATGGTTCAGTTCCAGCTAATGGTGCCATGTGGGAATGCATTAGGACTTCCAGTTTTTCAAAAGAAGTTGAAAATCTGAATGTATATGTATAATTTCCTGATATTTGTAATTTCCTAAAACACTGTGCCAGATAAATCAATCTTGTCTGCAGGCATCACAGCTCATAGAGGGGCTGATCAGTGATCTCTGCATAGGACATACTACACAAAGGTGAAGTATAAGATCAGTCAACAGTTGAGTCCTCTGAGGAATCAATAATTTCTGTGGAAAGGACACACACACACACATACACACACACCCCACCATCTACAGACTAGGGAACATGACTGAATGCAAAATACCAGTGAGTCATCATACCTGCTCAGACCAAAAAACAAAGCAGTTATACCAGATTATTCCCCTTTCACTCACTCCCCACTTCTCATTTCTACTTCCAAAAACACATCCTCCCCACCATCACTCCAGTACACGCCTCCAGTACGAGGAAACTGATTGCTTCTTCTGCATCACAGTAAGAATAAATCTAATTTTAAGATGCAGATCATATCATGCCATGTCCCTACTTTACCCCAAATATGTAATGGATTCCCCTTACAGGCAAAGACAATCCAAACTCCAAACAAAAGATCCATGTCCTGGCTGGTGTGGCTCAGTGGATTGCATGCCAGCCTGCAAACCAAAGGGCCGCTGGTTCAATTCCCAGTCAGGGCACATGCCTGGATTGTGTGCCAGGTCCCCAGTTGGGGGCATGCAAGACATACCACACATTGATATTTTTCTCCCTCTCTTTCTTCCTCCCTTCCCCCTCTCTAAAAATAAACAAATACAATCTCTAAAGAAAAGATCCTCAGTGTGCTAGCCTCCACCCTCTCTCTAATCTAATACTGTGTTATTCTCCCCTTCTTCAATACTCCCAAATCATAATCATTCCATCATAGGTCAAGTTTTTCAGCAACAGGCGTAGTAATAATAGAAAAAAATCTGTAAAAGACTGAATAAGAAAATAAAATTTAGGAAGTATAATTTGGAGTTCTTAAAAGGGTGAAGAGCTCATTCTTTCTACCAACAGCAAAAAAACCAGAGTGGAACTGGGGCCCGGACTTTCCCTTTGGAACACGGGTCAACCCCACCTCTCTGGGGTGTGCTAGTAAAACGCTGCCCGAACGGGCTCGCAAATGCAGGCCTCGCCTTCAAGGAACTCAGAGTCTGAACAGACTAAACAGAACCAGCACCACCAAAGCGCGGTGAGCACATCAAGAGGGACTTTTGAACTAGCTGGGCTCGGCCAAATCCGTACCAAGTCACAGCTACAGTACAGAAGTAGAATCTGTCCTAAGATTTATCTAATCTCATGATAAGTAATCAAGTTATAACTATATAATAAAAGGTATAAAGATAAGTTTTTAAATGCTTTCACACCTAGGATGTCTAATGATGGGCTCTTACAAACAAGTAATGAACTTGAGACTTCTGACATTGTTTAGCTGTCACTTACCTATGCTCTACCTGTTTTTGAAGCAGGATTCAGGGCAGTCTGTACAGTTCAGTTCCCATGCCCACTGCACATACGTACATATGCACATACACATGCATACACAGCATATATACCATAATGCATTTGCACTCTTCTCAGATTACCCTGAGATTAATGAGATGTCCCTGATCAATTGAAAAATTATGCCCCAGCATCTGATAACATATTGTAAACTTTATAATCTCACTCGTTTGGTTTTGGGTGTTTTTTTCTGAGTCACTGTTTTTTTGCAAGGGGTTGGTTATTTTAAAAATTCAAAATGAAATAAGTAATTCAATTTAATATTTATTTTAACATTTTTAGAATCAGAATCTTTAGTCTTATAAGTCCCAAATCTCACCACCGATACAAATGTAGCAACTTTCTTGGTTCTTGTAATTCTTTATTTTCTTAAAAATCAATAATGCATCAGTGAGCACTATGTACAATGTCATTTTGGTTAATTATACTATGTTTACTTATAAATATACATTAACTAGTTTACAACAAAAAATGTTCTATTAAAATCTTGGTAGTGGAATTAAAACTGGTTGAAAAACTTTTTCTTTGGATTTCTTCTATTACCTAATTTTTTATAATATGTATTATTATATAAAACAATAGATTCCTTTTAAAAATCCAGATTAAGTAAAATGATGAAATTAGTTTCATCACAATTATAAAATTGATAGCTTAACCAATGAAATGCAAGCTATACAACCTTCACTATATGCCCTATAGATATTAAACCCCAGGGTGAAGAATGAAAACAGCGTGGCTATTGACTGACAGCAGAGTGAGTTCAATGAAGTGCCTAAAGAGGTCTGTAAACACCTTGACAAAGGAAAACCAGCAAGATGTGTTACAGTCGCTCCGAGAATTAGTGAGTGCAGGGCTCTCAGCCATCCTCTTTAAGAATTCACGGTGATCACGAGCTCTTAAGAACTGAACAAGATTCCATCTAGAAGCTTGCTTGGAAGGAGGGAGAAAGAGAGAAACGAAAGAAACGGACAGCTCAGGGGATCACACTGACATCGTATCACCTCCAGAGCAGTGATGTGCTCAGTGTTCACACAGGAGTCGCATCCATGAATGTGCATGCACCTTAAGAATTATAGTATACTATACACCACAAGCTAGATCAGGTAACATCTTCCAGAGCATCAGGAGCCCTACAGCAAGTGACAGAATTGGTACCTTGATTTTGGTATGCAAAGTCGCTAAAATAGTGTTCACAAAACTGGAATGACAACGACCCCAACGAGGGGCTCACACACCTGGCAGCCAGAGGCAGAGGTGCTTGTGGACTTCATGGAAAATAACCCGGCAAGGGCTGCTGGCTGAATGAGCCCCAGCTCCACAGGCACATCAGGCAAGGACCAGAGGCAGACTCAGAAGACAGCACGGCTCATTCCTCATATGCACAACTGGTAAAGCAGTGGAGGGGTGTAAAGAACGCAGTTCCTCAGAAGATAAGCTTCCACGGGGCCAGGGTGAGGCACCAAGTATGGCATTGACAACGATACTGTGAAGGTCAATGAAATGCCATTTTCTTTGTTAAACAGAGGAGAGACAGGTGTCTTGCCCCTTCCTTTACCTGAGTGTCCCCTTTAAAACATAATAGGCCTCATCAATCTCTCTTCTGGGCATCTACCCCAAATTTTTGAAAGCATTTATTTGAAAACAATATATGTATCCTTATGTTTATTGCAGCACTATTCACAGTGGCCAGAACACGGAAACAAATGAAATGTCCTTCAGTAGATGATTGGATAAAGAAAACGTGGTACATACACGCTATGGGATATGACTCGGTCATATGAAAAGATGAAATACTGGCATTTGCAACAACGTGGACGGATCTTGAGAATATCATTCTAAGCAAAGTAAGTCATACGGAAGAAGTTAACTATTATATGATTGTACTCACATGTGAGACATAAAACTGAAAGCAACAAATCAAATGAACACACAGACAAACAAAAACTCATAATCGCAGACAGTTTATGCTGGTTACCAGCGGGAACGGGGGGCGGCGGGAAGGAGGCAGAAAAGGGTGAAGGGGTCCAATGCCTGGTGGCAGAGGACACGACTGTTTGGTGAACACAATGCAATGCACACATGATGTATCGTGGAGCCGTGCACTTGAAACCCATATAATTTCATTAACCAATGTCACCCCGATAAATGTAGTACTATTTAAAAATGGTAAAAAAAAAATAATAGTTCCAACTTTTTGGTCAAGAATCAGATAAATTGTCTCTAATTTTCCAATGCAAGATAACAAATACCTCAAAATTTACTCAGGAGTCTCCCAGGAGGTAGACAGGAGACCCGCCCAAGGCACACGCATCTGCCCCTCCAGGAGACTCATGCTCATTGCTTTTCCTTCTACTTTACATATGTTCGTGTGAAATTCTGCCCAGCATTTCCAGGCTTTTACCACTGCCTGCATGCACCTAATCTGATACGCATGTTCAGTAATAACTTGTGTTTTCCCCGTATTCCATATTGAATAGAGGCCTTTGTGTTAGCAGGCTTTTTTAAAATTTCCCCAACAGGAAAAACAGTAACGATGTCAACTCCCCCCACCTCACCCCCACTTGGGCTCCCCTCGTGGCCAGTGGGAGGGTGGTGGGCTACCTGCAGCCACTGGGGCTACACACGTCCTAGGCCAGGAACAGTGGAAAATGGGTCCAGTGTCTTCTAGCTCTGGTTAACAGAAAATGCTTCTTTCCCCCAAACCACCACCTCTTCACCAATCCTCTTCACAGCTCACTGGCCCACACTGGCTCAGGCCCACCCATCCCTGTACTAATCAAGGCTTTGGGGTCACTTTAGGGTCACTCCAGCTACTCTGTAGAAAGTGCAAGGACGGGGATGGATAAGGTGAGGCCTGGAAGAACCAGTTGGCAGATCATCATAGTGACCCATGTGTTCAGTGATAATTTCCAAGAAAAAATTTATTTTTTGTTTTGCAGAACACAGAATACACATTGCCATTCTGGAGTGGAATCTTTGAGTACCCCTGAGAGGTGGCAGTAGAAGACACAGCTATCTGTGGGAGAGAGGCTCGGGAGTCAGAGGAGGGGAGGGAATCTTCCTTCCTGCTGGAGGCCTTCAGCAGAGAGGAACAGCTCCCTCAGGCCCTCTCCTGGTACCACGTAGCCTAAAATGCTGGCTTTGAATGTGCCCAGGAGGAGGTCTGGAAGAGCTTGGTGCCGGATGGATTTGGGAGTTGAAGGGCAAGGACCAGTTACCTGGCATCCACCCAAAGCTGGCCCTGGGTAGTGACTGGAGGGAGCCTGGGGGTCCTGCAGGGAAGGGAAGGGAGAAATTGGTGGTGGTCACTCGGACTGAATAGTACACAGGTAGTTGGCTCTGCTCACTCCTTTCCAGCTGAAGGGTACAAAGTCATTTCCTCTTAACAGATCAATCTAAAAACTTATCATCAATTACAAAGGCAGCCTATAATGCCAGATTTATTTAACAACTACAAATACTAATATGCTCAAAATCATTTATTAAGTACTCAATATATACAAAACACGCACGTCAATTTTTTTTTTTTACTTTCACCAGAGTAACCAGGTGAAAATCATTTTGCAAGTATAATGCTTGGAACCAACCAAACAAACAAACAGACAAAAATCAAATTGAATGAAAACAACAAAACAAGCAAACTCATAGCCAAAATATATCTGGAAGCTGTTGAGAGAAATGGAACATGTTTTATTGTTTGCTTTGGAGAGGTGTTGGTGAATAGACAGAAACTGAAACTTCTTAGGGAACCACTTGAATGGTTAGGGCCCCTAAAACACTTAGTTGAGCTGCGACACTCATATTCAAAGAAATAAATCAATGGTAGACCCAGTGCGTAACTCCCCAGCTCACATCCCTACGGGAAAGGCGGTTTGTCAGCACACAGGGAAGCCTGAGCGGTGTCCTTCACCTGTCACACAGAGGATGCAACACCTGCAGGATGCCGCTGTTGCACCTTCCTCTGTAAATTGCCTGCACATCTCCGTCCACTTCTATTTCTGTGCCATCAATGTCTAACATGAAAAAGGAGAAAACAGGATGACACTAAAAGCGATGTCCTGCCCTGGCCAGGTGGCTCAGTTGGTTGAAGCATCGTCCCATACACCAAAAGGTTGTGGGTTTCATCCCCCATCAGGGCACATACCTAGATTGCAGGTTGATCCCCGGTTGGGGCATGTACAGGAGGCAACCGATCAACGTTTCTCTCTCACATAGATTTCTCTTTTTGTCTCTCTCACGTGCGCCCTCTCTCTCTCTCTCTTTCCCTCTCTCTCTCTCTCTCTCCCTCACTCCCTTCTTCTCTCTTTCAAAATCAATAAACATATCTTCAGGTAAGGATTTTTTTTTAATTTTTTAAAGCAAGTCCCACTGTCTCCAAAAGGAACAAGACATCTAAATAGCTCTTCACATTGAAATCTATTAAAAAATGCTCAGATTTCTTCTTTTATGTGCAATCAATTTAATTTTCGAGTTTGGAATAGTCACTAAATGAAAACTTGGCTCACCCTTGTCCCTGAAAGGGGAAAAGCAGAATGCCGCCCACACGAAAGTTCAGCATTTCTAACTTTGCATATTCTCTACCTGACCTTCATGTGTTAAACCTTTTTTTGAGAATCACCTCACCAAACTGATAAAAGAGCTTCGGCCATTTCTATGTCTCAGCTCTGCCAGATGAGAAGCTCTCAGAGTCAGCCCAGGAAAATGCAGGCTTAAAGTCAGAACACATTTCCCAATAGTGAAGCAAGAGACCTTTGCGGCCTCCCCCAGGAGACCAGCCCATGAACAAACCAAAGGCTCCTCGAATTAAAGGGAACAAAACACTCACCCCTTTCCCACCAAACAATGGAATAAAGTGGGCTTACTGAGCCAATGCTTTTTCATTTCCATTTGTTTTAAAATATATGTATAGCATAGGCCACAGATACCACAAGTTGAGAGTACTTGATAGGATTTTAATTTAGCATTCCTAAGTAATTATAATCTTCCATAATGTTTTACAATAATGCCTCTCTATTTCTTAGTAATACGAGACAAGTAATTATGACCAACTGTGTCTCATAGCTGGAGGAATAAAAACTAAGTGACCTGAAAAAATTGGCTAATAATTCGCCAGAGGTCATAAATAAATGAGCAGCATATTCAGGAAGAAGTGTTTAATTTCCTAACTCTTAGCTCCTTTAAATAATCATTTCCTTCTGAGTTTTTACATAACATTTTAAAACCCAACAACCATAAGTTTTCCTACACGATGTGACTTTTCAGGATACCCAAACTCCAAAGCATTGTCCCCTCTATGACATATTAACAAGGACCTAGAGCAAAAAGAGTATATAGTTATAGTAAATGCTATCTTAGCTATCATATATATAGGTGTCTATATTTCAAATCAAAATATGGTTTTAGATCCATATTATTCAGTATTCTCAAGCTGTTTCCTGAATCTCTTACCAAGGAATGAAGTAAACCCATTTGATGTTTTAAATGCCATTTCCTTCACTGTGAATTTACAGGTAGATCCTATATGAAGAACCCTAGGAAGTAAACAAGGGATTCATACGTGTATTAAATCCAAATGGTGATTTAATGATCTTTGCAGCACAACTCCAGGAAACCAGGTAAACATGAAAACTTCGCATGGCTGGATTTGTTTGGTTTTGTGCGTAAGTGCAGCAAAAGCCCTGATGTATTCACATCCATGAAATAACACAGTTTTTATGCCATTTTGCTCTCATTTCCACACTGCTATCTCTTTCCAATCAACCACCTCTAATTGGCCTATGGCTATACAGTGGTAAGCATTTAAATGTATGTTTCAGTCACTGTCATGCATTTATTTATTAAGTCTGTAAACCCCCTCTGGGTGCTGGCTAAGTGCCGGAGTTGCCACCGCGAAGAACAAGAGAGACAACCCTACACCCATGGAACATACCACCATCTGGGAGAGGACAGACAAGTACTTTCACGTACAATTATTTAAATTACAATTACGGCAAGTGCTTCAAAGGACAGCACTTCAAGAGTATGGAGCACACCTACCCTCCTCTGGGAGTTCAGAAAACTGCGTCCATGGGTAAGCGGCACTGAAGCTCAGGCAAGGAAAAGTGGCAGTCAGTTGGCCAGGAAATGACGGAGGGAGGCGTGCGTGTAAATGCCGTGGGAAGGCCCGTGCTGTTGGAGGCACAGACTATGTGGCTAGAGCATAATTAGGGGCCAAGAGTAAAGTAAAATGAAATTAGGAGTAAATTGGAGGGGTTGCTATTTAGTGCCTAAAAAGCCAAGCACTAACAATGGACAGCCCTTGAGAGATTTTACGGAAAAGAAAGAGGTATTTAGGCTTACACGTTAGGGTCTGTCCAGGTACTCTGTGGAAAGTGGAAGGAAGGGGATAGAGAAGGTGAAGCATGGAAAGGAAGGACCAGATGGGAAACTATTACGAGTTCCATGTGTTCGGGAATAATTTCTTTAAGGTGAAGTTGTGGATCTCATACAAATGTAATATTAACATGTGTCAATGACTTCAACTCATTAACTAATGAGGAAACCAGGAAGGTGTTAAAACTGGTTCCAAGGAGAATTCAAAAAGCCATATGTCTATACAAAGGAAAGCTGAAATAAATGTGTAATAGATGGAAAATCAGGTCTATTCAAGGGGCAATAATCAATTACATTCCAAGCTACTTCACGATTTTTTGAATAAGTATCATTTGCATTATTATCTGTTGTTACTAGCTCAAAGATAATGGAAGGCAGATAACCCAGATGGACAAGCTGGCAGGGCTCCCACCAATCTTTTTTGCTCATCTTAAAGCCTTTCACAACTTTTCCTAACTCAGCTAATAGTTACTTGGCAAAAGAAGGTTGTCAGCAAAGACGGAGAGAAAGGGACACACACACAATGTTAAATGGCACTGGAATCAACAAGACGTGGTGTTGAAGACTTTAGCTGGGGAGGGGCCATGAAGTCTGAATGTCCGGGAAAGGAATCTAAAGCAAATTCCTAAAAGGCAGAAGATATCGTCAGAGTCTCTTGAATTTCTTGCCACACGGGGCCCTCTTTCTCTAGAGGGACCAACAGCACAGGAAAGCAGCAGACTCAATTAATAATTCTATTTTAAAGTCCACCATGATATACTAAGGACATGGATAAACAAGAATAACATACAATGAATGCATACCCTTCAACTGGATTTTGTCCCCTGGGGCTAGCCCTTCGATTAGCCAGGGACGCCATGCTCAAATACGACCTCACACCAGCTCAGCAGCAGTGAAGCTCTGTAAGGAGTCTGCGTAAATCTCCCCATCTATCCTTTCCTGGTCACCAGTGGGGAGGCAGTGTGACTTAGGGACTTAAGAGAGCCAGGAAAAAGCAATGAGATAGAGACACAGACAGAGAGATGTAGCTGTAGATGAGACAGCTACAGATGTAGCTGTAGATGTAGATACTACAGATACAGATTACATATAGATGATGCAGATGTAGATAAGATATAGATTACAGATGACGTAGATGTAGAAATAGATAAGATATAGAGATAAAAATGCATATAAAGTTCACTGTTTCTACCATGAATCCTCCCCATCATTATATCCAGTCATAATTACTTTGATAAATGTGTTCCAGGCTCACCCAAATTCCCTTTTTTACTCTGATTTCTTACTAGAAGTAATCTACAAGGACACATTTCCAGGGTCAGTTCTACTTTTGATACTGTTTTGCCAAATAAAGCAGGCTTTTAGCTTCTGTGTCAGTTTACATAATCATAACTTTTACTAAAAATGATAACATTACCTGGTCTTTTCATTGACTTGGCAATAATTACAAGTCTCCCGGGGCAAATAATTTATGTGGGACTTAAAGCGCTGATTTAATATTACAAAACAACATATAGATTATAAATGTAGAGTTTTAAATATCAAGTTCATAAAATAATCTGTTCTGGAAATCCAAATCACCCAGATGTTACCTGTGCCTCTACAGCAAAAATTAAAATTTACAAAAAAATAAAACAAAAAACCTATGTGTGCTTTGGAATAACCCTACACAGAAAACCACCAATGATGCGGGCACTTCTATATTCTTGACCTTCCTGTCAAAGTCAGACATTTCCACATTCCTTACATTCTTGGAGGCAGAATTAAACATCCCTCAACAAAAACTTGCAAAACCTAAAAATACACTGCAATCAAATAATCAACTGTAAATATTGGGATGTGGAGCAATTTTTAAACTACACTGTTACTCAAAGTAACCTTAAAACATTCTCATTTGGCTTCAAAGAAATGCCCACATTTACTTTCCTGACCTTTGCGACCTTCTCAGGCAGAACATTTGGAAAAATAACTCAATTAAAATACCTTTCATACTATTTAAAATACCGCCGTGGTGTTTTCTCTGAGCAACATTTCTTTTTCGTCCTGTATAATCCATTAGCCTGAAAGTTGTCCTCCCATCTCAGATTTGAATGACAAAATCCCAGCAGCCCCGGGACTACAGAAGGGAAGCAGGTCAATGCCCAGTGGACAGCTGTACCGGGGCAAGTCTGAAAGAGCAGTGCCAGCTCCCCTCCTCGGCTTACTCTGCTCCTAAGAAAAGTATCCATCAAAACCTTGGTTACAATCCAAGGGGTAGGAAATACTGGGAAAGAACAGATCCCCAAAGAACTTCTTTGGGGAAAGAAGTGAGGAAGTTTACAAAGAAGCCACATGGCGGAGGCACATTATCAGCCACAGTCATGAGCCCCGAAGTCCCTAACCTTTTCCGCACACGGTAGAATGGCTGCCTGAATGATAGCAATTGGATTTTAACCAGGCCAAATAAAATAATCTGTTTAGCAAAGTCAACACAAAATTTTCCCAATGACACTTTCCTTTCCTAAATGTACCCAGGATCCACAGAGTCAAAAGCGGCAAGCTGTTGGCTTGATACCAAATGACTACCTGGTAAAAATAAAGAGCTGTTTATACCCTGAACTATGTACACCAGAATTTCCATTTCAACCTATTTTAAAAGAGAATAAAGGAAAAATAAATGTATCTGTACATTTTCATTAGTTCATATTTCATGGGGAAAATTCCCTGCACTTCCAACCAAACTCCATCAATCAGAATGAAGCATTTGAATCATCAGAAAGTATTTGAAAGTCTCGGTTACCTTTGAAAAGCGAGCATTTATCCATTTGGTAAAGGTTTTCTTCTGCACGTCATTGTGTTCATCTGCGGGAGGAAAAGCAGAGAGAAGGGAAAAGTGTGAGATACTACAGCTTTATAAGGGTGCTAAACAAGATCATCACTATCCCGGAGAGTTTTAAATAGTCCTATCAGCAGACTTCATGAGGCACAACCATCCACAGCTAGTGAAGAATGTGATGGCTGCCGACTTCAGCACTTTTGGGGCCTGCCATCGGCTATAGCGGAGGGGGGCCCAGGGAGCTGGCTGGCTCTTCACTCTCAGCGTTGGCATAGTGCCACCAGCCATTAAGTCCACGGTGATAGAATCAGGACCCTGCTTTCAAACTATTATGTGCCACACAGACTTGCGTTTTGTTTAAGTAAAATTTCAGCATGAAGAAAATGTCAATCTGTTACAAACAAAAATCAAAGATATCCTATAAAAACTAAAAAATTCATGATTCCCCTCCTTTTCATATGAGTCCTATATCTTGCAGAACAAAAACTAGTATAAGGTTTAGTATAAGTATAAAGTTTATTGTCAATTCCACACCCTGTTTTCCTGTAGTAAATGACATGGCAAAGTTTTAATGATCCTGTTCCATAAAAATGATCTAGATATTCTACAAGTAGAGAAATCAGCCAGTTTTTAAATGACTACAAATTCATTTTTCAGGGCACTACAAATGAAAATTGACCTTAAAAATACTACAGCAACCCGAACTTCTTGAACATGGGTAGAGTTATCTAGCTGGCTATAAGGAGGCTGGGTGTCATAACAAAGAGACCAAAGGGCTTCAGAACCCAACAGACCACACCCCAATCTACTAGCCTGTGGCCTTGAGTAAGTCATAAGGGTGCCCAGCCTCCAAGTTCTCATCTGTAAAATGCCCAAAAAACAGCACCCAGCTCATAAGGGCACTGTGAGGATTAGTGAATATAAGTGGAAAATACTTGACAAAGAGTTGGCATTCAGTCCTTCGTTCTTCTTGCTATTGTTACTATAGTATGTGTGTGAACAAGTCAGATAAACATGCAGTTTACCCTTTCTGTTCCTTCTAATCATATCCTCTTCAATTGCTCACCAATTCTCTAATACAACCAGCAAGGGTCATTGTTGATTAAGTCTACAAGCAGCCTGTTAACAGTCTCGAAGGAGTTCTGAAAGCTGTCTAAGGAGCGCTTAGAACAGTGCAGAAAGCTGAGATTCTGGATATATAACAGTGATTGTTCCACGACTGTCCAAACCACCAGGCTGCCCCCTGCACAGTAACAGCAAAATAATCAGAGGAGGCCCGAGGGGGCTCTGCCCTCTGCGCATCAGTCAGAGACGGTCATCTCTCACCAGACCTCCTCACTCATCCCTAGCAGCGTAATTAGAAGTTCACCCACGACACTTCCCACGTCTGTGGGAATCTTTGTGGTATCTTCGGTCCTTACTCTCTTCTGGAAGGAGAGCTTGTAATTAAAAGGTCATTCCTGGAATAAATACGGCAGCAGCTACCGAAAAGGGTGCACTTCTACAGATCCATAAAGGTAATTGGAGACTGACTCTGAGACACAGAGGGGACAACTGGATTAAAAGCAAAACTGCTCTCTAAGAAATTGCTTGATGTTAAATGTGCTGAGGAGGCCTTCCTTTCAGAAAGGACGATGCAGTCAGCATCAGTCCCGATTTCAGGCTTTCTGCCATCTGATCAATGCCACAAATAAGCCATTTATTAACTCAGAGGATTTGCTTACACACTCTGAATGTCCTAGCCTTGAACATCACACCCAGGAGGCACAGGGCTCAGCTTTACACAGAATACACAGCAATCGGACATAGTAACCTGCAGAGAGTGCTCCGCCAGCCCCGCCAACGTGAACACCATATGAAAATGCCATCTTAATGCTCGGGAAATCCACTTCTTTGCCCTACTGTCTTAAAAGACTTATCTTTGTAAATATTGCCATATCTCTTATCCCATAATGCTATGAAGAAATATATATGTCGTAAGTATTAAATTATGTGAACTTCATAGCATTCATACAACTTAAGAATGTTTGACCATAGAAATTTGGAAAATTCTAAGGGAGAAATGTTACTACATTTTTTTTTTCTTAACCACTTCCCTAGGTAGTCAGCCTTATTTTCAAAAACATATTAAGTTATCCAATAGAATTGTATACATAGGGCCCTCTATAGGTATAGATGGAATGAAGTACCTGTCACCTTATCAAGAGATAAATAAGACCTTTTACTTTTATCACATATAGAATGAAATCAAGTTTCAAAAAGATTCCCACCATACAGAGATGTTTATAAAAATTAATAAGCTAATGTTTCTGTAATAGTATGTGATCTTTGGGTCAAATCAAAGTCTGAATACGAGTGTAAGTAACTGATACAAAATAAAGTATTGGCTTGTAAAAGATAAATAATCAAACCCAAACATTTCAAAACTTCTCCAAAATTCATAAAAACTCTTTTGTATTAATTTCCTTGGCATGGTTCAAGAGGGAAAGAAAAGAGTTCATATTTCAACAAGCCCTGAGTTTACATGTCCCTTTTTTCAAAAACACACACACACACACACACACACACACACACACACACACACCCCTCTCATTTTCTGCCAGACAGGAATTCAGTAAAAGTACAGGAATTGGCCTGCAGCTTTTTGATTAGGAGATTAAAAATGTAACAGATTTGGAACAGTTACTCGTATAGAACTGCCCACCACACCACAGTCACGACCTTGGCCCAGGTCCCTGTGTCAGGCAGGTGAAAATGTGCTGGCAAAGCTGTAGCAGGACATCTCCAAATCTAAGTCGTGCTATTCTGGTCAATCATTTTGTCTTCCTAGAAATGTACACAGAACTTCAACAGTCTCCAGTTCATTTAACTCTCCAGTATCAAGCCAATTAGTTAACTTACATATAACTCACTATATTATTTATATACGCATTAAATGAGTGAGTATAATTTATAGTCTAAATATATTCTTTCAGGTTTCCAAACAAGTCTTTTCTTTAGAGATGGATTTTAGAAAAACGTTTAGTTTCTGAAAGCCGTTCCCGACCTAGTAAATCTTACCCATTAATGACCTTTCTCCATTAGAGGACAAACACGGGACTGAATTAGGAGCAGAAAAATGCATTAAATCCCTTAAGGCTGATTTTCCAAATTCTTTCTCTAAATATTTTGCTCTTCTTAAAATGCTTTTGACATGCTCACACAGATCCAGGGCCTTGGCTGCTGCCTAGCCTGGAATTTTATTTCTGTGATGGGTAAGAGAAATGAAGCAAGAAACATCAACAAAACTGCCTGATAAATCTTCAAAGAAATGAGTTTGAATTTTATTTCACCTCACCAGTTCAAGTGCATTTCAAAAATTCCTTTAGCAGAACTCAGCAACAAATCTCAATTTAAACTTCAAACTGGAAATGGGGTGGAGCAATTAGGAGTTGTATCCCCTACGGAAATGCCCAAGACTCAGGAACAGCTCCACCACCAGCAAAAGCTCTTCTAACAGAGAGAAAGTGTGACCCCTAGAACATTTTTCAAAGCAACTGAGGAGGGTCCAATTGGCTGGCGATAACCTGAGTTGCTTACCATGCAACAATTCAGAAACCAAGTCCTTAGAATTTAGTCCAAAAAAGAAATGTCCTGTTGGATGATTTTGAACTTGGATTGACGTAATGGAAGCCTCTTTCACAAAATTTAACACAACCTAGAAAGCCACTGTCTCATTAGCAAAAAGTGATGATTTCGGAACAAATGAAAGCGTTTCAGACCATACTCCCACTTCTTCCACTTCTTTTTCTGGGTATGGTGTGTGAGTCAGCCCCAAAATAAATCCACTGCTAAGGCTTAGAACACGTCTTTCTCCTCTCCTGCTTTCACATACATTTGTTGGTCTCCGAAAAAACCAATTCATTTATTCAAACAATACGTGTTAAAATGTTATATGGAAGCAAATATTATGTAATAATCTGTGAAACACTAAAAATCTGTACACGAAGAAACAGAGACGAGAGGAGACTGTTCACCAGCAGAGTACCTGAACTCCTGAGTTTGTTTCCAAATCTGACATCCCCAGAGGATCTGCGGGGAAAACTTAAAATTCAAAATGTGCTTTTCAAAATTGTCAAACTACCTAAGGGCATAAGAAATTGAGATGACATTTCAAATGGTATTTTTGTAAGTTTATTGCATTTACAATTTGAAGATAATAAAGCTAAAAACTGCATTTAAAATATACTTTTGCTTCACTCTGCACAAAGCAAAAAATCAAACTGATGATCTCTTTGGGAGAAGCGAAGATGGATGGAGTGAGGAAGAAGAGGAAAACAACTCCGCTTTTAAAATGAAAAGCTGATACCCAAGGACATAAGTTAAATGAATCACCCAGGTAACCCACATAGCAAGTAGCAAAGTCACAAACAGAACCACGTCTGACCTTTTCCTGAGCCTGCATTCAATGCACATCCAAGCAAGGAAAGGTCAAAGCAAGTTCCATGAGAAAAATAAAAAGAGCATTTACAATAATGTATCTTGAAGGACTGAGGAAGTCTGGTATGCAAAGACGGGAGGAAGGGCATCCGAGAGAGATTAAGACAATCGAATAATACCCTCTCCTTTTCAGGCTCAGACGAAACACCTGACCCCCCAAAAAAGAGCCTATTTAATAAAAACATAATTTTGCATCTATGACAAAACACAGAGGGCTGTAACATATAATGATGTCAAGACAAGAATTCTAAACTAACCCAATCTTCAGAAAGTTTTCAATGCTGAAAAGAGCTGACAGCCATAAAAAGGATCAGGAGTATGAAGTTAGAAATGCATGCTCAAAAGAATGTTCTCGTAAGAAAACACAGATTCCTTGAAAATCAGCCTGTTTAAGCAAACACGTGTTCTGCTAGCACAACCCATCCACACTGCTCCCAAATCCGTTATGATTATGGAACCCTTGGATTTCAGAAAGTCCACAGTCCCACCTTGACTAGATTAGAGAATTTCTTTTATTCTCCGCATTGGAGGAAATGCCCCAGATGAGAACCAACCTAAGCCACCAGAACTGCCCACCCAACTAGCAGAGAATCACAGTGTATGGGAGCAGGAAGGTAAGTAAAGGGGCACCTGGTCAACCTGAGACCAGAAATGTCAGAAGCACCAACAACACACAGTTAGTTGGGGCCATAAATCAAGTCGGGATCCGTGTCTTCTTATCTAATACTCCTCTAGCTCCCAAAACTGCTTTTATTGTTAAATATCTTTATTCACATATAATTCACATATCATATCATTCAGCCACTGAAAGTTTTCATTTCAACAGTTTTTAGTATATTACCATTATTAATTTTTAAAATTGTGGTAAAATACATATTACATAAAATGTGCCATTCTAATCATATTAAAGCATGAAATTCAGGGGCATTAATTACATTTACAGGGTCATGCAACCATTGCCACTATCTGTTCCCACGACTTTCTCATCCACCCAAACAGAAACTCTCTCACCATTGAGCCATAACTCTCTCATTCCCCCTTCCCTCAGCCCTGCCAACCTCTAATCTTTCCATTGCTATGCATTCGCCTCATCTAGACATCTCATTTAAGCGGAATCATACGCTATCTCTCTTCCTGTGTCTGTGTCTGGCTTATTTCACTCAGCATAATGCGTTCAAGATTCATACATACTGTAACATGTATCAGATTTTCATTTCTTTTTATGGCTGAATAGATAGTTCATGGTAAATAGATGCCACATTTATTTATCCATTCATCTGCTGATGGACCCTTGGGGTGTGTCTACCTTTTGGCTATTGGGAATAATGCTGCAATGAAAACTGGCATACTAGGCTGTAACTGTTCGAGTCTCTGCTTTCAGTTCCTTTGCAGGTACCATACCTTGGATGGAATTGTTGGGTCAGATGGCAATACTGTTTCCATTTTTGAGGGAAACTCAAAACTACCACACTGTTTTCCATAGTTACTGCACAAGTTTACACTCCCACCAGCAACGCACCTGGGTTTCAATTTCTCCACATCCTCGCTAACACTTTTTTTCCTTTTTTATTATTATAGCCATCCTAGTAGGCTAAAATATATGTTGATGTTGTGGTTTAAATGTTCACTTCCCTTATCCCTGATGATGCTGACCGTAAGACTCAGTTTTGAAAATGCAAAACGTACCAAGCAAAACCCCCAAACTCTGAGATATCCTGAAGACAAGAGCAACAGCATGACACACCAAAGCAGCTAGGGTTCCGAGATGGCTTTTTTGCAATTAATCTACACAGTGTTGTGAAATGATTAACCTACTCCCCAAAGAATTACTTTCAGAATTAGATGTATCCATTAATTCCTGGCCATGTTCTAATTTTAGAGTTTACTTACTTCTTATCTATTTTCTCCTTGATGAGCTCCTCAAATTTTTAAACAAATGAATAGGAATGTAAGAGGAAATGGGTTCTGACTTTCATTTTCCAGAGCTGCTAAACTTGACCTGAAGACTATCTACAACATTTATAGGCATCTGGTATTGTTTAAAACCTCCCTAAATATCTTTTGGAAAAACTCTTAACATCTTAATTATTAACCGTAGTATATGTGTTACAAATGCAAAAGAATAAGGACTCAGTTTCTGTCCCCATAAATTGTAAACTTCGCATACAAATACTTCACTCTGGACTTTTGTCCTGGAGCAAAAGAGTTTTATAAAATCAGTTGAAATGTCACAGAACAATGAGAGGTTTTTAGGAGGAAGTGAATGAGTCATAAGGACAATGAGTCACTGTCATGAAAAGTCGATAGGAAACTATTTTTTTTTTAGTAATTGACAAAAGTTAGATTTATTAAATAAAACTTCTGTGAAATCTCATTCCTCACTTTATTACTATTAAATAAAGATCTGTTGTTTCACAAACTGTCTAGAGAAATCCCAGGAAAGAGTGACTGTTTTACAAACATGTATCTCTAGGTGTATGAAAATTCATGCAAATGACCTTTCATAGGGATGGGGAACAATTTGTTAATGTAAATAAACATCGCAGTGATCTGACTTTTAGACTTTGTCAGGATAAGTTCTACTTTTCAAAATAAGAAGAAAACATGTTCTTTCAAGACTGCTAAATATTCACATGGGTTTTTTTTTCTGAGTTTGCCTTATTTTTCCCCATAAAAGAGATTCCTTTAGAGTCCTTTTTATATTCCTCATAAATTCATATGATAAAACAATAAAAATATCCAAGAAATAGTAATTCTCAAAGAGTCTTGTAAAAAAACATCAAAACTAAAAGAAAACACTTTCAGTGCCCAAATAGCTCCCTACACTCCTACGTCGGAGTGTATTATTGTCTATAGAGCTGATGTAGAAAACCTTCAACTGTGTACTATGTGGCTTTTATGATCCCTTTGGGTCATCACACTCGGATAAAGACAGAGGGAGCATGTATACACTGAATGAATGAGCATCACAGACACCAGAGATAACCTTCTGAAGCCAACCTCACTAGTTTGAACCTCCAAACCTCCCTCCATCCTGCCTCCCTCGAAATTCTTTTTCAACCTCCTTCCCTGGACCTGTCATGGCCTGGGCCACCATTTGGAATCTCCAGCCATAAAGCCTGCCTGGCTGTGCCCGTCCTGGTCACCCGACAGCAGTGCAAGCACCACTGGAGGCTCATTCTCTATGTCTTTTCTCAAAAGTCTTTTTGCATCTTTTCTTTGTTGTCTTGAAACTTCCGGTATAATGTCTATGATGGACTTTAAAAGATTTCACCACAGAAAGGATAATGTTATATTTATGTTAGTTTAAGCCGGAGGCTTCAAACAATTTGTGTTCGTGACCCTCTAAAAGAATTCCCATGTACATTTTTGAGTTGACAACTAATATTTATGGTAAATTTAAATAGGTAAGAAAGTATAATTTTCACTGTTATGAAGGAACTGCAAATTCAGTTCTTCAATTAATTGAAAATGTCTTCTCCATTAACTAATCAGCGAAACTAGTCCTCACTGTCAAACGAATCAGCTACATCAGACGTAATTTCTGACAAGGGAAGTCTGATTTTAGTTTTCTATTTAAAAACTATATTCATGTGTATCTCCAGGGCAACAGCTCACTTCAGAATTCTCAGTCTAGGATGGATTGACGGAGGGATGGACGGATGAATGAATAAAGGTGGCAGGCACAAAGCCTTGTCCTAGATGCAATAAGGCCCAGACCGTTTTAATAATTCTTAAGGGGTGTTCTTTGTTTTGCATTCTTAAATTGTGCCCTTTTTTGGTGCCTCCCAGAACTGTAATGCAGTGAGGTTTGGGAGGGTTAAGGGAGGGGTGGTGATTTCTTTCTTTCGTAAAGTGGAGGAGGGGACTCCTGAAAGGAAAGACTGGAAAGGAGAAAGCAGGTAGCGAAGACACCTCCTCAGGTTCCTTACCCACTGGAAAAGCTGGCCATAGGGCTACACACATGTTCCAGCCTGCAAACCACTCTAGGGGCTCACAGCTGTCCCTGCCCAGGATAATACTGCGGAGAAGGTGAGCTATAATTTAACAGAAAGGCTGAACTCCAGAGATGGCCACTACAAAGGCATCAGCCGCCATTAACACCAGAGACTTTGCTAATTAACTTAGTAAATGTGAGAAATGTGCTTTTACTGTGGCTTGAGAACTGGCACAATTAAAAGGCTAGAAACATTCTCCCACTGGTGAATTTAGTGTTATTCAATGAATGTGAATTGGCCAATATATTTTATAGATGTGCCCCACCACTGATTAAATAGAGTAAAGACCTAGGGAGACTCGGGGGCTAGATTTCTTGAGGCTAAGAGGACTCGAGTTACCTGCTTTGGAGGGGGCAGTAAGACTGGGAGCGGCTTTGGCATTCCATCATCGCTTGCAGGTGGGAAGGATAGAGGAGGGAGGGAGAGACGGGGATGCCACACCCAGTACACAGAAGGGCTCTGTTGTGGAGCCAAACCCAACAGGACGGGTGACAGAAGTATATTAGGAGCCACGTTCCTCAACCAGAGGCAGTTAAGGTCACATGCTTCTAAAAATGAAATGCTCCAGGTTAAATTGATTTTTCTTGTATCTGTCTTTCCGGTGAGTTTTCTACATTTGTCTGAAGAGATAATTAGCCAGATGAGAAATAACAGGACCTAAGGGGGTCCATCTCTTCCCACCTTCTAGTCTATTCACTACAAAACACTGTCGAAGGGGGAGGTGCATCATTTAAAATATACCTTTTGCAATAAATTGAATCATTTCTAGGTAAAATTATTCTGGTACTGATCAGTTATTAAGATGGAAAAACAAAAATAGAAGATCAACACAAAGTCAAATGTTACTTACAGGTCACACCAAGCTACTTGGACTTTCTCAAGGGCCTAATATTTTACTCACTTTAAGAAAATAAACACAAAACCTGGAGGGAAAACTAGAAGTATCTGTTCTTTGTTTGTATACTTTAATGAAATACTACCACTATAAATATAATTTTTAAAATATGAAAAATATATTATTTTAGAAGTACTACTTATATTTTTTCTCTATAGCTTTGAATTGTTGGGCCATGACAAGTTAAAAGAAAGATGTAAGATAGTTTTAAAAAGACAAAGTCATTTTAATAATTGAATTTTCAAAATTTCAAGTCCATTAAAATGGAATCCTTTGTCCAAGGTAAATATTTATAAGAAGCATGAAAAACAAGCCAGGAAGGAACATTATGTTTCCCCTTGAAAACTCAGGGGTAAAGGTTTTTTCCCATGGACCTCACACTTAAGAAACTGGCTCATGAAACACAGCATTCTTTGCTTAAAAGTATGTAAATTGAAAGGTAGGAGGCCCAAGAAGGCAGATGAATAGGTGGAAGCTACAATAACTTCTTCCCAGGACCAAACTGGAGCTACAACTAAATTAAAGAAAAATCACCATGAATAACCAACTGAACACTAGCTAGAGAAAAGCCTTATACCCAAGGACAGACAGAGGAAACCACTTCACCACGAGACTGGTAGGGAGTGGAGAGGAGGCAGAAGAGGGCTGGTTGGGTTCCCATGGGCAGCAGCTGAAGTTCCAGAAGGATATTTCAGCGGCTAGGAGGTTCCCCCTGTGAAGTGTGGGGTGTAAACCCCAAGCTGGGCTCACCCACCTACAGCACCAGAACCCCAGATTAAAAGATACACACAGACTAAAAGTGAAGGAATAGAAAAAGATATTTCATGCAAATGGAAAGGGGGGAAAAGCTAGGGTAGCAATACTTACAACTGACAAAATAGATTTTAAAAGCAAGGCAATCGTAAGAGACAAAGAAGGACACTACATAATGATAAAGGGAACATCCAACAAGAGGATGTAACCCTAGTAAACATTTATGGACTCAACATAGGAGCACCTGAATATGTAAAGCAAACCTTGATGGACATTAAAGGAGAGATCAACAGAAATACAGTCATAGTTGGGGATTTTAACACCCCACTGACTTCAGTCTTCCAGGCAGGAAGTCAACATGGAGACAATGGCCTTAAACAACACACTAGATCAAATGGACTTAATTGATATCTTCAGAGCATTTCACCCCAAAGCAGCAGAATATACGTACTTTTCAAGTGCACATGGATTGTTTTCTAGGATAGACCACATGATAGGACACAAAAGAAGTCTCAAAAAATTTAAGAAGATTGAAATCATATCAAGCATCTTTTCTGAGCACAATGCTAGAAATCAATCATAAGAGTAACACTGAAAAATAGGCAAAGACATGGAAGCTAAATAACATGTCATTAAACAATGAATGGGTCAACAATAAGATCAAAATCTCATTGGAAGAAATCAAAAGATACCTTGAAACAATGAAAATGAGAACACAACAACCCAAAATCTGTGGGACACTGGGAAAGCAATCCTAAGAGGGAAATTCATAGCATCACAGGCCTCTCTCGAAAAAACAAGAAAAAGCTAAAATAAACAATCTAACTTTACACTTAAAGGAACTTGAAAAAGAACAACAATCAAAGCCCAAAGTGAGTAGAAGAAAATAATAAAAATAAGAGCAGAAATAAATGAAATAGAATCTAAAAAATTGATACAAAAGATCAATGAATCCAAGAGCTGGTTCTCTGAAAAGATAAACAAGGCTGACAAACCTTTAACCAGACTCATCAAGGAAAAAAGAGACAGGACCCAAATAAATAAAATCAGGAATGAATGAAGAGAAATAACAACTGACACCAAAGAAAAGCAAAGGTTTGTAAGAAAATATTATAAACAATTACATGCCAACAAACTGGACAACCTGGATGAAATGGATAAATTCACAGAAACAAAAAATCTTCCAAAACTAAATCAGGAAGAATAAGAGAATCTGAATAGACAGATTACACCTAATGAAATTGAAGCAGTAATCAAAAACTCGCAACAAACAAAACCCTGGACCAGATGGCTTCACAGGTGAGTTTTAGCAAACATTCCAAGAACATTCACACCTCTCCTTCTCAAAATATTTCAAAAAGTTCAAGAGGACAGAAGGCTCCCAAACTCATTTTACAAGGCCAGTATTATCCTAATTCCAAAACCAGATAAAGACACTACAAAGAAAGAAAATTATAGGCCAATATCCCTGATGAGAAGACCTGTACTTGGAAAATTATAAGACAATGAAGTGAAGTAAGAAATTGATACACTTCAGTGGAAGCACACAGCATGTTCACGGATAGGAAGAGCTGACATCATTAAAATGTTCATACTACTCAAAGCAATCTATAGATTCAATGCAATTCCTAACAAGATTCCAATGACGTATTTCACAGAAATAGAAAAATATTTCAAAACTGTATATGGAACCACAAAAGGGCCCACACAGCAACAGTGATCATGAGAAAGAAGAACAAAGTTGGAGGAATCATGCTACCTAATATTAAACTAAATTATAAGGCCGTGGTAATCAAAACAGCAAGTTACTGGCATAAAAACAGACACATAGATCAATGGAACAGAACAGAAAGCCCAGAAATAAACCCAGTACCTTATAGTCAATCAATATTTGATAGAAGGAGCAAGCACATACAATGGACTAAAGATAGTCTATTTGATAAATGGTGTTGGGAAAATTGGACAGATATGTGCAGAAAAATTAAACTAGACCACCTTCTTACACCACACACAAGAATAAATTCAAAATGGATTAAAGACTTAAATATTAGACCCAAATCCATAAAAGTCATAAAGGAAAACGTAGGCAGCAAAATCTTGGACATTGCTCATAGCTGGTATTTTATCCAATAAATCTCCCTAGGCAAGGGAAACAAAAGCAAAAATAAGAAAATGGTACTACATCAAACTGAAAAGTTTTTGCACAGCAAAGGAAAACATCAACAAAGTAAAAAGACAGTCCACGGTATGGGAGAACACATTTGCTGATACATCTGATAAGGGGTTAATATGCAAAATTTATAAAGAACTTACAAAATTCAAAACCAAAAAAACAAACAACCGAATTAAAAAGTGGGCAAAGGACCTGATATACATTTCTCCAAAGAGGACATAGAGATGGCCAACAAACATATGAAATGATGCTCAACATCACCAATCACCAGAGAAATGCAAATTAAAACCACAACGAAATATCACCTCCCACCTGTCAGCATGGCTATCATCAATTAACCAACAAACAACAAGTGCTGGCGAGGTTGTGGAGAAAGGGAAACCCTTTTGCACTGTTGGTGGGAATGTATATTGGTGTAGCCACTGTGGAAAGCAATATAGAGATACCTCAAAAAATTAAAAATGGATCTGCATTTTGATCCAGTGATCCCACTTCTGGGAATATATCCGAAGGAACCCAAAACACTAATTTGAAAGAACATAAGCACCCCTATGTTCATTGCAATGTTATTTACAATCGCCAAGATATGGAAGCAGCCCAGATGCCCATCAGTAGATGAGTGGATGAAACAACTATGGGACGTTTACACAATGGAATACTACTCAACCATAAAACAGAAGAAAATTTTACCCTTTGTGACAATATGGATGGACCTGGAGAACATTATGCTAAGTGAAATAAGCCAATCAGAGAAAGACAAATACCATATGATTTCACTCATATGTAGAGTCTAATGAACAAACTGAACGTTAGTTTAGTTTGCAAAACAGAGACAGACCCACAGAGAGCAGGATGACAGCTAACGGGTGGGGAGGTTAGGGGTTGGAGGGACTGAGCAAAAAGGAGAAAGGACTCATGGACATGGACAATACAGTGGTGATTGCTGGGGTGGGAGCTTTTAAGGGGACTAAATGGTAATGGGGAAAAAATACAATAAAAAGATTTTAAAAAAGAAAAGAAAATCACATGCAATAACATACCTAAAGGAATTGAAAGCAGAATCTTGAAGAAACATCTGCACACCTCTGTTCAAAGCAGCACTATTCACCATGGCTAAAAGGTGGAAGCAACGCAAGGATCCATGGACGGATAAATGAACAAAACATGCTATCCACATATCCAAGGGACTGTTATCCAGCCTTTAGAAATGAAGAAAATTCCGACACATGCTACAACATGGATGAACCTTAAGGACATGTTGCTAAGTCAAGTAAGCCAGACACCACAAAGACAAATACTGTATGGTTCCACTTATAGGAGGTACCTACCTACAGTAGTCCAATTTGTAGAGACAGAAACTGGAACAGGGGTTGGCACAGTTCAGGCAGGGAGGAGAGCTGGGAGTTACTGTTTAACAGGGACAGCGTTTCCATTTTGAAAGATGAAAAGAGTTAGAGAGATGGATGACGGGGATGATCGCACAGCAAGGTAAATTTACTTAGTGCCACTGAACGGTCCACTTAAAAACGGCTACCCCAGAGCAAATTTTATGTTATGTGTAACTCACCACAAAAAAAAAAAAAAAAGGAAAAAAGAGCACGTGAACTACATGGTTTTTGTTCCCATTTTAACTTGATTTTCAAAGAAGAGGTATTTAGTGTGTCTCAGTTCATACATACCCCAGCAAGACAAAGGGAGAAATTTCGCTAGGTTCTAATTTCATTTTTTTAGAACTCTTATTTTCAACATATCATTCTTTTGGAATATAGATACAGGTATTCTGAATTCTAGAATCAGAATGGTTTTCATTATGAGTATATCTCTAGACGTCTTACTCAAGGCGGAAATATCTGTTCAAACCCACTGTGGTAGATGCTGCCGGTCACCTACACAGTCACCCTTGGTCCCCTTCTTTCTTACTTAGTCTAATCTCATTTTCCTTGAAGCAAGGTGGTCGGTTACAATATTCACGTCCCCTTGAAAGTGGGGGTAACCATATGGCTCAGTGGGCCAGTGGCGTGCAATAGGGTGGACGTGGTGGAGTGGAACTTCCAGGCAATCTATTTTTTCCTTAATAAAAAAATTAACAGATTCACCTGGCATAAACACTTTGCCCCTGCCCTGGCCTTCCACTTTCCTCTGAGAAGCCAGAAGCAGCCAGTTTCCCTGAGCAGATAACCAGCTCTGCATTGCCTACCTCCGGACTAAAGGTTAGTGGAGAAAAATGAATTTTTCTTAATTAAGCCAGAGAAGTAGGGTTTCTCTTGCTTGTAGGAAACTCAGTCTCAGCCTGTCACCACTGAGATAAGTCTGAGGGAAGAAATTCAGGAATATGTCGGTCTAGAAGACGGAGTTAGACAGCCTACCTCTGTGAAGGGGTATGGGTAAGACTGAAACAGCACCCCCGCCCCCAAGAGGCAACATTAAAGACAGATGATGGAAAGGGTGACATGAAGGCATGGAGGATGCTCTTAGAACCTGCACGGCAAACGAAACTTTCTCTTAGTAACACTAGCAGGTATTAAAGGCTCACCACAGGCCAGGCCCAGGGGTAACCACTGTGCACGTGTTTTCTCATTGAACCCCAACAGCCTAACGAGGCAGCACCTGTGCTCCCAGCCACTGCGTTGAACGACTTTTTATAGCTTTAGGCCTTAACTCATTCACCCTCTCTGGATTTCCTCCTAAGCACAACAGGGAGAGAAATGCAACAACTCAATGATTTTAAGTAAGAATAAAAGATAATATAATCAAAGGTATGTCACAAGAGGAACATGGTTGTCAGTCAAAAGTGACTGTCAATCATCATCAAAAAGACCATCCTGCACAAATTCCCAGACAGAGTTAAACATCAAAATCCCCTATTGAATTCCCTCAAAATATAGACTCCTTGAGGCCAGCCAGGCTTATGGAGGCAGAAGGGTGCCCTGTCAAGCAGAGATATGGGGGGACTCTGCACTGAGGGAGCATATTCTCAAGATGCCACTTTGTTGCGCCAAATCATTAGAAAGCTTACATACCTAAGGCACACACAGGAGTCGCCCCCCTCTCGCACACTGCCTTCACAGGATCTGTGTCTCAAAGTGTGCTGTCTGCTTTCACTAAGATTTAAGAGCATCTCTGTAGTTTATGCGAAATTGCCTTAGAGGGCAATGCGCGTTGCCTCCTCTCACTTCGGGGACCAGGAGAAAGACAGGCTGTCGTGATAAATCAGAGTTCTGCTCTCTCCTAGACACTGGTGCTGTTTCATCTCCGCACTGTATCACTTTCTCTTGGCTGTCAGGAAGTTCAGAGCAAAGTTTGGTACTACAGTTTTCCCCAGTCGTTTTTTAAGTACCATTGGTATATGTATTATTGTAACTATTTGCTTTGCTTTGGGAAAACATTTGAAAACATTTATCACAAAATCAGTGCACATGTGTTAAGGAAGATTTAGACAAGCAAAAGCAAGAAAATTTAAATCACCCATTTTCTCTCCACTCAGAGGTAATTACTGTTAATATGTTTGTGTCCATCCTTCTAGATATTTTGGTCTGTTTGTTGTTTTTGGGGGGGGTTACAAAAATGGAATGAAAAAAAAATACATGGCATTTTATAGACTTGACTTAAAATCTGTTAGGAGTATGTTTCCATTAGAGTACATATTCTCGTATAATGTCATTTTTAAAGATCCAGAAGTATTCCATTGACTGAACATTCAACAATTTATATACCATTACCATCTTGTTATGGCACATTTTAATGCTGTTTTCTGTTTTTAATTTTGTAAGGATTTCTGTAATAAATACACTTAGAGTTAAAATTTTATACACATATATGACTCGTTTGTTTACTCATTTATTCATTCATTTAAAGGACAAACTATTAAAAGTGAAGGTCAAATAGACATCTCAGTACTTTCACACAGCAAACCACGCCCTGCCTCTCGAAACACACTTTCCTTGTCTTCCCAGATGCGATTTCCTCCTTCTCCTCTACTCCTCCACAGCAGGTCCTCCAAAACCAGGTTTTCTAGGAGAGCAGCCCTGAAGCTCACCTCAATGTATTTGCTCTTACTAAGTAGTCTCTAATCCACTCTCACCATTTCAAATCCAGGTGCACGCGTCCTAGTGTTGTCCTTCCAACCCAAACCTCTCCCCTAAACTACCAAATTCTGTGTGATGGTTTCTACACATGTTCACAAGTTACTCCGTATCCCCCCATTCAAGAGGTAGAGTTAATTCCCTTCCCCTTTAACGTAAGCTAGATTTGGCAGCTCAATTCTAGCAAACAGTACGGCGGAAGCGATGATGCAGGGCTTCTGAGACTCTGTCAAAGGCACTAGTTTCCTCCTGGCACTCTCTCGTATCACCCGCTCTAGGAGAAGCCAGCTGCCACGTCCTGAAGACACTCAAGCAGCCTACGGAGAGGTCCATGTGGTGAGGAAGGACGGCCTCCCACCAACAACAGTTGAGGCCTTCTGCCAAAAGCCACGTGCATTAGCCTTCGTGGAATCAGAGCCCCCAGCCTCAGCCACGCTTTCCGATGACTGCAGTCCTGGCCAACGCCTTGACTGGAACCTCGTGAGAAACCCTGGCGCAAAGCACCTAGCAAAGCCACTCCCAAATTTCTGACCCAGGAAACGTCATGGGATAAGAAATACTTGTTGTTTAAACTGCTAAATGTTTGGAGTCGTTTGTCACACACAATAGATTACTAACACAGATCTGCTGCTAAGTTTTTGAGTAACGTGCTACGCAGCAAGAGGTAAGTCACGCAGCCCACATCCAACCACCTACCTGACATCTCCACTGAGACGGCCCACAAACTCACTTCAAACGTAACATGTCCCATACGGAACTGTCAGTCTTCTTTCAAATCAGTGCTGTCTCCAGCTTTCTTAACTCGGTACACAGCATCTGAATCCATTTACTTGTTCGTGCCAGGGCCCTGAAACCAATGCTCACGTTCCACAATCTAATACCAGGTCGATCGCCAACTTTCATTACTTCCAATTCCTAGGTATACCTTGAAATTATCCATAACTCTTATCTCCCAGTCATCCGCCAGGCTGAACTACTGTCATCTCTTGCTTGGAATCCACTAACCTAAAGCCAATAACCTGACATTGCCTCTCCTAATGTCTACTCTTGTTTCTTTTTAATCCACTTTCAAAATGGTGGCCAGCCTGCCAAGGAACTTTGGAACAATTAAATTAATATGGTTTACAAAGCTCTAAGTCATCTGACCCCTACCTACACAAAGTCTTATTCTGCAATGCTCTCCCCTCCTCGCAATAGCTCCAACCACACAGGCCTCTGAGTTACTCGGGTGCTCTCAGCCCTTAGCTGCCCCAGGATATTTGCTCATGCAGCTATGGCTGCCCATAGTACTCTTCATTCCATTCTCCATCAGCTCAATCCCTATGTCTATTGCAGGTCTAATTTTTCACATCTTTTCTTCAGAGAAGACTTCTGGACTCCTCCAGTCTCTCAAAGCATCCTGTTTTCTGTTTTCTTCTGCCCCCTAGTACTTAATTTGATTGCATATTGATTTGTATAAGTCCATGAGGGCAAGAAATGTCTACTTTGCTCACCATAGTACATACAGTTCCCAATACAGATTGTCAATTGAAAAATTATTGAATAATTTATTTAACGTGTTCATTAAATTTAAACTGTATATTAACCATTATCCAATCTAGACTTCTAACTTGTCCATTTCAGTAAAAAGAACTTCATTCTTTTAAATTATGGCCTTTTCTGCAAAATTGTAAAACCATAATCATCAAGATGACCCACTGATTTTCTTTGTCATTTCCTCTTTTTCACATGTTTAAAGATCTTTTTACTGACAAAGAATGAAAATTTGCCTTCTAGAAACATTAAAAGAACCACTGGTATAAATATAATCCCTAAAGGCAGACCAAAAAAGCAATTCCAAAGCTCATTAGGAAACTAAATTGACCCGATTCATCTAAATAGGAACATTTTATCCTGGTGTTTAGAGTTCTGATGAATAATCATTTCCCTCTGCAGAGCTCGGTTGATTTGTAAAGGTAGGAGGAGCGTGACGCTGCACAAGATTACTTTTTGATGAGAAATCAGAGACCGGCTTGCTAATGGGAGAACCAAGAAATACTAGTAAGGACAAGCTGCAGCCCAGAGTAAAGCGACATCGGCCCACCCTGCACTTCTAGTCAATACTGCTCTGGCTCGTAACCAGAGACGGAGCAGGGCGGGAGGCTGACAGGGGAGGTTAGGAGGCAAAGCTACACACGGGAAACAGCTCACAGTGGTGTAGGCAGCAATCAACCAGAAGAGAGACTGCGTGGCACTCATTGGCACTCACGGCGGGATTAAATATAAAGCATGCATCAGTCGTCCGCTCACATTCATCCACGTGGGCCTCAGCCCAGTACCGACACAGAATTCCACGATCACACAGGTTTATGTATAAACACATAACTGTGCCACACTCTGGTGAATGGCACATAGTTTAACATAGTAGATTTTTGTGAATACATAGTGACAGAATATGATAAACTCAATTATACATATACACACATTGTATAATATACTATGTACTTGCACACAGAAATAAATGTTACTTGCTACAGGAAAAGATATAATAATCATTGAACTTCAAAACTATAGCTTTGGTCATTCCACTCATTGTAACAAATAGGTACACCTATTTTACTGTAGCTCAGAGTACAATATTAATATTAACTATGACTGCTTTACTTAAAACCAAGTAATAAAGCTAGACCATTTTTACTGTGGTAAAGTTTTCATTTCACTAAAAGTGAAATTTCTATAAAAGAATTTAACCACAGATACTGATGGCAGTTAAATACATAATTCTTTAATGTAAAATTATCAGAATTCACTGACTAAACTATTTTTTCTGAAAGAAAATAAATAATATAAATGTTTAAGATATAATAATTATTCTAGAAAAATTCAACTCAGACTGACACTGGGTATCAAAACAATAACCACATGTAACTTATTCATATATAAACAAATAAAATGTTAATATTTATACCCACGTTAAATATACCACAATTTATAAAAAGACTGCTACCCTTTCTGTGAAAACAAAAAAAGAAAACATGCCATTCAACTGCCACGCAGAAGGTGACAAGTGTCAGAAACCAGCCCATGCGCAGAACAAATGAGAGGTGCCCCAAAGCAGCACCCAGACAGGAGCTAGGAAACAAGAACACCGACATGTGGGGCCATCGAGGGACACGCTGCAACCAGCAAGCAAGATCAAAGCATCCGGCTGGCAGGGCAAGCCGGTGGGTCCCCACTAGGAAAGAAGTCTACCGCTTTATCAGAGGTCAAAGTGAAACAGCAAACGAGTAGCCAGGCAGAGCAGGGGGGGGGGGGGGGGGATCTGTAACAATCAAAGACAAGTCAAACAAGGTCACGCACCCGAACAAAGAGCTTGGTGAGAAAAAAAAGAGTCACCATGATGTCCAGCTACCAGGAAACCAAGGTGATCCTGTTTTGATATTGATAATGAAACCAGGGCACCGTCAAAAGCCTGAGGACGTAAACCCAAACGTTAGTTGGGTTTTGCCAATTGGGTTTGCCGACTGAAAACATTACAGTTCTGATCAATCTGAGACCCATCACAGGCAGAAGATGTCCACTTCCCTAGCCATAACCCAATATTCCAACATGTTATACACTATCATCTACTGAAGTGTATACATTTGCATAAACACCATTTACTCCTTCAAACCTTGAAACGTCCCCAGTCTCACCTATCGAAGTGCTAACAGGAACAGTTTAGGATGTGCTGAAAAACATTTAGCAAACACAGTCCAAATGTTACTCCAGATACCTGACTAAAGAAAAGAGTCAATTTTACACGGATTTTCTAAAAAATGTTTTTAAAGAACGTCAAGTGCGGTTATGTTGGTACATTGCACGTACTACTATGCAGCTATTGCCCAGGAGAAGAAAAACTTGTTTACTTGCAGGAGGGAAAACGCTGAAAGGAAATCTCATCAAGATTGAGGAATTCCTCTAGATTTTCCCACTCTTGTTTTCTCTGCTTTCTCTCTACTAAAGAAGCTGAGTGTGTCCAATCAGATACATTAAATGAAATAGAGTAAAAATAAAAAAAATCGATAAGTGCTGCATGATACGCCGAGAAGTATTTTATTTTATTTAAGAAGATGCAGTGCAAGCAAATGGGAAAAACAAATATACTCACAATATTTCACAGGCTTGCTATCTCAAAATGTGCTCACAAACACAGATCTTTAAAAACATGTTTCAATCACTAAATTGCTAGCACTTGTGTAATTTGAAGGAAAGAACTAGAATATAACCCAATTATAAGCGATTATCTTTTTTTATAATAATGATGACGATATCAGTAGCAGAAGTAGCTAATGTGTGCAGAGTTCTTACCATATGAAGGCATGATACCAATTCCCATCTACTATCTTATTTTTGTCAACTGAAATATAATTCTCGTGCCATAAAATCCATCCATCTAAATTGTACAGCTCAGTGGTTTTTAGTATATTTACAAAGTTGTGCAAAGATCATCACTATCTAATTCCAGAACACTTGCATTACCCCCCAAACCCTGCACCCTTCAGCAGTCACTCCCCAGTCCCTCCCTGTCTCCCACCCTAGGCAATCGCTAATCTACTTTCTATGGATTTTCCTGTTCTCGACACTTCACATAAATAGAATCCTAGGATAGGTGGCCTCTGGTACCAGGCTTCTTTCACTGAGCACTGGATTTTCAAGGTTCATGTGTATCGCCGCTGTGCCAATACTGCATTTCTTTTTATGGCTGAGTCACGTTCCATTGCATGGAGAGACCACGTTTTGTTGATCCAGCCATTCATCACCTCTGGTTGTGCACAATGTTGGCCTATTATGAATAATGCTTCTATGAACATCCCTGTACAAATTTTTGTGTGAACATATGCTTTCAATTCTCTTGGGTATTAAACTTACCCAAGAGATTTATACGGGAATTACAGGGTTAGATGATAATACAACTTTTTGCAGAACAGCCAAACTGTTTTCCAAAGCCACTGTACCCATTTTACATTTCTACCAACAATGAATGAGGGTTCTAATTTCTTCACATCCTCATCAACACTTGTTCTTTTCCTTATTTTTTATTATACCCATCCTACCGCGTATGAAAGTGGAATCTCATTCTTGTTTTGATTTACATTTCCCTAAAGACTAATGATGTTGAATATTTTTTCATGAGCTTATTGGCCATTTGTGTATCTTTGAAGAAAGGTCTGTTCAAATCTTTGCCCATTTTTCAAGTGAGTTACTTGTCTTTTTACTGTGAGTTGTAAGAATTCTTCATATATTCCAGATACTAGATCCATTTATCAGACATGTGATTTACAAATACTTTCTCCCGTTCTCTGGGTTTTCTTTTCACTTGCATTATCTTATTTCAGTCCTCACAAGAACCATGAGATAGCACTATGAGTATCCACCATTTCATAGACGAGGAATCAGAGTTAATAAACTTGTCTGGGGGGGGGGGCGGGGGTCATAGCTACTGAGAGGTGAAGCGAGGGTCCAGGCCAGGCAAGCTGCCGCCACTCATCAGTAGGATGCCCTGTCAGGAACACTGAGCTTCTTTGGTGCTATAGCATAGGCACTAAATAAGTAACCAGGATTTAAAATAATTAACTTAAAAATAAATAGTGACTGATGCTTCGCATGGAAATGCCAGAGGCCCCTCCTGCTGTTCATACCAGTCTTTTTGAGAAGAAAGAGTAGCTTAAAATAAAGCTCATTCAGCCTTAAAAGGCAAAACTTGGCCCCTGAACAGTGTCTATTCTTTTCAATTGTAGGAAACTTTCTTTCTTACTGAGTTATGTAGTTAAAACAAAGGAATTCAGAATACAAGTGGTATTTTTGCTGAGATTCAAGCATTGTACACCATCACAGTGGGTGTTCTGTTAGGTGGAGGCCTATTTCTTGGCCAAGAACCTGCTCTGTTCAAAATGCATGCCTCCCTCCGCCCCACGCAACTGCCCTCTGAGAAGATGGACAAAGCAGAGTTTTAGCAGCTAAGATGTCCTCCCACCAGTCGCTTCTCAATCTCCTCTTATTTCTGCCACAAACCACGTTAAATGTGAAAGGTAATCTACAAGTAATTTTAGCTTGTCCGTAAAAGTACGTGCATGCTAATAAAGGACGAGATGGTGGTTTAAAATAATAGGCTAGATCTACCAACACTGGCAAGGACGGGCAACATGTATAGTTTAGGGGGGAAAAAACATGCAGTATGAAAAATATGATCCAATATTTATTAAAAATAGGCAACATGAACACATATTATAATACTTACACACACGAATCCAAAAAAATGTCAACAAATAGTGGGCATTTTTCCCTTGGGAAGAGGGCATAATTTTTATGAAATGAAATGTTTAACTTTTTAAACATATATACATAATGTAGTTTTTAAAAAAACAACCAAGGGTACCATTCTCTCAGATAATCCCACAAGCCTTAAACACAATGGAAATAAATGAACAAATGTGAATAAAATAAACAAATGAACAAAAGTTCTTATTTTGTCCATACCTGTTTGTTTTGGTGACTTTACAAACTTAAGTCATGAAATAAGTCATGTACTTGAATATGTGATTTTGAATAGGGCAGAAATTCCATAGTTTCTATCAATTTTTAAAATGATTCTCTGACCCCAATAAAGTTTAAGAACATTATCTTAAAAGAGTATTATAGGTTTCATTTCATGAAGGGTCAAGATCGAAATTAAAGAATCAAACAAGAAAACAAAATCCCTTCAGCCAAGCACAGTAAAGAGGCCCCTTCAAAATCACAAAAGAACAGTCACTAGGTCCCCTTAGGTCCCCCTCTATAATTCTTAGGATGACACTAAGCTAATACTATTTTTAAGCTTATGATGTAGAGTTCTAAATGTTAAAGATATGTTTCTCTTTTCTCTATATACAACACAAAAACCTTTCCTACAGCAAAAGAAAGAGAATCCACTCTATAGAAGCTAACTTTAACCACACATACAAACAAGTTACTTCATTCACTACTTTAAAAATTATGTATTAAGACCTACTATAAGCCAGACTCATTGTTCTTTAATGGCGTTCTTATTTGTTATATCCCAGAATTTTGCTTCTTTCTTCTACCTGCTGCAGAATAAAGAAACTGAAGGAGTGAATGTCCAGCATCAGCCCATCTTATGTGCCCATGCGATGATTCCCAACTGCCCCTATGATATCTCTTTATGGGAAAGGGAAAGGAAGAGTAGCAACAAACTAGTAAGACCTCAAGCCTTAGATCACTACGGATTATCAGTAACAAAAGAAAGACGAACTTCCCCTTATTACAGGGACTTAACACTCCTACACTTTTTTCTCTGGGCCCTCCAAGAGAAACTACTATTGCAATATCCAACAAATAACTGTCTCCTTGAAGATAAGTTTCTCCTTGAAAATAAAAGCCAATCAAAGTTATCACAGGAAAACAAGAGATTTAGGCAGTGTCTAAGCTAGTAGTTTGTGAAACTGACATGTATTTGTCTAACACAAAAACTTGCTTTAATTCTTACAGTAACCTGATTATTTCAGAAATGTGTATTTTCTAAAAAGTATTGTTATTATCCTTAAAATTCTAAATATTATTCAATTCATGTGAATTTACTACAGCAGCAGCAGGCGATGAACACACCAGTTCCTCTGCCCCCTTCTCAGTCATTCGTCCCTGCCTGTGAATCACAAACTGAAATACAAATTCAGAAGTAGCAACACAAGCCTCCAGACCTAATTGGGCAAAATACACAGATCAGCACATACAGACAACACCTGCGCAGGGGACAATCCCTCACAAACTGACCCAAAGGAATGAAATTTGGCAAAAGCACCTCCTGTTACCTTTCCAGGAGAAATAACTTAGAAAAGCCCAAAACAGACAACGGGTCACACTCAGAAGCAACTTCTGCAGGTATCAGCTGAGCTCCTGAACTAGAAATGGATACCGTAAATACAACAAGAAGGAAGACTCTTTCACACACAAGTTCTTTCCGTCACAGTTACACCCAAGAAGAGAGTGAGCTCAGCTTTTGGCAGCAGAATCTTAAATATTAAAAACCATGAAATGAACTTTGCCACAATTCAATTTAATTCTTCAACAGAACCAAAATATTCCCACACTACCAACCTCCATGTCCAGGTCCTCAACACCCTTCCTTCAATGTGTAACAAACCCCGCTACACTATCCAGCTCCTATTTGCATCCTGAACACCTTTGAAAGATTAACTTCTTATGATCATGAAGTTCTGCACACACAGAACCTCCCACACATCACCCACCGCCTTCAAAACTGGGCACATCTGCACGTCACCGGGCTCATGGTACTCAGCGCCACTTTCCTGGAGCCACCCCCCCCATCAGAGCCCTCTATTCCACATGTCCTCCAGCCCAGCTCTCCCATCAGTTCCCACACGAAATCGCACCTTCCTTCATGAAGGCTTTAGAAAGAGTTTCCCTCTCCAGCCCTGCACCCACCCACCCTCCCCATTAAAGTCACATGATATTTGGTTCTCTACTTAAACTATCTGGGGAGTTTGAGAGGGTAACAATATTATATACATGCATGACCATGTTGATCTCCCTCCTAATGAGATTCTTAATCCCCTGAAGGAGGGAACTGCCTTATTCCCTGGCCTCTGTCATATAGCTCCTTAAACACCATAAATAGACAATAAATATGGACTGAATTGCCAAAGAAATAACCTGAGGTATCCTTAGACAAAAAGAGAAAAATCCTGATCATTCAGAAAAAAATTAAGAATTAGACCTATAAGACAGCATCGTCTTTAACAGGAACAATTCAACTGTAATAAAATTATAATGTTTGTGGGGCAGGGGCGGGGGATGTTTGTGTGCTTTCAGCAGGGGAAATTGAATGGGAACTGTTAAGTGAGTCGTGTGTACCTCCCCCATCGGCCGTTACTTCTACCACACAACCAAATTCCTACCCGTTGACTGAGGGCCTGAACGCTGTTCTGGGAGAAGAGATTTAAGACCCAGCTGGAAAGCAAGCAAATTATAACACAAAAAGGAGCAGGACCCGACCGGGCACAGTCATCCCTCAACCACCCCACTTCGCACCAGTCCTGGGAGAAGCTGTATTTCAGTGTGTCGCTTTCAGAATGAATCTACCCTTGTAATTTAGAGTTATAGCTGCCAGATCTTGTGGCATTTCGCCATATAAACAGACATATGTACACACGTACCTAACTAAGAGCCAGGGCAGCTCTATTCTCCAAGTGGGAAAGTAAAGATGGAATGGTTAGAAGCCAATCTTTTCCTGACTTCTGACTCAAAAAGCCTAAAATATACATTAGAAAAGGAAGATAAACACAAAATATAGCTCTGTAAGAGACTGAATTTCAAGAGCCTTAGCCTCTCTATTTTTAAAGTACTACTGTATCTTCATCAGTCATTGTGTGACCATTAAATTATTTTGAAAGCATAATAAAATTCAGAGTGCTAAGTACTAAGAAACTTTATTCAAAATCTTATTTCAAATAGCAAATTACTAAGATACGAAACTTAAAAATCAAGCTATTGACAAAGTAGGCTTATCTACAACTAATTCTTTACCACATTTCTTGGCACAAAAAAAAAAAACCCTCCTCTGAATAGCCTGGCACATAGTAAGTCCCCAGTACTCCTTTGCCTTCAAGTGTTACAGTGCAAACTCAGCTTCACAGGTTGTATGGACCCGATACACCACTTGATCTAGCTCAAATCAATTTTCATATCACATATAGAATGATGTTTAATTTCTGTTTCTCCTCTGCCTTGTTTCAAAAACTATACAGGTGTTAGTGCAGATCTTTTAACCGCCTCTCTTGGCAAAGCTGACCTTGAACAGGCACTTTCTCATGACCTTCAAGTCTGTGTTCGACAATGAAATCATTTGGCTTTGTATCCTGTTCAGTTATTAATCACAAACAACAAGGGAAGAACTTTCACACGGAAAATGTGAGACCTATGCTGGCCAGCACGCACTTTGGGTCACTCTGGGTCATACTCACTTAAACGGCTAGGGCCACTGAAGACCATGTAATGACCTCGGCTTTTTAACAACTACATTCAACATTTTGCTGGTGACAAGACAAAACAGCGATGTGACTTTAAGACAAGTGCTCCTGGAGGTTTGCCCACCGAGGGGGGAGCACTGCAGGACAGCAGCTGGGCGGGGGGGGGGGGGGGGGGGGGGCGGGGGGGGGGCAGTTGCGAGGGGGTGAGGGAGACAGGTGTCTGAGAGGGAAGTTTCCACCCTGGCGTGAGACGCCCACATCAGTCAGGACTTCGGTATTCAGACCCCACCCCTTTAAAGAAATTTAACTATTATTTTCTAGCCAAATGTGACTTTTTAGAAATCTGCTCCAATAAGTTATTCTTTTTTTAATTAACAAAGCAAATATTTACAACTCTATTTATTTTACTCATTTCCTTTGTTTCCATGAGGGTTATTATTACCATTATTAATTGGCCTTTGTTTTTTATTAAATTGGGGGGGCATTGGTTAATAAGATTCTATAGGTTTCAAGTGTACAATTCTATGGTACATCATCTGTATATTAATTACATTGTATAGCTGACCTTTGTTTTTATTCTTTAAATTTGAGTAAGAAAGTAGCAGAATAATGACAAAAATCCCTGGCATAACCCTTGAAATTAAAAGGCACTCCCCTCATCAGTCTATAAAGCCCCTTTAGCATCCAGAAATAGACCCTCCAGGTCTTCCCTCAACTGCTAGATGATTTTAACTCAAACGCAGAACTCCAGACTAAGACCAAAATTAAAACCACAACTTCCCTGTCTGCCAAACTGGGAAGCTGCAAGCTTAACGTTTTCCCCAAGGCATTAAGAAAGATCTCAAAAACAAGGACAAATTTTAAAAAGCAATAGATGAAGATTTTTTTTTTCTTCCTCAAATTAGTCAGTCTCTATGTGGAGAAGCCACAAACTGAAAACCAGTTTCTGAAATCCAGCAGGCCCCTGAGTCACTCCCTGGTGTGAAGGAAGTGGGCAGATGTCACACAAGGCGGGGACGCTAAGTCACCCCGCAGTGGCTCCACCATTGATCCAGAGACTCTTTGGGGGACACTCCTGGCAGCAGCACAACTAGAATATTTGCTTGGCTGAATTGCCTCTTGAATCAATAAAACTAAACTCGTCTACTTCCTATACAGGCAGGTCTTCGAAAGATTTCTATGCTCCTGGCCTAATTTTCGTTCTTCTTTCATCAAGGTCAAAGTAAAAGGTCAAGACGTTAGTTGGCTAACATCTGAGTTTGGCTTCCCCCAGACGCAAACACTGAGACAAGGGTTTAAGTATAAGTAGTTTATTTTGCAGGTGAGTCCACAAAACACCGGTGGGGAGTAAAGAACGAAGACAGGAAAGGTAAGGTGGCCAACAGAGGGTCATTCTCAAGCACGCTACCACTGAGTCAAAACCCAGGTGGGAACTTGGGAGAAACAGTGTAAAACATTCATCTCACAGGTAGCTCATTGAGATGCAAGAGAGCTAGAGGAATTACACTACAGCAGTCTCTGGCTGTGGGCAGCCGGAAGCTGGCACTTCCTGACTAACCTGGGCATGAGTTTTTCCAGACAGTGAATGCCCTCGGGCAAAGGAAGGCAGGTTCCTGCAGCAGGAAGTCCCCAGCACTTGAAGTGCTAGAAGCAGTGCTTATGGGTAGGGCCTCAGGGGCAGCTAGGATTGGAATTATCTCCAAATGGCTAAACCAGTGACACCCATGTTTATTAGGTGACCCATATCACAGAATACAAAGTTCAGTGCTTTTCCACAAAATTATCCTTCAAAAAGAAAAACAGGGAGGTAACTTTATTTTTAAGTCCTGAAAGGTCTCGTATTATGGGACATTGTCAATTCCTGTGTCTTATTCTGAAATAGCAAAGGACTGTTTAGGTAAAACATCATAATCTGAAAGGACCTCAACAATGTCCAACTTGGATGTTTTTAAGGTCAAGCAAAGAAATATAATACAGTCTTCATTACTGAGAGTATGACTTTTCAACTTCAAATAGTAGATAAAAAAACAAAAATTGAAAAAGGGTAACACAACAAAGGTGATTATTAAATCTTCAGATATGGCAATACAAATAAAGAATAATAGGAAATGCCTGTCCTGCCTGGTAATTACAGAAACTGAAAATAAAGCAATGTGTGGCACTCACTACTGAACACTGGCTGGATCTCAAAGACAGTGACATAATCCTACACAGCTGGTGGCATCAGGCTTAGCACAGTCCTGGAGAGCACTCAGAAACCCGAAAACTGAACCCCCACGCCCAAAGATTCTGTTTCTAGGACCTTATCAGAAAGAAATAACTAAAGTGAAGGACGATATCAACAGCAATGAGAGCAACAGAAAATATTTACTTAGCACTTGCTAGGGTAGTGCCGGGCTGTTCTAAACATTTCATATATCACTGGTTCTCAAGTAGGAACGGTTTCCACCGGGAGCGATTTTGCCTCCCAGGAGACACTTAGAAATGTCTGGAGACATTTCTGTTTGTCAGAACCGGTGGGCAGAGGCCGGGGATGCCGTGAAACGCCGACAATGCACGGCACAGCACCCACGGCAAGGACTCACCTGGCCCAACACAGCAACGGGGCCGTGGTCTCACTTACATCGTCCTCACAAAAACCCTACAGTAATTATTTTTATTATCTCCATTACACAGACCAATAAAGACAATTTTCCAGTGCACTATTACCCATAATGTTGAAATACTAGAAATAAGCTAAATCCCCCCAAACAGGGAAAGAGTTAAATAAATGATAGCATAACTACCTAATAAAGACATGAAAAGTACTTATGAGAGCATATAAAACTAAAATAACCAGGACAAAAATATTAAAAGGATTATATAACTATAATCATTTTAAAATATGAATATAGCCCCTAAATGGAAGAAATAAGACATGAAAGTTACTATGGTGTTAAGATGGCAGACATAGGAATAGATATTTTTTCTTTATTAATGTTCTCTGATATTAATGTGGCTTTTAAAAGAAAAAACACTCAACAATGAAGAAATCTGGAATTTTCTTTAAAGAATAAAATTTTATTGAAATAATGAATATCTCATTTTAACAATGAAAGTATAAACAGGCCAAGAAGATATTTAACATTAAGAAATTTGAAATATGGATTTCCAGGGCAGAGCAACAAATCTAGTGCTTCAAATTCCAAAGTCATAATACTACTGTGCAGTGTAAGAATAAATCAACTAGACTTTAACTCTAACTTTCTTTCTACCTTTTAGTTATCCCATGGCTCACTATCGCCTAAAGAGAACGGGCAAGAGGAATCAAATTTCAATTCAGCCACATCTAATTCACTTCAGCAGATCTGTTATACAGGACAGTTTAAACTATTGCTTTAAATGTATTAACAACAGTAGAAATATTAGTGGTAGTGACCTTATTATTGTTGCTATAATTAGCAGTACGTATTGAATGCTTCTTGCACCCATTAATATGCAATCTAATCTCCACAATATCCATTAAAGGTAAATATTTGTCTGGTCCCCATTTTTCAAAAGAGGCCTTAGGCACTTACAATTAAGCAACTTGCCTAGATTATACACAGCTAGTAATGGAAGCACCTGAATGACATTTAAGCAGTCTGCCTCCAAAGCCCAAGTGTGTTTGGGAACAAGATGAGGGGAGGGGGACCAGGCTCCCCGCTTCCTCCTGTGCCTACACTACAGCACTGAGCTGATTTACATTTAATTTTTAAGCTCATATTTAAATGTTTTAAATAATTACTTTTATAATTAATCAACCAATGTTGACAAATGTTTGCCAAAAACTGCTGAGTGCATTCAAAGGGGGGAGGAAAAAGGCTGCCAGACTTTCCACAGGTGGCCCTGCCATCAACGATTCGCACAAGAGGGATTTCATCAGATCCCATGTCCCACGGAATATTCTGTCCTCATGGATTTGAGGATTAAACAAATAAGCCCATATCTTGTTAATTTTAAAAAGTGGACACCTTAGAATAAAGAACAGGGCAACGTCTGTTTAAACATTTTAAGCATCTGTTCCTACAAGGCTGAAGAGGAACGCACAGGAACGGCAAATACAGAACACTATTGGTAGATATTAAATTGTCGGACTTAAACGTCTCTAGTTTAGTCTCACCTACCCAGAGCGTATACTTAAAAATTAGGTCACTGAAAACAAAATGCTGTGATCTTCGGAGATCCCTGAAGCGCAGATTAACTCAACAAATAACAGGGATCAGGATACTAATAACATATCATCACAGGGAAATCAAGGGAATTTGGCATGACCCAAAGTACAGGCTCCTACTCTGGCTGAGCCGCGATCAACTCAAAGCAGCAACAAGTTGGTGCCAAGGAGACGGAGGAACAGACGGTCTCCAAGTCCCACACCCACCAGCTCCCTTAACAGGTGAGGCCCAGGTGAGGGAAGCGGAAACACCTCCCTCGCAGACAGAGCTTACTTGTCTTCCTACTGTATGTATGTGTCTCTAGCAAACTGTCAGTGAAGTAGACGTAACCTAATTTTTAATACATGTGGTGGTTCTACTATACAAAGACATCCTGATGTGTCTTTTTTACCTGTGTGTTTATAACTGATTGCAAATTAACAACTGAAATGAATGAAGGTAGCAATAATAAAATTTAATAGCAAATATTTATACAGGGTGGGCAAAAGTAGGCTTACAGGTGTTTGTATGGGAAACCATACAATGATTAATAAATAATAACACAAGCATAACTGGGGTTCATATACTCACAACTGTAAACCTACTCTTGCCCCACCCTGTAAAGCCCTTCTGAGAGCAGCAACAGGTTTTCCTAAGCGCTTTCCATCAGGAGAGGTAAGCAACGAATTCCTGGAAAAGGTGCACCTGACCAATCGTAGGAGTGGATTGGTGATGATCTAACAGCAGAATAAACCATAGGACACACCCTGCTTGCAGCAGGGACGGCTTAGTCCCAAGAACATTTACAGTGACTCCTGAAGAAACTGAACGCAGGCTACAGAGTACCACCAACCGCAGCCCAACTCAGGCCACGCCAGGGCCAGGGAAGGGGCTTTGTTTTCATTCGGTCGAGTCCCACAAAATACGCAGACAGGATTCTAGAGCCCGAGTGGACACTGCAGCCCAAAAAGCCATGCTGCAGTTGTTTCACTGAAAGAGTTTGTCACCTGCTAATGGTTGCCTCCAATTTTTGCCTTCTTGAGCAGCAAAATACAGTGCCATGTGGCCCAGGCTGTTGGGCTTGAGCCTTCTTTGCACTGTTCGTTATTTCTCCACCTCTTCCACAATCAGCATGTGTCATTTTTGTCACTGGGTCAATTTTCAGCAGCTCTCGTGCCTGCTACCCTTCTAACTTGCTGCCCTAGACCTAGAAATTGAGTGCCTGCATGTGAATTAGGAAAACAGTCACTGAACGAGGACCTAAGCACCTCACTGATGTCCCCACACTGCACATACCGAAGGACATATGTCCCTCAGAATCTACGTGCAATCTTCAGGGCACGCACAGTGGTGTGGGCTGCTGGTGAGTCGAATCGTTAAATTAAAAACCAGATGTCAAACACCCCAACTACTATAACAGGACCTAGAAAACAACAGGTCTTGATCGGTGTTCTCTAAATCGTTTATTTGGGGCTCCACATCTCCCCCTTACTTCTAATTCTTAGCCACGTGTGGCGTAGTTGAGATTGACAGAAAACTGAGCACTACTCTTTTAAGAAATAGAGAGATGAGAAATTTTGGAAAAGTTCAGGGAAATCAATGCTTACTTTCTTCCTAATACAAATTCAATATGATTGGAATTGTTCATCATAAAACACCAGGCAAATATCACCTACTGAATGACTTCCAAATTATGGGAAGTAAATGTCAATTCTTTATTACAGTAATCAAGGGGCAGATTTACCTTCAATACCTTTCACTTTTATTTAGATTTTATGACTCAGAGAAATTTTGCAGCATCAGGCCTGGCAACAAATTCAGAATCCACGGAATGCAATCTCAAAGGCTCTGTTTTAATAGGGCAAAGCTCATTTAGCCACAAAATCTCCATCATAAAGCAGAAGATTCTCTTTGTAACAGCAGGAGAAATGGGGAGGAAGGAGGTAAATAGATAAGAAGGGTCCATCCAGGGGGACACACAGGAGGAAAATGAGAACTGTTTTCTCTACCCATTTGCAAAATATCCATAACTTCCCAGTTTAAAATCCATCCCTGTAAAATGCACCATGGTTTACAAACCAGGCCTGTGAACGAAGATAGAATGTACTATCTTATAGTTATTTTACAGAATTTGCAAGGGCAGAGATAAAATAGAAGTACTTTCATTTCATGATTTTTTTCTCCTCTATTCCCAAATGTCCCATAAATCACTGCCACAAACAGACACACACAAACTATACCTTTCCTCTTCCTCCTGTAACTCTAGTCATTCACAGTAAGACTATAAAGACTTACTAAAAACTAACTAAACAGCTCCTGGAGTATTGTCAGACACCAGACTGCATGGGTGGGTCAGAGTTACCTAGGGAGAAAGTGACTCTCCTGGGGAAATAAATTTCTTCTGTCATACACAGTCCAGGAACTACCAACACCAGAAAGGAAATTATTGCCTAAGAGTGGACACAGGAGCTAAAGGCACAGAATCCAAGAGCTGAACAAGAAAATAGGCCAGATCAGAAGCCAAGAGACTCAGTCTGGCAGCAGGCTCCTAGCTCAGGACTGGCCATGCCAGAAGAAAAGGGTCAGTGTCGGTGTGACGGGAGGGGCTGCTTCTCGGAGAGCCAAGGGGATGGCTCTCTGATGAGGTGTTTCCATTGATAATATGCAAGTGACCTGGAAGAATTCGTGCAAGATGCCTATCTTACAACTGCAGTGCAGCCCAGCCGCTCACAGTATCTGAATCAGTGACATTAAGCTGAAATCCATCATGTGTCCACACCATTAGCACAGTTCTCCCCTGTTTGGAGTAATAATCCTCTCTGCAGACTAAAAAAAGCTTTTTATATAAGGCACCGAAAGGCAAACAGGTCACACAGCAGAGCCGTATGGGAGGCTACGTGCCCTTTCCCTCTGCTTGCAAACAATAAAAACCTTTCTGAACAAATGAAAGTGAACTTTGAAACCGGCAGAACGTTTCAGGCACCACGCCACAGAAATATTCTCCAAGCAACTGCAGGCCACTTGCTGTCCTGTATAGCTCCATAGTTCTTGCCATGTACTGGACCTGTGGTTAAATGAGCCCAGCATAGAATCACAGCCTCGGTGCTTCGGTGTGAAAAAGCACACAGAGGTCTGGATGAGGGACGAGGACAAACGTACATTTTCAGCACAATGGTGCATATGGGGCCACATTTAAGCTAACATCTTCATTTAATATCTAAGCTATATTCTTTTTCCTGCATCACGGTAAAAGTCTCCACCAACGAAAACAGCCACCATCGATTACAATCCTTTCTGCCATTTGCCAAGCACTGTGCAAGGGATTTTATGCGCACACACCTCTGAAGACTTGCAGCAGCCCCATTCTCTCCTTTTGCAGGGGAGGAAACAGACACTCAGGCTGTAAGTCTCTTCCTGCTCGTTGCAACTTATTCCACAAATTACATGGAAAATGGGTTATTTTATAATTAACTCTGGGACTTGCTATCCCTATGAAAATAAGTTATCAGAATATGAAAGTTTAATAAGGTCGTTGAGGCCAGCTCCGTGATTACCAGTTTCAGCATCATTGGGGACTGTGACAGCTTCCGTACTACCCAATAGAAAAGGAGAAAATACAGAATTTAAATCTAAAGATTCAAACCTCCACCTCAATGATCTGGAAATCATGTCTGTATTTTCAGATGAAAGTTACCTGTTTTAGAACTCGAAAGAAATTCAAGTAAGTTGTCATTCGAAATCTGCCATTTTGTAGGAATTTCTTTCAGAATCAGTAACAGTTTAAAAGTCAAAGATTCAAACAACAGAAGAAAATGGGCAATGTATAAAAAGGCAATTCACTGAAAAAATTTGTCAAAATAGCTAATAAACGTATACAGAAAATTTCAATTTCACAGGTAAAAATTCAAGTTTCAACAATTATATTCTACTTTTCATCTCTCTATTCTTTGTGCATAGCAATCCAACAATAAAAGTTTATTTGCACCAGCAATTACCCAAATGAACTAATGTATGTGTACCCAGGTCATTATTTTTAATAACTTTAAAAATGGCATGCCACTACTTCAAGATGGTTTCAACTTTGTTTCAGAAAGAAAAACTATGCTTGAAGGAACTTAGCTATAAAGCTGTACATTTGTACATTCATAGAAAAAAAGTGTGGTGGGACAGACAAAACTGAGAGAGATTTCCCACTTTGTATACATCCTTTTAAGAAGGAACCTGATTATTTACGGTATTCTTAAAGATATTCTAAATACATTATTAAAAGTTAGACTGGGGGTCAAAAATGTATTACAAATAAAATGCTTCTTTACCTTCAGAGCAACCCCACCGAGGGGGTCACACCAATTCTTGCCCAGCCCGCAATCCAAGTTTCAACACTCAGATTTAAACACAAAGTTTGACCTGTGCTCCCTCAGTCCTAGACTAAGATCTCATTCGGCACAATGGTAAAACTGGGCTATGACTCATCTTCCTCTGCAAAACAATAAAAGTTCTAGTTCAGTGGGAAAAAACTACTCGAGCTGCCAGTTCACTGAACTGTTCAAATCAAGGTCAAAATAGTGGGTAAGAGCGAGGAGTCCCTGCCCAGTCCTATCTCCCTGGCGCACCGGTCCCTTCGATGGCGCTCCAACCAAACCCGGATCTGCGAATGGTCGGAATAGGAAGCACATGGTGCCCTCTAACTAGGGGTCTGAGAACCCAAGTGAAACATGGAAGGGACCCAGGGTCCACGTCATGAGCGTGTCTTTCAAGCAATGCCAAGGGAAAACACAAATAAAGAGGGATGATTAAATATATAGCTTCTGATGAGACATACGTTAAGTACCATGAGGAGTAAAATATTTGATTTCCTATTTCTAGGCAGAGCTCTTTATCAACTGACTAGATTTTGACACTTTCTACAGAATGTATTATTCCTTGAACTATTTACCTGGGACTTTCAAGCTGCTTTACATGTGTTACATCATCAACCCTGACCACGGCCTCCTGGAGAAGCCCGCTCACAGAAGGTGAGTGCGTCCGCAGAGCGTCGCAGGGGATCTGGGATCCAGGCCCAGCCCTCCAGCAACTGCTCGGTAAATGTTAGTCGTGTTTCTCATCATGATCCCCAAATTCTTGTTTCAGACGAATCACTCTGTCTCTGCCCTTCTCCCAGCCTAACAATTTTCTCTCCAGACGCCACATCTTCTACCTGTTCTTTATCTGCTACCTGTTATCTTCTACCTGTTCTTCCTAACCACCAAATAGCTTTTTTATAAACATTAAGATCGGCTAAAAATCCAAAAGCCCTGAGAAGTTTGTCCAGACAAGCACCACACTGTGATCTAAATTCTGCGCTCCTTTCTTATACAGTCCGTTGCTGGGCCAGGCAGCCCCTAATATCTGCCAGAGACAACCACGCTCTTTCCTTTCAAACTCATCATTGCACAGGCCCCACCCTCACATTCACATACATTCACACCCAAGGCCCTGATGAAACTCGGATCTCCAGGCTCCCAACCTGCCTTGCTTCATGAAGACACTGCCAACCTGGAGCCTTGCCTCTTCCGAGAGGTCTGCTCAGGTACCCTGAGCTTCGCCTGTTCCCCTGCGACTCTTGTCAGAGCTTCCCAAACGACAGCTGATCTTCAGATGGGCCTCAGGCTCAGACAGCATACTCTTCCCACATCAACACAGACCGGAAATTAAGAGATCTAACCCTCTGCCAGCCCTCCTGCTGCTCAGAGGCGTTTATTCATCCATTCTGCAGGCAAATACTGGGCCTTCCTGCATGCCAGGCCCACAGGTAGGTGCTGGGTAGCACGGTGACAGAGCGTCCTTCCTGTCCACTCCTCATGGAGCTTTCGGTCTGGTAGGGACTGAGAAGCCCTCCTCTGGGCTCCTCCACCTTGAACCCACATTAGAATCACCAGGATATTTTTGAAAAGCTTCAAAGTCAGGCCTCAGTCCAATTCCTGCAGGATCTGTGGGTGTGGGCCTCTAGCACTTTAAGCATTCTAATACGCAGCCAGGGTTGGGAAGAGTTTAATCTGCCCATCTAGAAAGGAAACAGCTGGCACGGAGTGCCGTCCCCAGACAAGATGAGCAGGAAGGAAAGGCCAGGGAAGCAGGGCCTCCCAGAGCTGGTCTCCGGAGCAGGGCAACCTCCAGGCATAAATCATGTGTGCATCAGCGCTTGCCTGCCAGTCCTGTGATGCCTCCAGACAAGTTTTTATTTCACATTTTCAAGCCTATTGTTTTCTAACTTTAGTCTCCCTCTATTACGTTACTTTTAACATTGGGTCATTGGTACACAGCAAGATAGAGAACAGGAGAGAATATATTTAACAAAAGTTTAGGGTCGATGTTTTAAAATTAAAAGATTCTGTGTCAAAATAGATAGATTCATACTTCACTTTATTGAATTGTTCCCCGTCATATCTCGATGGGTGAGCTGTGAGGGAAATACACCAAATTAGCATTCCACATTCCAGATGACAACACAGAGCAAAGGGCTGACAATTGCAAAAATAAAACTGAAAGACTACTTAAAAGCAAATAAAGTCTTCTCAATCTATTCTATTTTATTACTTGTTTTGTCATTCCACTCAGGTTCTTGCAAGAGTCATTGGAAATATCAACCTCTGCACTGTCAAAAGTTTAATGTAAAACACTATGGTTTCACTTTCTGCCTTACTTGAGGTCTGTAAATAAAGGATTCATCCCAAAGTTTAACCTATAATGGAGACTGACTTGAAGACCAAAAAAGGACATGTGCTGCAAGGAAATAGGCTATCCATAAAAATGTATTTTTATATCTTCACATCTAACAGAATCACCAAAGAGATCTACCCTGGAGATACAAGGAAATATTCAGTTCAATAAGAGCTGATGAAAAGGGAGCCCAGGCCTTTGTGGAATTTGAAATCATGTACCCATTCGTTTTCTATTTTTGTTAAAATAACATGTTCTGAAGTTTGTTTTTTTTTTAATGGCTATTTTCCTAAAGCCTTTGGACTGGTCAGAGAGCAGGAAAGAAGTCTAATTGGATGAGAATTCATGTTTAAAGCTGCAGGTCTACTTGCTTGAAAATTTGATTACTATTTAAAGGTTTATTTGTATTTTTTCTTTTAATTACCTTCTGATTTCAACCACCAGAGTTACCTGAGACCCTTTGTAGCAAGACAGTAAGATACACACTAGGAAACTACAGACTATTAATGCCAGGGAAAGAAAGAGGATTAAGTGAGAGTTACTGAGTATCCTTGAAAAGCCACAATGCTGTAACTGCTACTCCCATGCATAGGGGTTTTAACTCAGGTCCCTGAAAGGTATTTTAATTTTCTGTTGAGGCCGCATCGTTCTTCAAATAAGAGAGAAAAATTAATACCCCACAAGAGAATTATAACACACTGATCTCCTATTACATGTGGCATAGAAAGTAAATTTACACGGAAAATACAGGCCGCTCCAATCATTTCCCTTCAAATGTGCTCCATAGAGACAATGCCTTCAAGCAAGCACCACCTCATTTATATGGACTTACGAGGAAAGGAAACAGTAAGAGGGAAAGGGTAATTCCAAAGGAAAGAAAATTTTTTTTAAAAATTCTAACCAGCCTAAAAGTGTTCCCATAGTGACAACACTCAAGCATGACATGTAAATAAAACACATCACTTATTTGTTTTGTTTTGTTTTGTTTTCTCAGAAGGCTTCTATGGCCAGTACACGAATACACATACACATTACACAAAACAGGGACGTCTGAGGTGACCAAGAAAACTAGGTCTCCTTGGAAGTGAACTCCCGTGACAGAAAAGTGCATGACCACATCCAAGGCCAGGCTGTGCGGTGCTGTCTCTCTAGGACAAGACTGCATGAAAACAGAAACTCCTTCATTTACATTTCCCCCCAAAAGGACAAATGTCCCACTCTCCCCTCTGTCGGCTCTGAACTATACATTTTCCAATGTAAAGTATCTCTTTCGCCAGCACAGTCAATCAAATGCAAACGGGTGGAGCTCTATCACAATTCAGCAGCAAAGGAAACTTTCTATACAGCAGTGAACAGTCAACACACAAGAAGCTGCTTTGAAACTACAGGGAGGTAAAGTGAAACATACTTGTCACAGCCAATGTATGTTTCCTTGAGTGCTTTCTCCCAAAAAGCTAGTATCTGACAAACTATCACATTCTGAAGAGAGGGATGAAGAAGACAGTGTTGGTCTCTGCCATTCAGAGTCTACAACAGAAGTGCCCTCAGGAAAAACTGGCCGGGCTGTTCCCTTCACCAGCAAAGCCCTGCCTTCAGCGGCTTTGTCACTTAACAAATTGGACTGAGAGAGCCTTGCCCTTTCTGACATCCTCTTTTCAAAACCTCACAGGCAGGGAGTCGTGCAAGCAGACCAACTTACCTGCCAGCTGCTTGTAAGCCCGGCGAGCTACTTGCCCTGGCAAATCAAATCTGCACTTTCTCCAGCGAAATGCAGGGGCTGCCAGGCCGCTCATCACCTACATTTGCTCGAATGACGAGGAACAAGATGCAGAGGAAGTGGACAACAAAAGCAGCCTGCGAACTGCACACTGGGATGTCCTGTGCTGGGGTAGCTTTTCGTTTTCCCATGAGAGGATCTGCCTGAACCTGGCCCAATCTCCTCTGAATACAGACAGGAAGTCACACTTAGCAGTTACTGAAACGCCTTAGGTCACTTAGGGTTGGGTTTTTGGTTTTGGGGGGTATTTTTTAGTTTTTGTTTTGTCTTGTTTTTTTAATTGTCACAACGAAGCGCCTTTGATTATTTCTGATCTACTACAAAGAGACCATAACTTTGTTTCCTGTTTTGACAGCATCAGCTCCTTGTAAGGGGTGCCTCCACCCACCTCTACCCACTTCATATATAAATAGACCTGTTGGCTCTGCGCATACAACTGGGCTGAAGAGTTTGATTACACATTAACTATACTTCAAAGAATAAACTGGACTTGTTATTTTACTTTAATATGCACATATCTCTTGGGGAAATAAAACTCAAAATAATTTCTTCTTAATTCCTTGGAAGTTGCTATTCTGGAAAAAATTAACCACACAATTCTAAGATAAGAGATAACAATTTTGACTGATATCTCCAGGCTATTCTATGTTCTGTATTTGCCTTGCTCTCGTGGCTGTCACTGAGGGAGTTATCCAAACACCTAAAATAAGCAAGACAAATCATCACCCATTTGGCCTCACCTGTTTTCCTATTCCCGTTCTAACTCTTTTTTGCCTCTGCTTTGAAATAGAAATTTTCTACCTATAAGGAAAGATTTTCATAGGATATGTGCCTATGAAAATCGGGGAACACAGAGGTTTGAACTAAGAGCCATGCACCTCCCCACTACTACTGGCTGAAAGACAGAAAAGAGAGCCTGCCAATCCCTGGCCCCACTCTCCTCCTCTTTATCCGTGTACTTGGCCTAGACTAGCAGCTGTGTGACTCTCAAAAAACTCACTCTAAGCCTCAGTCTCCAAATCTGCAAAACGGGAGTAGTGACCTCACCTGTCTTGGAGGAGTCTTGGGAGAAGAGAGAGAAGCGTGGTAATACACGTTATATCACACAATCACGGCCCAATTTTTTTTTTTGGTAACAGCTTTGTTGATTTATAATTTGCAATGTATGCAATTAACCCATTTTGAGTGTATAATTCAGTGATTATTCATTCATTCACAGAGTTGTGCATCCATCACCACCATCAATTTTAGGACATTTTTATCACCCCCAAAATCTGTCATGTTCCATTTCCTCCTCCCACCCCCATCCTAGGCATCCACAGAAATCTACACTTAGTCTACTGATTTGCCTCTTCTGGGCATCTCAACAAATGAGACCGTCGGATACGTACAGGGCCTTTTTTTCACTCAGCACACAGGGTTCTCAGGGCCCATCCGTGCTGTAGCGTGCGTCAGTACCTCCTTCCTCTTCATGGGTGGACGATATCTCACTGTAATACACCCCACACTGCATGTATTCATTCATCAGCTGGTGGACATTGGGTTGTTTCTGGCTTTTGGTTATGAATAATGCTGCTCTGAGCATTTGTGCACGACTTTGTACGTTGTCACACGTTTTCATTTATCTAGGGCACATGCACCCAGGAGCAGAATTGGTGGGTCATATCGTAACCCTGTGCTGAACCTTTAGAAAAACTGCCGGACAGTTTTCCAAAGCGGCCGCACCACCTTATGCTCCCACTACCAGCGCATGAAGATTCCAGTCTCTCCACATCCTCAGCCACATGCACTGATGACCTGTCTTTTTTATTGTAGTAGCCGTCCTAGCGGGTATGAAGGAACACCTCACCGTAGTTTGATTAGTAGTTCCTTGATGGTTATCAAAGCCTAATAGTTACCAGTTGCCCAAAAATGTTTCCACTTTTATAGGCAGGGCTAAATACTCAAAATACAGCCCAACAGATACCGGCCACTGGAGCGAGACCTTGAAGGCGTCCAGCTTTAATACTGGCTAGTTTCAAACAGGTATAAACGAATTTCAGTAGAGTTGTATGGGTCCATACCAGCTCCTGGTAAAGGTTGCTGACTTTCAGATTGGTATCTCCGCTAAAAAGCTGTAAAGCAGTTAGACCTTCTTGCTCTGCCAAAGGCTGCTTAAGAAAACTTACCAGAAGAAGAAATTCTCAGTGGAAATATGACATCTCAATCAATTACAAAGCAGTGCTTTCTAGCTGTCTTTCTGCATGTATCTTCTTCTTAAATAGAAACAGGCCCAATCAAAAAGCAGCCTTTTGTGAGTGAATGGCCATAATTATTTATAGGAAGCAGAGGGGTTAGACAATCATACACTTTACAAAGTGTTTTCCCTAATATTCCCAGTACCCATCCAGCACCGTTTTATAGGAAGAAATTTTAGAGATCAGATGTGATTCAAGATTGAAGATCTCAAAAATTGGGAAGGTAGCTGAGGGATACAACAAATCAGGATTCCTCCTTCCCCCTTAAATATATGATATTGTAAGAAGGGTAGTAATTATTCTAATTCAAAGGGATTATCCAATTCAAAACATCTAATATAGTCTAATTCAAAGGGATCATCTTTTTTTTAATTCTAAGGGACTATTTAATCTAATTCAATCTAATTCAGAGGAATTATCATTTTTTTCAGAACTTATGGTGTTTGAACAAATTCATATGGTTAATTATCTCTTTCCTAAGCTATCTTATTTTAGGATTTTAATTTTTTACTCTTTAAAAATACTCAACTCAAAATCTACATAAAGCAAGGCAAAACAAAACCACCAAAAAAAAAGGCTATAAACTTTAAAAAGTAACAACTCTTTTCTTTATTTTCCAATATAAGACCTCGGGCCTTGCAACATGTACCAATAATATGATTCATCCATCTTCCAAGAATTTTTCCATGTCCCAAGGCTGCACCATGTAATCCTTTGTTTTTATTATTTCTTGGCATATGGCTGACTATGAGCCCGACCCCTGAACTTTCCTGTGTCAAACAGAACTTCCCATTGTGGGAAATGTCTAAAGCATTCCTACTAAGCTAAGTGGAAAGGCCATCAGAGCTCAGGAGCAAATATGGTCTGTACCAACCAGTGTAACTTCTAAACCTGACCCTACCCAGGGAAGGCAAACGACTGAACAAACACGAGGACAAAGCCTTCGCTGAAGTTTCTGCAAATACTTGACTGTGAAGACAATCAAACGCAACAATCAGTTTATCAAAGTTATCTGAAGGTCCTTCTAAGAAGATCTAATAGGAGGGCACTTTTTAAAAACTGCTCTGTAACGTCAGACCCCACTCTCAATCCATAGATTCTTCTACATTACACCGTGGCCTCGTTTCGAGTTCTTGGGAAATCAATAGGCTATTTATGTTGCAAGGATCTGTGTAAGGTATGCACTTTCGTATTCAATCCGGTGCTGACAGCAGTAATCAAATTTTGTCCGTACCACTAGCTCTATTCTCGCTCAACAGTAACTGGCTGCCAGCCTAGGTCTACTCTCACCAAAAAGGAAAGAAAGGATTGGACTGGAGAGAGAATTACAGAAGGAATCAGCTAAAACCACAGGGGGTGCTGTAGGGGAGAGAGATAGAGAATTAAAGTCATTTGGAGACTAATCCCCTCTCCAGTGGGGAGACACGCCCACAGCTGAGACTAGTGGAGCCACCTTTGGCTAGGAAAGGCACACGCTTTTTCCTTCTTTCTGTTATCTGCAAGCCCTCTTGGCTTTGAAGCCTTTGAACATCTAATTATAACTGTCAGTCCTAACTAATGAACCTACATCTAACCCTGCAGAGCAGCAGACAAAAGCTAGAGACAAACCACATCCACCACCACCAGGGAAACCACGTGTGTGCAAGGGAACGCTGGAATTCCAGCACCTCCCTGAGCTGAGCGCCCCAGACATGGCTGGCTTCGTTTTGTAACTCCTCTGTCTGCGCTTAAAGTAGAATTACACTTAAGGCATTTTCCTCAGATCAGAAAATATAAATTAATCTCACAATAAAAACAAGGTCAGCTTAAAAAAAAAATAGGAAGGAGGTGGACACCTAACTTAAAATTTTACTGGGCTTGTATTTTTTGACTTTGAATTCTCCAAGAAAACCACACTCCTGTTAACAGATGTTCCCTACTTAACAGCAGCATAGATGATGCCATTTCCTGGTATAATGAGCAACTTTTTTTTCTCATTTTTTAAAACTTGAAATAATTTTAGATTTACCAAAAAGTTGTAAAAATAGCACAGAGAGTTCTCACATTCCCTTCACCGAGCTTGCCCAATGCCACGGTCTTTACGGAACAGAGGGGCAATCATCAAAACCAGAGAATTAGCGCTGACGTAACACTACGAACAGCTCTGCAGATCTCATTCAACGTTCTGCAACTACCCCTTTTTACTGGATCATGGGTCAATCCAAGGTCCTGTATACAGGCAACTCTTACAACATCCAGTATCCATCCTTTCCACCACATCATTCGCTTGTAATGAACATTTCTGAGGCCCCAGAAGGTGTTTCTTTCCTGCCATTGAGGTAGCATCGTCACTGACCACTGAGGCTTCCAGGCTGGAAATGCTCTTTTCCTGCACAATTCTCCCCGTGTCTAATCTGCCAGGCTTGTCAACCGGACCTCGTAAACACAGCGCAAATGGTTTCACAAGCCCGTCCAAAACCCTTAGGCCAGACATGTTCCCAAATCATAACTTTGCCCATTTGAGAAAGTCACACAGCACACAAGCCACCTATTACATTAAAACAAAAAACAGTGAGACCCGGAGAAATTTCCCCTAATTAAACATACTAATACATCTGCGGCAAATATGTGTTACTTTATGAATGGTGAGTGAGACAAATAAAGATTGTAAAAGTATCCGGGCAGTTCAGGTCAAAAAGTGCCACAAAATGAGTTCGGGTCAAACTCAGGTTTTACTATCAAATGAATTACAAAGAAAAGGCCTTTTGGTTTTCAGAGCTCTTTTTGGCTACTCTAACTTCACGTGAGGGGTCCTGGACTGTACTTATGAAATCCATGGTGTCTTCCATCTCCTGCCTCCTTGGCCACATCCTCCGTCACTCCCTCTCCTGGCAAAATAACCCACAACGTTCTCTCCCTCGAGGCTCTCCCCACTCCAATCCCCCCACCCCACCTCACTGAGCCTGCAGAGTGATCTTTCTAAAACACCTGCAACTCCCTAGCTTCAAAATCCTTAAAGATTCCACATGCAGGGATGGAGCTGCAGTTGATCTTCGTGAAGTTTACAAAGCTCTCCCGCTCCGAGCCAGCTCCCTGGCTGTAGAGACCATCTCTATAGCATTGCACCCAAGGAGAACACAGAAACAAAGGGGACAGAGTCCCTGTCATTACTATTCTCACGATATAATTCATTATCTTTAATACTTTCATCCAAGTAACTGTTGTTTACAATATAACTTCTCCAATATTCAAAGAGTATGTTGGTAGTTTTAACTCATTTTTCTCTAGCTAGGAAATTCTACTTTAGTTCTTGGCCATGTTAACTAATGTTACTACCACAATATTAACAAAATCCCACACGTTCACATAAAAAGGATTTTTCTCATGATTTTAACAACACATGTCCAAAAATATTCACTATACTACTGTTGGTATGGTTAAAACAATTACAAAAAGCAAAAGCCAGGAAAACTTTTCTAAAAACAAGCAAACCCAAAAAAGTAATGTCAAAGATGGTATTTAATGGGCTGAGTGATTTCTCATGAGATTGTTTTTCCAAGGCACAGAGATATAAATAAAGTCTGAAATCATGCCTTTGTTTCCATATTAGTATATTAATGCAATCGAATGACATTATGATCAACAGAATTATGTTAGAGTTAAACAAAAATCCCCACCATCGAAGACTTTAGAATTTATCTAAAACCACAGAGAAGCTGACCTCAGATGCAGACTTTAAGAAATACGCCAATGAGAGGAATGAAATCATATTTTAAGTACTATTGCTTTTATTTTCTAATGTGCAAACAGTCAAACACTCCTACATGGAATGATACATTAAAAGAGAAATTCCTAGAAGTTGTATTTCAAGATACAATTATAACCTTTCTTACAATTATCTCAGGAAAATTGCACAGAAGTAGTAAGATTAAGAGGGAAAGAACAGTATCACCAAATCCCTTAATGAGGGGGTAGAGAGAGGCTGTAAGTGCAGACATCCTCTTCCTCCACCAAAAGAGGCTAGGAGGGCTCGGAGCAGGGAGCCCGGCTTCCCTCCCAGGGAGGCCTTCCTCTCCCAACAGCGTGTGTGCACATGTGCGTGTGTACGTGTGTGTATGATGTCTCACGGGCCGAACTGCTTCCAAACAGACTAGCAACTGCCTGGAACCCACTGGTATGGCACCCAGTGACTAAGAGGTTTGTGGTAGACGAAGCCGACACTACGAGGCTGCCAGGTGACGCCACCACTTTGTAGATGCCCGGACCCGATCGGCCAGCGCTCTGGAGCACCCTTGCCGTGCTGGCTGCGTAAGGCAAGGGTCCCTGGGACAACCACTCCAGCTGCAAACATCTCGCTGGAACAGAAAGAAGGTCACTGCAGGATTCTTCAGGGGCCAGGAATAGTATTTACAGAGACATTAAAGGATGAACAAAACACAGATGCTTTTAAAAAGAAAGAGGCATTTTTAAAACATTATTAAAAAGGAAAAAGGTGGTGATTTTCCTGGATGTCCTACATTGTTCTGTTTTTACCAATCAGGTGGAAATGAACACCATCTTCTCTCACTTACCTTTGCATTGCCACCAGTTGGCACAGTGCCTGGCATGTTGTAAGGACTTAGTAAGTGAACAGTTACTGAAAGAAGAGAGATGAGATGATGCGGAAGACATCAGCACAGGCGTCACGGAGGACCAGGACAGTGAGAGGAGCCCGGCCAGCTCTCACAGCCAAAGAGCACAGAGCATGCGGCAGGCCCAGCTGTTGCAGAACGGAGGTGGCAGGGTCTGTGACAAGAACATCATCAAAAGTAGCAGCCCTGGCTGGTGTGGTTCAGTGGATTGAGCACAACTGAAAGGTCCAATTCCCAGTTGGGGCACATGCCTGAGTTGCCGGCCAGGTTTCCAGTTGGGGGTGTGACAGGCAACCATGTAACTCTCACACACTGATGTTTCTTGCTCTCTCTTTCTCCCCCCCTTCCTCTCTCTCTAAAAAAGTAAATAAATAAAATCCAAAAAGTAAAAAGTAGCAGTTCTAATGCAAACTCAGCACTCCCAATGCTGCAGAAAGGGGGACCGGCATGAGGGGCACTTTCAGGAATAGAAAGGAGCAATTTGCAAGTAGAAGTGCTGTAAACATAGAGGCAGTAACAGTGGCATCCTGCCGGGCTGTGGAGCAAAGGTCAGCAAGTGAGTTTCCCAGAGGTGCAACTGTTGGCTTCATAAGGAAAACTTCTCTAGTTTCCAGAGGGTCCTAGAGCCTCAAGCTGCCTGGGAAGGTGTAGTAATTCTTTGTTTTTAGCAATAAAACCATCTAGTGGGAGAAGTGATCTAAGTGTGCCATAGGGCACACAGGCTGTAGGTCCAAATGTGCCACTCATAAAATTTTGTCCTGTGGTCACCTGCAGCAATGATCTCAATTTAGTGTCTTTCCTGTGGAGCCCAGCTGCTCTTAAGCAAATCTGAAGGTGCTGGCCGCTCAGAAGACAGGGGCGTTAACAGGTGTGAGTCATCTGTATATTCAGCCCACAGCGGACACCACACAAAAATCCTCCCACCCAGCCACCGCACAGCCACCCACGCTCCCATGTGTCATCTCTCTCAACTTGAAAATGAGGCGTAATTGCCTGCTTGTGACAACTGAAGGCTGAGGCCAGGAGAAAATGAAGGATCCAGGTAATAATTAGGCAGAACCGATGCCAAGGAACTGACCAGGAGAATCTTAAATCAGTCCCAGGATTTCTAAAACAATGGCATAGTTTCCAGGAGGTAACGAGGCGAGGAACAGAGAGTGTAAGTAACGATTATCACTCGAAAACTTTAGCCACGGGACCGGGCGACAAGCTTCCTGGGCCCAGAAGGGAGAGCCTGTGACAGCCGGCCAGCTGACTGGCTTGCTGACTGAGCACCCACCGGGTTCCATGGGGAGCAGTGAACAGAACCAGCGCCCAGGCCAGGCAAAGGGACGCGACACCCACTGCTGCAGTGCTGTGGTGCTCACCATCACCGGAAGCCCTGAGACAGGCTGGAGTCAAAAAAAAAACCCACAAGGACACAAGGAGCGGGAAGAGGCATGGTGAACACAACCGAAGGCGAGAAACGCAGCGTTCTAGGAAGTCACAGAGAAGGTACAAAGGAGAAACCAGTGATCTAGAAATGAGGGAGAATCAAAGCCAGGCCCTTATTCTAGGGCAGCTCCGGATGGAGGCCGAGCTGTCCTGGAATTCACAGGCTGGGACCATGTCTGTGCCGGTTCACACAAAGCTCCACTTCCCATAAAATGTTCTCCTCTGGAGAACTTCCATGAGTAATTCCATCTATAAAAATATAAATAAGGCACATAACAAACTTGGTTTGGAATTGGAAATGTTGGACTAAAATAACTTCCTGGAAGTTGCCAATTCAGTGGCATGCTGGAACTCCCACTGTTCCCATTGGAACGTCAGTATGTAATTTGGTCGGTAAAAACTGACCAAGTTTAGGGACCTCTGAACTTGAAAGTTCTTTCCCACTTATTTTCATTGATGCCTGCAAAATTCTTACAAGTTAAGCTCTGTCAATACCTCAAGTCCCATTTGAAAAATGAGGTAACTGAGGTTTGTTAACACATAGTGAAATTCATGCTGCGGGTGTTCTGAACCTCAGGACCAGCCCCCAGCTCCCGGCCCACCAGCCCTTCCTTCCTCCCTCTCTCGGGCCTTCTAAGGCAGCTCCCTGGCTCTCAACAGCATCGCCTGGACCAACATGAAGCGCCAACACTGCAAACTTATTTTCCTGAAAGTAAATGAGACTATGCAATACTTCCTCTCTTCCTCAGTCACAGCCAAAAATCAGATCACACCAGGAGGAAATGCATGTTCCTCAACAGCGTGAGGTTCCAGGTATCAGGTAGCAGCAGCTGCGGAACCCTGTCCCAACTCGCCAGCCCCATCGCAGTCCCAAATGCGGCCACTGACACAAGCCTCAGAACCTTGAGGCCAATCAGATGGGAGTCTCTCAGCAAGAGAAGGAAAAAAGGAGCACCACACTTCCATCCCCGAGGGCATTAAAGTCATAGCCCTGAAGGACCGAGGTGGTTTACTCAATGCATGAGTGATAACCTGACCCCCTCCACACCGGAAAGAGGGCAGGAAAAGGAAATGAAAGCAAGTGACTCTAGGTTCTGAATTTCATATGCAAGAATAGCCAGCAACAGGTGCAGCGTTCCGGTGAAATAATGACTCTCAAAACATCTTTCACCTCTGCAGCCCAGAAAGTCAACATTAGCGATGATGTCAGAGTGCAAATCATCACACTCTTGCCAATAGCGAGTTTGTGTGAAAGAAAAAAGTCTTTAGCAAACCAACCAAACAATATTTCTCTGCCGACACATGACTTCTTCCACATGGCCCTGTCCTAAAACACTGTACTCTGAAATAATTTTAATGTTGGTCATCCAAAACAATGTTAATACCTAGTAACTAGTATAGTGGCTGGCACATAAGAGACAGGCAATAAATATGTACTGAACAAATGAATGAGATGAACAAACAGGTCAACAACAAGTTGTCTTCACAAATAAAGGTAAACAAAAGTCCTCCCTTCAGGGTAGTTTATATTTCTCCCGCACTTCTCCAAGAAGAGAACAAAAGGTTGGAGTCGAAAGCCAAGAACAGGAGATATCAGGAGCTACCCCTGGCGGAGGCCCTTTGGGATGAAGAGATCTCTGCAGGGAATTCTCACTTGGAGAAGACCAAGTGGGAAAAACACTCACGCTCATTCGAGCACTCCACCTTTAGGTTTTTCTTTCAGTGAGTATGCCGTTTCACACAGCATTTTCCACCTGCTGTTACTCTACAGAGTTTACAAAATAAACTTTGTGGTACAATCTTCTCAACAGGATAAAAATAATCCACTGATTATATCTCATAGAAAATGTCTTATGCTATATGTGACAAGCACAAGAAAAATGTGTGTGGATAAGGTGGAGTAGAAATTTATGAGCTATAAAAACTGGCAGAAGGAGTGGAAGAAAATGGCGATGAAAATGTGCCCGTGGATAAGAATTTCTTTCATATTAATACTGTTTTAAATAAAAAAGAATTTCAGTGTGAGAACATCGCTGATTAATATCAGATAAAGGCTTACATGATATTAATTATAAAAATAAGATTTCAGAGCAGAGAAGAATAAATCATCAAAATTAACCAGAGATGCAGAGAAAAAAAGAAGTACAAGTAAAAATATAGAGTAGTAAATAATTTTATGAAATTATAATAAAGAATAACTCAACTTAAGGATAAACTTTACTCAATTTTCATTGAAATCATGAATTTCTCTTTTGTTTATAATAATATTAAGTATTCCCAGTAGAATTTCTCTCATCCCTGTGTATTCAATGTAAGGAATCCTTTGGTTTTGCAAGTCCTTCCATCCAAGATCCAAAATAACTCCCACATCCCTTCTACTTCCAGGTAATACCCAAAGGTCGTGAATAAAATTCTTAGCTGAGATCCTAAGTGCCTAGTTAAGAATTACCTCAAACTTCAAGGAATACACTGGAATAGAAAATCTCTCAAGAGTGCTTTGGTCTTTTTAAATGACATCTGTTCACCCTGGCTGGAATAGCTCAGTGGATTGAGCACCAACCTGCAAACCAAAGGATCACCAGTTCAATTTCCAGTCCAGGGCACATGCCTGGGTTGTGGGCCAGGTCCCCAGTAGGGGGCGCATGAGAGGCAACCACACATTGATCTTTCTCTCCCTCTTTCTCTTTCCCTTCCTCTCTCTCTAAAAATAAATAAATAAAATCTTAAATAAATAAATGACATCTTTTCATTCACTCATTCATCCACTCATTCACAAAGATCGATCTTCCCTACAGGCCAGGGGCTATGCCAGGCACTACAGACAGGGGTGGAGTAGAAAATGTTGGTCCCTGCCCTTAAGGAGATCACAGTCCGACCTATCATCAACAAGGTGAAGAAAGCAAATTGCATTACAACAATTGTGCTGAAGCAAGCAGCAGGACAGGTGGCAAGAGATAACAGGATGAAATCTACTTTGGGTGGGTAGTCAGGACAGGCGTGTCTGATGAGAAGCAGTTACTCCCAAGCCCCATCCCAGAAAGGGTAGAAGGGGCTGGCCAAGTGCTAGGGGGCGGATATTCCGGCAGAGTACAGTGCCTGTAACAAGGTTGTTCCTGGACCTACAGGCCATCCATGGACCGGGGATCAGCTGAGAGAGAGGAGGCCCATTTTAAATATGCAAACAGCATCTCACCATGTGACTCACTGAACATGCCTTTGCCTTTCTTTGCACACACTTTCCCCCCAGCTCCCTTCCACTCTCTCCTCTGCCACCTCAAAGTTCCCTCCTCTGGGAAACATTCCGTGACCCTCCAAGGAAGAGCAAAACTCCAGGAGTCGATCCCTCCTGACCAGGAGTAAATCCCACAGCACCTAGTACAGGCCGCTGTCTCACCTCCTGCCACACACGATGGAGTCGCTGTGTTCGAGGGCCTAGAAGCAGCAATCTTGCCTTATTTGTCTGTTTCCCAGCAATCTATTATGGAACTTGGCACCAGCAGCCATGCAAGAAATGACAAGTGAGTGAGTGAACACACCAAGAGAGGAATGGACAGATTAAATAAAAGCAGGAACGCCACCAATGCTAATTCAATACTTGGTGCTAGAGACTTGGAACAGCACTATGCTAACAACTCAGTAACCCGTTTATAGTCTGGGGGACTGGATGTTTTCTATCCCCATAGGATGTTCATACCACAAACACTTTGGGGAAACTCATCTTGCATTACAGAGAAGTGACAATACTTGTCACATGAGTTTCATTGGACATCGTCACCAATGCATTCACTTCAGGCAAGCATGCATTCAGTGCCAGGCCCTATGCGAGGCTCTGAGGGTGACAGTCACCCTGTCCTCAAGTGTCCACAAGACTAGTAAGCAGAGCAAATCACATTTCTAAAACATCATTAAGGACTGACATTGTAAGATGTTTCACAAGTAATTTACTGTTTTCATAATGTTATTAAGGAAAAACGTTCTTGTTTTTGTTGTTTTAAACTCCAAGGTCACCCAGAAGACAAAATCATTTAGAATCTGTTGCTCAGTACTAATTCTTGGCTCCCTGAGTCATGCCTAGGTCTCCTTTCTACAACCGACAAAAAGTGAAGTAAGCAGAACACCGTAAGCAAGTCTTCTTTACCTGCCTGTGACTCTTTGCCGACTCCAGGTGCGAAATCAGGCCCCACTTTCATCTCGCGTTGGCTCAGCATGTCCTCCCAAGGCAGTTAAGACTCACAAACCAACCATGCATGTTTTCTTAAGTCAGAAAGGTATGTACCACTCGGCTGGATGGAGGCAGATGGAAAAACAAGGCCCAACAGTATGGGAATGGTGGAGAGAGGAGTCCCTCCCAACCGCCCAGACCAGAATGGTGACATTCCAGCCTCTGCACAGCCCAATCCTGGTCTACTCCCACTGAGCCTCTGCCAGGCTGGGGAGCCTGTCACTTTAAAATCTGGATGTATGTCAGGGCTGATCTGCCTAGGAACGTGGAAGCTTGCATTTTTGCTGTTCGAATTGCTTCGAATCCAGAGAAACCAGGCATTTCCTCACTTCTTAGGTTTTCCTTCCACTAAAGCCAAATGAAAATTTGGGTGGGCAAAAATGTGTAGGAAATAAACATTTTTTAAATGTTCCTAAGTTTCCAGCTCTTGCAAGAAAGCTTGTTCTCATACATTTTACAATCAATTTTTCAACCTATGTATTCCAAACTAATCTCTAAAGCTCTTAGGGAGCCATCCATTAATACCCTAAATATCACATGCTGTCACACTAAAAGGTAAACAGTGCCTCTTCAACCAGGTGTAAAAATACTACTAAGTGGAAGGCAAACTGCATCTTTCTGTCAACCTCAACGCACAGCCCACTGCCCACCTCGACCCAATCACTGTCCTCATTCAGGTTTGCAGTAGGTCAAGGTCCACCCTACTCAGGGCCTGCACGTGGGCTGGGCTCTCGGTGAACGCCCTCTACCCTGTTCAAGTGTCCACACCAGTGTGGCTCCCGTAAGGCCCGCCCTCCCCACTAGCGGCCACCCCCCGAGGCCAGGTGAAGTCCCAACAGGGTACACTATCACAGCACTGTGGCACATTCATCCCCTCGGCAATTTCACAACCACGTGTAGATTCCGCACGTTGATAACTGTTTCTTCTATTAGTCTACAGGTTGCACGGGCCGGACAGCAGGTCTGTAGTGCTCATCAGGTTTCCTGACCATGCCCGGTACAGTGCCCGGTATGGGGGGCACTCAGACAGAGTGGTTTCTGTTCAAACTCCTGTCTATGAAACTGTCCTTCATGGCACGCAGTCATCACTGCCAGGCTCTACGGGGACAAATGTTCATTTGAAAACAACAACTTTATCAGGGGTTATTAAAATGCAGGGGGTCCATGAACTTGGACAGGAAGAAAATGGGTATCTTTCACTAACTTTCAAGAACCTATTATCCGGGTAGCTCACAAAGCACACTATTAGTAGTACTTTTGATGGCATCACCCACGAAATTCATAGTCATTTTCATATCCCATTACAAATAAATAATTGTTTGGCTGATCGTCACCTCAGAACAGTGTGGCAGCTACAGGACCCACAGTTAGATCCTGTCACTGAATGCACGAATAAAAGCAAATATCACCCTATCACGAGCTTCTTAAGTATTTTGTAACTGAATTTCTATATAGCTGGTTTTCTTTTGTAACTCCATGCATTTTATTTTATTTTATTTCCCTGGATTCACCAATGCTAAAGGGGACCATGGGTTTTAAAAAATGGGGCGGGGGTAATGGAAACCCTGATCTTCATCATTATCATGAAATATATAATCACTGATGTACCAAGAAATACATTCTGATTTCAACAGACTGAACATAACTTTACTCACTGGAAAAGGGAATAAAACATATTCTAAAATAAAGACAATTCAAAACAGAATTATTAAGAAGTCATTTTTACAATAAATAAAAATCTGTTTTACTAGTTTTAGTACAAAACAACTATAAAAGAGGAAATTCTCAAGGGACATTTACAAGTTTAATAGTTACTATGCAGTTCAACTATCATACATCCTTGCTCTACTCTTGATAATGATAAAGCTCCTCCCACTTTTTTCAGTAAGACTCGTCTCTGATCCAGAGAGCCCCTGCAGTCTGTAAAGTGAGAAACCAGGCAGGGAGGATCACAGAACATATTACAACCTACCACCTCACTTCTGCATCAGCTCTGTGAGTATATGCATGTTCCCTCCGGGAGGAGTAACAGAGTAATCATTAACACCTTACCCTGAGTGGCTTTAATCAGCCAAGCATTCCCATCACCACAGTGCAATAAAAAAGGAGCCCTGCCGGAGAAGGAGGTGGGCCTGGGTGGATGGAGTTAGCGGGCCAGTGGACAACATCTAGGAGCCGGATCAGACGAAAAAAGTTCAGAGAAGGCATATAAAGCAAATTTTGCAGAGCCTCGAGGGCAGCCTTCCCACTTGCATTATTAGGAATGCTCTGGAAAACTAAATACCACAGCTTTTCTCTCACACAAATTAAGTTAGTTTCTGGCTGGTTCAGTTCAGCAGCTCCAGTTACATTCAGTATCGTTTGCATTCTTTCCCACCAAAATGAAAATGACAGGAAAGAAAGGGTCCTTGCACCCCTGCTCTGTCCTTCCCGTTCACCCCCTCCCTCACCCTCTCGCTGCTTGCCCTAAAAGTTAGGACTTCGAGCCCAAGGCCTGCCTGTTTTAATTCACCGGTAAGTGTCACATCTCTTTCAAAATATTAACACAACTCCCAAACTTCACACAGTAAATATTAAACTAAAATCTTTCAAGAAATCACACAGCCCAACTCCCAGCAGAATATTTCCTGGAAATCTGTGAAAGCATTTATTCTGAGGCACAAATCCACCAAACAACTATCAACAGAAGTGAGTGCATTTCCCTGAAGTCCAGGAAGCCCAGAGCAACAGAAAGAATACGACGTTTGGGACCACTGTTTAATCTCGGGGAAGTCATTTCCTCCCTCTTTGACTGAGTTTCCTCAATTATCAGGCAAAGGGAGTAGACTGAGAGGGTCCCTTCAAGCATGTCCTAGCTCTAGAATTCCATGTTGTTACAACAGCCATGCATGGTGATGAGCGAGTGGGAAGAGCAGAAACAGGCAACTTACCTCTAAAAACGGGGTGTGTAAGTCAGGAAACGCTAGAAAGAGACCATTTCGGCTGCAAGGTCTCATTCTGAGGTCTCCATTCCTTCATTTCTGTATTTCATTACTAGTAAACTACAGTTGCACAACGTGTGAAACGTCTAGCAGAGAATATTCCCATAACCACTAGCAATACAAAAAGTGTGTGGCTGTAACATGAGGAGAACCGTGTTCAGATTAGTTTGGGTATGTACTGTTTACATGCACATTAAATGATTTCTAAAGCCATGAAGTTAGTCGAGCTTGGCAGAAGGTAGAGGAAATGTCAGGATAACCATTCCCGACAGTGGTAAGAAATCGGTACCGAGAAAAAACAGCTACTGAGAAAATTAAGGAGACTGTTATTCCCAGAGGTTTGTGTAACTGCCAAAACAGTAATATTGGGCAGCATTTTCTACACCGTCAATGAATTTTTCAACAAAGTTATTTCCAAAGTAAATCTCCCATTACCTATTTCTCAATTTGAATCAAAGTCATAAAGGTAAATGGTTTTTTTAATCAAAAAGGACTACAACAAAATTCAGCAGCCCTGCCCAGTCCTGCTTTCAGGGGGCCACCCACTTCTCTCTCCTATCTATTTGTTCTGACACTTATTTACATATTTCTAAATGCTACACTTATACTACAATTCCCAGGTTGTAAGTCAGACATTATTTACAAAATTTCGTTACAGAATTTTAGGATTTAACTCTCTTAAATACACTCTTCCGCTCTGTATCGTTTTCTGTTTCCGATATTATACTTTAAATTTCCAAGACCTTTCTAATTCTCCAAATCAGATTTTTTTTTTTTGCATGCTGCTCTTGTTTCAAAGATGCAATGATTTTCCCACTCCTCTGAGGATATTTTTTATATTACAATCAGTTTCCTCTGTTTCCCCTGAATTCCGTTTTCCTGTTGTTCGTTTGGATACAGCACCAATCCTCAAACCCCTAGCTCCTGGCAGCCCCTCACATTTCAAAATGAGGCTGCCAAATGCTCAAGTTCCAGGAGCTGGGCTGTCCCTTGACGACTGGTGGGCTCAAAGTAGGTACATAAGCAATCCCCATGCTGTGACTACACTGTACTCCCAATAAAAGCATCCTGTGATTTGGAGCTGATGTAGCTTTAGGAATTCTGGAGCAGGCAAGCCAGGGGGTTCACCCTCCTGGTGTCCCTTAATCTTCCTGATGTCAAACCAGAGCCTCACCATCCTCTCCAGGCCAGGGATCCCAAGTCAGGGTTCGGCTTCCTTAGGGAATATATAAGGCTCTGTCCCCCTGTGCCAGTGGAGGAGAAGGGAGTCTAAGGGTGCTGTCTACAGATCGCAAGCAAACTCCCAGTTTTTAGCCCCCAAGCTTCTCCCCCTTCCTGCTGATCCAACCTCAGACGGTACTGGTGACTCTTGACAGGGCTTGCAAATTCTAGAAGGTGCACCAGGAAGCTCCTGGCCATCGCCTCCTCCTCCTCTGCACACTCAGCAGGAACCACCCCGCCACCATCTTCCACCGTGTGATGCCTCGCCCATTCAGAGCTACCTTGTCTCCACTTCCCTCTGGACAGACCAGTTTATTCCTTTTGTTCTTTTACCGCAATGATAGTGAACTTATGGCAGTGATAAACACATATACGCTCTACCACTTTTAACTACAAGGTCTGCCCTCTTCAATTTATCTCAGGAAGACTGAGCCAAAATGGGCTCATTACCATGAGCCCAGCACCAATTTACACGGCGGCAGTGGGCAGGCAAGGCCTGGTTCTCACAGCCTTGAATTCTAAAAGCCAATCTTGCTGGATATTTTATAGCCAAAACCAGACTTTGTACAGTACGATTCATAACGTCAGATGTATTTCTCAGTTCGTTATTCTCTGCATGATTGGGTCCCACTTGGAATTTGAATTCAATATTTGTAATATGGTACAAAGTGATTTCATATGTAGCAAAATTTTATAGCATATTACATTTCTTTATTTTCAAATGTGAAATTGTACTTTATACTTAGTAATTCAGTACAGCCCAATTATAAGTGCTGTTTGGGGACCTCAATGTACATTCACTTTATAAACTGAAAATACTAAATTGCATTAAAGCTCTGTTAAAATTCCAATAGCCCTGGCTGGTGTGGCTCAGTGGATTGAGCACCAGCCTGAGAACCAAAGGGTTGTCAGTTCGATTCCCATCAGGGCACATGCCTGTGTTGTGGGCCAGGTCCCCCCAGTAGGGGGCACATGAGAGGCAACCACGCAAGGATGTTTCTCTCCCTCTCTTTCTCCCTCCCTCTGTCTAAAAATAAATAAATAAAATCTTTTTTTAAATAGCCAATAAATTTTATCTCTGAAAGTGTAGACTAAAATAAACACAGGAATCCAAAGTTTATCCATATTTATTAAAGATGTAAACTACGGATGTATTAAGTATACTAATAATGAAAGAAAAAATACCCAGTATATATGGTCCTATAACCCAAATGCTCACAGCCAATAGAGGGCTGTCTTTGAGTTTGAAAAACACAGAAAGCCATTCCCATCTTGGCTGAAAGGGAACACATATGTTTCTGATAGTAACTTGCTGAAATACTGAAATAATTCTTCAAGACCCTCTTTTGAATCCAAAAGAACTTCACAGCTGGATGCCAATATTCCCCACAAAACCCAGTCAAATTGACTGTGGCTACCTAAAGAGGGGGGAAACTTCTCAAGCTAATAAAAGTGAAGGTTTTCCAGCATATTCATGAAATTGCAAACTTCATGTGGTTTGGTAGCTCACGTACAGCCAGTCAATTCCAGCCGCTGGAAGTCACAGAAGCTCGTAAAATATATTTTGCCCAAGTCATGATATATCTTTAAAGTATCACCAAAAAATACTAAGCAAGGGAGAGAAAAAAAAATGCAAGAAATTTAATCATGTATTCTTTATTTTCTTGAAACCTTCCTGTTTCTGCAATAGCTGAAGTAAGGAATAAAGGTAATTACTACAAAGTGACTTCAAACTTTTTTTAAAATTTTATTGTTATTCAATAAAATTGTCTGCCTTTTCTCCCCATCCCTCCACCCCACCCCAGCCGAACCCACCTCCCTTCCCCTCCCTCCACCCTCCCCCTTGATTTTGTCCACGTGTCCTTTATAGTAGTTCCTGTAAGCCCCTCTCCTTACTGTCCCCTCCCCACTCCCCTCTGGCTATTGTTAGACTGTTCTTAACTTCAATGTCTCTCGTGATATTTGTTACGTCAAACTTAAGGCAAAACAAAAATGTATTTCCTTGCCCCTTCTATCACATCACTAAATTGAGCGGGAAGATTATTCCAATCTCATTCAAATGATAATAATTTCATCAACTATTATAATTAATTAGTGTCAATAAAGGAATAAAGATGAAGGATGTTAAAATATGTACAAGTAATATTTATCATACACAATTTACATAGCAGACATGAGAGTTTAATGCCCTACTGAAGGAAGTATAATTGACCCAATCACCAAATTTAAGAATTACCACGTTTCCTGCGTAATTATAAATGTCTTTATTATGTCGATGAGGAAATTAGACCTTAAAATCCTAGGGCAGCCAAAATAGTGCCACCCTCTACATTTAGATAGGATTCACCTTCTAAAAAGTCAAAAGCGAATGCTCCCTGCACATTTTCCTATGTCCTAAGCCTAAAGTATTTTATTCGTGAATCCTCTATACACACGTCCAGTCCCTACCTGTCAAGCATTGTTCAAGGGGTCTGTGAAATCCTTTTACTTTGTGTCCAACACTCTGCCCACCAAGATATGAATCTCATCCAATGGGCCCGTGTGGGCTTCTGAGTCAATGTCTTTGATATCCAGCACCTACTTGGAAAAGATAGGAACCCTAGGTGATGAGTCACAGCTCTGTGTCGGGTGGCAGAAACAAATTCCTGGCCCACAAAGTCACCTAGAAGACAGCTGCGGAAAGATCACTCACAGACTTTGGGGGAGTAGCGCATACACATTTCCAGATACGAGATGGCAAATCCAGTGGACACACTGCATGGGTGGTCACTACACAGGACACACCTCCGGGAGTCACAAAGAGCATCTGTTACACAAACATCCAGGTAACTAAAGCCTTTTCATAACAAAGAGGAACAGCCAAATCCCAAACAGAGGCCCTCACACGCTGAGCCACAGAAACCAGGTTCCATTTTTATAACTCTAGAGTTTCTTAGGTTGTCTTGTAATCAGATAACTTTGGACTTATTTACTATAATTATTATTTGCTTAGCATTTCCAGTAAGCACTAAATTCTACAGGGTAGTAATTAAGAGTGTGGCCCAGCTACCTGGGTTTAACTCTGCCACTCACTACCTGGGCTCCATTGGGTAAGGGAATGGTTACTCCAATGGTTACTTAACCATTCTGTGCTTTGGTTTCCTGATTGTAAAATGGGGATGATAATACGAGTGACCTTTCATTCGAGCATTAAACGAATTCATGTGTGTGTATGTCTGTAGGTATATACACATATATATACATACAGGGGTGTGTGTGTGTCTTGTGTGTGTAAATAAGTAATAGTAAAACGGCTCAATACCGACTGGTATAGGAAGCATGCAAAAACCAGTAAGCTACTCTCCTTGGTACAGCAATGCTTCTTATACACCAAATTATCTCATGTGGCATTTCAGGTGAACGTTAAGGAAACACTGAACACATACAACTGTGTTTAATATGATGAGAGAGAGATGATCTCAAATGACCTGCTGATTCCAACCATCTGTGCCGTACAGCCGGTGACGCACAGTAAGCGTATCTGAGTGCTTTCAACCAGCAGCTCCCCCCACTCCATCCCCATTAGCAGGCAAAGGCAATAAGGGAATCTGGCCAATAAAGCACAGGTGGAATCTCAGTTGTTGGGAAAGTACTTAGTGGATTTTCAAAAGCTGTCTCGGGTGCACGTTCCCAGTAAGAAAGGAGGCTTCTGAGAGTCCACTGCCAACCTGGATTTTAACATTTTCCACCATGACTGAAAGAAAGGGGTGAAAAATAGAGTAAGTGGCACGTATTTTTTTATTAATATCTTTATACTAATTTGTTTTGAATGTTCTCCCCTCTGTAACCCTACCTGAGAAACGGCCCTTTGCTCCAGAACGCCCCTCTCACCTCGGTCTGTAGACGTGCCCACTCTCCCACTGCCTCCCTTACTCCCTTCACTGCGAGGTCCAGCCAGGTCGACCTGTGTATGTCTGAGCACTTATTTGCCAACTGACTTCGTGGCTACAAACATGGGTCGGAGTCTATTCTGCCAAACCTGGTAACTGGGCCGAGAGAAAACCCTCTGTCCCCCTCATAAGCCTGTAGGAAGTCAAGAACAAATGATGCAAAGAGAGGAAGGGAGCACAGGAATGAAGGCAGGAACTAATAATAGTGCCGGCAATAACAAAAGCAAGTGCCTTTAACAACAGTATTAGCCACTCTTAGCTCATTCCATCTTCACAGCAACACTACACATCCATTAAAATAGAGTAGAATCTTTATTTTTCTTCTACTGAGGCCCAAGAATTTACATTTTTAAAAATAACCTTACGTAGCCCTGGCTGGTGTGGCTCAGTGGATTGCAAACCAAAGGGTCACCGCTTCGATCCCCAGTCAGGGCACAGGCCTGCATTGGGGGCCAGGTCCCTGGTTGTGGGCGTGCAAGAGGCAACCACACATTGATGTTTCTCTCCTTCTCTTTCTCCCTCCCTTCCCCTCTGTCTAGAAATAAATAAAATCTTTTAAAAAAACTTTGCCTTGAGTAACTTGGGACCAAAAATTGAAGACACACATCTCAAATAAATCTTATGGTACAGAAGATTCCACAGGAGAACCTACTAGGTTCCCTTATTACAGAAATGAGGAGGAGAAGATGGGAAGCAGAAGGACTAGTGGACCAAGTTACTCTGTTTTTTCACAATAAAAACTACATAAGTTAAAATGTATCATTTTAACTATTTTAAAGTGTACCATTCAGAGGCATTAAATACATTCGCGACGTTGTGCGACCATCACCGCCATCTGGCTTCAGAAATTTTTTATCACCCAAATGGAAACTCCATACTCACAGGTGACACATTCTAAAAGATAAATTTAATTGTTCGGTCCCCCATATGCGGAACAATCGTGAAGTAACAAAGAAAAACAAATAAATAAAAACCTTCTTTAAAGGTAAACAAATTCAGAAAGAAATAGCATTAATATTCTAATGACAACATATGAATCTATTCACAGGAATAATCATCTAAATCCCTAGTCCCAAGTCTCATAAAATGTCTCATAAAACAAATAATTTAAAGCATCTTATCAACAAATCCTTAAGTATCGAGGTCTCTGGCAAAGGCACCATACAAGTGAGGCACAGAAAGTCTGACACACCCAAACTCAGCTCCCAGGGAAAATGCCAGGCCCTCGGGCTGACAGATGCACTGCCTTGGTCCATGACAATAAAAGGGTGAACTGCATGTGGCTTAATTTAGAAAACTACAAGAGTACTTCTAAAAAACCTGATAAAATACGATAAGCATTTATTTTAATTCAAAATAATTTAAAGTTTGACTTTTTTCTATTTTTCAATGGACAGTATAAAAGAATAAACTTAGCACAAGTGCAACATCTTAGTTCTTGCTATCTTCTCAATAAACCTAAAGGAGTACGAACGAATGTGGGAGGAACTCTGCCCAGCAGAATTCTCCTGTCCGCCATGGATGAGAAATAAGTCGTCCCGGACACAATCTTGATGTTCTGGTGGGAAAGGGGGTGGCGATTCCCTCTAGTGGGGAATGCCCCAAGCCCTTCTCCCAAATGGCTTTTATTGGGAGTGGTATGTGTAGGTGTATACAGCACACATGCATAGCTCATCAGTCAATGTCAAAGGGCTACAGTCATACAAAAACAGGTGTTATCTATAGATGACAATGGAAGGAACACAGAGATTTGCCATAGGTCAGGGTCTGTTAGTCATGCTGATGCCAGAGGGTCTTTAAGACGTGTTTCACGAGATAAGGAGTTTACTCCTTGTGCCTTGAACTTAGACATCCGATTTACATCCACAGAGCCATACAAAGCAAAGCAGAGCAGGCTTCAAAGGACAAAATGTGCATTTCAGGCCTGAGTCCCACCGGAACCCTCAGTGTTAGAGTCAGGTCATGTCTGCCACCTGCGTTACCTGGTTTTCCAGGGCGACTTACTAGCCCCTTTCAGAGCCTCTTGCAGGGCTGCAATCTTTGAAACCACACAGAGTGGTCCCCAACAAAAGAAGGAATATGCTGAAGGAAGATTCTTCTCTTTAAAAAAACTAGGTGTAACAGAGAACTCCAGGGTACCATCTCATTACCAGAATTATTTGCAGCATTGCCTTGGCCAGTGTGGGCGTCATCTGCAAACCGGAAGGTTGTCAGTTCCATTCCCAGTTGGGACACATGCCTGGATTGCGGGTTCGGTACCAGGTCAAGGTGCATACAGAAGGCAACTTCTCCATGTTTCTCTCTCACATCGATGTTTCTCTACCTCTCTTTCTTCCTCCCTTCCCCTCTCTCTAACATCAAAATAAAATAAAACTTTTTAAACGAATTATCTGCAGGATCATTACCAGAATTATTTGCAGCTTCCTAACATTGGCAAGTTCTTTCAGTAGATGTGACAGAGTATTTTAAAAAATCCTGAAAGCAGAGTACTTAAGCCAAAAATGAAACTCACAACAGAGAAAACAGGTCAAAAAAAAGGGAAAACATAAAGACTTGAGGTTTGTCAAAAAAAGAAAGAAAGAAAGAAAGAAAGAAAGAAAGGATGAAAGGAAGAGAGAATCCCATCTGGAAACTATTTCCAGGAAAGGAGAGGAGGAAGGAACAAACCCGGAAAGAATGCTTATGTTGGGAATTACTAACCGTGAGAGTAGACAGCTATGCACAGCTATGGGAAAAGTACCATGAAAAATGATCAAGTATCAAAGGGTTTTCTGACAGCAGAAGTCTGAGGACCACTTTTTAAAGAATTAACCTGTGAAAGAAAGATAAGGGTAGGTACTATCATCGTATTACAAACTTTGATAACTTACCAAGATACCAGAATCATTTAAACTGGTTGGTTGTTTTTTTAAAAAATATGTTTTTATTTTTTATTTACTGATTTTAGAGAGAGAGAGAGAGAGAGAAACATCACTTTGCTGTCCCACTTATTTATGTATTCATAGGTTGTTTTTCATATGTGCCCTGGCTGGGGATCAAACCTACAACCTTGGTGTGTTGGGACGATTTTCTAACCAAATGAGCTCCCTGGCCCAGGCTAAATTGGTTGGTGATTTAAGATAAATCACCAGAGAACTTCCTCCTCTCTGTATTATGAAAAGTAACTTTACAACTTTGTGCCTGGCTGACAATAAAGGACGCCACAACTGAGAGTTCTGCTAGTCTGGACACCATGCATAGCTGAAGAGGTGTCCTCCTCGGAATTATTCACTGTGCCATCATCAAGTTCCAGGGAAAAGGTCCTTTGGAACCTCAGGGCCAAGGGAAAAAAAGAAAACTGTGATTACATCAGTAAATGTAATATGTAAAATGTAAAATGTCTTTGAGAAATTTGATTGATAATGTCACCCTAATAACTAATCACTTTCCTCTACGCATTGCCTAATATAACACTCTAAGACAAATTGGCATCTAAAGTTTAACAAGAGAACAGGGCACCTAACATAAAGCAAGCAGAATTTCTGTGCACTGTCTCCTCTTGGCCTTATCTTACTAATCAATTCATTTCTTCCTTTCTCTGCATTTTTGTTGTATTTTTTTTAATTCTACCTCTTATGTGACTTTCTGTAGGAATACATAATAAGACAGTGTGTAAGTCCTGTAAATATAACCAAAAAAGCCCCTTACTGTAAGACCTGACTAATAATTCAGGTATATCCTCATCTGAAATAGGAACAATTGCATTTTCCCCATAGGATTATTGTAGAGAATAAAGGAAATAATGCATTTTAAAAGTCCCAGTACATAAGCTTAGCTCTCTCTGCCTCCTTCTACTCTTTTAGGAAATACTTTCTCAATCTCAAATTAGTTTTCCTCACGTGCTCTGGATTTAGTGAGCAATCAATTAGTTCACACATTGCTAACTTTTATGGTGTAACTAACTGTTACAATTATAAAAGGTTAATGTATATCCAGATATTTCCATAAAAAACATTGACTTTGGCTAAGGCTCCTGGACCCCTATATTACATGAAGTAAAAGTTTAACAAATTATGTTTAATTTTAAATGAGGGTCACATAAATGAAGACACCGCTAACAAAGGGACTGGTGTACTAAGATTTACCCAGACCTTCTCATTTCTGATGTTTACTTCTAATGGAACCGCATTTCCCAATCAAATGCACCCAACGAGCCCCTGCAGCACAAACTACATGAATGGCGGCCATGGGGTCAGTAAGAGCCACCTGCGGGCACTTAGGTCCGAATATCAATCTATATACCACTCTGTGTGTTTTTGAATATAAGAAGAAGAAGAGAACTGTAATAGTGAAGGATGAAACATTTGGGGGAAAGAGACCCTGAAATCGCTCAGCTCTCTTCCATTTCAGAGGTGGGGACCAGGAGAGCAAGGGAGCCACGGGCCACTGACCCTTGCGATGAGCCCAAGCAGCTCCCAGCACGACCACGTTCCCATCAGTCAGATGGCAGCCACGACTACTCCATGGGCTCATCATGAAGTGATCCCCAGCATTCTACCATGGAAGAAGTGCTTTTCCTACAGATCCCTACGAATCCCAAACTGCCACATTCCAGCACAAAGTCTGCCCACTGCATGAAGCACCGGGACATGGTGGCAAAGGGACCAAAATCCAGCCAGCACAGTGACTCTTTGCCCACAGGCACAGCCCACTAAGTGTGTCCATCAGATTCTCCGTCTCCAGAGGGAACACCTTCATCCAACTGTCCGTCCAGAAGTGCTGCTTTGACCTAACACTTGTAAAGGCGAAGTATCACCCACCCGCAGTCCTGACTAATATACACACTGACTAACGCATCAGTCCTGACTAATAGAAAAACTCAACACCTCTACGATACAGGAGTTCCTTTTTCCGGAGCACCCATGGCCACTGCTATGAGAACTGGAACAAGATTCTGGAACTGGGCTCTGCCCAACTAGTGTCAGACCTCAGCCAATTCCCCCATCCCTGACCTCTGCTGCTATCACATTGAACACCCAGAACTTCCCCTCTCTGCCCTCCACTTCACCCACGTCCTGCCCACACACCCAGGGACCTGGCCCAGCGCCCTGAGCGCCTGCCCTGCCAGGCCTGGAGGAGCCACACAGCTGCAGGAAGGAGGATAAGCTGCAGACCAGGGCAGGTCCCGACCCCACTTCCTGACCCTGCTGGGTGAGCTTCAGAGGCATTTTCTCAAGAAACAATGTCATAAAGGACGATCACCTCCAACGGCACTTGTACTGCCGGTACTGTCTTTCCGCTACCATTAAATGTGAAAAGAGGAATTCACAAGGAAACTCATATTCCCAAGTGACTTATGTTCCTAAGTTTCAAGCAGCAAATTAGAAATAAGAGAGAGAGACAGGGAGAGAAAAAGATAATAAAATACCTAACTCCTGGGTCTCCTGTGATCACTACAAAAGGCAATACATGAACGTGTCTGGCACACACTGAACACGGAGCAAACAGTCACCACTACGCAAGGTGCGCACTCCCTTATCCACGAAATCAGCATCCGAAAAGCCCTGAAAGACCCACAGGTTTTTTTTTTATAACCTTTTCAGCAGCAAAACATGACCTGAACTGACTTGAGACTATTTATAACCTGGTGTGTGTCCCACTTAGTGTGAATATTCACACATTTTACTCCAGAAATAGTAACAACTTTAATTATAGATGCTGTCCCAAGCTTCCCTACAGACATCATATCCTTATGGGATATGAACCATAAGCTCTCTGAAACAAACAAAAATCATTAACTCTGAAATTACATCAGTGTTCTGGACACAGGATTGAGAGTGCATCATAACCCATTCCTAAACTGAAGGAGGTGGTGCCTCGCTGGGTCAAACCAAGGGCAGTCCTGTAAGTCAGATTTCAGCCACATTTCCCATCAGCCAGTTGTCAGGAGTACGGAGCAAAGATGGGGAGGAAAGAGCTGAAAGGCTGAGCAGAGAGGGGATATGGAAGCCAAGGCCATGCCAGTACTTCACTGGCTCTCAGAGGACCCAAGCCTTCAAGCACATTCTTGTAACTGTGTAGTCACTTTTTTCCTAGATTTTCAAAGTGAGTCTAGTTTTCAGTCTCAACACTGGCTCCCTGGAGTCTGGGCAAACTGCCATTGAATCACAAGGGCCACTCAAAGGTTTTTCTTTCCAGGCCGTTGAAAACATTAAACTATTTTCAACATTATCGTCTTTAATAAGAGAATATTCTCCAGCCTCCCTCACTGCACCCTTCCCAACCCTTACCATCCATTAAAATGACTCTCCATTCATTCCAAAGATATTCTACTCATGGTGGATGAAACATATAAATGTATGTAATAATAAATATGAAGAGTAATGAAGCAGTAGCATGAGAAAAGTGGAAAACTTTAAGAACTAAATCAAGTTAATGTTTCTCCTTATAGTACCACACTCAGACCTGGACAAGAGGAGCCCTGCCTTAACCACTGCCTTTTTGAGGGCCCTACTCTGACCCTCTCCCAGCGGCACCTCTGCTTATGGGATAGAGAGCTCAGGGCCAAGGGCACAGATGCACCCAGAGCCCATACAACCTCTTCTAAATCATACTCTAGGGACCCAGACTCCCAGGAATCCTGCCTAAATGAGCTCACTTCCCAAGGGTGGGCCACCCCACTGTCTGTAAGTGGGACAGGGAGGAAGACTATGGATGGTAGGCCCGGGTGACCACCGACTTGCGTGCAAAGCCCTTCTCAGTGCAAAATGGAGCCATGTCCTGGCACAGAACTCTGAGGGGTTGGAGAATCCTATGTTTAAACCTGGACTGATGAGTTATTATAAAAGTATATTTGGCATCATCTGTTCTCATCTTCTCCTCTTTATTATCAGAAATACAACCCTCTCCCCACCCCCTCTCACTTTCAGCACACGGATGCCTCACCATAAACCACATTTCTCAACCTCCCTTGCAGCTAGATGAGGCGTGCGACTAAGCTGTAGCCAATGGGGATGGCAAAGGGCATCCTGAATGAAGCCTCTGAGTCACCTCCTTCCAAAATGAAATTGCTTAATTTTTACCTCCTCTCTTTCCCCTTTCCTTGGACTAGAACTTGGACGTTGTGTTGCGGGGCCAGCCTTGCCCAAGATGAGATGCCACTGCAGAATGGCAGAACAAGAAAGAAGGAGGCGGGATCCCTGAGAGACCTTATGGAGCAAAGCCACTAACGCCACCCACCAACTCTGTACTGTAACGTGAGAGAGAAATAAACTAACTTCGATCCTATTTGAGCCACAGAATTTTGAGTCTTCCTTGATATGCCGGTTTAGCCTCTCTAAAATATATTTTGCAAGTGATCTAAATAAACTGATTGTAAATAAGATTTTAGGAGTTATGCTAAAGCATACAATATAAGTTAACTATAGTGATCCCAGACAAAAATCAATAGTACCAAGCCTTAGCAAAAAAATAAAAAATAAAAAAGGAGAGGAGGGATTTATTATGAATACAGAGGGGTTTTTTATTTTTTTCAAAAATCCCACCAGAAAATTGTATCAAATAGTTAAACACACAGGAAAAAATGAGTAAAAGAGTTCTGTGTAAGAATTAATCAGAGCATCTAAAGGTCTATAAAATGACCTGAAAATGTTCAGCCTAATTTAGAATGTCTTCTTACTAAATAGAAAAGAGCAAAAAATACATAAATAAATAAAAAGCAAAATTCTACATATACTTAAGAAATAAAAACAGGAACTTTACTTGTGTGATATGATTAAAACTTTTTATGTGCTCATTTTAAAAGACTGGAAAGAATACATTCACATTATAATAGGTATTTGTGTGGTAGTAATAGCTAACATTTATTGAGTATTGCTACGTACCTAAGTGCTTTACATGTATTAATTTTTCATACTTTTACAACAACACAGGAAAGTAGGTGCCAGCACTACCCCCAATTTATTGATAAGGCAACTAAGGCACAGAGCAGCTTAGCAATTTGCCCAAATTGACACAGCCAATAGGTGGCCACACTTAGGTTCAAAAGCACATCACCTGATATGGCATTCAACCACTCCCTACAGTACCAGGACAAGAAAGTGCTGATAAAATTTTTAAATCCTCTCCGCTCTCAGGCCAGCACTCAACCCACTGAGCCACACCAGCCAGGGACAAGAGTTGGGGCGGGGGGGGGGATTGAATGTGGGAGTGGGGTGGGCAGGGCAGGGGAGAGCAATGGAGCAATGGGGGGAAAACGCAGGCAACTGTAATTCAACAATAATCAAAAAATATAAAAAAATAAGTTAAAGAACTAAAAAAGAAATTTAAATCCTTAGGAGTTTCTTATTCTGCTTTTCAAATATTATGTAAAATAATATTATGCTGTACTTGATACCTGTCCCACCTAGAGATAAAAGGCTTATCCCAAATACCATCCTGCAATCCCTCCTATAATCCCAGCAACAAGACTGCTTTAAGAATCCGAGTGTGGGGGATGTTTAGGGAGATCACAAGATCACTGCAGACAAAACTGAAATTACAGCAGTGAGGCAGGAGGTAACAGAGCACAACCCTCCACTAGCACAGCTGTGACAATTAAGCATTAACAATTTGGCTCTTTGGAGCTTATAAAGATATCAGTGTGAGGTCACCCCGTCCATACAAATCAATTCATTGTGTAAAGAGGCTGATTGATTTATCCAAGGTCACAAAGCTGGTTGTTTGCAGACCCAAAACTAGAGCCTAACTCTACTCTGAGACTAAGGTGTACATTCTTTCTTTTTAGTAGGGCACCCAGGTTTTCTAGAATTTATCAACTAAGGTGGTGATATTATGTTCCAAAAAGCAGGAAGGACCCTTCAGGGGCCTAACCCTAACCCATCCCCCAAACCGTGCTTTACAGAAAACCTCCCCCTGCCTGTCAGCTCTGCACTAAAGAGGGCAGCAGTGAATGCAGTCACATCCTAAAATGCACCCCCATCTAAGACTCCTTTTTGGAAAGACTTCCAACACAAAAGGAAGGAACGAAGGAAAGAAGGGAAGGAGGAGGGAAGGAGGGAAGGTAGGCAGGCTCCAAATCACAGAACAAAACAAAGTATTAGCATCCTTACTTTCAAGAGCCCTTTACTTGGGCCCTTTCGGAGTGCTTTTCCTACTGCCAGAATTCATCTCACGGCAAAACTATCACCATCACTTCATTAAATGAACATTTTTGTTCCAAACAGAAAATTAAGATCTTCTCTAAATAAAGGACAATCTTGGAGAAGAAAAGGCAGTTAACTACCTTCCACTGACATACATCCGCACTGCACTGGCCTTGGTGTTCTTTCTCCTGTCTGACTGTTGAAAACATCAAGTACTGCCAGCGGGCTTTCGGGAAACACAGTCGCAGACTAACTTAGAGATAATCAGTCAGTGCGAGAACATGTAATAGATTAAACTGTCATTTCTCTTAGGGATTACACATTTGTTGAAAGCAAAAAAAAGCACAATTTCTTTATTCACTGAACACTTATCTACTGAGCATTTACTACGTGCCAAGTACTGTTCTAGATACTAGCCATCCAACCCAAGCGAAGGACCTGCCCTCGTGGAGTTTGCATCCTAGTGGAGAAAGACGGACAGCAGCACAGCAAACAAGGAAACGGTAGAGGGTGCCAGCCAGTGATAAACGCTATGGAAAGAGTAAAGCCGGGTAAAGTGGGTGGGAATGCTGAAGAAGGCAGGCTGTGCAGTTTTAATCAGGGGGTCACGTAGGCCGCATAGGGGAAGGAGTCAGCCAGGTGGTTAGCCGAGGAGGGAGTGTGCAGGCGAAGAGGGAGTGTGCATGCGGGGGCCACCGGGCAAAGGTTCTGAACTGGAAGGGCACCTCCCACCGTGTGCAGTAAGCCACACACATCCAGGCAGGATCACTCAGAGCCCTGTAGGTCACCATAAGGTCTTTGTCCTTTACTGTAAATAAAATGGGAAGTCACTGCAGAATTGTGGGCCTAGAGTGACATGACGTACTTTGGTATTTTAAAAACTCACTCTGCTGCTAGTTGAGACCTGCTTCAGTGGGATAAGGGTGGAAGCTGGGAAAGCCCTGAGGAGGCAACTAGAGAAATTCAGACAAGAATAGTGGTGGCCTAGACCAGGGAGGTAGCAGTAGAGATGGGAAAATATGACCAGATTCTGTATAATCATCGAAAAATAGAGCCAACACTTTTCGCTGATGGATTAAATATGGTTGAAGGAGAAAGAAAGGACTTACAAGGATGACCCCAAAATTTCTGACCTGAGCAACCGGAAGACTCAGACTGACTCTAAGAGAGGTAGGCAAGACCTCTCTTAGGGATCAGGTGTGGGGTGGAGGGCAGGTTGGGAGTTCAAACTGAATACACAAGTGGAGATGTCAAGGGGGCCATTGGAAATGCAGGTATGCGGCTCGGGGAAGAGGGCTAGGCCAGAGATAGAAATCTGAGTCCAGTGTTCAGAGGTACTTAAAACCAGGAGCCAGGCAGATGCCAGAGGGACTGCGTGCTGATAAGGAGGACTGGGCCCTGGGCTCTCTGACAGCATCAGGAAGAAGAATCCGCAAAGGAGAATGAGAGGGAAATCAGAGAGTATGGTGTATCATAGATGCCAAGAAAAGAAAGTATATCATAGGGAAGAGAATAATCAACTGTGTTTACGCTACTGAGAAAAAAAGTAAAATGAAGATCCTGAGAACGGACCACTGGACTTAACAGGAAAATCTCTAGTAACCTTGCTAAAAGCTGTTTTAATTGAATGGTAGGGGTTATGCCTGTTTAAAATGGTTTTGAGAGAGAACGAAACGAAAGGAACTGCGACTCTGGGTATGTAAAACCCTTCTGAGGAACTCTTTGATACAGTGGAACACAGAAATAGGGTGATAACTAGAGAGATAGGTGGGATCAGGAGCGAAGTGTTTTAGAAGACAGATAAGAACAGCATACTGACGAAAAGCACCCACAAAAGAGGGAAACTGCGGGCACACAGAAGACAGAGGAGAGGTCCTTGAGCGAGCAAGAGAGGACAGGATACACAGTGGGGTGGCCTCGGCAGGGCTGATCGAAGGGAGATGTGGCATCGAACCTTGTGGATTCCCCCTCAGTTTTCTAAGGACAAGAGTAGGCAAAGTCATCATCCGAAAGTCAGGATGGGGAGGAAGGTACAAGTGTTTTGGGGGAAAGGGGACAGTATACAATATTCATCTCAGGCAATGGGAGAGTGACTGCCAAGCAGCATTAAGGCCGCACCTGTGATCACAAATTACACTGGGGCAAGTGTTTGAGTTTTCCTCCAGCCATGTTCCTCTGCACCGAGGCCAGCCCAGAGTAGGTAGACAGTTAGAGTTAACCAAGGGTGGGCTTGGCACAGCTCTGAGAAGCGAGGAAAGCAAGGGAATTGAAGGCAGGAGCAAAGGAGTGCTTTGCCATGGGCTGTAAGTCTCAGTAGAGAGCAAAGAGAGGACATGGAGAGATACAGCATAATGGTCATAGGGTTGATAGACCGTGGACCCCGCTGGGGTCAGAGACTGCTGGGGTCAGAGGCTGCTAGAGTCAGGATATAAGGGGGAGTGGGCTAGACATGCAAGACGTGATGGGCAGAAAGTGCAACACTTGCCCTGGCCAGTGTTGTTCGGTTGGTTGAATCACTGTCCTGTAAATTGAAAGGTTGCAGGTTCAATTCCCAGTCAGGACACATGCCTAGGTTGTAGGTTCGGTCCCCAGTCTGGGCGCATGAAAGAGGCAACCAATTAACGTTTCTCTCTCACATTGATGTTTATCCCCCACATCGATGTTTCTATCTCACATCAGTGTTTCCCTCCCTCTCTCTTTCTCTCCCTCCCTTCCTCTCTCTCTAAAATCAATAAGCATGTCCCTCGGTCAGGATTTTAAAAAGTGTGACACTTAATATTTAGATTATGGAGGGGCTGCAGCCATAAATGATAATATGGTTGGTGAAGAGAAGTTCAAAAACTGAGAGAGTAGAGTGTCGGAAGGATGATTTCTGCTTACATTGAAATCACTACAACAAAGCTAACTTTTAGAGAGAGTGACAATAAACCAGGAGGTAAAATCACAGAAAAATGAGAGTGCTTTTGGGGGAGGGGGGACAGAATGGACGGCATCAACAATGAGGGTTAGTGGTGATACAGTTTGATGACATGGTGCAGGGAGGCGGGGCGGGGAGGGGGGTGCTGATCCAGATGTGGGAAGAGGAGCAAGAGGAACGAACTCTACTGATCTCTCTGGGAGTAAGAGGCAGGTGGGACAGCAGAGGCACCTGGAAGGCCACCGGAGAGCCGGGTCCTCAGGTGAGAGCCACTACTCTTCACTCCATGAGTAAGGGAGGGACTGACTGGCCTATTTCCAAGTGACAAAACATCAACAATTTTTGAAAAGTAAATCACCTTTGACGTTAGGAAAAATGAAGCATGTGATACCCACTGCACCAGAGCTTGATGAAGCACGAGTTTCATTAATTAGAAAAAAATCTGAACCAGGCTGTTAATTAGTAATTTATGTCTGATTATTTGCCACTTTTAGCAACAAAAGGGAAAGATTCATCAACAAATAAAAATTCATTATATGCAAAACTGGGCCAAACATTATCAGAAATTATGCCCTTCCCATTTGTGTCTACCCACACTGATTCTAGCAACCAGGCCTTTTGTTCAAATAGCTCTGAGACGACAGAGGCAACATGAGGTTCAGAACTTGGGTCGTGGCGAGACTGTGGGACCCCAAAGTCAAGCCAGAGTATCAGACGGCCAATGTAGTTTCCAACAGAAAAGACGGAAATGCTGAGAGAGACACAACCCTAACAAGACTCAACTTTTGGGTGGATCACAGACCTCCTGTGAAAATATGATGAAAACTGTGGATACTTTTTCCCAGAAAATGTACACAAGCATATGTGTAAGAACATAATGTACGCATTGCATGCATTTCTCAGCAACCCTTCTCCCTCTCTCCCCAAGCCAACCAGGCAGCTGACTAGGACAGCACCTGCAAGTCAGCTTCCCATGACTCTTGGAGATTAAAAAATAAATAAATAAATAACCACTGCTTAGTTCCAATCTTCCACAGCCACAACCTACTATTTTATGTTCCAGCTTCTCCAGATGCGCATTCTAAGGACAGTCAAAACACTCAGCAAATACGAAGAGAAACTAAACAGTTCTGAATGAAATTTTGAGAAATGTTAAGAATATATTTTAAAGAGCACCATGAATTACTGAGGAAAATAGTTAAGACTCCAGCTGCCAATTTGCAAGGATGTGATCCCAGATCAGGGCACCTACTCTCCTGGGATGGGTGGAGACTATATACATATATTATCTCCCACCTCCTTCCCCCAAAACCATAATAGAAAGGCGTCACCGGCTAGGTATTGAAGCCAGTGCCCTACCATATATCCCATCACCTGTATCTGCCACCTTAAGCCCTCTACCTGTCCCCCCTCCTCTACCCTAACCACCACTCAGGTAAACAATGTCACTTCCCCTGCGACTGTGACAGTCACACAGCAGTCCTCCAAGCCTCAGTCTTGCCCCACCCATGATCCAATCCAAGTCATCTCTTCTCCTGCAGAGCAGATCTGATCAAATCAGCCTTCTGCTTAAAGCCTCTTGAAGGCAGCAAGGCCTTCCAAACCCAGAGCATCTCCAGTTGCCCAGGGGATGGGGGTGGAGGGTGGAGACAGTAAATATGTGACCTGATATTAGAATTGATGTTGATATGTTGATGTTGTGGGGTGGGCATGCGTGGGTGTGGGTGTATGTTGGAGTAATGTGGGAAGTACCTAGAAATTGGAAGTGTTTCTTTTTAATGCTGAGGTTTGGAAAAATATGAAATATTTGCAGCATGCCAGTAGACAACGGTAAAATGGCCCACCGTCTGTCACTGTGGAGATGCCACGGTGCACCACGCAGACTCGCCTTGCAAGACAGAGGCAGCACCGACCTTCCTTCCCCCTGCAGCTGACAGTGCTGACAGCTGAGCACTTTGTATTTTCGGGTGCATGTATGAATACATAAACATTACACAGCAATTTCTGTAGGTATTCGGGCTTCATATATGGCCCCATTCAATAAATTCTGCAGCTTGATTTTTGTTTATACTCAAAATTGTTTTTAAGATTTATCTTTGTGGACATAATTAGCTCTTTAAAATATGACCTAAAGCAAATACATCAAAATATTAATAGCTGATAAATTTCAAATGCGGCACACAATTATCTGGTATTTCATTTCCTGTAAACGCATTTATATTGACTACTTCATTATTTTTTAATAATATTAAATTTAACTTTTGCATTTTTTTAAGGAACCCTTTCAGAGTTCCCACTGGGATACAGTCGAAACTCCCAGCTATGGCTCACCCCGCTCCTATCAACTGGACTATGCTTCACTTGCTAGCCTTTACCTTTATTTCACACATCCCTCTTCAGCCAACACTGACCACGGTCCTCACCCCCAAACTTCTCACACACCGCTGATTCCCTCAATCTTAATGGCCCTCCCCCTCCACCCCTCCACCTGTGCTCTGACTTTTATTCATTCTTCAGATATTGTAGTACGGATCCAATCCTTCAGACGCCTTTCCTGAGACCCCCTTGACATCAGCTACCCCTTCCCAGAGCTCACACAGCATCCTGTGCTGGTTTACTTTTCAGGCTGTGTAACCACTTATTTCATTTGTTTACTTAAAAACTTGTGCAACTGCCCTCTTGAGATGAAAGACGATTGACAACTGGAACGCTGTCTTAGTCACCCTGTGCTGATCCCAGGGCCTGACACATATTAGGAGCAAGGTAATAAAATGCCATTCAAAATGTCTTATACAGATAGACAAGATGGATAGACGGACAGACAGATAGACAGATAGATACATAGATACATAGACAGATACATAGATACACAGACAGACAGACAGACACAGATACAGATACAAACAAATGAAATCCTTCCTAATTATCTCCACTGCTTAAGACACAGCTGAATCTTAAAAGAAAGCTAGACTCACAACCAATACAGGCAATTAAACTGGCGAAATCAAAAATTTGGTTTTTTGTACATCCCAACAATGCAGAGACTTCAAATGCGACCTTTGGTTTTCTTAAAGGTCAAGGCAACCACCATTCTGAATCACCTGGCTTCTATACTGGAATTTCAAGTTAGCCTACTGGACATACAGATCTCAAAGATGGAACTCAAAAGAAAAACAATGACAATGACAACCTCTTCTTCCCCCTAGTCCCCAAACCTCCACAGTGGAGCCTCACTTTATGAAAAGCATCTGTTACCTGATCAATTATGATTTCTTAGCATCCCACCCTGTTGACTGAACTCCAGTGACCTTTCTACCACGTAACTACTCCCTAAATGAAGGAGGTATTTCTCAGGACCTGCTCTTAATTTATCTCCAATGTGCATTTTCTCATCCTATCTGAAGCTGAAATCAGTAATATATGATGACATTTTATTATATTCTCAGCATCACATGAAACATTCTATATAATTTAAGTCCCTCTGAAATCGTTTTCCAGGCTCTGTTTGCACATGGATTTTCTTATAGCTGCCGAAGACGATCACCTTCACTTTGAGATGAGAATATTACCTTTCTTTGCTCCCTTTTCAAAGAGCTTTTATATTCTACTGAATAAACATTTAAAAAAACTTTTATTTTTTCTCTCATTTTAATTAATCTAGTTTTCTCTGAAGCATAAACTTTTTTCAGAACATGTAGGTAGAAAAATGCAAATGCTATTGAAAGTTAATTCAATTTACATTTTCCTAAATTAACTGACCCAGAGGCCACGTAAGGAAAATAGCAGTAGTCAACTTCACTAAGAAGTAAAACTATCTTTAAAATTTTAAGAAATGAGTCAAGTTAAAACAAGTGTTTCTGGAGGAAGAGCTAATAACCGAAAGTGTTGAGAACCTGAACATGATTTGAAAAACTCTACATGAAGGTGAAGTGTAAGCGATGAGGCTTTACAAGTGTTGTGACTAACGGCCAGCCGTCTTTCAAAGCCGTCCCAGCTGGCTCTCCACCCGTACCACTCTGACCCAAGCCTCCATCATCTCTAACCTCAGTGATTTTCTCAACTCTTAACCCTCTCCCTGCCTCCCTCCAACTCCGCTCCCTTCTAAATTTACCTTTCATACTACCAACCAAGTTGTCTTTCTGAAGCACCGTAGTGAGCCCGTCATTACCCCACCTCTAATGCTGTAGTGACTCCCTCCAGAGAAAAGATCACACCTCTTAGCCTGCTTCAAAAGAGTTTTCAAAATCTGGCCCCAACCTCACCAATCATCAGCAAAGCCCAGGCCACACTCACCTAGCAGCTACAGACTCAAAAGGCAGTGTTGTTCTCCTGGAATGCCCTTCCTCCTCTGCCCACACTGCTGTCTCCTCTGGAGTCCTTCAAGGCACTCCTCCAGGTCCCTCCTCTTAGGGCCCTCTCTTCCCAGCCCCTCACTCCCACCAAGGCAAGAACCTGTCCTTCCTCCTGCCGTGTTCCATGACCTTGTGCATGTACATCACACTGCTTTTTTTGTGCAGGGATGTCTATTAATGCCTCTCTTCCCAAGGGACCTGGAAGTACCTTAATAACAGACATATGTCTTACTCACCTTTGAACCCATCATCCAGCAACAGGACTGAATGGCAACCATTTGCTAAGTGAATATGGCGTGTGTATAGAAGCAAGTCTGATTTTTTTAAATCGTGAAAGTACACAGTAAGCTTTTATAGAGCACTTACTGGTTGTGGAGACTAAGCTACCGGCTAGCATCAGAAAGCCAAATTAGAAAGGCATACATTTGCCCACACACAAGCGAGGAGAGTCAAAAAGAGAAATAAAGAGTGAGCAGGAGCGAGAGATGGATTCTGTCTCAGTGACTGGAGGGTAGAATGCTTGGTGGCATTTATGCTGAAGTTTGAAGGAAGGAGGTTTCAAAACGGGGGTGGGGGGAGGGTGGCGGGAGGGGTCACTGGGGGAGCAGGGGAAGTGGGGACGAAGAGAACCATCAAGCACAGAAAACGAAGCAAGCCATCGGTGCGCAGGAGCTCAGTGAAGACAAATTCCAGCGCTGAGTGGTTGGGTAGGACCTTCCGGTTCAATGGGCCAGAATCAGACACGCACCAACACGTGGCTTCACTCCCCTGACCCACTTTCCCCAGTCTTACCTGTGCTCAGCACAACCTGAACTCTTCAAAATACAACACAAAAGAAAAACAATGTCCAATACCAAAATAGCTGTTACCTTTTGAAACTGCATAAAGGGAAGTGTTTACAAGTAGACATAATCTTCAACATTTGACTAGAGCTGCCCTTGCTCCTCTAAATCACACAGACCACTTTCTCTCTCGTTCTGGGAGTCTTAAATCAGCCTCCTTTGTCCGTCAGTCAATGGCACTAAACAGAACAACCCATGGAGCTTGTTAAAACTCCAGATGCCCGGACCCTACTCACAGGACTGAATTGGGATCCCGAGGGGTGGATATGACATGCAGCCTGGGTTAGTGGAATGAGTCCAAAACCAGACTTTCAAAATAAAAGCACATGCATACACATATGTAGTAATTACTGAATTAATGTTGATATGATTCACACACAGCCCATCAGAAGCAAGAGAATCAACCAATTAGTATCAACCTCAAAATGCCATGCCCCCGCCACACTCACAGTCTCTTCCCATGAAGATCATCCCAAAATCTTGATAAGAAAAGGGAGCAAAAGAAATTTACAGGTATTAACACTATGAAATTAGAGATCTAAACAGACAACATGTTTTCAACTACAGCACCTGCATTTACTGCACAGTTGTACAACATTAGAGACATAAAGTAATATTTCCATTGGATTCCTCTGCTACATCAGAAATGTGATTATGTGTCTTTTCTGCCCTTTCAAACAAATTTCATTTCATAATTAAATGCAAAAAGTATTGAACCACCCACCTATCAAAAAAAGTTCATTTGAAAATATTCATCTACAAAATGTATTCTCATGCTTTACACTTTGAGTTCAAAGGCTGTGATAAACAAAAGTGATTTTTTTTTAAAGAAAGTGAATTCTGAAAACTGATGTGAGGCTTGACCACCCCAACCCTTAAGCTTAGTGGACAAATGAGCACACACAAACCAGTCCCCTTTGAACAAGGCCGGGAGAACAGGCTTCTGAGAGAGAAGCCCCATGGGAGGTAAACAAACCTCAGGTATTGGGCTGTGCGAAGGTGGCGTGGAAGCCTCCTGCAGGGTCAGAAGAAGCAAAAGTGAAAGGGCTGGATCCAGCACAGATTTCTCAGTTCACAAGCCATCATTTTGAGAGTAAATACATATGTACTTACAATCTCACACTGACTCATATTCCAAGTACTGAACTGAGTGTATTTATAATTGTACAGTTAAGACATGCAAAAATAATAATATAGCAAATATATCTGGCTCCAGACACAACTCGAAGGGGGGAAAATTCTAGCCATTCCATCTGAAACCACCTGAGTATCCGTTTTTGATTAAATTTTAACTAATATTTACAACTGCTTCAATGACCTTACATGTTCCCTCATTTCCTGAAAATGATCATATCAGCATCTACTTCAAACTTCTGGCCTCAAAGAAGGTTCAATAAAACTGAGTTTTCCATTCTGTCTATTCAATTAATGTATTTCCACTGCCTAGAATATTCTCAGCAATTCACGTTTTCCAACCACGAAAGGATCACCTACCAAAGTTCCACAACCACAGGAACAAGTCAGGAGAATCACAACAATCTAGAAAACTTTTCTGTGACTGCACTATCTCAGCACAATGAGGAAACAGAGAAGATTTTACAGCCGTTACAGGAAGAGCAGCTCAACTCTGTCAGAGCTAAATTTCCATCAGGGTTACCTGTCCCTCAGCACAAATCCCCAGGGCTCATGGAAAAAAACCAAACCTGTTCAAAGGCCTTCCTTCACAGCACAGGTATTCCAGCCATGTAAAGCTTCGGTGGGGGGAGGGCGGGACAGCTATTTTTTCACAGTCCCTTAAGCTCTTAGAAAAATCTCCACTGACTCCCTAAACATAACTTAGCCACTGTCCTTCATCAAGAAAGGCTTCGGGAAGATAAACGAGTAAGGTAATCTTCCTCATAATTGTCATAAACCTGAATTCTGCTAAGCAAGCTTACTTTGTTGCCAATATAGCACCTTTTTCAAAGGCTTGCTGTAAATGTAACTAGGTATAATATTTCATCTTAAATAATTCATTTTATTTTTACTTCACTGGCCTCTCTTCTTCCCTCCCCACCCCCCACCTCTTACCAACTCTTTTAATCCACAGATACCCATCTGGGCATCAGACCAGGATTCAAACTTTGCCAAATCGCAGTGCATCTGAAATCCACTACCTTTTTTTCACCAGCCAGTGAAAAGCCTTGAGCAACAGTCAGAAGAAAAGAGAAAAGGGAATTCACGTCAGAAACAGATTATCCATTTCTCCACCGTCCACACAGAGGACTGCCTGTCCTCTGGTATTTTCCCCTTTGCTAACTCTTGACAGAGAATGACAAAGCCCAGAGCCAGGGCAGGCCAGGGCAGGCCTGGGAGCAGCGGGTCATGCCTCCTACAATTTGGCCTTCCTTGGCAGGGCTATGATGCCACCAGGGTCCCAGGGAAGCTCCACCTCACAGGCTGGGGTGGCAACCTTGGTGACCATAAAGGAAGAGTCAGAGGCAGGTATAAATCCAAGTAATACTGTGAAAATCTGTAAGCAATAGGTTTAGGCACAAAATGAAGAAGACTCATGCAAGAGCAACAGAAAAAACTACCTTGTAATTAGGAGACTCCGCACTATGTAGAGGTCAAATGCAGGGTGGCTGGAGTCAGACCACCTGCGTTCTAATCCCAGCCCTGGCACTTCCTAGCTCTGTAAGTCTTTTGCATTGAATAAACATTCATTGCTTACCTACTGAGTTAGGCAGTGGGCTTGGTCTCAGGGGTGTCTTGGTCCCTGCACCTCTGGAGTTAAATTCTAGTGGGAAGGACATTAATAGACACACAGAACAAGAAAAGTGCCAGATAGCGATAAGAACATAGAGGGAACTTAAGTATCATGATGCCGTCAAGAGTGCCTAGGAGAGCTACTTCCTAAAGATCTCTCAAAGATGGCATTTAAGTCTAAATTGAAATGATAACAAGGAGTCCATCAGACAAAGACAGGTATAAAAGGGATGTGCAAAGGCCCTGAGACAGGCTCGGCTGGGTCTTTGGAGACAGAAGGCCAGTGTGGTCAATTACTTGCGTGTGGCTCACATCTGACATCTGTGAAACAGTAGTCGAGAGGATGAAACTCTTCACACCACATCTGCCTACGGTCTGTGCTCGATAGATGTAAATTGCTAGACGATCACCCTCATCATCGTCACCAGTGAGATCCCACCACTGGAGGTGTGTAAGCAGAGGCTAGGCAACCACCTTACAGGCATGGGGTTATATGGCCTCTAAAATTTCCTCAGCAATTATTTCCCAGAATTAGACTAGAAGAGAAAAGGTGAAAGAAGAAACGGTAAAATTGTTACATTCCGGCTTCCTACCCTAAGTACTTTAAAGAACCTACTGAATCATGCGACAATGTAGTGCTTACCTGACCAATTCTTTCGACAGCTGGCCCTTTCCCATCTAGAGTCCTTGACTGCGTCCCCAGATTATCCAAATCCCCACACGTAGCCAGTTCACACACTGTCTTTGGACCTGAGATCTACCCTCGGGAGGGGGCTCTAGCCTAAAACTTAAGGACAGAGCTGAGAACAACAGAAAGGATGACTTGTTCTGGATCACCAGCTTTCACACGTGTCAGCTATTACCAGAGTGAAGTAGCAACGAGCATATTCTCTGACTTGATATGCATCCTGAACTGTTTTAGCATTTCATGTTTAAAATGTTCCAAGCAGAAATGTACACATCACAGACTCCACTGGCCATATGCTTCCCTTTAAAACAAACAAACAAACAAACAAACGTCTCTATATCTTGGCCTACTCTCTCAAAATATCTACTAACTTGTTAAGCGTTCCGAAGCCCACTCATTCAGGCTGCCAAACATGAAGTCACTGATGACGAACTCACTGAAGTGTTTAAGTTAGGGAAAGAAAGGTCTTTTACCCCACCCAAAGCTCTTAATCATTAAAGTTCATATGCTTCCAAGTTCTTTTCTAAAGTTCACTCAAATTCAAGGTAAGTATACTATACCCATAAAGAAATGTATGGTATTATATATCCATGAAACTATTTCATCACCTATCCTTGATAATTTCCTATTTCTGTTAAGAAGGTGGAAATCACGTTAAAAAAATTAAAACCTCATATACATCATAAAGCCAAGTAATACTGAAGGAGGGCAATATAAATAATCCCAATAACTTAATGTAAAATGCACAACTATTTTTATTATGCCAGGCTTTTAGCCTTCCAAACTTAATGGTTTGGGGAGGAGGGAAAAGGGAAGAATCTTCATAAACCAGGAGATTAAATTAATCAATTTACTCTCATCATTAGTTTTTTCTCCACCCTAATGTTTGCTCCCTCCCCTACATCCAATCCTCAAAAGAAAGAATCCTAGAAGAGCAGATTAGAATCAGAATTCTCTTATAGGAAAACACTTCTTTCAAATAATGAAAAAACAACAACTTAGGCACAGAACATGCCCAAGAAGGATCTTTAAAAATACGCATTATATATAGATGATTCCTTTGACTTCATCTGAACTAAAAGAATCCCTTTCCAACCTGTACATTTTGGAGTACCAAAAGACATTACCACTATACTAATATTTACCTTAAAAGAAGCAAAACTGTGTCTTCCAAAAAGCAGAATTGGTACGAACAGGCCCTTTCAGATCCAAATTTATCTACTGGCTTTTGCAACATGATCCAGCCAAAAGAATGTGATTCATATCTCAGCTATGCGACAGCTAACTTTTCAATGTGTTTTGAAGTAGGTGCCACCAAGAAAAAAAATGTAACAGTCATAGCCTTGGCATTAAAACACTCTAAGCAATTTGAGAGTCCTTAAAAATAAAAACTAAGTATTACAGGCCCATTGAAGAACTTTAGAAAATCCATAAGAGAAAAAAGGAGAAAAGTAATAATCCCAAAATGCCAAAAAAACCACTATTGACATTTTAGTGTACAATCTGCTAAACTGCTTGAAAAAATAACTTTCACGTAACTGAATTCATAGTGTACATATTAACAATGTCAAGAACATATTTCTGTGCTTATATATGGTACATATCAGTCGCATTTTTAAGAATGTGTAATCTGCTACTTTATGACGATCCCCTAATTTAATTAACTCCATTGACACTCCACACCATATGTTCAGATGCTCTACACTGACTGAACAGAGTAAGTCGACAACTATTTTCTAAAATTACTTGTCCATGACATCCTTTTTAAATTACACATCAGAACTTGTGCTCCTTTCAAATTACTTTGGGAAATTATGACTTAACCAGTCCTCCATATTGGATTTTTATGGTGTTTCCAATTTTTTCTATTATAAACATGCTGTGATCAACTTCTTGCTTGTACTTTTCTGTGTGTTCCAGGAAACAACTCTGAAAATCAAGTTCATGGGTCAATTGATACACATATGTTAAAAAACATGTGCTAACTTCTGTCCACTGTCCCACAGTAGTGTATGAGAGCTGTCTTCTCAAATGATAATTTTTATTTAAAGAATCATTTGGAAGTCATGTGCACTCATCATAGATACTTAGTATTTCTACACTTACATAATTACTTTTTATGGACGTGGTTAAAGTGCAGAGTTCTAAATATCAAAGGTCTCACTGTACTAGAGGTGGATTCGGACGCTATTTAAGACCACACCCCACACAATTTATAGCACATGATCGGCATGAATATGTGAAACTGTCTCACTTTCATTTTCCTGTTTGTACATTTACAAAGTTCTGGCTACACATTTTATCCTCTTAAAAAGACAGCCATAATCCCTTATATCTACATAGTACTTTATATTATTAAACCATTTAAAACAGAAAGATTGCAATAAAAAGGAAAAAACTAAAAAAAAAACAGAGAATTTTAGCCCTGGCTGGTGTGACTCAGTGGATTGGGAGGAGACCTGTGAACCAAAAGGTCGCCCATTCAGCTCTTGATTGGGGTGCACGCCTGGGTCACCAGCCAGGTACCCAGTTGGGGGTGTGCAAGAGGCAGCCGGTCAATGTTTCTCTCTCTCTTTACCAATCAGCCAGTATCCATATCATAAAAAGAAATGTGCGTGTCTATTAATTTAGAGTTTATTTTCAGTGCATATTCCTACAGTCCCATTGAATAAGAAATAAGTTCCTAACATAATGTTCTTTTTTTTTTAATTTTAAAGTGACACTGGTTGTAATTTTATACCTGAGAGTAACTCTCAAAGTTACTTAAGTATAGTGTTCACACCCAGGGTGGAGTTCTGTGTAATTTTCAAGCTCAGAAAAGCCCAGCCTGCTCAAAAATATCTCCTCTTAGAGCCTGTCTCAAACTCATAGTTGAAGTTTTTTAAAAATACAGAAAATTTTTATTCAGTGGGTCTGGAGAGGAGCCGGTGCATCTGCATTTTTAAAACACTCCCCGGGTCTTTCGTCTCAACAGCGAGAGTAGAAAAAGCGCTCGAGGCACATAACAAGACTCAGGGAGGGGGTGTTACCCCAGCTCCCCAGTTTAAATGTTCATCTGTCTTAGTCCAGCTTATCACCTAGTCTAGCTTAGTAGACGACCTAGGTGGAAAATGCCCCCGAGAAGGTTCATAAGAAGTTTCAAAAATGAAAGCAAAAGGGAGGACACCTGTTGGCCTGGCCCTGGCCACCAGAAGGAACCGGGGTGAGGACTACGGTCACTGAAGGGAAACTTTAGAAGATCCATCCTGCCAGAAACAATGGGACAGCCTACTTCAAGCATACAATCCCTTCGACTTTACAAAATAGGCTAAAAAGGGTAAAAAATGCTCAGTGGTATTTTTCGTGTTTAAAGGGGTTAGTCTGATAAACGTACACAGGCTACAACGTCACCAAGCAACGCCGGTCAACGTACGATGAAATTCGGAATGATACGATGAGGCTGCGGAATTACGAGGGCACACCCTGAGACACCTTTACAACATTCCTCTGTCAGAATTATATTCCTCACAAAAACTTTGTCTCACAAGAACAGTGCAATACAAACCAAAACATGTATGTCTTTTAAGAAGTTTATGCATAAAAACCCTTCATTTTCTTACGCTTCCACTACCTACCAGATCTGGACTTAATGATGTCACTGAACTCGTTCTGCCCGTCATCAGGCCTGGCCTCATAGTCTCCATACTTGGCCATCTTCACTGACTCAATAAAATCCAAACACTCGACGAAATCCTCTTTGTCTTTTTAAGACATCAATACCTAAAGAGACAAAGGAAAGTATTGACTTGAAAAAATACATAATGCGTATTTTGTTTAATAGTCATACACAGTTATATACACAGTTACTAGCAACCATTTATTCCCTGCCCCTACTATGTGTGAGGTACTGATTTGGGCATTGGGGATACAACTGTTAAAAAGAGACACAGTGAAAGAGGTTTCCAGACACTAAGCAATTAAGTACACAGTGAATTGTTTCTGATCTGCCACAAGCACACAGAGGAGAAGCACAGAGTAACATCGTCACATGGCACAGGAACGTAACCTGCCCTGGGCAGTTAGAGCAGGTTTTCTTGAAGTGACATTTGAGCCAAGTTTTCAAGGATGAGAATTTAACTACGTAATCTTTGACTGAATTCAGAATTTTTCAAAATACACATTTTGAGATATTTGAAAAATCTAAATTTGGGCTGTATGTTAGACAATATCATTGTCTCAGTACTAAACCTCTTTAATATTGGTTAACAATGGCTTTGTCCCTATGCAAGGAAATGTCTGATTGTAGAAGACACGTGATAAAATACTTAGCGATGAAGTGTTATAATATCTTCAACTTAAGTTCAAACAGAGTACCATATATCTGTTATGTATATATGTATACCAATATACACACTCGTATGTACAGAGAAAGACATATGAAACAACTATGGGGAAATGGTAAGTGAGAAATGTAACTAAGGAGCATATGGGTACTTAAGTCTTCTATTCTCTCTGGTGTAATCGTACATAGGCAGGAAATGACTGTGGCCGAAACAAGGGTAGATGGAAAGAAATGGGTGGGTATGTGGGATATTTAGATATTAAATAAAGAAGGCACGTGGGATTTGGGTACTGGTTGGATATGAGAGGTTCAGGATACTAAAGTACAAAATGATTGCCCAGTTTTATCTTGGGCAACTGAGTAGAGGGTGAGTCATTCACTGAGCTGGGGAGCTCTGGAGAACACGCCGCTAAAGGAAGAAGTAATAAACACAGTCTGTATTTGCTGAGTTTGGCCTCTGAAATGTGTAAGTGGGAATAACAAAGGCAGTTGGATGTACAGGCCTGATCTCAGGAATGGTCTGAATTAGAGATAAATCTGAATAGTGAATGTTATATCATTGACACAGATTCTATTTTAGAAGGTACATCATATTAATTCTGCTGAGTATACATATCGCTCAACAAAATAATTTCAATCTTCAGTAATCGATTAGTCAGAAGCACTTTTAGAATTTAAAGAATTGAGGATTCTATCCTGCAATACCACGTTTTCTTTAAGAATGCCGGAGGGCTGCTTTGCCCTGATACTTTCTGGAGCACAATGCCCCCCAAACCCAGACAGAACCAGAGTTCAATCAGCAACATGGCTCTCCCCGAAGAGCCCCTAGAGCAGACCCCAAATGCCAATTAAATAAGTAAACCATTTAATTGGGAACATAAGGGTCAACACATCCAAATATTAATCGGTGAATAATGGACACTAATTTACATGTTACAACATATAGCAGAACCAGAGTTTACTGCTAGCTAAGATTAGACAACTCAATTCTTTAATTCAAGGACACATCACATGGCATTATTATTTTATATTTCACTTTGTATATTTATATAACATTCGGTCTTTGACATATTATCTTATGATATATAGTATTCAAGGAAACACTATATATTATTTTATAATATAAATATATATAATATATAACAATTATTATATTTTTATCCTGATCAGTTGAAAAGGATGGGTTATAATAATAGCGAGGTCAAATTACCTTAGAAAAAGGTTTGTGTCAAGGCGTTTGTGGCAGATGCGAACTGCGGTGGTTTGCTGAAGTGGAGGGAACACCGTACTGCCCGGGAGGAAGGCGTATGTGGATTGTGGGTCACCAGCCTGCCAAACTTTATGAGTATAAAAAACTTTTTTTATTTTTGATATTGCTCTACTACTGTCAAGACTTTCAGGATTAGTGTGTGATTAAGTTCCCTTTTGGGGGTACATACCTGTAAAAAGATTTGCTGAATTCTTAAGTGTAGTTTATTATATTTAAAACCGAAAACTTTGTTCAGAGGAATGCGTATAAAATTTTATGATGGAAAATCAGGTTTGCCCAACAAAATTCTCTTTACTGGAAAGCAAGGGACTATTCCCTTTGAGACATATTTCTAATGTTCTCCGTAACTGGTCTTAGCTTCAGTGCTTCCCCAAAGCCTATCTGATTCCATAAAAAAGTAAACTGTTTACAAAGGACTTTACTCCATTTGCACGTTAATATTTCCTCATTATACAGTATTTTATTTTGCCACTCTCCTTAAGATAATTTCTCAAATGTTCTCTTCCTGATAATCGAAATCCCTCACATCCTACAAAGACGCAGCAGAAAGGGGGGTCAAAGGAAAAGTGAAGAATGGGAAGGAGGGAGAAACAGCGATAGCCACCAACTGCCACTTGCTGCCATGAATGGCAAGGGGCTCCAGGTTGAGTAACATATGGCAAAAAAGACACCTCCTTCCAAATCGATAAATGCAGCAGCGATTTATACTTGGTTGCCAGGAGACAGACTCCAAGTTTCATCACTGTGTGCCTTTCACATCTATGAAACAGAGGGAAGTCCATCTTCCACACACAGTTAGTTAAAAAACAGAATAAATTAATGGGACGTTGCTTTAGAAGCTTTAAGCCCTTTAAAATTGTAATTTATTGTTACCACTGCTCTCTGTTTCTGGGCCCTGATACGGGTGTTCGGCAAAGGTTAGCCAGGTCTTCTCACTGAAACCAGTACAGTCAACTCTATGTCCACCAACATCTTCTTTGGAACACTTCTGGCTGACATATGGACCTGAAGATATGAGCGTGTGTGGCAATAAACCAATCTGGGGTGAAAGGGTGGGGGACGGCTTTAAAGGGAAAACAAAAGTTTTAATTTAAAAATAATATGGGGATTACACAATGCAAATATGTTCAAAAAGGTACAATTTTGATAGAAATGTGATGTTGATCCTTGGGCAAAAACTATTCATTCATTTACAATGGGGACCAAAACCCTACTAGAGATACTTGAAAGGGACGCCAAAGGGGCAAGCGTTTAGCGCTCTGCTGGATACATAGTAAAAGACACCTCCCAGTGCCAAGAACTGCCATTCAATCTCGGAAGCGCTCCAAGGGACGGTTACTGCTGCAGTTATTAATGCTGTTTACAGGGGCAATAAATTGTACGTAAACACCCGAAGGAGAGTTAAAGAGCAGTCTCTTCGGCCCTATAAATACGGGTAGAGGGGGTTGCTGAATGACTGTAAACCTTGGCCCTCGCCGCCTGGAACTCTGGAGGCTGAAGCGCCCAGGAGCTTCGCATTCCTCCAGCTCTGGCCGGGCCCGCAGCGCTATCTGCGGCCAGAGTCCCCCACGCCCACCAGCAACCAGCCCGGATGGGCTAATCCAGCTTCCCGAGGCCCGTACGGGCTACTAAGCAATGGGTGCGGCTGCTGTCTCGGGTTCGAGGCCGTGAGCTCCGGCTGCGACTCCAGGGCTCAGGGCTCCCTTGAACTTAGTGCGCTGGGGCCGCAGCAACCGTTGCACTGACCCTCCCAAGAGCCGCAAGGGAAACTGACCCGCGAGGCCTGTGACCTAGGTGACCTGATGGCTGGGAAAGAGGAAGCCCTCCCCGCGGTATCCCAGAAAGCGCAGCCGTTAGACACACGTTAGACCCCAGGCTCTCCAGTTTAATGCAAAACAAATTCCGGGTCCCTTGGCTCTCGGAGGTCGGGCACGTTGTCTCCGTCCCTAGAACAAGTAAGTCCCTTTCCAGGCCTTGGGGGGAAATTCTCTTTTTAACAGCGTGCCTTCTAGAAGTTGCACAGCCTAAAATTAGTGCTTTGTAGGTGGCCTTGGACCACCGGAGCCCCGCATCCGGGACCAAGGGTGGGCATGAATTATCTTACCAGTTGTAACAAGAGATGCCAAGAGTCCGGAAAACCAGAAGAAACGACTGCACCGGACCGCGCACCGACTGGGCGCCCTGTCCCCTGTCCGGAGCCCCACCCGCGGGAGCGGCAATGGTGGGGAGGTCCAACACGTTTCCTGCCAGGCGGACGGCTGGGAACTGCTCCCCTGCCCGCCGACCACAGCCACCCTCTCCCCACCCTCTCCTAGCGGACACCTCCGGGGCCCCGCCTTCCTGGGCTGGAGCGTGTGTGACAGGCCCTCTAGGGTGGCCACGTCCCCTCTTGGAGATCACTGGCCCAGCGCCCCTCACCGCGCAAGGCACCGCTGCGCGACTTTCACACCCGGGAGACTAGGAGGATCGGAGGAGCCTAGAGGCAGCCCCGAACCTGTTGGATCTTTCGCGACTCTTCGGATCCCGAGGACCGCCTCCTCGTTCCAAGTTTCTGTCATTCTCTGTCTCACCTCGGGGTAGCAGAACTCCGAGTCCAAGGAAAGTGTATGCAAAAGTTGGTTACATCTTAGCCTCGGTCTCGAAAAGGAGCTCTGGACGCTGATGCTGGGCGCAAGAGCCTCGGAGAAGTCCGGCCTCCCCGCAGCCCACGCCCCGTTTCCCCGGGGCTGTGGTCACATTACTCAGCGCGGTGCTTCCGTAAGGCATGGACTTACCTGCTCCCGCTGCCCCGCGGGCCCGCCTCGCCAGCCGCCGCCGCCGCGTCCCCAGCGGGCCAAGGGCTCGTCGGGAAGTGTTTGGGTCGTAGTAATCGCGTGGGGATGTGCTAGCGTGAGTTTTGCGGTGCAACGTTTTTTTAAAAAATAAAATGTTGAGACCTAGACGAGGTCTGAAAGGAAAAAGGAGTTCTGACACCCGATTAAAAACGTCCCTGACTTGTGCAATCTTCCTGCCCGACAGTTCCGCCAAAAACAAAACAGTCCAAGTGAAACCTGAAACAGGCGCGCAGGCACCAAGTTTGCCAAACACTAGAGAGTTTTCCGTCTGCGGAAATGACCCGAAAGAAGTGGGGCGCCGCTCCCGGTGATTCCCCCCCAATCGGCTTCGGGAGCCCGAGGCTCCTCCTCGCCCCACGGCGGGAGAAAGCCCGCGGCAGGCAGCGGCCGCCGCTCTCCGCCTCCGAGGCTGGGCGACTCCACAACTTCGTGCGCGAGCGGTTCGGTCCTGCGGCTCCTCCTCCTCCTCGTCCCGCTCCCCGCCGCGGGCCTGCCCCTTTGTTGGAGCGCAGCGCTGGAGGCAGAGGGTGGGTGGGGCGCGGGACAGCTCCGAGGCGCCCCCCTGGGGACGCGCTAGCGGCCGGGCGCCCGGGGGCCCGCTCTCCGGAGGAGGTGGAGGCCGAGCAGGTCTGGCCCGCTGGCCCGCGCCGTTCCAGCGCTCCCGTTCCCCGTCTCTGCTCGCGCCCAGCAGCCACCAGCCCAGCAACTTAGTTTCGGGAGATCAGCTTCTCTGGCCTCCCAGATCGGCCCCGGCCCCGGCCCCGGCCCGGCCCGGCCCAGGCGGCCACCGCCGGCTGGGCTCCGGGAACGTGGCGCCCGGAGTCACCTGACCGTGCGCCCGGTCAATCTGCGCCCGCCCTGTGCGCCCTCCCGGCCCGCGGCAGCCGCTTCTGAGCTTGGCCGGCCTGGGGCTGCGCGCCCCCGCGACTCCCGGAGTCGGGAGCCAGGATGGATGCCTCACACAAACACAATCCCCATTATTCAGTGTATCCGAAAAAATGTGAGTCACGCCCCCACCCCAGCCAAACTGGGTCGTTCGGGTGACTTTTTCTCTCCTTTAGAGATAGATTTCCATTCGCGCCTCCACTCACCCCATCTCAATTTGCTGACGTTGCTGATTTTTTGATCCTAGTCCACGGGTATATTTATTTTATAGTTTTCTTAGTGTCGTTTTTAATATAAGACAAACTTGAAATTTCGTTTTGTATTTCTTCGTACCTGCAAATAGTATTTGCACTGGCCTTATTTCCCTATTTTTCCAATGTACACACCCATAAATATACCCATCTTTTATAGAGCCTGTCTTAATGCTGAGCAGTTGGTTAAAAAATATCTGGGAAGAAAGGAGTTTGTCTGTGTCTGCATTTTTCTTACTTACATATTTCATTTCCCGTATTTTTCTGTGATTCTTTTACTTGATCATCAGCTTGGAAGGGGAAAGAAAAAAATCAAGTTGCTGGTTGGTGTAAACAAAGAGGAAAGGGAGATTGACAGGCAAGCTCTGGCCTCTTGCTGGTTTAGTATTTGAAAGTTAACAATTTATAAGTTAGTAAGGATAAAACACCTGGACCTTTAAACGATTTTTTCAGAAAGAATTCACTAGCCTTTTTTTCTTAGTTCTAAAGTGAAAGCGTCCCCAGTCCCTAAGTGCTGTGGAGCAGTAGGAGGTCCTGAAAGATAGTCTTTTATAAAGGCTCTACTTTAGCTTCCTTCCTTGAGGGTCTTTCTTCATATAATCCAAGTATAATCCAATTGAAATCCAGAAGATTACTTTAAAATGGTTATAATTTATTCATTTGATTCCATTCATTCATTCATTCATTCAATAAATGCCCATTTGAGGCCTGCCAGTTCCCTTGGCACTGTGAATGATGCAAGTATAAATCTCATAGAAACTACCTTATAGAACTTCAAATCTAGTCAGATAAGGCATGTAAACAAGTAAGTATATGCAAGATCAGCAGTAAGTATCATGAGAAAATGACAGAGCAAGTGCTACTTGAAACTGGCTGTGTTAAGGGAGAACGAGGTTTCCTGAACTAATAATTCGACAGACCCTTAAAGCTCTCATTGGGCACTGTATCTTGTTGAGTTGACGGAAACTCAGATTTCCTCCTTTGAAAGAAAACCACATTGGAGTGTTTGAGGATTATGTTACTTAAAATTATGTAAGTGAAAAGCACTTTGTGAATTGCAAAGTGCTACACAAATATTATGTAACTCAACGTTTTTGAAAAACACAATCATTTGGGGACCTAGAATTTCTGAGTTTTTAAGTTCCGAGGGAATGTTTAGTTTCGCTTCCCCATGGACTATAAGGAAAGGGTGATAAGGGACAACAGCCACAGCCACCTTCCTGCCAGGGACTCCACCCCCACGCCCACTTCAGTGGCTTATGGTGTGTTGCCTGGGACCCACGCTCGGTCTGTCTCTAGCCCTTCTCCCCTCATGCATACGCACAGATCAATATTCTTCATAGGCCACGAGCAAGAGGGAACACAGAACAGCCAGTTGATGATATCACTGAGACGACCCAAGCTGGTCCTGCTCCCTGTTTCCTTAGTAAGCGGGAAGTCACATTTAGTGAAAGATTTTGATCACAGAGGGCTACGTTTCCATAGAGCAGACAGAGTGATCTTCCCTTGAAGCCTGAGAATGGAGCTGGGGCGAAAGGGAGACACACCCCCTGCAGCCAACATCCCACCTGCAGTTCACAAGGCAGGGACAGAGGCCTGTACTGACTGCACTCGTGGGGTTTGTCTGCAGGCTCCGGAGAGCAGCTTAGAACATTCAGAGCAAATGCCAGGAATGTGGGCCAGGTCTACCATTAACCCCACAGGTACCACGCAGTAGTGGAAATTTAAGAAAATTGAACTACTGTCATTGGGATAAAGCCCCTGACGTAGGAGAAAATATTATGATATAAATAGTGTACATGTAGATTCATATATAAAGATATATGCTAGGTATGTATATATAATATAGAGAGAGACATGATTCTGTATAGATATTGTTCACATACAGGGCACAGCATTCTAATATAAAAGCCAAAAAGAGAACTTTCTATACTAAACTTTGTGTAGGAGGACATAAATGCTGTTTCTCTGTAAACAATAGAAACACAATGTATAAAAAGCAAGACACTCCTTCAGTCTTACCCTTGGTGTTGACCATGAATAAAGTCCTACATGGACGCATTTAAGAAAGAGACAAAAAGTAGGGGTTTTACCTTTTCTTATCTTTTTCAGGTCTAGAAAGTATTGATCTGTGGCTTACATATACTATACATCCTAGAATATTTGTTGAAATTGCTGCTGAATTCTTCAAGCATCTAACTTATTATGTAAGTTGCAGATAGATATAATGAAATTCTTTCTGATACAATTAAAGAAATGGTGATGATGCATGAAACTTTAAGAGAATGATTAGCACAAAGGGAGGATTTCTCACAATGTGGTGAGCTAAAGAGTCACTGGACAGTGGAATTCCAGTCTAGGTGGCGGCTTAGGTCAGCTCTATGCTTCCCTCCGCCCACAACCAGATCAGCATTACAACTAAATTATAGAACGACTACCCTTGAGAAATACCTGAAGACTAACCGGGCAGCACTCCTATAAGAAGGTTAAGAAGAAGGTCCATCAAGACTGGTAGAAAAGGTGGAGACTTTTAGTCACACACAAGGGAGCTCCCATAAGACTATCAGCAGATTTCTCAACAGAAACTTTGAAGGCCAGAAGGGATTGGCACAAAATGTTCAAAGCAATAAAAAGCAAGGACCTACCACCAAGATTACTCTACCCAGCCAGGCTATCATTTAGAATCAAAAGAGAAATAAAAAGTTCCCCAGAAAAGAAAATGTTAAAGGAGTGCATTGCTACCAAACCAGTATTACAAGAAATGTCAAAGGGACTTCTTTAAGAAGAAGAAGGAAAAAAGATAAAAAATATTAGTAATAAAATGGCAATAACTATATACCTATCAATAATTACTTTAAATGTAAATGGAGTAAATGCTCCAATTAAAAGACATAGGTTGCTGAATGGATAAGAAAACAAGACTCATCCATATGTTGACCCACTTCAGATTGAAAGACACACACAGACTAAATGTACAGGGATAGAGAAAGGTATTTCAAGCAAATGAAAATGAGAAAAAAGCTGTTGTAGCAATACTTACATCAGACAAAACATACTTTAAAACAAAGGCTATAACAAGTGACCAGAAAAAGGACACTTCATGTACAGTAACCAAGACACGGAAGCAACCTAAGTGCCTATCAATAGATGCCTGGACAAAGAAGATGTGGTACGTATATACAATGGAATTTTATTACACACATAGAATTTTTTATGTGTACACTCACATCATCTGCACAAAGTGACACTTTTACTTCCTCACTCCCAAGTTGGGTGTTTTTTATTTCTTTCTCTTGCCTGATTGCTCTGGCCGGGACCTCCAGAACTATGTTGAATAAGCAGTGAGAGTGGACATCTTTGTCTCGGTCCTGATTTTACAGGAAAAGCTTTCAGTTTTTCAACACTGAGTGTATTAGCTGGGGGTTTGTCTTATATGTCCTTCATTTTGTTGAGGTACTTTCCTTTCACACCCATTTTATTGAGTGTCTTAATCATAAATGGATATTGTATCTTATCAAATGCTTTTTCTACATCTGATAAGATCATATTATTTTTATCATTTGTTTGGTTAACGTGCTGTACTACATTGATTCATTTGCATATGTTGAACCATCCTTGTACTCCTGGAATGAACCACACTTTAACATGATGTATAATTTTTTAATGTATTTTTGTATTCAATCTGCTAGTATTTTGTTTAGGAGTTTTGCATCTCTATTCATCAGAGATATTGGTCTGTACTTTTCTTTTTTTTTTTCCTGTTATCTTTGCCAGGTTTCTATATAATAACAATAAAATTTCAGAAATGAAAAAACAATTCTTTTTGCAATTGCAATGAAAATAACACAATACCTAGGAATAAACTTAACAAAGGATGTGAAAGACCAATATATTGAAAATTACAAAGTATAATTAAGAGATTGAAAAAGACACAATGAAGTGGGAAAATGTTTTATGTTAATGGATTGGAACAATCAACATAGGTAAAATGACCATATTACACAAAGCAACATACAGATTTAATGCAATCCCCATTAAAATCCCAATGTCATTTTTTAAATAAATAGAACAAAAAATCATCAGATTTGTATGGAACCACAAAAGGATCCAAATAGAATAATCCTGAAAAAAAAAAAAAAAAAAGAATGAAGCCAGAGGTATCGTACTACCTGGCTTCAAATTATACTACAGAGCAACAATAATTAAAACAGCATGGCATTGGCAGAAAAACAGATACACAAACCAGTGGAACAGAATTGAGAGCCCAATTCAAATAATGGTTTGACTAAGGAACCAAAAACACACAGTGAAAAAAAAGAAAGCCTCTTCAATAAATGGTGCTGGGAAAATTGGAAAGCCACGTGCAAAAGAATGGAAATAGACTACAATTTTCCCCATGTATAGAAATTAATTTAAAATGAATGAAAGACCTAAATATAAGTTCTGAAACAATAAATTACATAGAAAAAACATAGGTACTAAACTCATGGCCCTTGGACTTAGAAAAAAAATTATGAATTTTACCCCAAAGACAAGGTAAATAAAGGCAAAAATAAACAGATGAAATTGTACCAAACTAAAAAGCTTCTCCCCAGCAAAAGAAGCTGCCAACAAAATCAAAAGGCAACCAACCAAGTGGGAGATGATATTTGCAAACAACAGTTCCGACAAGAGGTTAATATCCTAAATATATAAAGAACTCATACCACTCAACACCAAACAATCCAATTAAAAAATGGGCGGAGGACCTGAACAGACACTTCCCCCTCAAAGACATACAAACAGCCAACACATATGAGAAGGTGCTCAACTTCACTAGCTGTTAGGGAAATGCAAATTAAAACTATAATGAGGTACCACCTCACTCCTGTTAGAATGGCTATTATCAAGAAGACAGGTAATAAGTATCAGAGAGGTAGTGGAGAAAAAGGAACTCTCCTTCACTGCTGGTGGGAATATACATTGGTACAGCCACTATGGAAAACAGTATGAGGGTTCCTCAAAAAATTAAGACTAGAGTTACCACATGACTCATCAAACCTCTCCTCTGTGTGTCTACCAAAAAAACTTGAAAACGTTTATTCGCAAAGATATGTGCACCTCTGTCTGCGTTGCAGCACTATTCACGGTAGCCATGCCACGGAAACAACAAAAGTGTCCTTTGATAGATGATTGGATGAAGATGTGGTCCATGTATACAAAGGAATACTACTCAGCCATAAACAAGATAAAATACTGCTGTTTGTGACAACATGGATGGGCCTTGAGAATATTATGCTAAGCAAAATAAGTCAGTCAGAAAAAGCTAAGAACCATATAATATCACTCATATACAGAATATAAAACTCAAACTGCTAGACACAGAGACCAGGATGGTGGTTACCAGAGGGAAAGTGGGGGGTGGGGGCTGGTAAAGGATCAAGGGAGCCAAATATATGGTGACAGAAGATGATTTGACTTTGGTGGTAGGTACAAATTGCAATATATAGATGTACACTGGAAACCTACACAACCTTACTAACCAATGTCAGCCCAATGAACTTCATTTTAAAAAAAGAATCTTCTGCTATTTTGTGATCATTTTCACTTGTTATTTTATTGAAAACATTCCTGGAACTCCCATAATAATAATAATAATAATAACATAAGTAAATAATGATAATAATAAAGTATCCTAAGTAATAATATATAAAAACAATATAAGGAAATAACAGTCTATAGTAATATATAGCACATATAATATTATAGAATAATATAAAGTAAGCCACAGTGGCTGGCTTCAAAAAGCTCATTGTCTAGTGAGAGAAACCAACACACAAATAGACAATTATAAATTAATATGGCTAAATCAGTATCACCAAGATGTAACATGAGCCAGAAGAGGAATGCATAACCCAATATGAGGACGACAAGGACAATGGAGGGGGGAGTATCAAGAAGTGACACCTGAGTTAAGTCTTAACAGATGAGGGGCTTTAAAGGCCACCTGTTGCCCTGCCTGTGCCCTGCATCTTTTGCTGGCTACGTGGACCTGAGAAAGAGCCCCAAGATCCAGTCACAGTAAAAGGGTAACATATTTGGGCAGTTTATTGGTATTATTCCTGTAACTTTATTGATGATCTTGATGAACTACTTTGGTTTACGAAATTAGGACGGCCTGCTTTTCAGTGCGCAGTCACTACAGACCTCACACGAGTGGCTCCCTGCATTACAATGAAATACGTCACGACATCAAATGTACCCTTCCTCCTATGAGCACCTGTATTCAGTATCTGCTATTTGCGAAGTAACATGAGAGAAAGATGCTCTTTATTTCTGTAACTCTACACAGGTACACACTGTGTTCCTGCTTTGACACAGCAGTCACCTCTGCCCACTGGGTGTCCCAGAGATCTGAGGGCCTACAACGGTCACCAGTCAACTCCCGGGCGCAGCCAGAGCTTTCCTCAGAGAATGAGGGCAAATTCTCGTTTGCATTTGTGACCCCCTTGGCACCATGAAGTGTTATTTTATTTGCTGGACAAATGCAGGCTCAATAGGTTGAAGATGCATTCTTGATAAATGATGCCCATATGATAACAAGTCTTCCTATCTAAATAAAGGTCCCTTGTATTTCAAATTCAGAGAGATGGATGAATTTGTTTCTCACGCAACACATGGTAGCATATGGATAGTGGACTTCACAGAACCCATGATACAGCCTTAATACCGTATTGATATTTAGAGTACAAATTTAGTTGCATTAAAATAGCATCTGTCACATTAAATTTATGTTATTACCAGTACCTTGAATGAAATACGTAATTTTGCTATAAGTTAGTTTTTTGCTTTGCTTAAATAAATGTATAAGAGCTATAGGTATAAATAGTCTGTACTTATTTTGTAAACATTTTAGTAATGTAACAGTGCCAGGGTCTATAGATTCTATTTTTTGCTTAAATAGGATTAGAACATTATTTAAGTTTGCAAACCATTGGGTTACTACAATAACTGTGTGAAGACTAGTCAGTGTGATCACAGATTTTCATAAAATATTATCAGAAATATAAAAAGGCCCATAAATCACTGTATGTGTATAGCATGCTAAATACTCCAAAGTCTGTATAGACAAAAACTCAACTGTAGTGACGTCCAGGCATAGATGGAGATTGAAAATACCATCTAATCTTCCTTCTTCCAAACCCCCTTAAATTACACCAAAGACATTGTTTTAAGGCATAAGACTACAGGAAGGTATGACAACGGCAACACTTTTGAAACAGGCAAGCAGATGGTCAAGAAGAAATTAACTTGGCAGACCTGAAAAAAGCCTAACCCTAAGTCAGTAGTGGGGGCAGCTGAGAATAAATCTAATTTCCACTGACGCGGTTGGCCCGAATCCCAGGTATTGAAAACACCAGGTACCCTGGAAGAGGAGGATGATGGGGAGATGGTAAATGGAATTGTTGGAAGATGTTCTTAGATTCCTCAGTTCCTTGGTTCTCCCTACCCAGCTGGGTAACGGCCTCTTCCCACCCCAGCCGAAGACCAGAAATGTGTTCTCTCGGTCAAGGAAACTGGGAAATCTCTGGCCTGTGGAACCAAGTCAAGGACAGGAGAACTATGCCCTAGACAAGGTGAGCTGAGTGTGCATACTGGATGCTGACATCGTCAGCCTGCCCACCCCCCACCTCTCGGCCTCCTCTCCCAGGAGGCTGACTTCCAGAATACAGACAGCCACTTCCTTGCAATCCACACAGGAGACTGGAAGAGCTTCATGGGGAGTATGAACAGCCCAAGAAGAACCAGTTAAAGATAGACAATAGAGGCTGCAGCACAACCAGCTGAACTACATCACAGATAAATGAGACTCACCCATGCACTGAGAGTTTCCACGCACCCTCTTATTCTCACACACTTAATCATGATCAGACAATTAAGAATTATTAAAGGATATTGCCTTGCATAAATGATAGAGTAAAATGTAGAAACAGAAAAAGGCAACTTGAAGGAAGCAATGACTAGGTTGACGGGGAAAAATATTTTTACTAGTATTAATCTACAGAAGCTAATAGAAGGATTTGCATTAATGAAACAAAAACAAGGAATTTCCAAAAAATAAAGTTAGAGAGAAAACAATTCTAAGCATGGTTGTAGAAATGAAAACTTAGTAAGTATATTAGAAGATAAAGTGGAAGAAATGTTGCAGAAAGAAAACAAAAAGAAAAACACGTGAAAAATAGGAGAGAAATCAAAAGCAAGTTAAAAGACTAATCCAGGAGAATTTCATCAAACACAGACTAGAGAAAACAATTATTTCTTCAATGAAATAATTTAAGATTTCTGAAAAGTGTAGGGGATATAGTTCCAGTGGGAAAGGGCTCACTGAGTGTCCAACACAACAAAAATAGACCCACACCAAGACACATCATGGAGATATTTCAGAAGCAATATCTCTAGGGAAGAAACAGAAGATTCTGTAATTTTCCAGAGAGGTGAGGAAAAAATAAATCACATACAAAGTAACAGAAAGTCTTCAACAGCAACACAGGAATTTAGGAAAAAATGGAGCAATGCATTCAAAATTCTGAAGGAAAATGATTTCTAACTCATATTAATTATCTAGGCAACTTTTCCACTAAGTGTGAGGGTAATGATAGTCCAGTGGAAAAGTTTACCTCTACTCCACACACACACAACTTTCTTAGAGAGATACTGAAGGATATGTATACCCAAAACAATGAAGTCAGTCAATAAAAGGGGAGGCATGATTTATGGGATAGAATGGGAGCCAACACAGGAGAAATGTAAAAGGAACCCCTGCACCCAGGATGATGCAGCAAGCAAGGGGACCACCCATCTGGACTCACGCAGACCCAAATACTCCAGAAGAGACTTAAGAAGATAAAATTGATATAATCCCCAATACAAATAAATGTACCAGAAAGATATTGAAACATCTGCTAGACATGTATACATAAAAATAAGTGTGTACCCTGAAATCTAGGCAAAAAAATAAGACATGTCTTAACTAAAAGAAAACAAGTTGTGCAGTAATCATAGTTTACTATATGACTCAACACTGAATAGCCAACAGAGTCATAAGAATGTTAACCTTGAACATCGAGTCAATCAAAATTACGATAAATCTCAATCAGGAGCATGGAGAGCTGAGAAGTGTTGACGAGTGGGTTTGGTAATAGTGCAAGAGACAAGATACCTAATCCTCACCTTTATGACAGCAAACAGTAGAGAATATCTAAAACTGAAAAAAAACTAAACAAACGAGGAATAACATAACAAGCTTATTTCTTGTTGATATAGAGATATGAAGGAAATAACCAAAGCATATAGAGATATGAAGGAAATAACCAAAGAAGTAGCTTTCAAAATTCAAAGTGGGGATTATGGAGGAAAGAGGTTGGTGACTGACATTTGTCTTTGCAAACTTTGTAGAACTAGCTGATTCTTAAAATTACGTGTACATTTAACTTTAATAAAAGTAACAAAATAGGCTTACAGAATTCATGAGTTATGCAGAATGGTACAAAAAGGAGTGGTTTTTATGGTTGGAACCAGAGACCCATATCCCCGTACAGCAGGCAGACCGCGTGATGACTTTTCCGGGCCTTAGGCACGTTTGATTTTGGAAGCGCTTCCCCCTACAATATGAATATTTAAAATCACTTACGATATAATTTTAGTTTTCACCTGCATCTTTGAGGGAAAAGTGTTGATTTCCTCAACCAACTGAAACAGGATTGATTAAACTAATCACAGTATATGCCATATTCTTCATGCAGAAGTATAAAGATTGTAACTCAAAGGCTAATGTCAGGTTCACTTTACAATAATGGAGAAAGAATTGAAAAGACATAAAAGCCTTTTAATATGGCATTCGGTTGAGAATAAGCCTATGGAAAATTGACAATACATCCAACAACTTTAATATTGATTTACATTAAGCTGCTGGGTTCAAGCATTTCAACATGATATCATCGCTACAAAATAAATTTAGAAAAATTGGGAGGAAATATTCTGTTGAACAGTTTTGTCCTAACAATGCTTGGATCAGAGCAAATAAAAGTTTACTGTTTAGAAATGTTTTGAATAATAATACTTTGCACTTTTACAGCTCTGCATTTCTCTAAGCATTTTCTCTTTTTACTTAGATGTCTTTCTATCTTGTTCATTTAGCATATCTAAAACTTACTTCCCTTAAATGTTATCTCCCTTTCTGGACTTACCCAATCCATTCATTTGCTACCACAATTCTGGTCACTGTAGCTTGAACCTAAGATTCTTGTCTCTCTTTCTCCCCACTCTCAATACCTAATTGATAAATAAGCTCTATTGATTCTTCCTTTGCAATGTCTCATACATCCCTGTTACACATTCCCAGCCCTATCACCCTTCTCTTCTCTGTACTTGAACTTTGTAATGCTCTCCTAATTGTCCTCAGTCTTCCCGCTCTTCCTCTTTCAATTTATCCTACACTTCACCATCGCATCCGCTTACAAACAAGCTAATCACGTTGTTCAAGAGTTTCAACAGCTCCCAGTTGCCTTCAGATAAAATCAGCCCGTTCAATCCAGCAGCAAACTCCACTTTTGCTCCTCTCGGACTTTTCCACCCACTTTTTTGTTAAAAAGTCTCGTACAGCTCACCTCCGTGCTTCGGTCGCTCAGTTCTTTCCTTTGGAGCATCTTCTTGTGAACTCTCCCCTTTTATCAGTGTGGCTCAAGTCTACCTTCTCTTTTCTTGAGTAGTCATTCCACAATTATTCTGTTCTTTGGATTCTTAACACTTACTGTCAGTATCATTCATTTAAAATGTATCATATACTTCCTGTTATGGTTAGTTACAGCCTCCTATGCATGTATCTTGTCACCCGAATGAATTATAAACTCCTTGGGGCCGGAGGATATCTGATCCTAACATGGTGTTGGCCTCATAGTATGTTTCCCATGGTTGATTGAGAAGGGAAAACTGTTTTTGGCTGACCTTTTCCATTTCCGCATAGATACAGGACAGCATAAAAATATACATATAGTAATATGAATATACTTAATATCACTAAACTGTACACTTAAAATCATTAAGATGTAAATTTTATGATACATATATTTTACTAGAATTAAAATTATATATATATCAAAGTCCATATTTTTTTATTTTTGAAAATTGTAATGTACCATCTACTCCATTTATTAAATATGAATGAGTTGAAAGAAAACACTGGATTCAAGTCCTTACTCTATCAGAGACCAACTACATGACGACCTTGGGCAAGTTGCTTAAGTTGTTGAGCCCCCATTGCCTGGTCTGTAAAACAAGTGGATGGATTCACCACATGATACGAAGGCCCATCGGTGAGTCTGTAACTACATCTCTGTGGAGAGCACGTGTCATCTCCAGAATTATGGGAGAAAGCTCTCTATCTGGCTCCCTTCCCAGATTCACAAACCAAACCATACCAAGTGAGCGTAACCTATTCCACTCCCAGCCCTGCAGATTCTAAAAACAGATTGGGAAACTGATAGTAGCTGTCAATTTGGAGGGTTGTGCTTCTGCCCCACCCTGGTGGTGCCCCTTTTGGGGGGAATTCTGGCTGGGCTTATACTCAACCATCATCCTGCCCTGGGAGCATTCACCGGACCAGCCCCACAGGAAGGAATAAACCCCTCCTTTGGGTAGCCGCTGACCAGGCCTCCAGTTCCAGCTCTGCCTCTTCCAGCATGGTGGGGGACGGGTGGGAAAAGGAGTCTCTTCTTCCCTCAACTACAGCATATCAGGGAGTGCTTGGGGAAACTGGTTTTATTAATCGGCCAAATTTTTGACAGACTATTAACTTCACATTTTAAGTGGTGGGACTTTTGCCTGCTTTTCAGTTGTAAAATCCTTTAAAATATAAATATCCATGTTTAATTTTCCTACTTTGGGGGAAAGAACACTGTTCTGATTGTTGTCTTTTGAAATCAATTATGAAAGCTGAGTCGGGGTTTTTTTTCCAAAATAATAGTAGGTTTTGTTTTTGCTTGCAAAAATCTCTAGTTCATCTTTTGGCTCAGGTTACTTACAGTAACTATAAATCTGTCAACCAAAAAGGCAATATTATTAATACTCTTTAAGAGTGTTAGCATGTTGTAAAATTCCAAAGGTTCAATTTATACATGCAAAGTTTGGGCAGAAGAGGAGAGAGGGGGATTATCAACTTCATTGTAGATCACTCCTCCACCCCAGTGTACCAGGAGTCCTGAATAAAGGGTACAGCCAAATACTTTAGGCCTGAGATCACCAGACTGTCAACCAATCTTTGTTGAGAGAGAGAGAGAGAGAGAGAGAGAGAGAGAAGTGGGACAGAGGGAATTTCTGGCTGTCATTGCCTTAATAACTATTTAATCATTTAGTGACCTGCTGATTTCTCTATGGGATTTAAGGTTATTCATTATAACGATTAAATAAAAATTGAAACTAAGTGGATGAGGAAAACCGGACCAAATAAAAATTATATGTTGGAAAGATAAGATAGGTCAGGAAAGAGGTTAAAATACAAAGATACGTGAGTAAGTTTTTTTTATTTCTTGATGTTGTGTCTTCATTATTGTGAATAACAACCCTTGTTTAATTATCACAAAATGCTATTTGTTCCCAGGCCATTTCTAGTAGAAACTTCTCTAAGACCTACTCCATTAAGTGGCTCAATTCAGCTGAACCCTCGCTCTGCATAGTTTGCTTATCTTCCTTCAGCTAATGGTGTGGTTTGTCAATATTAACTTGAGGGGTTGCTGCATCAACAGAGCCAAGATTCCTGGGGTTAACTTCTTTAAATTCTAGAAGTCTTAAAGTTCATTTTTCTGTCTTTGTGATTGATTAGCTGTCTGGAGTTGGCTGGATGAATAGTGTGGTTTCTCTGTGGCACCTCCCTGACCTTGACCTCCAGCCTTCCCAGTGGTTACCTCAAGTAGCCAAGTGTTTGGAGTTTGCCAGAGATTCAGCGGTTACATTCCTTTTTCCGGTTATGTTGGAAAAGAGGCTTTTCTGTCAGTACTTATGTTTCTAATATCAGTTTGTGTGGTTCTGTGATTATGCTGTTTCTTCAGAAAATTTCAATACTATTTTATATGTTTTCCAAGAATTTCATAACCAACACACTTTTTAAATACTAAAAGTAATATTTTCTTAAATCTAGAAATTCTTCCTAAAAAAACCCCTCAATCCCAGAGTGTTTATTGGCTTCCCTAAAAACTGAGGTTTTCTACCCTTAACAGAGATATTCAGCCTGCAGGCTGGGCTAGACGGAGGTAGAAAAGCCACAGAAGAATTCTTCCAGAGGAGAGAGTGTAAATATCCTGACATCCCTTTGATGGATCAGAGACAGAAAACTGAGGATGGGGTGACAGCTCACACACAGAATTCTAATGCTGAGAAAGAATGTTGCCCACAGGCAAATAATTTCAGAGCTATAGTTCTCCCCGCCAAATTGGCCTTGGGCATAGACATCATAATGGAGGGTGGGAGGAGGAGGGAGGCAAGAGAGAGACCATGGCTCCTAGACTCCTTTTGGGCCATTTGTCCCACTGTAAGATCATATATCTTGATTTTTTTTTTGATGTATGATTAACATACCAAAAAAGGTGTACATATCTAAGGTACGTATCTCGGTGAGTTTGAAAATAAGTATACACCTGAGACTGTCACCATAAGCAACGTCAAAACCATACCATCACCTCTGAAAATTTCCTCCCACCCTCCTTCTTTCTTTTTGGTAAGAACATTTAACGTAAGATCTACCTTATTAGTAAAGTTTTAAGTACACAACATGGTACTGTTAACTGCATCATGCTGGGCGGTATATCTCAAGAATGTGTTCATCTTGCATAACTGGAACTATGTACCCTTTGACCTATATCTTCCTGATTCCTCCTCATGTATCTGCTTTTCAGTCAGAAAATAAGGGCAGCGTAAAGATGAAAGGATTGAATTCTCGCCTTATGAGGCACATAGTAAACATTCCTTGTGTCAGACCTCTTAGGTAAAATTATTCATTTAGATTTATTTCATAAAAAATGTTTAAATAATGAATATTCCTGTCTAAACAGAGTAAGAAATATATCAGAGAATACCTTCCCAGCTCTGGCACTCCCCAGGTCTGACTTCGGGAAAGTATTTAACCTCTCGGTTTTCTCCCCTATAAAACAGGGACAGTAATGCCTACATCATAAAGGTGTGATGAAGGATTCAATGAATACAATGCATAAAAACATTTAGCACAGTTCTGAAAACATGATAGTCAATAAATGATTATTCTTTAGATTTTATTTAACAGTGGCTGATGTATAGTCCAAAATGTTTTTAATGCTTTACTTTGGTTTTATTATAAGACTGAGCAAAACCCTTATGGAAATCTTATTCCTTTCTTAAACATTACAAATAGTTGTAATATATATTTTGCAGATTAAGAAATGGAAGTGTAGTGCTATGGATTGAATGTTTGCGTCCCCCTAAAATTCATATATTGAAGCCCTAACTCTCAGTGTGATGACGATAGACACTGGGATTTTGGGAGGTGACACAGTTTGGAAGAAGTCACGAAGGTGGAGCCCCCACAGCGCGATTAGTGCCCTTATAAAAAGAGGAAGAGACCAGAGACTCCTCGCTCTCCTCCTCCCTCTCCCCCTCTCCCCACCCCTCAAGTTCAACAAGCATGCAAGAAGATGGCTCTCTGTGAACCAAAAATGGCCTGTCACCAGGAACCGAGTTGGCTGGCATCTTGATCATGAACATCCCAGTTTCCAGATCTGTGAGAAGCAAATGTCTGTTGTTGAAGACACCAACGCTATGGTATGTTGTTACAGCAGCCTGAGGCAACTGAGACACTGAACAAGGCGAAGTAAGGTCGCCCCAGATCACACAGCTGAAGCGTAGTTGCGCCAGACTTTGAATACGCGTTTGACAGCAAATCCTGGGCTTTTTCCATAAAACCATGCTGCCACCCAATGTTAAGAGGGAAGCTACTTGGGTTCCTTCAGTTAGGAAGTTCCCCTGAGCCAGCCTGAATCCAGCTGGTACACTTTGTTGTCTGTGTTACCATGTATAAGTTACTTGACTTCTCTGTGCCTTGGTTTACTCATCTGTAAAATGGGGGTAATAGTAATATTCTATCTCATAGTTGTTAAGAGAACTCTAAGCCATATGAAGTATTTAAGACAGTGCCTGGCATGTAGTAAATTTTGGTATTATTAATATTATTACTATTCATTACCCTGGGGTCAACCCAGATTAATCTTCGGGATGTGTGAGAAAAGAGCAATAAATCCTGAGTTTTCAGCACAGACTGTGAGATTTTATATAGTACAATGCTAGCGCATTACTCATGGAATATGAACGTTGTGGTTTCCTGAAATCATCCTGAGAATTCCAGAGCAGAACTAAACTGGTCGCCCACGGATTCAGCAGTACAGCTTTTAGAAAGTAGTTGTTGTCCCAGACTTCCATCTCTAAACTGACTCCTACCTACCCGCCCCCACACCCCATCGCTGTCCTCACGCCAGACTACTAATCAGAATCTGCAGGGGTGGGCCAGAAATACCTACTTTTAACAACTATTCCCAGTGATTTACATGTGCAATCTTCTCATGTAGCCTATTAAAAAAGAAAAAAAGAAAAAAAAAAACACAAGAGGTTATGGGATTTTTCCCAAGGTTTAGGTCTCTTCCTACAATAAGATACTAACATTTACACAGGTGTGCTGCCTGATCGATTATTCCAGGTTTATTGCCAGGGCAATTTTTTTGTCCTTGCCAGCCAAAAGAATTCTACACCCATTAGAATCTAGCCTCACACACCTCTGAGAGAGAGAATCCACCTCTGCACACCTGGGATGTTAGGGAGCAGAGGCTTGCAGGAAGACTTAAGTGGCAGGTACCAAAGCTCTTCTCTCTTCTGCTGTGAAGTAGGTGACGAATAGATAAAAAGTAACTCAGCTGGGCTTGGGTTCTCGGTCTGGCATAAATACCATAGGATTCTGCATATAAACGTGTAATTTATCTTCTATGTGTCTTAGTCCTGGTTGAAAGGCAATTCTAGGTAGCCTTTTGGAAGCATCTTATCTTCTTTTGTATTCGCAACCAGATGTGACCCTCTTTTTTTGTTGTTTCGACTGCTGCTGACGCTGGGGCTGAGGTTGGACCCAAGGATCGTGGAAGATGCCGAAGTTGCTCATTTACTTACTCTCTTCCAAGCTTGACTGTGTTTGTAGACCCACCAAATGGTTTTCATACCAAAAGTGTTTTTGTACTGTTGACTTGTAAACATAGCCCCCAAAATCAACAGTCTTTTCTCTAAGAGTTCCCAGGTATTTCAAGAAATCTAAGACAAAAGAAAAAAAAAATCTCTTCAAGGCACTCATGGAACCAATTTGTAGTATAGTCCAACAACTGCCTTAATTATTATTTAAAAACATGCAAATTCAATCTTTTTTTAAGGGTAGTTTCTAAGTATCTCCCAGGTAGGCATATCTATAAAATGTGGAAAACAGCTTAGTTACCAAGAGAAAACTAAGAAAATTGTTATAAATACCTAGTCTTAGCCAGTCAGCAGCTAAGCTGGAAATATGCCTATTGCTAAGAAGGATGTTTCAACTTTCCTAAAAAGGAAGAAAAAAGTTAGTCATAGGAACTTGTTTTTACTTCCCAATACAGATATTCCCTGTGTGGAATCTTTGTTGCCAGGAACACAGAGTTGGAATACACAGTCATTTTTTAACCTAGTGGTTTTTCCTCCTGAAGCCCAGGAAACAGAAATGTTTCTATGGTGAACATCCCATACTTCCTTTATTATAACTCATCAATCTTATCATTGCTTGTTCAATATCTGTCTTCCAGTTGGACCATGAATTCCAATAGACCAACTACATTTTTCTTATTTGCTACTGTGTCTCTGGTATAGGAACCTCGCACATAGTTTCATATTCAATAAATTTATCTTGAATAGAGTACTAAATAAATTATGTTGCAGGGATGACTGGAGCCACTGAGATTTAAATTGCAGATGAAGCGACTCAGTTGAGTTGGAGTTGCCATATGTGTTGTGTACAAGGTGGTGACGTACATAAGAGATGTAATCAAATGAAAAAAGGAGGAAATTCTAGTTTTAAAGGCAAAACAGGAAATAATCTTGTGATTACATTGGTAATCATTAGGAATCAAAGAAAAAGATGCCAAATTGCTCCGCAGTCTGGTTATCTTACACCATCTCTCATCTACTCTATAGCACATATTAGTGTTTTGGGTTCAGTTTGTTTTAACAAAGAAGGGCTTTCGACTTTTTAAAAGTACTACTGTAAATGTAGTCACATCTGTAATTTAAGCTGTATAATGTCAACCACACAGTTAGCCTCTGAAAAGCTCTTGAAAAATAAATCTCCGAAGTTAAATATATGAAGTATCTGCAGTGATGTCATAAATGCTCCTGGCTCAAAAAAAGTAAGAGGACTATATTATTTCATAAATTAAACCTCTTTTGATAGGTGTCTTACAGCCTGTCAGGGCTGGCAGGTCCACTTTAGATTCAGACAAATGGAAGAAAAGTCACGGAGCTGTAGGGATGTCTGACATGCCTGTATTCAAGGTGGGCAAGCCACTCATGCTGCGAGCTGCTTGTCCCCAGCAGGAAGCCCCTACTCCCTTATATACTACATCCAGACAAAGCCGACAGGGACCCAGAATATATTGCATAACACAGTGAGATTTTGCACATGCGGGCCCACTTAATGTTATGGGAACCATTTATCGGACCCAGTCTCAAGGCTATGAGAACACTACTTATCAGGCCCATTCTAAAGGTTATGGGAAACTGCTTCTCTTAGTTGCCCAGACGTCTGGGTCAGGAAGCCTGACTGCCTCCGTTTACCCTGCAATGGGATGAAAAGCCATCTGAAAGCATGAAAACAAAAGAGTTTAATTGAAAAATGTATGAAAGTATAGGTCTGGAGAACTTCAGCCTCTTGATAGTGTTGCCTTTTCTGAAGAAAACTAAGAGTAATGGACTCAGAATTGTCTTAGAAGATCAGGATCAAAGTTGGAGCACTATAAACATGTATAGGAGGCAAATTTACTCATCTTGACTTTTTAGTTAAAAAAATTTTAATAGACTACACTTAGAAAAAAGTCACTTGGAATAAGGCGTGTCTGAAAATATTTGAGCTGTTTTCAGAAAATCTGCAGTTTGGTAGCTTTGCTGAGGCAGAAGGACATAAGATAAATTGCACATATGCAAACTGTACCGTTGGATGAATTTTGACATATGTTTATGTCTGTGAAACTATCACCACAATCAAGAAAAGCCATCAGCTGCAAGTTTCTTCATGGCCCCTCTTAATCCCTCACTCCTGTTCCTTCCCCCAGATATACTGATCTGCTTTCTTTTATTTATTACAATTTAAAAATATATAATAAAAAACTATTAAATTTACCATCCTGAGGCTATAAGAAATAATAGAGAGGAGATTAATGAAATTGAAAAAAAGAAAAGAAAAATTAACAAAGTTCAGACTTTTTTCTATTGTTGTTCAGTTAGTTGTCCCACCTTTTTCCCCATTGCTCACCGCTACCCTGTCCGCCCTACTCCTGCTGTCAGTCAGTCCCCCCTATTGTCCATGCCCTTGAGTCCTCTATTCATGTTCCTTTGCTTGCCCCTCCCCTTTCTTTCCCTCATTATACCCTTCCCCCCTCCCCTCTGGTCACTGTCAGTTTGTTCTTCAGTCCCAAATCTCTGGTTCTATTTTGCTCATTTGTTTGTTTTGTTGATTAGGTTCCACTTACTGGTGAGATCATCTGGTATTTGTCTTTCACCACCTGGCTTATTTCACTTAGCATACTATTCTCTAGTTCCATCCATGCTGTCACAAAGGGTGGGAGTTCCTTCTTTCTTTCTGCTGTGTAGTATTCCCTTGTGCAAATGTACCACAGTTTTTTGATCCACTCATTTACTTATGGGCACTTAGGCTGTTTCCAGCACTTGGCTATTGTAAATAGTGCTGCTATGAATGTTGGAGTGCATAGGTTCTTTCAAATTGGTGGTTAAAGATTCTTAGGGTATAGTCCCAGCAGTGGGATAGCTAGATGGAAAGGCAGTTCCATCTTTAGTTTTCTGAGGAAATTCCATACTATTTTCCACAGCAGCTGCACCAGTCTGCATTCCCACCAACAGTGCACTAGGGTTCCCTTTTCTCCACAACCTCGACAACACTTGTTGTTTGTTGACTTATTAATGATGGCCATTCTGACCGGTGTGAAGTGGTATCTCACTGTGGTTTCAATTTGCATCTCTCTGATGGTTAATGATGTTGATCATTTTTCCATGCGTCTATGGGCCCTCCATATGTTCTCCTTGGAGAATTGTCTGTTCAGGTCCTTAGCCCATTTTTTAATTGGAATATATTTAAGACTTTTTTTTTTTAAAGAACAACAAAATTGAGAAGCCATTAGATTAACTAAAAAAAGAGAAATAAAATGCAAATAACTAAAATAAGAAATGAAAGAGGGTGTATTTCAACTATAAATTCCTAGGAGAAAACATAGGGGGCGAGCTTCATGCATTCAATTTGGCAATGATTTCTTACATATGACACCAAAAACAGAGGCAACAAGGCATGATTAGACAACAGAACTACATCAAAGTTAAAGACTTTGTTCATCAAAAGACATAATTAACAGAGTGAAAAGACAACATATGCAATGCAAGAAAATATTTGCAAATTGTATGCTACATAAGGGTTAAACATCTAAAATATATAAAGAAGTACTAAAATCAACAACTGGATAAAGAACCTGAAGAAACATTTCTCCGAAGGTGATATACAAATAACCAATAAACATACGGAAAAATACTCAATATCACTAATCATCAGAGAAATGCAAATCAAAACCACAGTCAGATATTATATCATACTCACTGGGATTGCTACAATAAAAAAAAAGAAGAAGGAGGAAGAGTATTGATAGGGATATGGAGAAGCTTGAACAGTTGTGCATTGTGGGTGGGATTTTTAAGTGTTGTAACCACCTTGGAAAATGGTATGGCAGTTCCTCATACTATTTTTAATTACTCACCTAATTAATTATTTTAAATCCATTACTAATTTAATTATTCATACTATTTTAAGTTATATAGAACTATGATATGATCCAGCAACCCCACTTCTGGATATATATCCAAGGCCTTGAAAATGTGGTCCGGTAGAGATGTTGGCACGTCCATGTTCATAGCAGCACAATGCACGATCGCCAAAAGGTGGAAGCAACACGAATGTCCACCAACTGATGGACAGATACACAGATTGCAGTATACACATGTAATGGAATACTACGCCACCTTAAAAAGAAAGGAAATCTTGTCACAGGCTACAACACGGGTAGATCTTGAGTATGTTATAATACATGAAATTATCGAATCACAAAAGGACTAGATACCATGATTCCATTTACATGAGGTATATTCAGCAGTTAGATTCATGGAGACAGAGAGTAGAATGGTGACTGCCAGGGGCTAGAGGGGAGGGGTCACAAGGGAGTTGTTTAATGGGTATAGTTTCTGAAAGATGAACAGTTTCTGGAGATGTTTTACAACAATGTAACTTTACTTAACACTACCAAACTGTACACTTAATAATAGTTTCATGATTTTTATCACAATTTTTTAACATCCTGTAAATAAATAATTAAATAACTACTCGGACCATACCAGGTACTGAAAAGGATGTGGAGGAACTGGAACTCTCATACACGGCAAGTGGGAATATTAAATGGCATGACCACTTTGTAAAACGCTGGCAGTTTCTTCAAAGCTAAATACATACCTCCTATTTCACAATAGGTTTTTCCCCAAGAGAAATTAAAGCATAAGTCTATACAAAGCCTTGTATAAGAATGTTCACAGTAGCTTTCCTTGTAATAGTTAAAAGGCAGGAACACCCCAAGTGTATGTCAACGGTGAATAAACACATGATGTATATCCACACAATGGAAATGTTACTTACAACACAGGTATACTTTTTAGATATTACTTACTGAGGTTTTATTATGTGCCAAGCACTGTGCCAAATGTGTTAAACATGTAACCACAACTCTATCACATACGAACAATTAGCCTTATTTACAGATAATGAAACTGAGTTCTGGAGAAGTTGAATAACAGAAAGTTACACAGCCAAGCTATGTCCAAGTCAGGGTTTGAACTTAGGCCGAGAATAATGCCCAAAATGGAATGCTTAATCACCGCACTGTATTTCTTGAATCAACAGGAGCAATACATTAATTAGCTGATAATAAACATCTCACTTGAAGAATTCCTTAGAAAAGGGAAGGCTGGTTATTCACCAGTGGTGTTAACTGGCATACAGCACAATGAACTATAAATGTAAACAGCCTCGGTGTGAATTCTGATGGCTACTGTTTCCTAGTTGTGTGAGCTATTTAATCTCTCTGTTCTTTTACCTTGAAAATGAAAATAATAGAATCTACCTCATTCCATGACTATACTTATAACAGTTCTTAGCACATATTAAAACACTACTCATCTTTATTAACTTCTTAAATTTAACTTTGAATGCTTTCTGTCTCTGTTAAGAAAGATAAGCCAATTTAAAAAAACCCCATTTCATTCAATTTCATGTACCAAAAACCTGTTCTGTGCAATGTCCTGGGGTAGGCGTCATTGGGAATAAAAACTGAGTCAGACGAGAGAATCCCCCTCCTCAGGAATTCTGCAGTCTATTGAATAAAAGCCATAATTGGCCTATTCAACATTCTTAACATTTGCACGCCTTGTGAGCTGTAGTTGGTTGGGCTTTATGTTTAAAAATGTGACTTTGCAACATCTGTTTTGCACTGTGAAGTACTTTGTATAGGCCATTTCCCACTTAGGGCTTTCTAAATAACCGGCCCCATTTTTTTTCTTTCTAGCAATATTTCTTGGTAATATTTCATTTCCACTTTGTGCTGAAAGTTAGTGAAACCTGCCAAACTAAACCCATTTTGAATAAAGTTTTTAAAAATATTATCAGACATACGCCTACATATTATAATATTATACACAGTAATTGCCTCCCTTGTTCATTGGGGGTTAGAGAATCACAGGTTATAGTGGCTTAAAGCAGACCGAGTTTGGGGCGCTGGGTTGATGAATTCTTTTGCTTATGTGAAAGGCTAAGTAACACTGGTGTCAGATTGAGTGATCTGTTGTAGACCGAAGCTAAAACCAGGCTCAATTTTGTCTCAACGAAACGTGTTTAAATTGGCCATTTGACCCCTCTGCGGGGTTGATTTTCAGAAAGTGCAATAGGACGGCTGCCTCAGGTTCTCTGCTTCAGGGATCAGCAGAGAAGCTATGCGATAGAAGCTGTGTACTAGAAGCCTGCTACTGGTGGAATTGTGTGCCTTCAATTTCGGATGTCGGAGTCTTGTGTTGAAGTCTTAATGCCCAGGACCTAAGAAAGTGACCTCATTTGGAAACGAGATTGTTGCACATGTAGCTAGTTAAGGTGTGGTCAGCAGGATGGACCCCTAATCCGGTACGACTGGTGTCCTTATAATGGGGAAAATTTGGGCACAAAGATTCACACATGCTGGAGAACAGTGTGTGGAGGTTGGAGTTATGCTGCCATAAGCCAAGGAACTACCAAAGCAGACAGAGACCCAGAGCAGCTACTTCCCTAGTGCCTTCAGAGGGAGTGTGGCCCTGAGGACACCTCGATCTCAGACTTGCAGCGTCTAGAACAGTGAGATGAATTTTTGTTGTTCATCAAAATAAATGACCAAACCAAACGGAAACAGACTCAGACACACAGAACAGACTGACGGTTGCCAGAGGGGAGTGGGGTTGCGGCACTGGGTAAAAAAGGTAAAGAGATTAAGTGCAAATTGATGGTTACAGAACAGTCACAGGGACGTAAAGTGCAGCATGGGGAATGCAGTCAATAATGATACTGTAAACACTGTGTATGGTGCCAGGCGGGCGCCTGACGTACCAGGGAATCACTGCAAATTATGTAACTGCCTAATCACTATGCTGTAAACCTGAAACTAATACAAAATAATATTGAATGTCAACTGCAATTGAAAAATAAAATATAAAAAATAAAATATGGATTTTAAAATAGCACCACAAAAGATTATTTTTACATATGCCACTTGTACAAGCTTAACTAAAAAACTCAAAGAAAACTCATGTGCATCAAATAAATACACACACACATACACGCCTGCCGTGGAAGCCGCCGGTTTGTGGTGCTCTGCTATGGCGGCCCTCAAAACTAGTAGAAGATGGAAGGAGAGTCTGTTCCCTTTTGCTTTATTTTGTCTTTTTCTCTTTAGTGATACACACATGCTAGAGCTCTCCTATAATTTGATTTTTTAAAATAATTTAAGGAAACAAAGATGAAATAGTCAATTCTCTCATGTTGCTTAAGGTCTGCTATGGGAGATGAAACAGACCGACAGGGGGACCGAGTTCAAACGTCAGCTCCGTCATTTTTGTGGGACTTGGGGCAAGTTACTTAGCTTCTCCAAGTTTCAGTTTCTTTGTAATATGGACTTGGTAAGATTACCTACCAGTGCTGCTGCACCGTTTGAGATAATGCATGTAAACTAATAGTGCACACTCACAGAATGCAGACACTATTATTGCAAAATGACTACAGTTTAAGGCAGAATGATCGAGACAAGATCAGAGATACAGCGGATGCTTTGAGGGTTCAAAGTCTAAAGTCAAGGTGCCAGGACATTCAGGTCTCATGACAGCCAGCTTCCTCTCCTTCTCACTGTGTCCTCACATACTGGGAGTGGGGAGGTAGCTTGGCTGGGTCTCTTTTCTAAGGGCTCTAATCCCATTCAGGAGGGCTCCACCTTTATACTTAATTACCTCCCAAAGTTCTCACTTCCACGTACCACCTTATCAGGGGTTAGGTTGCAACATATGAATTTTGGGGAACACAAACATTCAGTATATAGCACAATCTTAGATGGTCACCCACTGTTTTGCTTCTTTTAGGCTTGAGTAAAGAATTGGGCTAATGTATTGCACTTTGAAGAAACGGGAGTTCACGAGCAGAAATCCGATATAAATATCCCCACTCTATTTGGTGCCTGCAGATAGATCTCAGCCTTACCCATGAGAGTTCCTTCCTTCAAACTGCAACACACAAGTACTCTTTTAAACAGCAGTTATTTTGGGACATTCCAGTCTGAAGCCAAAAATTATCTCCCACCCAAGAAAGGAAGTTAAAAGACCAGCACAAGTACCAGTAAATCACCACAATTAGAGAAAAAAAAAAACATGCAGAAAACGCACACAAATAAACTTAGAGGAAAAAAAATCTGTTCATTTAGGAAAATACTAAAAAATACTTCATTTAGGAAGTCTGTTTATGAAGGAAATCTTTAGGATAAAGACAGAGGACTAAGGGAGTAGACACACCAAAATTCAATAAAACATGAAATCTGTAAACTGGTATCAGATATTCTCTAGTCATAGAGCCAGCGGGAGCCCGAGCAGCCTTTCAAATTCTTCCAGATTCTTCCAAATAAGGTAGCCCTGGCCAAAGCTACCACTCAAAGACAATTTCCTCTTACCTGACTGTCTATTTGGTTCAGAATGAATCGATTGTTTTCAGAACCAAAATACAATTATACATGCAAGATTAGGATAATTGTAAAGGTTTCTTTTTCTTTTTTTTTTGCACTGATAAAATAATCCAAAAAACTTTATTGATCTATAACCTGATTAGAATATACCAGATGAGAATCAATATTGTACAGAAAGTTGTACAGACTTGTTTACATGGAAAGCTTTACTTCTGTACCATATACATTTTATGCATCTGAAGAAAATTTCTACATCCACTATTAATATGGAATGCTTGACAATCTTGGCATTTTTTTAACCATCAGAGCACAATGGATGCTGCTTGTCATGCTGGGCTCATGTTGAGCAGAAAGTCCGTTTCTTGTGTCAGCTTGTGCTCACGTGTCCTTCCTTGTCCTCCGTGGCAGGGAGATCCCCACATGTTTTTGGCGGGTGTGGGAGTGACACTTACCCAAAGAACTATAGATGTAAAGATTTGAACTTCTGCAAGAAGTATAACTCAGGAGAGCCGTATTTGGAAGGATAAATTGTTTATAATTGAGGAGTGGGGGAAGAAGAAATTATGGTTCATAAAAAGATATTTAGCAACTATGGTATTCTTCTTCTGAAATTTTTGCACACTCAGGCTCTCTGAGATACTGGTAATCATCCTGCTGTGAAAAATGTACAGAGATGCAGTTCTGTCATATAAAAATCTTAACCATTATATAGTTCTTCTTGTAGTGTTTTATTTTATTTATTTTCTTATTCATTTGCTATAACATTTTGTCAAATACACTAAAAAGTTGGGTTGAACCTTTTGTCTTTTTTATTTTGTGGAATTTTGGTTTTGCCCTTTGGGAGGGGGTTGGTAATTCTGAAGGTTTAACACTTCCAGAAACTGTGGTGCCTGACACCTGTCGTGACCAACACCAAAAAAAGGGTACAAAACATCTCTACTGACATTAACTCCCTACGCTATCTTCTCTTAGGGCTTTTACTGATGAGTCACTGAAATAGAATAATCCTTCCTTCATGGACTGAAACTTGAGTCACTGCAAAATGAATCTAGGTCGCTGTCACTTTCTTGTCTTTTGGGTGGCGGGACTTGATGTAGATTTTACTCTATATTGAAGCACCAACTGTGGCACGGTTTGGGAAGGGTAGATTTACTGGAAAGGCATTCATACTGTGAAGGTTTCTTTAGGTAGAAACACACACACACCAATTTTGAGTCAGACTTTCTAGTGTATCAGCTGGAGAACAGGGTTGATAAATCCGAGAGGAAACGCTGTCTGTGGTTTCATTGGGTGGTCAGGGAGCAAAGGGGAATGTGTTTTCCCATTGTAACATGGCGACTTGATTGCAGCACTGCTCCTCTGTCGTATGCTCAAAGGGAGAAGCCAAATATCCCACAAGAGAAATTTCCAGAAGGTGCAGAGATGGTCCTGAGCCAGCCCATGATCTCTCAGACATACCTACAAAAAGTAACTACTTAAAGCTGAGTATTTGGGTTCCAGAAACTTAAACAGTAAATAGTATACAATTATAGGAAGTATTCTTAATAGAATGCTAACTGGAAAAGTTACTTGTGTGTCAATAAGTCCATCTCTTCTGCCCCAGGAGGGTTTGGTGGGGTGGGGCGGTGCTGCCTGGGCCGAAGTCAGCTCCACTGCCCTGTTGTCTGAGGTGGCTTAATTTGCCACCTCAGCTGAGCTGAGGCAGCTGCCTTAATATACCCCAGCATGCCACACAATATTGTTCTGTATGAGTGACAAAATGGGAAAAGATTGGGAAGCACTGGTGTGAATTAGGCTGTAGGCTGTAAATGAATTGATGATTTTAGATGAATTGATGATTTTAGATGACACACAGACATAGCATTAAAAACATTGATTTGCTTAGTGAGAAAAAAAATTCCCATTCAATTCTCTTTCCATCCTTCTGACTATAATAAGAGAAATGATTGATTTGAAGCTATCACAGAGTTGGTGTCCCAGAGCGAAAGCAAGTTGTGTTTACTGGAAAATTCGTATTGCAACGGTCAGATATGAACTCCGGACCTGGGGTGAAGTATGACCAGGGACTACACCAAGAAAATAAGCTGCTTTATCATGAACCTTGTGTGTTAACATGGGAGTGAGTGAGAGGTGAGTGACAGAATGTCCTCCATTATGAAACTGTACCAGGGGCTGTTATTTCCTGGTCTGCTCTCTGTGCTGGTACCCCATGCATGGCGGGAGAAATAGAAAGCATGACATCAATAAGGTTTCCAAACCAAAGCATATAATTACGACAGGCTGGTAGGAAGAAGGAGAAAGTGGAGGAAGGGGAGGGAGGGTCAAAGGGTGGGTTCTAGTATATACCTGGGTAGCAACCATGTGTAGGAACTGGCAGCAATAGAGAAGATAGAAAAGCTATACCAAGCGGTGACTATAATTCAAAAAGCAGAGTAAGATTGCCAAAAAAACCCAAAGTTCCCAACTTCAAAACTCAATGTAGAACTACAACAATCAAGACAATGTGGTATTAATATAAAAAAAGACATAAATCAATGAAACAGAATTTAGAGCTCAGGAACATTCATGATAAGTTGATTTTTGAAAGAAGGGCCAAGGCGATTCAACATGAATTCTTTTCAACAAATGGTGCTAGAATAGTTGGATGTCCACATGCAAAAAGATGGATTTAGATCCTTATCTCACATCATATATAAAAAGTAACTCCAAATACATCCTAAAGCAAAATGTAAAAGCATGACAAATTGGACATCATCAAAATTAAAATCATTTATTCTTCAAAGGACACCATTAAGAAAATGTAAAGTAAGTTGCTGAAAGGGAAAAAATACTTGCAAATCATATAGTCAATAAAGCACTAGTATATAGACTATATAAAGAACTCTTTCAAATCAACAATATAAAACAAACAACTGGATTTTAAAAATGGAAAAAAGGCTTCATGAACATTTCACCAAAGAAGATATACAAGTTGCTAATAAGCACATAAAAAAGATGCTTAATATCATCAGTTATTAGGAAAATGCAAATTAAAACCACAATTACATACTGCTTCATACCCACCAGAATGGCTGTAATCAAAAAATCAGACAATGCCAAGTGCTGACAATGATGTGGACAAACTGGAAACCTCATACATTGCTGATGGGAACTGTAAATAGTGCAGCCACTTTGGAAAAGCATTTGACAGTTTCCTAAAATGTTAAACACAAATTTACCATATAGTACAGCAGCTTCATATCTAAGTATGTACCCAAGATAAATGAAAAGATATATTCAGAGAAAGATTTGCACATAAGTGTTTATAGCATTATTATTCATAATAGCCAAAAAAGTGGAAGCCATCCAAACTTATATCACGTGATGAATAGATAAATAAAATGTGGTATATCCAAACAATGAAAGACTATTCTGAGATAAAAAGGAACATATTACTACTTCATGCTACACCATGGATGAGCCTCAGAAACATTACGGTAAGTGAATAAAAGCCAGTTCAAAAGATCAAATATCAAATTCCATTTCTGTGAACTGTCTAGATAGGCAAGTCTGTAAAGACAGAAAGTGGATTAGTGGTGGCCGCAGCAGGAGGCTGGAATGGGGGGATTGGCTGCAAGTGGGTATGAGGAATCGATCTGACTCGTATATGTTCTAAAACTGGATTGTGATGATGGTTGTACAACTCTCATATTTACTAATAATCACTGATTTGTACACTAAAAATAAGTGAATATAATAAGTAAATTATACCTCACTAGACTGTTTAAATAAAAAAATACTCAGTGACCCAGAAACAAATTTTGTGAGTTAAGCAATATAATTATGTTCCAGTAAGGTGGTGGAATTATGAATGAGTTTTATGTTTTTACGTACTTTCCAATAATAAAAAACATTTTTAAATTAGAAGAACAATAAGAACAATTTTAAAATTATCTCCTGAGGTTCAAACATAAAATCACTGCATAATGGACCACAGGAGAACTGTGTAAATAAAATCACCTTGATAAAGAAACAGAATGGCTCTTAGACCTGAAGGATTTGGAGTAACCTCATTCAAGTTCATAACACATCCAAATAAAGAAGAATCAATCAACAGAGAACACTGATCAGCAAAAAAAGCAAAGCAAAGTGACCACTGCAGAGGCCATCACTGCAGGGCCCAACCAGTGTCACGCAGTCAGCCTGAAGGCTGGTCACAGAAGAAAAGAAGGCTGGTACCCCCATGGGGGTACAAACAGCCCCACGGTGGAGAAGGGCAACATACATCAAGCACAACCTCAGGCCATTAGGAATCCTAAGTGTGGGACAACAGATTTGACTTGTTTTCACGGCATGCTCATCACATGACATTTTTCTAAATTTTTTTCCCCAAGTAGTTTTATGTACAGAGAAAGCCCAGTCATACCAATACATTATGAATTAACACATATTCTGGCTTATGTACTTCAGACTCTTGCAGTATTCTCAGCGTGAGTCGACTTGTCCAAGTTGAATTAACGCTAGTGTCAGCAAGACGGACACTAAGCACGCGGAAAGCTGAAAGAGACTGTGGACTTGGCAAATACATCAGGATAAAATGCCACCTGAGAGATCTCTAGGAAGCCAGCCAGTCAGCTCACCTTTCTCAGTGACAATCCAACTTTGACAAGAGCTTTTCATTCAGATTTCAATATCAAGAAATCCAAGACACCAAGACATACTGAAATTACTGTATAGTCAGCATATTTTTTTGAGAAGCCACTTATGAAAGGAATCTAAATTATTTAAATCTTGCACTAACTGACTTCACATCGATCCAGCCATACTAGCGATAATTTTGGCACCAGCTGGTTCGATTCTACCCTCATCACAAAACCAGTACTGGTTAGACAGGAAGCTTCCCTCCAGTGATTTTTGGCGGTGGTGGTGATGCTGGAGAGAGTCTGTGGCTCTGTACCAAAGTCCTCTTGTGGGAACAACAAAGCTCATTGTTAGAGCATTGGGTTATAGTGTCCCACACCATATAGGCACGTTGCCTGGATGACCTTTTGTCCTGGTTCATAACGTCTTCTCTCATTCCCGTGTGGGACTTTGAGGCCAAGCCTCTGCCTCATTCCTGTCTGCTTTTTACTTCTTTCCATACCTACCCTACCCTCTCTCCTAGTTGGATCTTGGTCATCTCCCTGCCCTAACCTGATTGGATGATTTGATTCTAGCACTTAATGCTCTGAACTACCTTTTCCTAGAATGGTAGTTCTCAAGTCAGTTACTGCAATACTGCAATGCAATTCTGATGCTCACCACCCACGGTTAGCATTAGATGCCACATGTTTAAGTGAAATGCCCTAAAAAGACTGCCTTATTTCAGGCACTACAAATTCAGGAGTTCCTACTCTTGCTGCAGGTTCAATAATTTCTTAGAATAACTATAAAACTCAGCTAAGTGCTACACTTATGATTATTGTTTTCTTATCAATGATTCAAATTAGGACCAGCCAAACGAAGAGACACAAAGGGTAAGGTCCAGGAGGGTCCCAAATACAGAGTTTCTGTGCCCTCTCACCATGGAATCAGGACATGTCAACCACCCAGCACATCCGTGTGCTCACCATCAGTAAGCTACCCAAAGCCTTCCCGTTCAGAGTTTTTATTGGGGTTCCATTATGTCAGCATGGCTGAGAGTAACACTGGCCAGGTGACTAAAGTCAAATCTCCAGCTTCCTCCCTTTCCTGGAGTTGAGAGGTTGGCTAACATCACTGTGGGTCAGAGACTCAACTCTCTGATTATGTGACCAGTCCCCACTTGGAATCATCTCTTTGACATAAACTCATGTGGTTCAACAACCCACTGGAAGTAACAAAGATTCCCCTATCCCTGGGGAAATTCCCAGAATTTAGTTTCCCCTCAAGGAACTGAGGACAAATACATCAGATTCTTTATTATACAGCCAGTGAATATTGCAATCACCTAGGAAGATTTTTCTTTAATGTCCATGCCTGGATCCCACCAAGAAATTCTCATATACTTGGTCTGAGGTAAAACCTGGATATAAGGATTTTTAAATTCTCCTCCAGAGGATTCTAACACACCCTTCAAGCTGTGCTGCTTGCCCTACTTTATCCCTTTAGTTTGAATTTGTAGGAACTTCTCAGACATGTGCATCCCTCCAAATTGACTGGAATTGTGGGTCTGGTACCTGGAGCTCCCAATGTGCTACTTGGCCTGGGCCAGACATCTCATGGTCTAGGTCGGACCCAGGGTTTCATGCAGCTCTGAGCGGCTCATTCACATCACAGTCTATGTGCATGGTACACTAGATGTACACAGCGTACCCTCTACCCAGGACTGCGTGGCCGTGTCTTAATCTAGTCACCACACGTCAAGTTTGCATCAAGCAAATTTGTCAAATGACCAAGTAGCAGATTTATCAAGTTTACTAACCTATTGATTAGCTTTACAGGAATATTTTCACATCTCTGTTAGCTTTAAATTTTAATTTCAAATTTAAAATGACCTAAAATACTTCAGAATCTAGCTAAAACAATCCTATAGAATAAGATAAAAAAGTATACACTGAAAGATTCCCATATGAACTACTGAAAATTTGAGAAATCAAAAATGTTGTAAAAACAGTAAATTTTATAAACTCATATAAATTTAATAGATAATTCTATCAATTAGCTTTTGGAACTGGAATTCTGCAAATTATGTTCTTGGCTTCTGCTTGTGATTACCTTCCTTCCATCATGTAAAAACTTGTTTTTGGGAGAATGAATTAAACGTAATATTTTCCACCAACCAAAATTCAACCCAGTAAATATGAAGATATAATTGGCTTTAGTCAGGGATTCGTGAATCCAGCACATCCCATATAGCAACTAGAAGCGTGCTCAGAGGGGATGTATAAAAATGGAAGGTTTTTATAGGGAAAAGGGAACTATTAACAAGAGAAAAGAAAGGGTTATTTGGGGGCCAGTACACCCTTTCTTTGGGAGTAGGGTTTTGACTGTGTTGATTGCCTCTGCTTTTTCAGGGGAAAAGGAGAGGGCCCAAGTGCTTGACCAGAATATTCCAGAGGGTTCGTTAAGATTATGTTTATGGGAGAGGTTGAAACTGCAGTTCGAGCAGGTATTAAATCTAGGTTTGTTATCATGGGCTTTTAGCACAACTGATGCCATCTTGGGCCTATGGTTTTCTCTTGAACACCACGAACATTTTCTTGCGTAGCATGCAATTGTGAGAGTGTATTTTGAAAGTGTTTAAAATAGAAATGGCAGGAGTAGAGAGCAGAAAAACATGAACCACTTCTGACCAGCCAAGGTTTTTTTTCCCTAGGGCCTGGGAGGTGCTCTCAAACAATAAACCAAGAAATGTTTGCAGCAGGAAAAAAAATATTTTTAGCAGAACTTGGCAACCAATGTTGGGATAAGAGGTTGTATTTGACATTAAGTCCCTGATGCTGGTATATTTCCTGAATGAAAACAATGATTATGCATATCATCCTTAAGAAGTCAGTTCAAGATACTTACATGGGCCCTCTTTTGTCCATCCACCTGAGGAAAAAAAAATTTCAGGAAACTTCTCTCTCTGCATCAGACTGGAATAGGAAATGATTTTTAGCAAACTTCTTTTCTTTTTCTTTTCCCATCACAAAGGGAAGGGAATTTGAAATTGTAATTATGATTGCATTCTGTTACTTAAGAAAATTCATAGTGGGATAAAAATGCCTTCTAAAAATAAACCAAATCAACTGAAGAGAAACTTCCATAGCCCTAGTTTTGAACCTTCACTCTAAATCCCAAGTCTCAAGTTTCCAGTTTATTTCTGAGTTTGTTGATGAGCTAACCAACCTTGAGGGTTAATGTAGGACTCACCAAAAATCCTTATACATATGTAGCTATTGTTGGAAGTCTTTGAAAAATAAGCAAGAACTTCCCACTCATTTCACAGTTCTCAATTATCTGATAACTATTAGAGAATCTGGAAATACAGAGGCAAAGTTTAGGGTTCTGAGCAATTGGTTTCCAAAGCATCATTCGGGTGGGCTAAAGGTGCACATTAGTTTGGCTTTTATACCTCCTGCTTCTTTTCAAGAGAATAAATAATTACAGTGATTTGTCTTTGAAAAGTGCAGCTTGGAGTTGACGTAGAGAAGTCACATAATGGTATCAGCACTTCAGCCCAAAGTAAATAAAATGGTGAAATATATTTAGTAAGTGATAATGCAAGGCACTGAGCAACAGAGATAAAAAGAAGGAACTGTCCTGACAGGAATAGAGAATACCAGGCTTTTGTAAAAAGGAAGTAATTATAGAAAACACAGTGGGGGGGGGGACACAAAAAGTCTTCCAAGTTCCAAATTTCCATCCTAATTCCAGGCCCCCAAAAGGCAAGTCAATTTCTCAGTCACTTTGCGTAGGTTTCTTCCCTTCCAGATTTCAGCCTCCTTCCTTCAGATGGTAAGTGCTCGATTTTGGACACAATAGAGCCATTGCTCTCTTTAATGCCTTTCAAGGCTAATGTGAATGTTCAGGCTAGTGGAGGCCATTAGTGCTTCCTGCCTTTCCCAGATGCCCACAAGAGGGCCTTTGGCAGGACTACAGTGCTTGCCATAAAGAAATTTTACCCTCCAAAAAAGGCTGCTTTCCAGTTTTCTTGTTCTTCTGACATAGTCTGGGTTTGCATACAAATATTAATTTACTTCAAAAGACTTGTATAAAGGACACATGGACAAAATCAAAGGGGAGGGTGGAGGTGGGGGAAGGAGGGGGTTCGGCTGGGGTGGGGTAGAGGGATGGGGAGAAAAGGCATACAACTGTAATTGAATAACAATAAAAATTTTAAAGAAAGACTTGAAAAGTCTAATCAATCAAACAATTGACTTTGCCATTGAACGCAAACAAAAAGCAGCCAAATTAGTTTGTGTGCTGGATATAGCCTTGGATAGTCTACACACAGAATCTCAGCCCCTCCTTCTGCCTGGACCACTCCCCAAGCCCCACCCCTGCCACCTGAACCTGTCTTTGCATCGGCCATCACCAATGACCTCCTAGTTGCTAGGTCCAAGGAGTATCAATTCATAACTTATTTCCTGTTTATCAAGAAAAGGCATTGATGATATCCGATTTTTTCCAGAATCTGAGCACTCCTTCACAGTCTTCATCAGGGGGTTCTCTTCCTCTGCCCATTACGTAAAGATGGACTTCCTGCAGTCCTCCGTAAGAGACTCTCACCCACACCCTCATTCTTACCTGATTGTACTCAGCCCTTCGCCTTCATTGTCACCCGTAGGCTGGCGACTCCCATTTTATGTCTGTAGCCTGCCTTCCTCCTAGGTTTTAATCTCCTATATTTGAGGGTCCTTAGAGAAGCAGAGAGGAAGGACATAGTAATGTGACCAGAACTCTCAATTTCAGAAACTCTTATGCTTCTTTAATGTTTTAAAACAAACAACAAAAACCTTTAAAAAAATTTGGAGAGGCTACTAACTGCTTTGCTTGGCACCTTAATATTAGTCCACTATAATTTCACATAGAAGCAAAAGAGCATGTGAGTGCCCCCCCCTTCGTCGCTATTCTGGTAGAGAGATGGAAAATCTGACCATTCTTTTAAACTGTATATCAGTATTCCAGAGCAGGGTTGAGAGGACATGACAAAAAAAAAAAAAAAAGCTAAAGTGTTAATATGGGTGATGGTCAGTGACTGCTTCCTTGTATTTCTTATAATAATACTAACATTTATACTAATCTGTACCAATATCAAGTGGGACTAGCATTGGCTGCACTTAAAGAAATCACCCCTAAATAACAATCTATTTCAGTCTTCATGGAAGTCTGAAGGTGGGTAGTCCAGAGATGGGACAGTGGCTTTGCTCTACTAAGGTTTAAGGACAAAGCTCTTTGGAGCTCACTTCTCTCCCAACCCTAGGCTGTGACCTTCATCCTCATGGTCCTGTGTGATGACTGAAGCACCAGCCATCAATCCATGTTCCTGGGAGCTGACAAAGAGCATGCCACACAGTTTTTAAGGATGTTTGCCTGGAAGCTTTTCAGTAATACTTCTACTTATAAGTCATTGGGGAACTTAGTCACAGTGCTGCTTGCCGCTGAGAGAACAGCTGCACAACGCGGTCTTTAGCCCAGGAAGCTCCGTGTCCTGCACACACTGTGCTTGCATTACTATGGATGAAGTAGACTGTTGACGGGGGAGAGGCACAACCAGCAGTCTCAGCAATATTGTTTTCTGGACAATAAAAAAAAAAACAAGAGAAAATATCTAGATTTATTTGATGACAACAAAAGATCGAGCTACTACTTTCATATAAAGATTTTGTGGAGAAAAAAAGATATTTGTATGTATAAAATCAATAAACTCATAGGATTCTTTTCAAGGGTCCTCATGCTTGTTCAGCTTCAGGTACAACACAGCACGGTGGTCAGCCTGTGCACACAGAACTTAGGGGTCCACAGGCTGTTTTCCGGAGGGGTGGTGGGCAGGGGGCTCTTACCCCAGAAGCTTGAGAACCGTAAGTGGCCGAGTCACGGTGGGTGGACTAGTTGGGGCTCCTGCCAGCTTGGGACTGTTCCCCGCAGAAGTGCCTCTGCTAGTCTGTGCAGGTCCTGTCTACGTATTCCAAGGAGGACTCCCACCACTTCTCCTGCGTTTACAGACTCCTCCTGGGGGATTTTTCTCCCCGCGAGTCAACTTAAATCTCCCTTAAATCTCCCTCGGAATCTTTCCTCTTCCTCTGTCCTTACCCCTTCAATGGAACCACAACCTCAAGAATTTGATCTTTGCCCACAAAAATTCTACCAAATCTAGCAGAACAGTCTCAATGAACTACTCCCAGTACTTAAGGAGATTTCTGGTTGTTTCCTCCTTGTTTTGTGTCTAGCAAAGCCAACTTCGTAGCTTCTGTAGCTTTTGTGGCATTTCTAAGCTGGAGTGAGCCTTAGATAAAAAGTGTTAAAAAAAAGAGGTTTCGTTTTTCCTTGAACTAAAAAGCTGCATAGAAATTTTAAGTATCAACTTAAAACGTCGATATTCTGAGAGAGAAAAATAATGTTGGATAAATATTTCACATGTACAAATAATTTCATTTCCTTATGGTGTTTTAGAAATGCTTTGGGTTTTTTTTAGAGATTTTTTTTTAATTTTAATTTTTTATTGTTATTCAATTACAGTTGTGTGCCTTTTCTCCCCATCCCTCCACCCCACCCCAGCCAAACCCCCCTCCCTCCCCCACCTCCACCCTCCCCCTTGATTTTGTCCATGTGTCCATTATAGTAGTTCCTGTAATCCCCTCTCCTCACTGTCCCCTCCCCACTCCCCCCGAAATGCTTTGTTTTTATTTAGAGATTCAAACCTGCTTTTCTAAGTTAGGTTTCAATCCATACAACAAATGGGCCATCCTGGGGCATCCTGGGAATGGGTTCAAGAAACTGTGAAGAACGGCTACCTGTGTACACCCAGGGACCTGAGGCAGTGGTAACTCCTGGGCCCTACCAGGGGGTTAACCTTTCGCTTGCCCCTGGGTACACCTGTGGCCCAGAACTTGCATTCTGACAATATGTCATTAAAGTGGTACAACGTAAAATCAGAAAGAGAAAGTCCTTTCCCTGTCCCCATGTAACTGATGGCAGTGTTGTGAAAGAGAAGAGAGACATTAGAGATATACAGGCCTGGGTTCAAATCCCATACTGCACTTAGTGGTCATACTCTGAGCAAGTCACTTAACCCCTGTGATAAGAAAGCAATAAACAGTAGCAGCCAGCATGGATTCATTAATAAGATCTCAGGTCAAACTGACATAATTTTATTATATATTTTATAAGGTCACTTCACTATGCACAGACAGAATGCATTTTAATTTTGGAGCACTATTAAAAAACATATCACAAGGTATCTTGTGGTCGCAACAAATAAACCCAAACTAGGTAGTCCTTAAAAGTATGTTTGGCACTGGTCAAACAATGGCATACAAAGAGTGTATATTAATGTATAGATTCCACCTGGAAAGAATGTCTCTAATACCAGGAAAGTCTCCCCCATGTTATGTTCAAGATTGTATCAATAATTTGAATAAAAATGTATGAAATGCTTGGGTAGATCAAAAGTAAGAAAGACAATGAATACATTTGGGTGACAGAATCAAAATCCAAAGTGACCTGAACAACTTAAAAGAATAGCTGAAATAAAAGCTGCTTAAACAGCTATTTCAGGTTCGTCATTTAGATTCATAATTACTTGGGATACGGACATGGCCCAGAGTTAGGGCTGGTGTCAGGTCGGAGCAGGTGGACTGGGCCCACTTGGCTGGCATGCATGAAGAGACAGGAAGAAGGGCGGGCTGACCAGCTTAAAGGGGCTACCGCTGGCTAAGTCTGGGAAAATTCAAACAGCCAAATTTTAGTTAGTGATTATATGGATTACAACCAATTGAATAAAATATGAATCCACGAGCCCATACTGATATAAGGAAGGAAATGAATTACTGTGTGAGGGAGAAGATAAAAGTTCCTCTTACAGGAAAGTGCCAACTGAGAAACATAGAACAGTGGTGCTCATAGGAAAAAAAAAAAACACCATTTGCCAAAAATCATAGTGATAATTGTTTCAGACAGAAACAATTGATGAATGGAGGCTAATGTTAGTGCGTGGAAGTACAAAATACTTAGTAAATTAACAGTGGAGAAACCTATCCCATGTCACCTTGTCTAAGATGTAAAAGTCAACATCACCAAAATAGGACAAATTGATATCATACGCCTCTGATATCATGCACTATGAAGAACATGGCATCACATTTGCGGTATCCCTGCCAAAATTTAATGGCTTGGGTCTAATAACGAGGAAATACAAGACAAATGTAAATTGAGGGATATTCCATCAAAATAACTGTTCTGTATCTTCAAAAAGGTCAAGGTCACAAAGGTGAAGAAAAGACTGAGAGACTATTGAAGAGTCTAGACAGGAGACATGGACCCAAAAGGAAAAGGTATATATAAGGACACTACTGAAGGTAGGGGATTAGATGGTAATATTATATTAACATCCATGTCCTAATTTTGATGATTATACTGTAGTAATGTAGGAAAGTAGCCGGGTGCTTTAGGAAACACGTGGGAGTAATAGAGCACCATATTTATAACTTACTCTCCAATGATTTAGAAAACTACAGAGACAGTGGGTAAAGAGAGATTACACAACTGTAGTAAATCTTAATAATCTGGGGATCTGAGTAAAGGATGTACTATTTCTCCACCTCCCAGAAAGTTTTCAATTATTTCCAATAAAAGATTTTAAAAATCAATTACATTAAGTTCAAGTGAGACACACGAAGCAGCAGAGTGTTAGAGGAGAAATTTAAAGCAGAGGGTAGCTCAAGACTCCCTCTACTTGACTATCAGTTCTAAGGAACTGATAGTTCTAAGGAACTAGTGCACTGATACCACCAGGCAAAGGCTGTCTTCTGTGTCGGGGGCCATTCCATCACAAGTACAAGCAGCAGAGTACTCAGCCAGGCTTCCTGAAGCCTAGAACTTGAACTAGGAAATCCACTGAGGACCAAAGCAGCTGCTCACTAGTCTTTTTCTCTGTTGGGCCACATGGCCACTCATCTTTGTTTTTATCCATGTACTTGCTTCGTCCTTTTCTCTCTCTGCACATCAGACTGTCTTGCTTCTCTGTGCCCATAGCAGGAAATGGCCTTATGTATCCCTGCAGTAAATTTATAACCCAAATTATTGGGAGAGAATGTAACTGGCCCTGTTGATTCAGGCGCCCATCTCTGGCCTAGTCAACAGTGGCAAGGAGGCTGGGGTGATGTGATCCCGCACTCTTGGCCTCAGCAGGATTTGGGAAGCAGCTGTTCCAGGAAGGGGCATGAGCAGGCAAGCTGTGCCTATCTCCGCACAGGAACAAATGAGTCAGTGCTGGGATGAAAAGCCTGCTTGATGAGTGAGGAGATTGAAAACTGCTGGTCCTGCATCATATCTCGATCTGTAAGTGCTGGAGCACAACTGTGGAGACGGACCCAGCGAGTCATCAGCACTACAGCAGCTACAAATGTGTGCGGAGGCAGGTGTGTTGAACCAGTGACTCCAATGCCCCTAGTGCTTTTAGTGCGAGTGACGTAAGTTTTCCCACAGGTGAACTAACTTAATGAAATTCTGAAAGCAAAGTACAGTTTTCTCTTGATTTACGTGGTAGTTGTGCACTTGGAAAATGCACTGCATACTGAAAGCTGGAGAAAACATTTCATGTTTAGTATGAAAAATGAAGTTAGGTTGTGGGTTCAGAGAAACAGGCTTTTAACCTACAGGAGTGTCCTGTCAGACATTCGTAAATCTCGCAGGATGAAGGATAACTCTTTATTGTGTGGGACTCTCATATACTGCAGCAGGCCCAGCACGCCCTCCCTACTGGCAGTAGACCCCACATGTTATTATGACAAGCCAAAAGTGCCCCACATTCATCCAGAAGGCCCCCAGGCCCCCTGCCATTACAACTAAGGACCATAGTTTACTTCTGCCAGGAGAGGTCAGTGGGTTATTTCTGCCTTATCAGAAGCACTGTCTAAGTAAATCCCTCCCAACTCTGACACGCAACAAGCCCATGATTAAATCTCAATGCCATTACCTGTTCCCTTCTGAAACATTACAATTTTTTTCTCCATTGATATTCAAGAAGATACTCGACTTTATACCAATACTTAAAAGCCATGTTAGCCAGGACACTTGTAGCTTCAAATCACAAGAAGCCAATACAAATATGTGTCCATTCACACACAATGGAGGAATTTACTGTCTTAACTTGGAAACCCAAGTGTGGCACTGAATCCAAAACAACTGGATCCAAGAATTCAAGTCAGGTTTTGGAGACCCCCTCCCAGTCCCTTCCTTCCTTCCTTCCTTCCTTCCTTCCTTCCTTCCTTCCTTCCTTCCTACCTTCCTTCTCTCTTTCTTTCTCTTCTCCCTCCCTCCCTTCCCCCTATTCCCCCTCCCTCCCTCTCTCTCTTTCTCTGTGGGATGAATTCAGGCTCTCTCCTGGTGATGGGCAGATGGCTACTGACCATCCTCCATTCACATCCTATCCACTCTGTGGAAGCTCTCTGCTTCTCCCCTCCTGTCTGAACTGTGCCCTGTAGTTGAAGGAGGAACCTACAACTGTGAAAAAGTTACTGTCATGATTAGTTGTTTAATGCTGGTATTCCCTAGTAACATGTAAGACCTATGAAGACAGGACCTTGTCTTTTCTACACAGTGCTACACCAGCATAGCACTGCCCATTTGGGTCACTTAAAAAAATGCTCACTGCAAGAATAAACTGCTCAGTTGGAACTAAAGGTTGCCCAGCTTTCAGTACTGGTATTTCTCTACAAGACTCTACAAGACTCTCTTAGACATTTTGAAAACATGGGCAAAAGGCAGCAAGAGCTGTGTATTCTATACGCAGACATTAGGCTGACTTACGGTACTGAGAGGTGGAAACAAACCGGGGAAATCCAGTGGGAAGGTCCCCTCACTCCAGATCCACCCAGGCTCTTCTTCACCTGGAGTCAGGCAAATTCATCCCCCTCTCACTTTAGTCTGAGGACCACTCTTCGAAGACTAAAGTCAGCATTAAAGAAATGAACTGATGGATTCAATTAGTATATTACTGAAATCATTTCAATTCATTAGGCCACTTTAAAATTTCATCGCGGTTCCATGTACACTTTGCATACTGCCCTTTGTGATGCCCTGACAGAATTAGGCATCACACTGAGTCACAGCCAAAGGGCTCTCCTGCATAATAGACTTCAGTGCCAGTCTCTACTCTACGAAGCGCTCTGCCACACTCAACAGCATTATAAACTATTTTGCACATCGTCCAAGTGATAGGGGTTTCTTGTTTTTCTTATGTGGAATAAAAAAAAAACCCGTAAGTCTGATTGTACCTAAAACTGAAGCTGAACTGGGTGGGTCAGAATTGCTAGTGTTTAAAAAATGTGAACAACATCCTTAATATAGTTCCTTGTGACTAACCCAGTGGGTGTGACGCTCAAGGGAAAACAGCAAGTTCACTCATCGTGACTTTGAAAAGCTAGACTTTAGAACTCTGTGCTATTTTCTGACATAAAAATTATTCAAGGAAGTACCCAGAATCTTATTTAAGAGATTTTTTAATAATGGAAAATTAGGCATTTAAAGACTTGAATTGAAAAAAGTGTAACGAACAAATCAGAAGAATGCAATCTATGCTTCTCTCCCAACTGTCATGTCTTTAAAAGGTTGTACCTTTTGCCAACAATCTCACTTCATTGCGATTATTATGGTGGGTACACTGTACACCCAACAGCAGAATAAAGGCCCTGTTCATTTTATGTTTATTGCAAGACCGGTCTCATAGTTATAACCCATAGGTACACTTTATAAGAATCACTAAAGTATAACCAATAATTAACCCATTGGTCATTAGGTGCCTGATCATACCAGGCACTTTGTAAGCACTTCATCAGCATCACACTTAATTCTCACAACAAATTGTTTGAGAGGCACTTTTATCACACCCATTTTAGAGTTGAAAGCACAAAGACTTGGAGAAGCTAAATATCCAGTCCAAAGTCACATAGCTAATAAGGGCTGGAGATAAGATTAAAACTCGGGCTGGCTGACTCTTAATCACAGCTCTGTACTGCCTCTTAGGACCTACGCTGTGTGGTTCACTGTATAAAAAGGAGATTGTGGAACTGCAACAAATATGCGACTCTCTTCTTAATCCATCTTCTCAATACAATTAAAAAGTTACCCTATTCAGTGACTGCTAGCCTCACCTCTATAGCAATGAAATGCTATAAAATGGCTGAAATGCAACCTAAACCCAAAGATAAATTTGAGACATGAATGCATAACCTACCCAGATAGAATGACCCCAAAACTACTTACATGTTTGCTTCTTTGGGCTTCTGAATCTTCATTCTCCTAATTAGATAAGATCCAGCCTACTTAAGAAAGAGATGGAGGAGAAGGAAAAGAAGTGTGAGAATGCCTACATTAACTGTATTTTCTTTTTTACCATATTCTTGCTGCTCTGGCACCTGGGTCCTTGCTGACTGAGAAGGGACTGCCTGCCCCAGGGTTAGCTAATTTCTAGAGATACCAGACAACTCAGGTACAGTTTCCATTTTACTTCATTGAGGACCCAGTGTGATTATTGCTTCCCTGCCAGGCACTCTGCTAAGTGGGTCAGAGGCATCAAAATCTATTAGATGAAAATGAAACCAGGTGGTTCCCAATGAACCAGGTGGTATACAATAGCCCTCTAGCCAGCACTAGGGTAGATGCGAGGAACCTGAAATCGTGCTCCTTGACTCTTACATGGCATTTTTGTGACTGAACATACTCATTAAAACTTGGAGCATTATCATTTATCTCATTTGAACAATTAGCAAATGTGTGACATGCATTCAAATTGTTCATTAACTAGCTGCAGTTGTATCTAAAAGCAAAGTGTAAAACAAAGGGAAAAATTAAGATTTCCAAATTCTAACTTGTTATTAAGGACAAAAGAAAGCTTCTAGGTCAGGATTTCTCAAATTGTACGTGACTTCTGTGTTTTAAAGCTGAGAGCTAATCCAAATCTCTATTCTTCTTCAACTTCATAGTCAGTTTTGGACTTTGAAAAAATATATTATATTGAAACAAAGATAATGGATATAATAAGATGAAGGTTCATACAGTTAAAATAAGTTTGTGCAAATTGTATCAGTGATTTGGGATTCTTTTTAATGGGATATTTATCATTAATGATTGAAAAAGAAAAAAGAAAGTCAATTACTGGCTGGATTTAACTTAGCCTTAAAGTGGTCTTAAACACAGTAACTGTGAAACAACACTTTATCTGGATTTTTTATAGTCAGAATAAAGCAGACAGAATTTAACAAATTTTCCTAAAACCAACCAGTAGATGTCACTGTTGAAATGTACTGGCGACACTTTTCCTACAGTTTCAGGTGTCCAACAGAAAATTATCAAACAAATTTGAATAACTTACAACTAGTTTAAACCCACAATAAGAATGCTTATAAATCTACCCTCTTAATTTATAATTCAAAGTAGTCACTTAATTTCTTGTTAAAATAATCATTGCAAAATCATTCTAAGCTAGTGATACTATACTTACAAGTGATTCAAATTTAAATGCAAAATATTTTAAGAATTTTGAAAAATAGTCTAATATAATAAGTCTGCTTTTCAAGGAAAAGTAGATTCTATATTTTTTGTTTTTTAAATATATTTTATTGATTATGCTATTACAGTTGTTCCATTTTCCCCGACTTTATTCCCCTCCACCCTGCAACCCCTTCCCACCAGCATTTCCCCACTTTAGTTCATGTTCATGGGTTCATACATGTAAGTTCTTTGGCTTCTACATTTCCTATACTATTCTTAACCTCTCCTGTCTATTTTGTAGACCATTTATGCTTTTTATTTCCTGTAACTTTTCCCCTGTTCTCTCCCCTTCCCCTCCCCGCTGATAACCCTCCATGTGATCTCCATTTCTGTGGTTCTGTTCCTGTTCTAGTTGTTTGCTTAGCTTGTTTTTATTTTTCTAGGTTTGGTTGTTGATAGTTTGTTGTAATTTTATTGCTTGTATTTTTTGTTTTCTTCTTTTTCTTAGATAAGTCCCTTTAACACTTCATATAATGAGGGCTCAGTGATGATGAACTCCTTGAACTTGACCTTATCTGGGAAGCACTTTGTCTGCCCTTCCATTCTAAATGCTAGCTTTGCTGGATAGAGTCATCTTGCATGTAGGTCGTTGCCTTTCCATGACTTGGAATACTTCTTGCCAGCCCCTTCTTGCCTGCAAGGTCTCTCTTGAGAAATCAACTGATAGTCTAATGGGAACTCCTTTGTAGGTAACTCTCTCCTTTTCTCTTGCTGCTTTTAAGATTCTCTCCTTATCTTTCATCTTGAGTAATGTCATTATGATGGGCTTTGGTGTGTGCTTCCTTGGGTCCAACTTCCTTGGGACTCTCTGAGCTTCCTGGACTTCCTGGAAGTCTATTTCTTTGCCAGAATGGGGAAGTTCCCCTTCATTATTTTTTCAAATAAGTTTTAAATTTCTTGCTCTTCCGCTTCTCCTTCTGGTACCCGTATGATTCGGATGTTGGAATGATTAAAGTTGTCCTGGAGGTTCCTAAGCCTCTCCTCATTTTTTTGAATTCTTGTTTCTTTATTCTCTTCTAGTTGCATGTCCATTTCTTCCTTCTGCTTCGAACCATTGATTTGAGTCCCATTTTCCTTCCCATCACTGTTGGTTCCCTGAGCATTTTCCTTTATTTCCCTTTTCATAGCCTTCACTTTTTCCTCTATTTTGCGACCTTACTCAACCAATTCTGTGAGCTTCCCGATTACCAGTGTTTTGAACTGTGCATCTGATAGGCTGGCTATCTCTTCATTGTTTAGTTGTATTTTGTCTGGAGCTTTGATCTATTCTTTCATTTGGACCTTTTTTTTTTTTTTTTTTTGGTCTTAGCATGCCTGTTATGTAGTGAGGGGCAGAGACTTAGGTATTTGCCATGGCAGGGCGACCCATGTCCCTGCGCTGTGATGCTGTGCTGTATGTTGTGTGGGGGGTCCCAGAGGGAAAAATGAGGCTTGCTCAGCTCTCAGCCGGCTTTCAGTCACTTCCCTGCTACCCATAAGCAAAGTGGGACCCTCTGGTGCTGATTCCCAGGTGGGTGGGCTTGTGTACGTTCTAGGCCCCTGTGGGTCCCTCCAGCAAACTCTCCTGTGAGGCTGGGAGTTTCTCCCACTGCCACCTCAACCCCCACAGGTGTTTGCAGTCAGAGGTTTGAGGCTTTATTTCCAGGGCTAAAGTCCTGGGTTGTGCGGTCTGTCTGGCTCCCCAGTTATTCCTCCCGGTTTATCCACATGCAGATGTGGGACCGCCGGCTCTGCCAGCCCTTGCCTCACCCGCCCCCATCCGCCAGCCACCGCCTTGCTGTGAGTCCTCTCCGCCCCTTCTGCCAGTCTGGATGAAAGTTTCTTCTTTATCTCCTTGGTTGTCAGACTTCCATACAGTTGGATTTTCTGGCAGTTCTGGTTGTGTTTTGTTTTTAAACTTGTTGTTGCCCTTCTCTTGGTTGTGCGAGGAGGCACAGTGTGTCCACCTGTGCCTCCATCTTGGCCAGAAGTCAAAATTCTATTTTTAACATATCAGTTTTTGAGAGAACCAAGATGGCCGTGTAGGTAGACACACTGCGCCTCCTCGCACAACCAGAACTGATAGAAAATCAAACGGCAAGGAAGTCCGACACCAAGGAAATAAAAAATAAACATTCATCCAGACCGGTAGGAGGGGCGGAGATGGGCACTGGGGTGGAGAGGACTCACGTTGCCGTGGCGGGACCGAGACTGGCGGAGTGTGGGACGAACAGGGCAGCAGTCTGACCACTAGCAGACCCTGCGGCCCCACATTCGCACAGATAAACCCAGAGGGCCGGACTCAGAGTGGTGGAGAACGGGGCAGGCAGAGCGGCCCCACATTCGCACACAGATAAATCGGACAAATGGTGGGGAGCGAGGCAGACCACGCAACCCAGGGCTCCAGCTCGGGGAAATAAAGCCTCAAACCTCTGACTGAAAACGCCCGTGGGGGTTGGGGCGGCAGCAGGAGAGACTCCCAGCCTCACAGGAGAGGTCGTTGGAGAGACCCACAGGGGCCTGGGACGTGCACAGGCTCACCCACTCGGGAACCAGCACCAGAGGGGCCCAATTTGATTGTGCGTAGCGGAGTGAAAGACTTACATCTCATGGAGAGGGGAGTGGGCGCCATTGCTCCCTCTTGGCCCCTCCCCCACATACAGCATCACAGCACAGCGACCAGCGTTACCCCACTCTGGTGAACACCTAAGGCTCCGCTTAAAGTAACAGATACGCCAAGACAAAAAAAGAAAAAAAATGGCCCAAATGACAGAACACCTCCAAGCTCCAGAAAAAATACAACTAAGCGAGGAAGAGATAGCCAACCTATCGGATGCACAGTTCAAAACACTGGTTATCAAGATGCTCACAGAATTGGTTGACTCTGTTCGAAAACCCGATGAAAAAATGAAGCCTATGCTAAGGGAAACAAAGGAAAATGTACAGGGAACCAATAGTGATGCGAAGGAAACTGGGACTCAAATCAACAGTGTGGACCAGAAGGAAGAAAGAAACATCCAACCAGAAAAGAATGAAGAAACAAGAATTCGGAAAAATGAGGAGAGGCTTAGGAACCTCCAGGACATCTTGAAACATTCCAACATCCGAATTATAGGGGTGCCAGAAGGAGAAGAGGAAGAACAAAAAATTGCAAACTTATTTGAACAAATAAGGAAGGAGAACTTCCCTCATCTGGCAAAGGAAATAGACTTCCAGGAAGTCCAGGAAGCTCAGAGAGTCCCAAAGAAGCTGGACCCAAGGAGGAACACACCAAGGCATATCATAATTACATTACCTAAGATTAAACAGAAGGAGAGAATCTTAGAAGCAGCAAGAGAAAAGGAGACAGTTTCCTACAAAGGACTTCCCATAAGACTGTCAGCTGATTTCTCCAAAGAGACCTTACAGGCAAGAAGGGGCTGGTAAGAAGTATTCCAAGTCATGAAAGGCAAGGACCTACATCCAAGATTACTGTATCCAGCAAAGCCATCATTTAGAATGGAAGGGAAGATAAAGTGCTTCTCAGATAAGGTCAAGTTAAAGAAGTTCATCATCACCAAGCCCTTATTATATGAAATGTTAAAGGGACTTACCTAAGAAAAAGAAGATAAAGAATATGAACAGTAAAAATGACAGCAAACTCACAGTTATTAACGACCACACCTAAAACAGAAACAAGAGCAAACTAGGCAAAGGACTAGAACAGGAACAGAACCATAGAGATGGAGATCACATGGAGGGTTGTCAATAGGGGATTGGGAGGGGGAGAGGGGGGGAAAGGTACAGAGAATAAGTAGCATAGATGATAGGTGAAAAATAGACAGGGGGAGGGTAAGAATAGTGTAGGAAATGTAGAAGCCAAAGAACTTATAAGTATGACCCATGGACATGAACTATAGGGGGGGAATGTGGGAGGGAGGGGGTGGGCAGGATGGAGTGGAGTGAGGGAGGGGAAATGGGACAACTGTAATAGCATAATCAATAAATATATTTAAAAAAACATATCAGTTTTTAAGAACTAATACCCTTTAGCTCTATATATGTCATTTTAAGTGAAAAAAATACTACTGTTAAAATTTTCTAAGGAAAATAATGTCTAATTGTACCCACCACCTAGGTGTAATTGGTGTGGGCGCATGCTCTGATCTGTGAAAGGAGACTGTGAATGTAAAAGTGTTTTGAAAACTGCAAGTTGGTCTACAGAAGAAAGGTAAGATTTCTTTCTACACGCACAATTTTGTTCTACTTCCCACAAAGAAATGGCTCCAAAAAAGGGAAGGGAACGGAGTTATGAAACACCTACTTTTGCGAGAAGAGTGTTACAGCCTTGTTACCACGCTGTGGAGGTAAATATTATTTTGCTACTTGCAAATAACTGGTAACCTGGGAAAATTGGTAAGTCTGACCCCACAGCCTGAGTTCTTTCTACTGAGTCACCTTTGATTTAAATGATTGAAACTTTTATAAACCGAATAATATTCTTCTATGTTGCTACATTAAATTAAATTGACTTCGAGAATTCTGTTAATCAGAGGAAACTGATGATAACACATTTTTGTAGAGAAGGATATAATAAAGCAAAAGATCTCATCTAAATCAGCTTGTTAAGATTGTAGGTAAGTAGGCCCTAAAAGTACAAGCCAAATGCAAGTTACAGTCCATTTTTGAACTATGATGCATACTGGCTTGGCCTTCAAGTTCCTAGAAGAATTCTGTACATATAATTAATTTTGGTGAAAAAGGGAGGAAGAACATGCGGGGAGGAGAAGGAAGAAGGAGGAGGGAGAGGAAGAAGGTGGGGGGGAGGAGGGGGGAAAGTGGGGGAGGAGGAGGAAGAAGAAGCAAGGAGGAGGAGGAAGAAGAAGGACAAGGAGGAGGAGGAAGAAGAAGGAGAAGGAGAAAAGGAAGAAGAGAAAAGAAAGAAAAAGGCTGCGCTGCCACATCACAAGCGCCCTTCATGCCCGGCCGGAGGCACCAGCCCTACAGCAAAAGGGCACAGCCGGGCTGCAAGGGCCACTGAGTCCCGTCCCACCCGGGCCAGCGAGCACCCTGAGCCCAGTGAGGCGCCTGTCTGGGAACTGGGAGGCTGCCCTAGCTCCACGGCCAGCCCGCTCGCTCGCTGCGGGGCGTGAGGCCCAGATGAAGCGGAGCCGCCCGTTGTGAGGGTTCCGTCTCTCCGGGCCAGAATACTGAGTTCCTGAGTCCGAAGGGTGGTGTGCTGGGTGAAATTTATATTTAAAAAAAAATTAAACACTTGAAGAAAAAAAAAAAAAAAAAAAGCACAACTACCAGGAGTGGGGTTCGAACCCACGCGGACATATGTCCATTGGATCTTAAGTCCAACGCCTTAACCACTCGGCCATCCTGGTACACACGTACAGGGTCGCTTTCGCTCTTCCTACAAGCTGTATTCCACCGTCCTCCCCACTCCCTCCTGCAGGAATGCCTGGCGGCCACTGTCTCAGCTCTCCTGGCAGAGCTGGGAGGCCTTCCCGCCATTGCCAGGTTTCCCACCGCCGCAGGGCCCGCCAGGGCTGCGGAGAGGACCACAGGGGAGCAGGCGTGCTCTCGGCAGCCGCGGCGCTCGGCGGCTCGGTCGGGGCCCAACTCGGTGCTGCTTCCGGTTTCGAGGTGCGCGGGCGCGGGAAACAAACACTAGTAAACTTCTGCATTCCCAGGAACGTGTTCTGGGGGTGCCCCTGGCCGGGGGTGCGGGACGGAGCCCCAAGAGTGCTGTTCGGTTTGTTTTACTCAGAATGGAATAAACTTAAAGAAAAGAGTTGCGTGGGCACCAGGAGAGTTCTTGGACCCTACCCATAGGTCGCTTTTCTTCTCGGCGAGTGCCACCAGTAAGGCGGGAAGAAAGCTTCTGTAGAAAGTTGCGCCACGACAAATGCAGGGTGGGGTGGCCCCATTGGTCCCCTGCTGGCCGCAGACACCCCACCGCCTCGCCAGCCGGCCGTGCAGTGGCCTCCTCTCCGTTCCCACGACCCAGCCCTGTGCTCTTAACTGTGTGCTCCTTGCTTACCTTACACGGGAGTGTCAGTTTGCCCTGGCGACTCCTTCTCCGGAATTTCCACTCCATTTCTCACCCCAGGGCCTCCATGCAACCACAGAGTCAAGGATTCTGCGTTCTGGAGCATCAGGGAGCCTGGAGGCTGAGCCAGGGCCTGGCAGCCACGCCTTGTCCGTACAGCACGGTCTGTCTTTGACCAAGAGCTTCTATCGTCCAGGATGCTGCTCACATTCACCTCGCTCTGCTGGGGCCTCACCAACTGGCTCCTCACCCACTGGGTCACACTGTAAGAAAGCCTTTGGCCTGCACGTCCCAGAAGTCCAGTGATCCCTAGGAATACTGCCACGACCTGTGGAGGTGCTCCACAGACTGCTGCCCTGGTTCTCCAACCCAGGACGTTGACTGCCCCAGGGTAATAACTGGTGAAAGTGCCCTGACTCACTTTGCCACATAACATTTTGAGGCATCAGTGGCTTGTGTCCGGGTCTTACCCTCAACAGTAATCTCTCCTACTGAGTGTCTGCTGCCCTGGCACTGCAGAGCACACAGACAAGAAAATAGAGCCATTCCTTTGGCCTAGTCATGCCCTGGTGAGAGCAAAAGGGGAACTTGGGCTCTGCTGGGATCTAGAGGCATCCAAGTGATGACAACACATCCAAGGGGTGATAACACCATTCACCACCCAGAATCTTATTGCACTAAATTGTCACAGGCCTCAGATTTCATAGAGTTGAGCTTTCAAGGTACTTATAATGGTAATAATAAAAATATATGTTGAGTACTCACAATGTAACAATCATTGCTCTAAGTTCTTTACATATATTATCTAATTTAATGTTCTTAACCCTATAAAGTATGAGTTCATATCACCATTTTGAAGTTTAGGCAACGGAAGCCCAGTTACAAACTCACTCAAATACAAGAAGCAGCCTCCTAGATGTGCGCTGCCCCACCTGGGAGCATCACCACCAATCCACCTGTTGAATTCTCCATGATCTTCTGGAACATGGCAATACAATATTTGAATGATATTCTTATTTAACCTCCAACAAGCCCCTGGTTTATGGCAGTTCTGAACAACACAACCACCTCACAGGGCACCCCTTAGTAGTGACTCTGCAGAAGCCACAGGATCGTGTTAAGCTTCTCTGGCTGCTGTTAAGGATGGGCCTGTAATACAAGTTAGTCTAATCAGAGTTACAGGTGATTCCGAACCAGTGGAGAGGAGATGAAATCAATCCTCTGTGTGGAAGATTTGATACTTCTACCATCAATGGATGTGGGGGCGAGGGGGTGTGTGGTCTGTGTCCCCCCTCACTGATATCACAAGGCTTGTCTCTGTGGCAAAATAATGCTCTGTGACTTCCAGGTCTAGGTCATAAAAGGTTCTATTCTTTGCCTTGTTCTCTTGGGATGCTCGATCTGGGAACCCAGCCACCATACTGTGAGGAAGCCCAAGTAGCTCTATGTACTTGTTCAAGCTGACAGCTCCAGGCAACAGTCAGTACTAACTGCTACAGGTCCAAGAGAACAAGCTTTCAGCTGATTCTGGTCCCCAGACATCAAGGGACACCTCCAACCAACACGTCTTTCCAGCTAAGTACCCAGATATCATGGAATAGGAACATGCTATCCTCCCTGTATATTTCTCTAATTCCTAACTCACAGAATCTATGGGCTGGATAAAATGTTATTGTTTTGCTAAGGTTTTTTTTTTAATTGAATCAATAAATGAAATTTCTGAGACTGATAAACTGGAATACTGTGCTGGAGCCCTGGGAGTACTACACGGAGACTGCCTACCTGAGAATAAAGCCACCGTGGGGAAAGCAGAGTCCTGCGGTAAAGAGCCCCAGATGTGGTTTCATCAACGACTGGAGTCTTTTCCTCCATTTTTCCTGGGTTCCGGGTCAAGCTACTGTTTTCTAAATTCACATCTTACATGGGACTGTCTGCCTGAAAGGATACAAGTTCTAGATCCTAGCTGCAAGGGACGCTAGGAGGCAAGCCTCAAAATGGAGGAAATTTCCCCCACATAGGAAGGGTATTCAAAAGATGCTGGCAAATGCAAGACATGACAAATATCCACTCAAGTGTTGGGACAAAATGTGAAAAGCACTGCACGATGACATTGGTTATAACTGACAATATTAGAGAGAAAGTGACAATATTAAGACAGACTTTGTAACACTGAAATAGCTTCATGTTAAAGAATCACATTTAGCATACTTCTTACTAGACACCATCTACCCTTCACTCTGTGTGTGTTTATTTAAGCCATGGTCTTCTTTATGCATTCTGTAGTCATTTAAAAAACATACCCACAAATGCTTTGACACTCCTCCCTTTAAGAGATGGAACCTAATCCCCTTCCCCTTCCATATGGGTCAGACCTAGTGACTCATTTCTAATGAATAGTATAAAGCAGAAGAGATGCTGTGCAACCTTTGAGTCCAGGTCATTAAAAGGCACTGCTGCTATCATCTGGGTTGCTCTCTCTCTCGGATCATGCCCTCTGGAGGAAACCAGCTGTCATGTCATGAGCAGCTATTTGACAAGCCTGTGTGGTGAGGAACAGCTGGCAAGGAACTGGGGTCCCACATGAGTGAGCCTGGGAACAGGTCCTCCAGCCCAGTCAAGCCTTCAGATGAGTGTAGCCCTGGCCAGCACCTTGAACATCTTGACTGCAACCTCACGAAAGACCCTGAACCAGATCAACCACCACACCCTGATTTCCTGACCTAGGAAACTATGTGAGATAATAAATATTTATTGTTTTAAGATGCTAAGTTTTGTGTTACTTTTATGCAGCTGTAGATAACTAATACACACACTGGCCAAAGTTAGTTTCTCTAGCTTTGAGGATATATTCACAGGCATATATTTTGTTTCCACACATATGTTTTAAAAGAATAATCTTGCTGACCCCTTTGTTAACTTTCCTTCTTCCATTTGCTTTCAGACTCTTGAATGGATTGCCCATAGATTCCCAATCCACTCACTTTTCATATTCCCCAGAACCTCTGACATGGGGCTTCTACACTTACTTTTCCTCTTTTTTATCTTTGCTGAATGAAAAGGTCTTTACTAAAACAGATTCAAGTTTAAAACTTGTGTAAAGTGCAAACAATATAGAAACGAATAAGGTAGAATGTAAAACCCCCTATACTGAGACCCCTTGTCCCTTGAAGATGCTAAGCCATTTTCTGTCCCTCTCCTGCCTTTTCCATGTTGCTTTTCTCTGCCTAATTCTCCCCCAAAGCCCAGCATAAATCCTACCGTCCCACCACACATATAATTGTAAAGTAAAATGAGTAAATGTAAGTTACATTTACCTGCAGCTATGAATATGAGTGTACAAAACTCAGGGAGTTTCAAATAACACTTTAGAAGTGTCCTTCTCACTGTACACTCTCATTTATTATAATAAAAATTAAGGTATGTGATATTATTAAGAATATAATATTCTTGGAGACAGAATTTGCTGTTGAAGTACTTACACAATTTAATTTTTGTGTGAAATGTCATGAACTGTAGAACACACATATACCGTATAGTAAGCAGAAAACAAATTAATCTTTTTGTTCTTAATTAAGGGTTGCCATTACGATAGCCCCAATCTTTCTGAACTACAGATACAACAAGGGGCGGCAGGACATCAAGAGCCATGCCTCCTTTTCTTATGCTTCATCCATTGCACTTCACAAATGTGTTTTTTTATTGTTGTTTTTGTTTGTTTGTTTTGGGTTGTTTTTTTTTTTTTTTTGCAAATTGAGGGCAAGACTCTCTACCAGCAAAAAGATTAGGACTCACTTTACTGCCATTGTCTAGAACAGAAACCGCACATTCTCACTATCTCAGAGATATGCCTGTATTGTTTAGATTGTGGAGTCAATAGACCTAGTTCAAATTCTATTTTTTTTCTAGCTTTGTAGGCAAAGTGCTCCCCAAGTCTGAGTTTCCTCATCCCTAAAGTGGCAATAATAGTACCTACTTCAGAGAAATGTGAGAAGTACATAAGGTATGTAAAATATCTAGCAGGGTGCCTGGCTCAAGGTAAGTTCCAGTGACCATCAATATTGGCTGCTTTTCCAACAGCCACTCCAATCTGATTTCAGGAAAAGTAGCTTCCTCCCCTTTACCCAGAGGATTAATCATTATTGGTCTCAACCAATAATTTTCATGTCAACTGTCTTGCAGCCGTTCAAGGCCGGGCAGGTTCACCCTGGATTCGGGCAGATGGAAGAAAATTCACGGAGCCATGTGGATGTCTGACATGTCTTTATTCCAGGGTGGGGTGACCCACACACTCTGCAAGCTGCATGTCCCACCGTGGGAAGCCCTGACTCCCTTACATGCTAAATGCACACAAAGCCGGCAAGGTGCCAGTACTGACCTTCAGTTATATAACAGAGCTTCATTCTACACATGCAGGCCCCTACTCAAGGCCACGTGAACATTGCCAAGCCACGGTCTCTGGGACATCCCCAGTGAGGGAGCCTGGCTGACTCCATTTTCCCTACATCATCTATTTTGCCAATGATTGGTCTAAGGTGGAGATAAGGAGAAGAGTGGGTGGGGTGTGACCCAATTCTGGCCAATAAAAGATAAGGGAAGGTTGGCAGAGGGTTCTGGGGATGTTTTTCTTTCTGAATTGAAACAACAGAGTCTCAGGAGCTTGTGCTATTCCTCCCCTCTTTCTTCTTGTGTTCACTGAGATGGTGTGAAATGTAATTGTCAGAGAGCTTAGCCATCCTGTGACCATGAGAGAACAAGCCTATGGATAAGGAGCTAATCCCCAAAGATGTCAAACAGTAAACTGGAAAGACACTCTGCCCTTGGTCGCCTCAGTGAAGACCTTAGTGAGCCTCAGCTGACCAGAAGCCACCTACCTCTAATGCACTTGTCTTTTGAGATAATTAACATGCCTTTAAATATACGCCAGTGATCTAAAAACATCAGGATCACCTGGGAACTTGCTGGAAATGCAAATCCTTGAGCCCAAGTCCAACTTCTTGAATCCTCACCTAAGCTGATGATGCCGAGGCATGTGCAAGTATTAGAGTCCCTGTCATCACAGCAGGCTTTCTGCATGCCTTCTCAAGTGCTCATATGGTGTATGCAGAAGGGATAAAGGGGTCCACAGTATTCCCTAGAGGTTGCTTCCCCAGTGAATCCCCATTATTGGCTTGATTTCTTCTCATCTACCTCTCTGTCCTAGGTAAGCCTATCTTCTGTGGGTGCACTTGCTGTCTTTCTGTTACAAGTAGATACATAAACCATTGTGTGAAACCCTGAAGCTGCCTTTTCCTAAGGCGTGTCTCGTTCTTGACAGAATCTTCACTTTCACTTTACCAGAAATCTCTCACTTCCAAGCATCATTCTAACACCCTTGTATTTCAACATCAGCCAAAAGCTTCAACTTCCGGGTTACTTTTAAACACATTCTTATCTCAGTTATACTATGAAGAAATATGGCCAATTCGTAGTTTTTCACAATTTTATCGCTAGACACCATCAACACTAGAACCTATTTTCTCATCCCAAGGTGAGAATGGGAAGCCATCTGGTTCTGGGTGTGTGTGTGTGTGTGTGTGTGTTCATGCTGAGGGTTACCAAACACTTCTAGATACCTGGCCATGCTATTCTGGATTACAAAGAACAGAGCTGGTGGCTGAGGTCGGTCAAGCCTGACTTTCTGCTGAAATTGGTGGTGAGGCTCTTTCAGATAGCACTGGGTCACAGGCACCACAAAGAGATGCAAGGTTGCTGGTGACATGGGACCAGGTGGGGGGGGAGGCGGGGTAAGGGACAAGGTTTGCACGCCCTGTGCCTGTTCTTTCCCAGCAATGCAGAGCTCAGCTGCAGAGGAGTCTAAGTGGCAATTTTGCCAAGAGCTCTTAGATTGTTTGCGGCAGGGCTCTCTACTCCTCCTCGATTTTGCCCTCATCTTTTGTTTTCCTACTTTATTAAAGACATATCTGGTTTTATGAAGCAGCGTTTCAGTATCACTTTACATGTGTTATCTCATTTAATTCATTGAACCTCATTTTCCCCATTTCTTTTTTAGTGTTCTATCTCTATCCTGTTTTCCACTGTGGGCAGTAAAGGGGCTGCATGCTGAGCCTGACAGGGCCAGGGAGGCCTGCGTGGTGGCCTTACAAACTCAGAGACCTCAGTAACCACTCAGAATGGTCTACAATGAAACCTCTCCAACTAAAAGCTGGTCATGGCGGGTACTTGTGGCAGGCTGTGAAGTCCTAGGCCGGCATCTTCCCCGACAAAGATCAATCTTCACCTTAACTGAGCCTGTCTATTGTCTTTTTGCATCTACAATAACATACTTTTGGAATGTCAGAGTAATTTCCTTTTTTCCAGACCCCTCACTGCACAGGGCAGAGACCAAAAAACCCCTCACTGTTATTGTTATGGTGTTAACTGTTAACTGTTAACTATCCTATACCCACAAATCTGTCTATTCATTTTACTTTTTATTCAGTCCCAGAGATTTCCCTGCTTTGCTCTCTTCTGCCTCCCTAATCTATGACCAAAGAATTTCATGTAACCCCCTTATGTCTTCCTCTTTGATTCTGATGTATAAAATAAGTGGTAAAACTGCCATTTTCCAGAGCATTTTCTCAATCCAATGAGACTTTGCTTCCTGGCAATTGTCGTCAGTTTGGCTCAAATAAACTCATTAAAATGCTTATAGGTATGAATATCTCTTATGTTGACAACTTACTTTGTCTTTATTTGTATTTTTTAAAAAATATTATTACTGTTACATCTTATTGAAGTTATCTTTATTCTTGGTTTAACTTAGAATTTTTCTTAATCTATGTTCATGTTTTTACTTTTATTTTATAATTAAATATAATTATTTTATCTTATAATAGTTCACTTTTCATTACATTTCTATTTTAACCCTTTTTTTTATTTCAACATTTTAGTTTTCCTCAATTTTCTCCCTTCCTGGTGTTATTTTACTTTAATTTTTTTCTTTTTTTTCTTAGACATATTTATTTGACTTTGTGTTTTTGGTGAGTAAGAAATATGGCCTTGGGAAGCGGCAATAAAAAAAAAGGCCACATCCTCTGTCCCCACAGCCTTCACACGGAGGAGGGAGAGGGACAGTCTAACAAGAGGCCAGGTTTTCCTGCAGCCACTCAGGACGGGGCCTCAGACTAAGTTAGCTCAGTATTAAAGGGACAGGAGAGCTTAGAAAATGTCAAACAAAGGCACTCTCACATATGTATCATATATGTGGGGTGACCATATATATAACTTATCATCCAAAGCCACACACTTGTCAGAGAAGGAGCTTGTTGTGCTGGGGCAACAAGCTTGCAAGAACCCAGTCCCAGGCAATTTACATTATGTAAAAGAAATGAATATGCATGTTCGAACTAAAATTAATATCAGTTTTGCACATAATAGACACTTTTTGAATGAACAACCATATTAAAAATTACATAAACTTAAATGGAAATCAAAACACAATTCCTGAAGTATGAGACACTTCCTTATTAAGTGAATTGGGCAAATTCAACAGGTACTTGCCTTCAGAGCTCGAGTATCTGGTGTGCCTTCCGGATGACGTTAACCACACACTAGCTCACCAATATTCATCTATTTTTTAAAGTATTAGCAGCAATCCTTTCATTTCATTTGGGGTTAGACAGAAAGTATAGGAAGGAATGAAGGTCATCCTGATGTTTCATCTCCAGATCTGGCAGGATAATGATGCCATTACCTGAAGGAGGTTCACGGGAAGAAGGACAGGCTCTGCATTTGAGGAACCTGTCTCTGAGGGACGTTCTCAAACACAGGTCAAGCAGGCAGAATACAAAAGTCCTGAGCTCAGGTGCCAGATCCAAGCTAAAGAAATAAGTGATAGAGTGAATGACTTAGGCAAATTTCACAGGTGTCATACATACCCCATAGGCCAGAAGCACAGGCAGAGGGGCTGCCCCAGCACCATGCCTGTGCGATCTCTTGTCACCCATGGTGTGCTTGGGCAGGACCTGGCACCCACTACTCAAAAACAAGGTTTTTCAAAGGTGAGAATAAGAGCAGTCTTGCAAGAAGAAGGAAACAAGTCTAGCTTGGGCGCCAGCCACTCAGGGAGGTTGCCCATTCACGCCCATGGCACTGGAGTAGTCTGGGTAAGATTGAGGCTGTGTGTTTGCTTCTTGTCAGGCAAACCAAAGAGGGCTGCTGGGATCACCACTGGTCAGTCCTCTCTCCAGCAGGGTTTGGAAGCGAAGCCATGGGATGGATGAGATCACCTACAAAGAATGTACAGAAAAGGAAGTGTCGAGGGCAGAACCCTTGGCCATTTCACTTGCCAGTGTGTGGGCTAATTTATGTGACCCAATAACCTGAAAAAATATGTGAGGTAACTTTGTGTATCAAGCACTGGAAAGCAGTCATTTTTCTGCTTTTCCTTCCCCCTTTTCTTATCATATTTTGCTGTGTATAATACATACTTTTTGCCCAAATTTTTGAGGGAGAAACAGGATGCGCATTTACATATGGGTGTATAATGGGTATAATAATCCCATGTACAATGCACACAAAATATGGGTGCGCATTATACACGGCAAAATATGATTAGTTGTCTTAACCATACCTGGTGATTTTTTATAGCTATATGTGCAGGTGCAGCTATGGAAAAGGCAAATACTGTCAACCAAGCCCATACCAGGCATGTGGTTCTTGGCAAATTACAGTCTCTTTCTTCTGTCAAATAAATCAGAGGAGTTGGTGATATAAATTATGAATGTTTCCTTTCACTTTGTTTTTCCAATATACTTTAAGGAGGCAATTCAGTTGTCCAGTTGCAAGATGGTGTGTCAATAATTCCAGGAGTTTTTGTTTGTGGTGTAAACTGTAGTATGTACTATTTTAAGACACTGAAAATTTTGCGAGTTTTATATATATATCTTCTGAAGAGAGAAGCAGACCAAGCAAAGAAACAGTAGATCAGGTGAAATTAACAACATCATGCTCTCCATTTTATTTATTGTTTTAAAATAATGCAAAAGTAGGATGAAGAGAGGATTAGAAATTATACTTTATCAAATTTTAAGAACAGGCAGATTTTTGTCATTTTTAATAGAAAAATAAAAGGAAAATTAATTAATATTCAAGTGAATTTAAAGGTTTTGAGTTATGAGAAATCTATACAGGCCTTTAAGTGTTAGAAGAAATTTCCAAGATTTCCATCCTACTTACCACTCTAAGCCCAAACAAAATTATGTCATAGAATACTATAATACACAATTTTACCAAATTATACCCAGAGGGTATACACAGAGGGTGAAAAAATAGGAAACCTACCAACTTCATCTACCTTTAGTATTTTTAGCTTCCACTTTCTAAATTTTGGTCCACTTCAGTCAGGTCTCCTAATCTCATTCTGCTCTTCTGGGTGTCCAGGTTTATCTGTTTTGTAATCTATCTTGTATCCTTTCTTTCTTTTTACTTTATTTTATTTTTTATTAAACTTATTACAGTAACATTGGTTAATAGGATCATGTAGGTTTCAAGTGTACATTTCTATGATACACGATCTGTATATTATCTGATTGGGTGCCCCCCACCCAATCAGATAATATTCCGTCACCATATATTTGGGTCTCTTTATCCCTTACCACTCCGCATCCCCTTCCCTTTGGTAACCGCCATACTGTTGTCTGTGTCTATGAGTTTCAGTTTTATATCCCACATATGTGTGAAATCGTGTGGTTCTGTGCTTTTTCTGACTGACTGACTTTGCTCAGAATGATATTCTCAATATCCATCCGTGTTGTTGCAAATGGCAGTGATTCATCTTTTCTTACGGCTGAATAGTATTGCATCGTACATGTGGACCACATCTTCTTTATCCAATCCTCTATCAAAAGACACTTTGGTTGTCTCCATGTCTTGGCCACCGTAAATATTGCTGCAATGAACAAAGGGGTGCATATATCTTTGCAAATAACTATAGTTCAGGTTTTTGGGTAGATACCCAGAAAAGGGATTGCTGGGTCATATGGTAACTCCGTTCTTAATTTTTGACATCACTCCCAGGACAGGGTCTTTCTTTTTATTTTCGATCTCCAGTTCATTCACACCACCAAATTATTCCTTTCAAAAATATTAATTGTAAGGCTCTCACCTCTTATCAGGAAGGAAAGGATTTCTCTTCATTATTTTCACATCCCCTAGTGTGTTCTCCAGTCTGTTTTCAATGCAGCACTGAAATTCTTAGTGGGAAGAAATGCAACTTCTGCTTTTAAAGCTGTGGCTTCCTTTTGGAAATGAGGACTTGGTGCAAAGTTACATCACATGTTGATAATGGTCAGTGCGGAGTGCCAAGCCCAAGAAGCTACCCTCTCGATGGGTTGCAGCATTGTAAGTACAGGCACCTTCTTTCATTCCCAGTTTTACTTTCTCCTGGGTAAGTGCATGTTTTAACATCTTGCCACTTAGTAACAGTTCTCGTTTGACAGGTTTCTTCCATGAACCAGATTACTAAACACAGATGAAGATTATGAAGAGAACCCATGTTACCTCATCCATGCCCTTTTAAGGGAGCATTTGACCAGGGTAAACCACAGGGCAGGGCAACAGAATAAACTAGTTAAACATTCCTGCATTCCTAGCTGCAAGAGAAATTCCTGTCTTCGTCACATGGAGGCTAAATAATTTCACTTTATCTAAGGGTAACATTCCTTGTATATCCTCTGTACTCCCTGCAGATTCTCTTCTTGATTTTGCCCACATCCTGTTTTGAAAGAGGTGGAGCACCAGCTCAGCTGCTGGCAGCTGGGAGACACCTGGGGCCAAGCAACAGTAGATGCACCAAGTCAGCTTCAGCAGGGAGAGAGCCTTACAGCCCAGCTGAGCTCACAGCTCAATGGAAGGGCAATGGAAGGGCAAAACAATGTGAATGTACTTAACGCAGTTGACCTATATGCTTTAAAATGCCTAACACGGTAACTTTTTTGTTATGTATACTGTACCACAATTTAAAATAAACAAATCATAATGACAAAACAAAAATAAAGAAAAAGGACTATGACTGCAGTGTGGAGAGTGGATCCAAGGGGCGAGACGAGAGGCCAGAGACAGGTTAGAAGAAGATGTTGAAATCATAAAGGCAAGAGAGGACAACTGTGTGAGCTGGGAGGTGGCAGTGGGGGTGAGAGAAGTGCACATATTCGGGAGAGGTGGGGTGGGAGAGAGACAGGAGGCCGCAGCAAGGGAGCTAGTCCAGCCAGTGGGATAGAGAGTGGTTGATGATGCCATTTGCAAGGTAGGTAAACAGGAGTTGCAAGTGGGCAAAGGTGGTGGGTTCTGTAGCATTAAAAGTGCTGGTGGACCATGGCTGGTGTGACTCAGTGAATTGAGTACCAGCCTGCAAACCAAAGGGCCTCTGGTTTGATTCCCATTCAGGGCACATGCCTGGGTTGCAGGCCAGGGCCCCAGTAGGGGGCATGTGAGAGGCAACCACACATTGATGTTTCTCTCCCTGTCTTTCTCCCTTCCTTCCTCCCTCTCTTTTTCCTTCCCTTCCCCCTCTCTGAATAAATAAATAAAATCTTTAAAAAAAAAAAAGTGCTGCTGGGACATCTAATTACAGATGTTTGACAGACAGTGGGAGGTATAGACCCAACTCCCAGCTGAGAAGTACAGGCTGGAGATTACGGACCAGGAGACCATCAGCATGTAGGATGGTGATGTTTAAAACTCTGGGAGTGAGAGATCTAGCTCAGGGAGACTGGGTAAACTGAGAAGAGAAAAGGCCATGAATGCAAACTGAGTGATGATGGCTGGGGAGAAGGAGAGAAACCTGCAAAAAAGACTGGGGAGGAGGGAAAAAGGTAGGGGGAAAGTGTGGAGTCAGAGGCCAAGGGAAGATGTTTCATTGATATTACAGCGATCAGTCAAAGAAAATACACATTCTCTCTCTTTTCGTGCAATTTATGCTTCTAGATTGGTGTTGATGTGAACGTTCCTAGAGAGAAATCTTAGTAATACGAGAGTAAGAAATAGCCACACAGAAGTACATAACTATTGTCAAATGTTAGAGGACTGAATTCTTAGTTTCCACCTCTCAAAAAAAATGAGCTGGTAATATTATTTCACAGGATGGTCATGAAAAAAAAATGAGATCAAAGCACTCTGTAAACTGGAAAGTGTCATACCACTGGTGTTATGTTGGTTGAATGACATGTCTGGCTGTTGTGTGATGGGACAACTATTGAGCCAAGTGTGGTCAGGCCCAGATTAGTGCCCAAAGTGTACATAAGTTGAAGGTTAGGGTGACAGACAGCTGGGAAAATTTGCAAAGCAACAACAGTGAGGATATAGGGTCAGAGCGAGCAGCTGACCAGAAACTAGACAGACAGGAACACGCAGAGAGTGAAATGTCCACACACAAAGCAAACAAAACAAAGAAACCGAGGGGCGGGGAATGAGTGTAGGACAGATGTGAGGTCTCATCCATGCCCAAGTAAATTAGAAAACAGAGGCACTGCTCAAAGTGAGCTTTGGTATATGTGGGTATTTCCTCATACCTTCTGTCTCTACCTTGTTCCATAAAACATTAACGGTGGCTTAGAACAAATCCTCAAGTGTGGGTAACCTAGGATCAGCAGGAGGTATCGGGCAAAAGGGGCACATAACTGGGGACCACACTGATAAAAAATATATAAAGATCCTGGCATAGAAAGATTGAAACACATGCATTACATGTATGTTCCTATTACACAGCTTCCAGTGTTTTCTGTTTGGGATAGCTAGACTGGACACATGCAAATAGCTGGGCCTATTTGCAAATAGAAAGAAGGATATATATCTGTGTGTGTATATGTATATATACATACATGTTTTGTATGCTCTGTTTTTTTACCCACTATAAAATATTATGGGATTCTGGAAGAAATATGCCTAAAGAGTTCGCTGTAGAACCATGAAAATGTAGACATACACAGGTTCCCTCTGGCACAAATAATGCCCCTTCTTTATTACAAAATATTTTTTTACAAAAGCATAAGCATGTAATTCTGTAACATAACAATATTACACTCAAGCACACCATATGACATTTTAGATAAAATGTTCAAATTAAAACTATAAATTATTACAACCATATATTACTCTACCAACCACACTCAAGTAGACCTTACTTCTGCTGGACCCCATATATTAGGAAAAATGGAAGAGGTCTGACAAGCTAAGGATGCCTTGCAATTAAAATGGAGTATAAAGAATATTTTTTATTAAAAATATATATTACTTATTTATTTATTTTAGAGAGGGGAAGAGAGGGAGAAAGAGAGGGAGAGAAACATCCATTCGTGGTTGCCTCTAGCATTTCTGCTACTGGGGACCTGGCCCGAAATCTAGGCATGTGCTCTGACCAGGAATCAAACCAGCAACCCTTTAGTTCGCAGGCCCACACTCAACCCACTGAGCTACACCAGCCAGGGATAAAGAATACTTTTAAAATAAACACTAAGAATTAAAAAATGATAGTGATTGGACTTGTCTCTCACTCCTGATTTGTCAGGGTATCACTGGTTTTAAAGCATCCTATGAAGTTTTACCCTGATCATCAGTTCAGGAAGCCTTCTTTATCGCCAGTAAATGTATAATCTTTACAACAAAAGCTTTCAGTGTGTAAGGATAGTTTGCCTCTTCTTTATAACACATGTCTCTAATAAAGATGCTTACTAGTTATATGACGGTGAATTTACATTCCAGAGCCTATTCGTTTTCCATTCCTAATGGCCCCATTTTATTAATTGCCATGATTTTCAATTCTGCCATCAAAAACAAGTCAACTGTTACTCTGATTACTACTGGATGTTTGAAACTATCATCTTGATTGCAATGTGTGAATAACAGGCTGCAGAGAGCAATAGTAGGCGTGTTACAAAGAGAAGGGTAGAAATTATGTCTGATGGTAGAAAATTGAATGGTGGGATTTATCTATAAAATCTAAGACTTCAGTTATCCTATTTATTATTTTTAAGTTATATACAATCTTCAGTAGTTTCCTGTGAAGGTCAGAACTTTATATTGTAGAGCCTAAAAATATTTGCATATGACATTTAACTATAAAGCATTGGGAGTGTTTTTTTTTTAATTTATTTATTTATTCATTCACTCATTCATTATTAATTTACTTATGTGTACACATGTACATATTTACTAGCAAATAGATGGCAACTTTAAAGAAAGTGCAGCTAGTTTTACAAAAAATATTAAAATCATAAAATCATACCAAAATGTAATAGTGGAAAAATACCGCGGTGATGCCTTGGAAACTAAGAAACTGAGACGTGGCTACGACACTGTTTAAGACATCAAAATAATGAAGGGTAACTTAGTCTGCTTACTTTTACACACACACGTTGAGAAAATCAATATAAGAATATAAATGCATAATATATTAATATAATTTATAACCTGTAAGTATGCATTTTATACTATTCAGAATTGCATTATTATATAATATAAAATAATGAACTTTCTCATTTATTTTTTTATTTTTAGGGCACTATTTATTTATTATTTTTCCTCTTTTTTAAATTGTTGTTCAAGTAGTTATCTCCATTTTCACCCCACCACTCTCCCCCACCCCAGCCATCCCACCTCCCACCCTCAACCCTATCCCCTTTGTCCATGTGTCCTTTATACATGTTCCTTGATGACCCTTTCCCTTTTCCCCCGTTATCCCCCCCACCCCTCTCTGGTTACTGTCAGTTTGTTCTTTATTTCAATGCATTGGGATTGTTTTTAAATAAAGTATTGGCACAAGAACATTATCCTCTTTCCAAATCATTATCTTGGAAGAACATAAACTTCCTCTCATGATGTCACAGTTCAAACATTTTTAAATTATTAATCATCTTTAAAAAAAACTGCAATTCAGATTACCATATTTTTCGGACTATAAGATGCACCCCCCCAAAATTTGGGAGGAAAATGGGGGTGCGTTTTATAGTCTGGATGTAGCTTACCTGGCTGGCTGTGGGAAGGCAGGGGGGGCGGGGGGCGCAGGGGGTGCTGTCCCGCGGTGCGAAGCAAGGAGCGGAGTCCCGCTGCGGCAAACTACAGTGCTAGGGAGGGGGGTACAGGTGGTGCAGGCACGTTAGGAGAAAGCCTGCGGCGCCGGTTCGTGCCTCCATCACGTGACTAGTGTATTTCTCCCCTCCCCATTAACACTAACAGGCAAATTCCACTGCAGGGGCACCTGTCAATGTGGCCCTGCAGCTGTTGCAAAACTACAACTCCCATCATGCTTGGACAGGTTGGGATGATGGGAGCTGTAATTTGGCAACAGCTGCAGAGCCACACAGGTTGTGCACAACTGCTGTCCCCATACAAGAGTGTTGCACAACCTGTGGCCCTCCAGTAGCAGATCCCCCCATAACAGTGAATCATCCACTGATGTTCTCAGCTACAGCACCCCCATAACTACGAAGGGCACAGTGCTGATAGTTCTGTCATTACTGTATTTTGTCATAGAAAGATACGATAGCGTACCATAGTCTCCTGCTGAGTCTACCGTAGTTTTAAAAGATGTCAAAGCAGAAAAGGATTTCTGCTTTAAAGGAGGTTATTAAATACTTTACCACATTTTTTGCTTCAAAATTGTTTTCCTATTTTCCTGCTCTAAAACCTAGGTGCATCTTATAGTCTGAAAAATACGGTATGCTGGACACTGACGCCTCCTAGATGAACACCTTTCCTATTTCTGGTATTTCTGGAGTTGTCATCACCTATAACCCGTGGTTGTGGCAGTAAGGTGTGGCAATTGGCTAGCTGGAAGTAGTCACCACCTATGTTCAAATAGCTTTAAAAGATTCCCACATTCAGCCCCTGAAGGCTGTATTGTTCTTTGTGGTGGGTTCTTTCATTTCATACGAAATGACATTGCTATATGAATTTTGCAGGTTTATCACAAAGTCTTCTTTCTGTCCAAAGTCACTCCTCAGAATTTGTCAAGATCAGAGCATCACAAGATTGGGTAAACCAATACTACAGCATCTCTTGGTGGCGCTGGAGCACTCTTTCCTATGGAAAAAAGCAGTGTTTTACCCACTGCTCAGAGTGGCAGTCAGAGCCAAGGATGGCTCGGTGGGTGGGTTGAGGGGGGACAGGGCAGGATGTGGGAAAAGCCAACTGATCCCTTCCCTTCAGTCTACTGTGGCCTGGCCTCCACAGCTGAACTCCTTCTGGGGCTTAGTGATCCGCAGTTTGGGAAGAATTGGGGGAAAGCACTTGCCAAATTGAGCAGAACAGCTGCTTCCTGTTTAAGTTTTTTGAATGGAACATTTAATTTCTTTTTCAGAACATGTTGGGATATAAGAAGGAATAGAAATACCACCGTGAAAAATGTTTTTTTTCATTACAGAAACAAAAAAGCTCTCATATTCAAAGATAGAGTCTTGCTTTCTTTATTCCATGTTATGAAAGACTGTTAACAAAAGAATACGTATTTTTTCCTCAGAAGTTAACAACTATTCATTTACTCGCGCCAATGGCAGCTCTCTCAGTCTATGAGAAAGTTATTTAATGACAAAAATGAACAGAGCACTTACCATATGTCAGGCACTTCTTGCTTTTACATACATAGTCATTTACTTCTTAAAACAATTTTATGAGGTAGGTCCCATTGTGTCCATTTACAGATGAGGAAACTGAGGCCCAGACAGGTTAAGGAGCACGCCACGTCACACAGCTAGCATGAGGCAGAGGTAGGATTTAAACCAAGAAAGTGGGGTCCTGATTCTGTGCTCTTAACCACTGTCACACCCAGATGGTTACTAACAGGCAGAAAGAAAAATTCTTGCCTTTTCCTAGGCAAGAGTTCACTATATCTCTTAGTAAAGTGCAATTTTTATGTAATTCTTCAATGTGAAATGTGGGGAATTCAAAAATACACAGAGCCTGCAAACTCACTCACTTTTATGAATGGGTCTGAGCAAAGAAAATGCTTTATGGGCTTAAACAAGTCAAATGCATGAATTATTCTCTTTTGAAAACTAGCTAGCAGTCTGCATTTATAGTACCTCTTCTCTTCCATGAAAGACAACACTGGAGCTATAGGAAGACTTTCTTTTAGGGAAAGGGAATTAGGTCAAGTTAGGTCAAAGGTGAAACAATGCTGGAGTTATCTGAGAAAGAAATCAGGAGAGATCTGAGAAGAGCCCACTGGGACCTGGTTTCCACAATTCTCATATGTAACCGTGAAATTAAAATTAGACGCAGGGCTGGATTCTCATGGTCATAAGCAGTTTAGACAGTGAGCTGCAGAGTTCACACATTCTTCTGTCTATTTCCAAATTTCATTGTCCAAAGGACCTGAGAATTATGACCACTGAATAAATTCTCTCACTTTTATTAAATAATGAGTAGAAAGAGTTCAGAGTTGACTCGGGAGAAAGACAGGAAACCTGGTAAATGTGGGTAGGGGCACTCCCAAGTTTGCAAATGAAACCAAACCTCTAAAACATGCTGATTTTGCTCAACTATTGTAGGTAACTCTGGAGAGAAAAAAGACACCCCCGTGTGAATTCTCTTTCATTTGTTTCTTCTCTATTCAGAGTTTCATCCAGATGTTTCAGCTTTAAGCTGCTAGAAGAATTTTTAACACAATGGTTGAAAAAGTACACTAAGACACAAACACATAAGAGGGATATTTATATGTTATATTTATTAAACTAACTTAAAAAGAATTACTTTAATTTAAATCATGAAAGGCATGGCCCACAGTAAAACAAATGTAATATTTCCAAGAATGTCTTTTATTATCTCTAGTTCTGTATGCATTATCAGCTGTTGACATCGGTCTTTATCACCATAACTGACACAGAGTTGTTCAAAATAACGTTTTGACCCAACTGGACGAGATATGCAGATGAGAGTGAGATCAACTCAAAACCAGAAAATCCACACCAACAACCAGTAAAAGTGTTTTTCTTGATATTTATAGTCTGTATTTACAAAAGTAAAGGGAAAACCAATCATTCACTATGTACATGTGTTAGTGAATATTAGTATTTCACATTTACATATGTATGTGCATTTGTAAAAACCACATAAAAAAGATAAATTTTAAATTATTTTTATTTATGAAAAAATATAAAATGTGATACACTCATCAATTTGAGTGCTTGTTCAAAACCCAGTGCTTAAAAATATTTGGGAAAAAAATCCCAAACTATATTCTGATGGAAGATAATAGAAGTGAAGAGATAAGAAAATAGTGAGTGTTAAATGTGATTTTAATAAGTACGGATGTGAGCCCTGGCAGGTGTGGCTCAGTGGATTGAGTGCTGGCCTTCAAATAAGTACGGAGGTGAGCAGAAAGATGTACTTGTAGGCAGGAATCACACAGCATTAACCAGATAAAGCATCTGAAGTGAAAGACGTGAAACTGAACAGAACCAAGGTACTTTCGGGACAGGGTAAATGAAATTTGTCTTGATGAGTTCATACTGTTAGCCAATGCGGAATTGACATCCTCCCAGAAGACGTGTCTGGGACAACGACCCTACACTATGCTACAACGTCAGTGCTTTATTGGGCTTCTGTTAAAAGGGCAAGGGTGCAATTTGCCATATAATGACCTTATACGACTTCAGTGGGTATCTCTGTACTTACTGAAGAAACATCGGACAGCATCAACTGTAGTCCCAAGCATGGGCTGGATCGGAATTTTTAGACCTCAAGTTCCTTCTTTCTATAAAGACTGGGGTTCCATAGGGGTTGGGACAACTCGCCCCCATAAAGGGAGCCCCCAAATCTTTCCCATTGTGCTTCCCAGCCCATTCCCGTTAGGATAGAGTGTGGTGTCCCAGGCCAGTCTGCTAGTTGAGGCAGGGGCAGCAGAAGCAGCAGATGGTCCGGCAGGGGTTCTTCTTCTTGTACTGTACGGCCTTGCGCACCTGCGCCTTGGCCTGGCCGGTGTAGTCGAGGGTCTTCGCCACATTCAGCTCAATCACGTTGAGGGTGTCGGCCTGCTCCTCCACCAGCACGGCCATCTGCAGGAAGAGCTCATGCACATCACGGATGCGGCCCTCCAGCTTCAGCAGCTCCCGGTGGCGGCTCTCAATCTCGTTGAGGGCCGCCCGCGCGCCCTTCACATCAGCCAGCAGGTTCTCGGAGAACACGTCCCACTTGCCCTGCTCGAACATGTCCTCGATCTGGTCGCCCGAGACGTCCTGGCCCATGATCTCCAGCTGGCGCTGGATGCGGATCTTGCAGTTGTCGCGCTGCTTCATCTCCGCCTGGTTGTACTCGTACATGGCGCGCTGGAAGGTGCGGGTGAGCGCGCTGTACTGCGCGCCGGTGATGCGAGCCACCGCTGAGTTGGGTCCGTGCCGGGCCTCCGCCTCCTCGCTCAGCGCCTTCATGGAGCGCAGCTTGCGGTGGATGTTTTCGCCGCGGGACTTGATGTCCTTGGCAATGGAGTTGGTGTCACGCTTGATGCTGCTGAGACGCCGCATGGACGTGAGGAAGCGGGCATTTTGCTTTCCCAGCCTCTTCACGTCTGCCATGAGCTGCTGGTTTTCATTCTGAAGGTCCTGGATGTCTCGGTACAAGGACTCCAGGATGTGGTCCGTCTCGAACACGATGTCCTCGTGGGGTGAGTCGAAGTCATCGTCTCCGTCTGAGAACTGCTGGTCGTACTGCCTGGTTAACTCCAGAAGTTCTGGTAGCCGGTCCTTCATTTTGCCTGCAAGCCGACATACCGAGGTTAAATTCCTCCAGTGACAGTCAGAAATTCACACCGAGGGGACTGAAGCGAAAATAAAGGACCACTCCGCTCAGTACTCCCAATTCTTTATCCTCGGGTGTAACACAGGCACTGAACGGAGCTACATGTTCTATGACATTTTGCTTACAAGTAAAGGGCAAATGTGACTTAAAGCCATGGGCACAGTAGCATTTTATAGCCTGTAGGTCTCTGCAGTTCAATGTTACAATGCTCAGCCAGCAATTTAAAAATTTGGATTGCATTGGGAACCAACCTTTTTCTTGCTTTTGAGTTCTCCAATAATCACAAATCAAAACAGACAGAAAAAGGAAAAATAGGAAGAAAATACTTGCAAAGGTCATTATTTTTTAATAAAGAGAGTCAATTAACAAGGCTTTGGGGTCAAGTCTAAATGTCTGTTCTGTGTCCATTTAAGCACTGGTGAGCATCTCAGTCCTGTACATCATAACAGCTCTTCAAATAGGACCATATAAATCATGGTTTAATTTTTTTTTCTTTGAAAAATGTTGTAACCTGGCCAGGTGGCTCAGTTGGTTGGAGCGTTGTCCCGTACACCAAAAAGTTGCAGGTTCAATCCCTGGTCAAGGTGTGTACAGGAGGCAACTGATAGATGTTCCCCCCCTCTCTAAAAATCAATAAACATATCCTTGGTGAGGATTAAAAAATGCTATAAAAGTAAAACATGCTTGAAGTAAAACAACAAAATACACAAAGACAAAAATCTAACAAGGAAGTATAAAATTTGGAAGTTGAAATTTCCTTGTTCCTCTGCCCAATATACTTCAGTTTGAATACTTGTTCAATACTCAGTGCTTACAAATGTCTGAAGGGGAAAAAATCAAGATATATTCTAATGGAAGGTATTAAAAGTAAAGGATATAAGAAAATAGTTAAGTTTAATGTGATTTTAATAAGTAGGAGAGGTGAGCAGAAATAAGGTACACATTAAGGCAAGAATCACATAGCACAAGCCAGATAAAGGATCAGTAATGAAAGACAAAAGATGTACAGTTTTCCCCAAGGTCTCTAGAAGTGAGCATCATTAACAAAACTGCTTTAAAAAACATTTACATGGAAAATTTCAATCATGCACAAGCTTAGTAGCAATACTAAAACACACTCCCATTTATCCATCACACAGCAACAATATTTGCCCACTTTTAATGGCTTTTTGAAACAAGTTGGCAGCTCAAGGAGAATTTCTATGTTTTTATAAGAGTGGTGGTGACCATTTTCCTGCTTAGCAAAGCAAAATAATGTTCCCTGTATCCATATTTTTCCATAGGAGCAGCTAATATGTATCTGGGGCTTACATAGTGCCAGTAACCAATTTCTAGGCACTTTTCATGTGATATCTCCTTTGATCTTCAGGTAGACTCTATGAAGTAGGCTTTGTCATTACCAGAGTTGGTAAGTTGAGCATAGGAAGATTGAAGAACTTACCCAGGGCCACCAGTAAGTGATCATTTAGGCTTCAGAGAACCCCACCTAACCACCATACTCAATTATCTTCAGCAAATGTACAACAGTGAGTCATGAAAGACTACTCTATTAAACAAGGAAATGTCAGATCTGGAGCCTCTTGGGAGGAGCCCCAGTACAGGCTCAGGCTGGTGCCCCTTATGCTGGGCTTGGACCTGCCTGGTAGGAGCTATGAAGCAAGCTGAGGCCAGCTGCTGCATGTGCCATGCTTATGGCCGCTTGGGAAATGCCATAATTTGAGCTGAAACTGGCCATCAAATATGCTAGTTAGCTTTGGAGCTCCTACCAAGCATCTCCAATTCGAGCCAAAGCTGGTTGCCACTTGTGCCGGTTCAAGAGTGCTTGGTGAAGACTGTGCTGTGGGCCAAGGCCGGCCTCCGCCCATTTGGAGGGTCGGCAGCAGGCTTGGGATTAACTCCAGCCAGGGCAGGCAGGTTGGGCAGGGGAGGATCTCTGAGGAATGCCGTGCCAGGGTGAACAGTGTTAGCCAGGTTAACGGAGAGGGGCAGATTTCGTGCCTGCTTGCACTGGGCAAGCCACGTGGAAGGAGAGCACAACAATGGAACAATGGCATCTGCCAACAGTTCCATCCCCAGAGAGAGTTACCACTGATCCCTCCCCTCCACCCTTCACCTGAAAGTTAGTCAATTAAATTCCTCCCTGTATGACCCAGGTGCTTCTCCAGCTGCTGCCTCTGCCCTGGAGCATGGAGTGAGTTTGTGGGTGAGTCCTCTAAGAAGAGCATCCTGGTCTTCCACAGCCCTTCATTTCTCTCAGATGTAATCCTCAGTGGCTTTCAAAGCCAGGTGTTATGTGGACTCCTCTTCCCGGCACAGGTACCCTGGCTGGGGAGCCTCACATGGGGCTCACATGCATTACAACCAGCTCACCATCTTTTATGACCTGGGGAAATTACATTACTTAGCTACTACGGAATTGAGCTGCATCCACCTGTTTTAGTATCCAATTTATTCTATTATGCAAGATTTAGATGGGAGAGAAAATGGATGAATTTTAATGAACAAGGCAAGACTTGGTGACACATGCCTTCCCTGCATCTTGGCCAAGACTCAGGAAGCACTGCCATGGAAGGAAATGGGCGCTTAAGGGGCAGTGCCACACACCAGAACATCAGGGATCTGCTCGTTGACCTCCCACTAGTCCTGGACAGTTCCCGTGCTCTGTGCTGTTCTCCTTAAGCCGTGCGCCATCTCATTCATAACATGAAGAGCAAAGCAGACTTCAATCATACAGAAAATGGCCTTGGATGATATTCAGAGATGGTCATTCTTTCTCAAGACCTACCAACCATAAAGTCATTGGCCCTAAATTACGTGAAGGCCTAGGTTCATACCATAATCTGGTGAGGAGAGAGAAAGGAATAGTGTGTGGAACGAAAGATTCTCCACGGAAGTGTAGACAAGAAGGGGGCTTTCACCTTGCCTTCCTTCCCACCTTTCCTGGCGCAGTCCAGCTCCAGACCTGTTGGTCCCACTGACCTAGAAAGTCTCCTGGTTGCCAAAGAGCAAGCATTAGAAAAACTACAACAGAAACTCAACCGAAAAGCCGCTATTTCTAAGAATGTCTCCCGAGAGTTTCAGGTATATTCCTTCCCGTAGTTACATCAAAATATAGAAGGAGGCACAGAAAGAACATCGAGCTAGACTGCACGTGCAGTTGCTTGATTGTGAACTGTGAGGTTCTGAAAAGGGAATTATCATAAATTAGAAACAATGATCAAACAGTTATACTGGCCTTCTTGTCTGTGATAAAGGCTAATGTAATAAACTTCAGTAAAGTGTAGTCATAAAATTACTAACATAAATCCTTCTTTGATTCACACAGAGATGAAGAACTCCAAAGAAAATTTAGAACCAGAAATCTGCTTCTGCTTTCTAATTCTCTTTTCAGGCATGCATATCATCCGCCCTGAGAACTAGTTCTCTTAGGGAAGGAAGGGGAAATTGCACAACCCTTCTTTCATTGGGCAATTAAATTTTAAGTAAGAGAAAATACAGAAACAGTCAAATGATGGTAGCTCAGTGGCTCTTGGTCTTTAGGAAGCAACAGAATCTCCTGGACAGCTACAAACCGTACAGATGCCTGGGCCCTTTGAAGTTTCTGATTCAGTGGATCTAGGATGATCTGCAGGTGATCCAAATGCACACCGAAATTTGTGGCCCATTCCATAGATACTTACTATGGCAGCTTTTTAGTCACAAACTCCATGCAGTTCCAGACAACTTACAATAGTCCCCATTTTGGGGCCGACTTGAACAAACAACTGATAAAGAAAGATTCACAAAGAGAGGGAAAGAGGTTCAGAAAGCAGCTTTGTACCTATTTCAGAAAACCAAAGAGAGGGGGTGATTACTGCCTAAGCAAGCTGTACCCTGGGTGCTACAAGGAACAACCACGAAAGTCATAGTTCCCTACATGCTTTTAAGGGAACCGGTTGTAAACACATCACATAGTCATTATCTCTGATCATAAAATAGAGGCTCTGTGCCTACTTACCCCAGGGAGAACAAGAAAAAAAAATGTTAATACGTGGTTATGAGCTGAATTGTATCCCCCTACGCTGAAGCCCTACGTAGGGATTCATACGTTGAAGCCCTAACCCCAGTAACTCAGAACGTAATTGTATTTGGAAATAAGGTCTTTGAAGAGATAATTAAGTTAAAAGGAGGTCTTTATATAATCTATACACTATTGTACATTAAGCAATACATTCATTAAGCAAATTTGCCCTACTACCAGGAAACAAAACCTTTCCCTTGATTCACAGCAATGTGTTAAAGTATTTCCACGAGTCACAAGAGACCTCAGACGTGGGACACACAATGCAAGCGAGGTGATGTGTGAATCATGTGAGGTTTCCCGTGAAGACGAACTTGTGGAGTACAGGAGGGGAGCAAACCCCAAAGCACGCAAGGGCCTTCTTTTTGTAGTTATGACAAGCAATGCATTAGAGACTATTCTTCTATAATGTGGATTCAGAAAGTTTAAGGCTTTTGTTTCATTTAAGAACTAACATATGTATGTAACATATGTAAACATATGTAACATGTTTAGAAACACACACACACACACACACACACCATTCATCTACTAGTGAAACTAAAAAGATCTTGCCCCAAAACATATGCTCTCAAAGAGAACTTTTGATCAATGCTACTTCAACAACGAAGTTACCATCCTCTGATTTTCAGATTTTATCATCCATCTCTCCTACGTCCTGTTATACAATTTTTACTGTCTCGTTAAAAGAAAATGGTGATGACAAACCAGAAGGTCTTTATGCCTAGGTTCACCACAGGTCCATACAGCGCCTTCACCAACCTTTGTGTAAGAACCGTATGACATCTTTGGGGAAGCGAGAAGAGTGCCCCTTTGTCCAGGGGGATGCACCCCAGCACCAGGGCACAGAGCCTGGTGAACTGGGAAGAGAGGGCTTTCCAGACCCTCTCATCCATGCAGCCAGGTGCCCTTGTGCTTGGCAAAACACACACAGTCCCATGTGGTCACCCTGAACCCACTTTTTTCTACCACCTCACCCAGTCCCTCCAGCCCAACCATCAGCACAAAGATCATGTAGGAGCCAGGAATTCCCAGGGATCCTGTGCCCCCACCACCTTGGGGGTTACAATTTCAACATATGAAATTTGGGGGGCACAAACAGACCACAGCATTCCCCAATCAAAGTTTTATATATAGAACAATTATTAGCAGGTAGTAACTTAGATGATGCACACAAGGAAATCTTTTCATCATTTAAGACCATTATCTTCTTTCCCACAATAATTTCTTCATGTCAGAGTGTCCCCAAACACAGTGATGTTTCAGGTTTTAGAGCATTCAAATGAACAGTAACGCATCCAAAAGTCCACAGGATTATTACGGCTCAAAGATAATTCTCTTATAACAAAGATTCACTGTGGTTATGACTGACCCAAGGATGAAATAACCAAGCAGTGATACTTGCAGATAGAAGTTTTACAGTCAGGAGGATAGAAGCGGTAAGTGAAAAGATGCTGGCAGGTGAGCTTGCTCAGGGAGAAGGGCGCTCCAGGGTCAGGGGTCCAATCACCTACACAAGTCTGTCCACTCTTGTCTGCATTCGCATTTACAAACGAAAACCGCTGTTGCTCTATCTTACATTTGATCTGGCTTTGGCCTTAGAATGTGAAGCAAGCTTTCGGCTGGAAAATATAGAAGACATTCATGTAAAAGGAGAAAATAATGAATTAATTTTGAGTCCAATTTGAAAATGTGTATGTCTTTGATCAAGCTTTATTTTACATAACTATTCCACGGAGAACTTTTTAAAAAGAGAAATCAATAGAGTTTCTAGAATCATTAGTGACTTTTTTTCCAATCCATAATACCAGCTAAGGGCAATCCCACAGAATTTTCACATTCCTTTTTTTGCTCCTCTCTCTCTTAGACAAAGTCCTTTCAGTCACCGATTCATTGGCTGGTTATTCCTCATCAATTCTCCAAGGAAATAAATTATTTTTATTTTTGGCTGCAGGAAAATCTGTTATCCAACATCATCAATGTATGAGGTTTTTCCACGGAAGGGACTTTTACCAACTGAAGTTCCTCCCTTCAAAGGTGAAAGGTGTTCACTCATTTTGTATTAAAAATCCTCTTCTAAAATGCAGTAATATAGCTCATTGCTTCCTTATGAGAGGTCATTGGACCCAACTTGTTGCTGACTCAGGTTGTCATTATTAACATCTTTGAATTGCATGGGGATGCACTTTTGTTTATTTTAAAATATCTATTTCTTTGGCATTAAAACGTCAAACCCAACCTCAGTTTCTCCGTATACTGACACTGGCCTTCCTTGCAGTCCTCTTACAGGCTGTAGCAGACGAAGAAATTAGATAAAAGCCAAGCATTTAATAATGGTGCGCTAGATGGGGGTCAGCAACCTTCTAGAATCAAGCCTACTAGGTAAAGCAGGAAAGGAAAACGTCAGTGACAAATGGAGTGACTGATAGTTCACTCTTTGTACTGAACGTTTGATACACCAGCCATCCACAATGTTCACAATAACTTTGTGATGAGGGTAACACAATTTTCAATTGACCGATGAATGGATTCCAGAAAAGTTAAGTTCCTCATCCAGTCCACCCCGTTAGGAAGAAAGCAGGCTGGGACTTAAGCTCACATCTGTCCAGATCCTATGTTGATGTTCTGTCCTCTCAGTCCTGCACTGAGCTGTGGGAAGACCTGGAGGTAAGTGGGGTTAGTGTTGATGAGAAGAAACATCCTTTCCCACTCTCAGATTCCCTTCCCTGTAGGTGGCTCTCTCCACCTGCTCCTGCCAAGGGGCATGGATTCCTTATCAGACTGGTGAACCTGGAAGGAGGAATTGTCCTTGGTAGCCCCGCTGCTTCTTCCCTCCTCTCGGAAGTGGGCTTCCTACAGAGAACACGTGTTCTCCTCTGCTCCCCTGTTCCTCATTTCCACTGACAGCCATAACATTCTAATCTATGTACGGCATTTTCATGAACCTGCCATATGTTGGAACCTCATCAAGTGATTGCTACTGACTTCACTATTTTAGTACCGCATAGCATCTGAAGTAGGAAAGCATCGAATTGTTAGATTATTTCCCCGATGTGATGATCATCATCTGAGATTCAACTTTCTTTTTGTTTTTTTAATTGATTTTAGAGAAAGGGGAAGAGAGGAGGAGAAACATCAACGTGAGAGAGAAACACTAATCAGTTGCCTCTTGTATGTGTCCTGACTGGGGACCAAACCAGAAACCCAGTCATGTGACCTGACCGAGAACTGAACCCTCAACTTTTCGGTCTGCAGGACAATGCCCAATCAACCAAGCCACACCAGCCAGGGCCACATCCAACTTTCTTGGTCTGACTTCCTAAGTGACCTATTCTTTCCCCCCAAATTTGTACATCCTCTTTGTGGAAGGTTGAAAATAAAATTACCACACATTCTTTGCAGCTCCTCCAAATCAAGAGCTATAGACTTTCTCAAAACCTCAAATTTGAGTGTGCCACAAGACTTGGACTTGCTTTGCCAAATGGTAATAAATACGATGCAACGAGAGGCTTGAAAAGCACTTGTACACAAGGGCTTGCTATTGGGAACCCTGATACAACCACACAAGGAAGTTTGGGCTTCCCTGCAGGACCATGAGGCCCTGAGCCAACCCATCAACAGACTCTAGGTACCTGAATCAGCCCAGGAGACAGCAACAGAAGACTGACTGCTCAGCCAACCCACAGAATGGTGAGAAATCATAAACTGTTGCTGCTTAAGCCACTAAGATTCCTAGCAGTTTCGTAGACTATAAAAACCAGCTGATACAGTAATTGGTACCTAGAAGTAGCACACTGCCATAACAAAAACCTACAACATTCAACATTGACTTTGCGATCAGACAGCAGGTTAAAAGCAGGGAACTATTAGCAAAAACTGGGAAAATGGTATGCCAACAGTTAGTGGAGACTGCAAAAGTGATGAGACAATTGTATAGCAGTCAGGAAAAAAAGCAACCCCTACTATGCAGTAGCAAAATAATTGGCAAAATTGCTGCCCCTGGCAGCATGATATTAAAATGTACACAATGAATTTTGGATCTAGCTGCAAAGATCTCAAAACAGAATACTAAAAGTGTTCGTGGTGTGCTTCTAGCTGCATAGAAGTTTCTGAAGAGAGATGAGCTAAAAATAAATTATCTAGTCAATAAGCATTGTTTAGAGAAAATAGAGAAGAACCAGACCTCACGGCACTGGAAAATAAAATCTTTTACCTCTCCAGCCTCTTCAGCTGGAAGAAAAGATTCTATAGTAAGAAATGGCCTCAGGGTAAAAACCTCTGTGTAGTGGACCATCTCAGCTAGCACGGGGGCTCCGGGATTCCTACAGGTGTTCCCTCACAGCAGCCTGACACGCGGCCCAAAGAAGAGAGTGTGGATGTGGGTTTTAGGGTTAGAGATCCTATGAATTCTTAGGAAATCTACCAAGTCTTAAAAGAGTTTTACTGACAAGCACAAAAGCTTGACCTAAAAGAGACAGAGACCATTCAAAAGAAAAGAGGCTTCTGCGTATCTGACTTTTTATGAGCAGGAACAAGGCCAAGGAAGCCATTCAGAAGCAACAATAAGGCATTTCTTATGAGAAAGGAAGAATGCTTTAGAGGGTAGAGCCAAAAGCAGTGGAGAACTTTAAACCAGTGAGCCACTCCCGAGGGGAACAATTGGGTCCTAATCAGGGAACGCCCTGTGGCTTGGGAGTAGAGGGACTTAGCCACACGGACCTGGGTAGAAATGCTGAGGACAGGATTGCTGCTTACAACATGTCTGTGTGACTGTTTTTAGGGGTTACATATTTTGGTTATCCTTCTCCTATTTCACCATTTACGTTGGGCATGTGTGAGGAGATAACTTACTTCCAGTCCATTGTCTCAAGATCAAGAGGTTCTGCATCTGAAGAGCTGTGTCTGAGGTTTCCCATCTGTATCCAGAACTGATGGAAATCATGGCTAAGACTGTGGACTTAGAGGCTGATGCCACCATGGGATGAGACTTCTGAGAACCCCAGGGTGAGGGCGAGCACATTTTTCTTATAGGAGCAATGTGAATACATTTTACCAGAGGCAGACTGTACTTGATTACAAAAAAATGGCCACAAATTCTTAACGGTACCTTTGATCAAGGAGTTGTGTCAATTTCTCTACCCTTTGAATCCGGGCTTGGCCAGGAGGCTTGCTTTGACCAAGAGGACAGTAGCAAATGCGATGCAAGCAGAGACTTGAACAGCATTTGGACAACTGGGATTGCCCTGCCTCCGCAGCGGGAACACAGAAACCACTATGTGAAGAAGCTTGAGCTACCCTCCTGGAGGATGAGGGCCACAAGGAAAGAGAGGCCAGCACCCAGGTGACCCACCACTATAGCTGTATGACTGCGCCCAGGTGAGCTGAGGGACAGAACCGCCCAGTACTTACTCTAGGCCACCTACTGTTAGAGAAGCTTTATATGAACTATTAGGGAAGCTTTATCTCATTTAATCCTCACAACCATGAGAAATGACGATATGGTCTGGGGGTGCTTTGTTATACTGACAAAGCTAACTCAAACACCCCTCTTCAGGTTTCTCTGTTCACCCTCTTGATGATCCCAGCCTAATTACGTACCTTGATTTTAACGCACTTTATGTTTACAACATTCTATTCATGTTGTATACAAACGTTACAATAAAGCACACACCTAAAAGGACCATGTGCTTCTTAACATGTCTGAGGGCAGCCTTCCTTTCCTTTTGAGGATTGTGGTCATAACCAGGGTCAGAAGAAAAAAAAGACAATGCTAAAAAAAGATTATCTCACACACAAGCAGGCTCTGCAGAAGGGCCCTGCAGACACTGTTTGATAATGCAGTGTGCTACACAGGAGTCCCCGGGCTGGGGGCAGCATGGCACAGGGACACTGGCAGCTGTGACCCTGGCTGAGTTTCAGTTTGGTAAGAGGTTCTGCAAACTTGAAGAGCCGGTTTCGAAATGGAGGTGAGTAGTTCTAAGTGTATCTCAAGTCTGTCATTCAGACCTTCAAAATGAAGAACACTGGGCAGGCAAAATGCAGTTTCCAAACACAACTCCACTGCCATATTCCAAAGGTTCTTTTGTCTTCCAAGACAGGACCACAGCAGTTTCTTGCTATTCTACTAAAGAGAATAAAAATTTGTGGGATATGAACTAGGTTGGAAGAACACCACAAGCTGATAACAGCCCTATTCATCTTTCAGAAGGCAAAAGGCAATCAGGGTACTTCTTTTTGGAGTCATAGAACCTGCTTAGAATTCCACATCTACTTAGGGAATTGTAAGAGAGTGGCCAAGTGTTGACCCTGGGGAGATATTCAAATCCCAGCTCTGCCACAACCAGGCCCAGCCTGGGCTACCTCGCTGGTTTCAGGGTTCCCAGTGGCAAGAGAGGTCAATTCCGGATGGATGAGTGCTTTTCAAACCTCTCCTCGTCACATTTTTTTGTAGTCACCTTCTCCATACCTTCTCTTCCCCGTGTGTACTACCTACTGCTTACGATGGTGGGGAACTTAAACAAGATAATCCACATACAGCTCTGAGAACAGTGCTTGGCAGAGTAAGCACCCCATATACGCTACCAATTATTGTCTATTCTGGGATTTTGATTTACTCAAAAAAGTACAGTAGGGTCAGTAACTATTGTATAAATGTGCATTTGCTCACATACTACTAACAGGTTAATACCTGCCTCGCCTACAATCACAAGTGAACACCAACACCTGTGCCTTACTATATTATTTGGGGTTTTTGACTACTTTTGTTCCAATTCTGTTGTAAAATCTCTTTTTCTGAGTATAAAAGCAACCTGCAGTCTCTGTGGGAAGGAAAGGAAGGAGAAGGAGAAGATATCAAATGATACAGAACTGTTCTACACGGAAAGTACAAATTTCTCATCATCTAATACTACTATATATATTAACTATATAAATTAACCAATGACCAAGTCTTTTATATATTCTTCCAGACTCCCTTCTACCCTAAAGTTTGAATAATTGAGAGACAGCATTCAGAAGAACTGATCCCGATAAAGTGAAATATAGAATGATTCCCCGGTACACCACAGGAGTTCAGAGTTTCATTGTTTGGGGGCCCCTCTCAGGGATGCAGGGCCGCAGGGCAGGTCCCACTGTGCTTTCCCACCACCACCGTCTTTGTGCAGGTGAAATCACAGAAAAAGAAACACCAGTGGTAACCTGGAATGGGAAAGGGATTTTAAACCGGAAGAGAATCTTCACATTTTACTTTCACCTTTAACAATCTCCAGGTGGTTTCCCCAATTCCACACAGCCCGGAGGCTGTGAAAGAGTCTGGAAGCTCCTTAGCCAGTCTGAGGTTGGCTATCTTCAAGGTTTCCTGTTTATAACAAAGTCAGTGCCTAGGCTTTCTTTTGGGAGCAGATTGACCATTTTAATTAAAAAAATACCCACCAAACATCTCCCTCATCAGTGCCTCACAAAGGTAAGCCCCATCCCCCACCCCACCCCATTAGTTAGGTTTTGCTGTTAGCGGCGGTGGGGTTTGTTTTGTTTTCTCGTCAGATGCCGGAAAATGTAGGGAAGAAATCTTGCTCCTCAGTTAACTGACATGATTCCTAAAAGCAAATGTGGGGTAGGGGACGATGCTCTGACTCCTGCAGATCACATGACCTAAAATGATCTTCAAAACCAATTAAATCTTCTAGTACCGGTTCTGTATTATTCCTATAACTTGAGGACAGAATCTTAATGTGCTATACACACTCAGAATATCAGGCAAGTAGAAGCTGTTCAGTGCCTTGCATTTACTGTATAAACGAGGGCCAAGGAAACAAACTCACTCATAACGAAAATTTTCATGTCGAAGTGAATGTCTCATGAAGACAGTCCAAGATGGTGGTGCAAAAACATGCTAAATTCACCTCTCCCATGGTCACACCAAATCTAAACTACATATGAATCGATTTCATCTGAAAAGGACCCAAATCCTATCTGAAGAGCTCACTACAACAATTGATATCATAGGTGAGGCAGAGATGTAGTCCCGCCCAGACCCCTTCCCCTGCACCCCATGTGATGACCCACAATAAGAGGCACACAGAGCATCTCCCTGAGTGGCAAGGGCGATGAGCCTCACATCAGGCACTCCAACCTTTGGGACCTGCACCAAAGAGACGGGCCCTCAAAACATCTGGCTTTGAACTCCAATGGGGCTTACAGCCAGGAGACCCAAAAGGTGGGGCGGCATGGGTGGGGGGTGGATTGGAAAGTCCTCTCTTAAAGGACTGGCACACAGACTCATTCACCCAGGGACCCAAGCACCTAGACCTAGACCACATGTGAAGGAAATTCATTAACTAATCTTTTTTCTTTTGAGGTTTGTGCTTTTTATTTAACAACTTCAGGCCACAGAATATTTGTAACTTAAATCCCTTGTATCAACTATATGCATTGTCTCCCAGAGGAAACAAGAAGTAATGCTCAACAGTAAATGTTTTTCAGAGGCTTCTGTATAAAATCCTCAGCTACCTTCTCCAGTTTACATTAGGATTGTATCTAAAGAGATCATCAGCAAGAGACTCTTCCTTTGCATGCTGATTTTGCACCTCCACTTCCTGCCTTAACCACTCATCTAACTCTATATTCTTTCGAGCACAATGAGCTATTCGGTCTGATTCTCTAATGATCTGTGGAAGTTTTCCAGATCCAGGAAATGCAACCTTTCTGAATTTCTTGAAATTCTGTAGTCGATCATAATCATCTTTTACGCTGGGTGCATTTCTGGAGGCAGAGTTACTAACCACCAGTGAGCTCCGTTCAGTCAGTGACACCTTCCTTGGAGGCGTTGCCACCCCCACCCCCCCACCCCCACCCGATGCCTGTCATCATTAGCTGGTTTTGTCAGCTGACCACAGTAATTCTTTCTTGACCTCACATTTCTTCCTGATTTCATTTTCTTGAAATATTTTGTTATTTTCTGGTATCATTTCATCATTAAAAGATCCATTTGTTTTTATATCCAATCTTGGCATTTTTCTGATTTTGACATCTTCCTCTTATTTTTGAACTTTCTAACTCTAGTTTTGTATTCTTGAATAACTCCTCCAATCCTTCATTTTCTATGGCTAAGTCATCAAATTTTCTTTTTTCTGATCTTAGTTTTTCCGTAAAAAGAGATTTACTGGCAGAATTTTTCACAGTGGATTTTGAATCTGTACCTGTAAATAAGTTATCTTTCCCCAGCAGCTCATTCGGAGATAGATGTTGCTCCTTCTTTCTCCATATTGAGGGTGTAGCAGGTTGTGTTTTTTCTAGGAGGGAACAAGGCATTTCCATTCTTACTAATTTAGATGAAGAAATTTTGACTTTCTTCATCCCCTCCCCCTTCCTTGGTGGATGGATGGAAGGAGTTTCAGGTGGAGTTGGTCCTGGGAATCCCAATCTCTACCTCTATTTATGCCTGGGAGCTTCACTGGTAACAGCTGATAGTTTGGGATTTTTCATCTTAACCAGAGTACTTGATACTACAGTATTGTTATCCAAGCTTATTTTGGGGGTTCCTTTACAGTGGATGTTTCTTGTGAAGGCATCCTGAATTTTCATTCCATTCTGAGGATTTTGATTTCTTTTGTCCTTTCACTCAAATCCATGCTCTACTGGGCTGGCATATAAGGAAGCCTAGATAAATATTTGTTGAATAACTTCGTTTACCAGAATGATTATTTTTCTCAATCATTGTTGATAAGACTAGGTGTCTTGAATACAAAGTTGAAAAAAGATGGTCCTAGCCCCCAAGGTGCTCAAAGGCTGGCAGAGAGAATAAAGATAATAAGTGTAATAATAGAGAGATATATGGGAGTGCTTTCTGAGTTCAGTGGAGGGTGGTGAACTCAATCTGGGTGAGGGGAGGAAAGGCTTCTTAGGGAAGATACTGTGCGAGCTTATTCGAGCTTATTCTAAATAGTTTAACAGGAATTCGATGAGCAAGGAGGAGAAGAAGGAAACAAGGCAAACACAACCTGAGCGAAGGCATGAAACACTGAAGGATAGGAACCACAGCAATCTGATGTCTCAGGACTGAACAAAACATATCAAGATGTCCTAGGAGTTTATCAGATTATTCTTTAGGTGACTAGTATTTCCTGCAATGACCTGACTCAAAGTTGGCAAGTTTAAAACTGCTTTCCTTTTGAAAAAAAAATTATTCTCTTAGAAAATGTACTGATTCCTATAATTCACTGATTCCTCATCCCTCGAATTCTCTTCATCTACAACTATTCAAGGAATTTGGCATCTCTCACCCAGGTACCTAAGTTATCATAGGGCCCAGCCAGAGCTATCACCCTCTCTCTCCAGCAATCTTGGTCAGAAGCCAGCCAAGGCATTCAGGCCACACCAGAGAGGTGCTGTGAAAGATAAGGGATGAATGTCACTGTATCAGGCCTGCTCAGATTAAGGCTGAGGTATTCCTCTGCTCTCCCAGGGTTACCATGGCTGCTTGCTAATTTGAAAATACCAGCAGTCTTAGTCACCATCAGGGCAAAACGGTTTAGGGCAATGGATCTTGAATTCTGGCATGTATCAAAATCATCTAAGGAAAATTTGTAAAAATGTCAGTTCTTGGGCTCTACTCCTAAGGATTCTGTTTCAGTAGATTCTGAATATGGGCCTGGACTTCCCTTTCTGTTTTTTTGTTGTTGTTGTTTGGGGAGGGTGGTATTTTTAAATACCCCAGGTAATTCTGTTGCTTGTAATCTATAGGCTTTAGTGAGATTCAATGGACTGATTTGGAGCCTTTCAAAGGCTTAAAAAGAAGAGAGAGGAGGAAGGAAAGAAGAGAGAAAAAAAACATAGCCTAATATCTCAAAACTACTTACCATTTACAATGTTAAAGCCTAGAATTATAGCGAAGACCGGTATGCACTACACTTCAGTTAAATGGACAGCAGAGTGTTTTTGTTAGTCTTGTCTATTACTTATCACTTCTCCACTTGTCCTGGTCTACCCCTCCTTTCTCTTCTTCCCTGTTCCTGATCTTCCTAGGATTAAGATTACTGTCTTCTTGTTGTCTGGTCAGCTCTTCTAAAGCCTTAAGGACCTTAAACAAAATGCCAACTTTCTGGTTCCATTCAGCAGAGTGATGGTCTAGGTTAGAAATTCACAAACAAGTCCATGCAGAGGAGAATGCCCTCTTCCACACAAATTTTGTGGATGACGTGAGTCTCAGATCCCCTTCAGGACCAAGACCCTTGTTCCCCCAGTTGCCAGAAATATTATCCACCAAGGGCTCACAGCTCCAGGAACTGCCCTTGACTGAAGAAAGCTCTTAGCCCAAGATTATGCCTTCATCCTGGGTGCAGCCACATCCTAGATGATGATGTAAGGGGTACAATGACCCTTGTTTAGAGGTAGCAGAACAATTCTGAAAGGCCATCCCAGCTCCAAAGTTCTCTTCTGTGGAGGCTACTGTTGTACCTGTACTGTAGTTCAATTTCCCCCCTGTGTAAACCTGCTAACCTCTCTCCATGCCAAGTGTTGTTCCCAGAGGACCAACCGATAAACCTCAGAGTCTAGTTCCAGGGAATATCATTGACCTTGAGGTACCGAATCTGCCTCCTTCAGTCAACTACTGACTGCACAGTGTCGTGGGCCCTGCGTATTACTTCTTGAGTAATGTTAGGTGGTCACTCAATCCCTCCAAGTGTTTTTCTCTTTATCTATAGAATTCGAATGCAGACAACAACAACAATACTTATTATTTTGTTTTACAAGGGTTTTGTGGGAATTAATAGAGAAAATATGATGAGATCCCAAAGGGGTCAGCCTTCCAATTCTATCCCACTAACCTCAAAAAAACAAACAAACAAACAAAAAACGAACATAACAACCCAAAAATCTATGGGCCACAGCAAAACCAATCCTAAGAGGGAAATTCATAGCATTACCTCAAGAAACAAGAAAAATCTCAATCTAACCTGACACATAAAGGAACTACAAAAAGAATAAACAAAGCCCAAACTGAGTAGAGGAAAGGAAATAGTATAGATCAAACCAGAAATAAATAAAACAGTCTAAAAAACAGTACAAAAGATCAATGAAACAAAGAGCTGGTTCTTTGAAAAGATAAACAAAATTGATAAAACTTTGAACAGACTCATAATGAAAAAAAGAAAGAGGACCAAAATAAAAGAAAAAAAGTAACAACCTGACACCACAGAAATACAAAGGATTATAAGAAAATATTAGGAACAACTATACGCCAACAAATTGGACAATCTGGAAGAAATGGATGAATCCTAGAAACACACAATCACCAAAACTGAGTCAAGAAGAAACAAAAATTCTGAGCAGATTGATTACAATGAATAAAATTGAAGCAGTAATCAAAAACTCCCAACAAACAAAAGTGCTAGACTAGAAGCTTCACAGGTAAATTTTACCAAACATTAGAAGAAAAACTAACACCTAAACTTCTCAAACTATTCCAAAAAATTCAAGAGGAGAAAAGACTCCCAAGTTCATTTCACAAGGCCAGAATTATCCTAATTTCAAAACCAGATAAAGATGCTACAAACAAAAAAATTATAGGACAATACCCCTGATAAACATAGATGTAAAAATCCTTGACAAAATATTAGCAAACTGAATTCAGCAATACATTACACAGACTATACACCATGATCAAGTGGGACTTATTCCTGGGATGCAAGGTTGGTACAGTATCTGCAAATCAATTAATGTGATATACCACATAAACAAAATAAAGGATTAAAACCATATAATCATATCAATAGATAAGAAAAAGTATTTGACAAAATCCAGCACCCATTTATCATAAAACCTCTCAGCAAAGTGGGATAGAGGGAACATATCTCAACATAATAAAGGCCATATATGACAAACCCACAGCTAACATCACACTCAATGGTGAAAAACTAAAAGCATTTCCCTTAACATCAGGAATAAGACAGGAATATCCACTTTTACCACCCTTATTCAAAATAGTACTGGAAATCCTAGCCACAGCAATCAGACAAAAAGAAGTAAAAGCTGACCAAATTGAAAAAGAAGTAAAAAATATCATTATTTGCAGATGACATACTGTATATACAGATCCTGAAAGATTCCACCAAAACAACCTACCAAAATTGATAAATTTAGTAAAGAAGCAGAATACAAAATAAATATCCAGATATTGATTGAATTTTTATACACTAAAGGTAAACTATCAGAAAGGGAAATTAAGAAAACAATTCCATTTACAATTACATTAAAAAACACTTAGGTGATTTGGAGTGGTGAACACACAATACCAACATACAGATGATATATATAGAATTTTAATGCTGAAATCTATATAATTTTATTAACCAATATCACCCCAATAAATTCAATTTAAAAATACCTAGGAATAAATTTAACCAAAGAGGTAAAAGACCTGTACTCAGAAAATTATAAGACACTGAAGAAAAAATTGGGGAAGATACAAATAAATGGAAGCATAACTCATGATCACAGATAAGAAGAATTAACATTGTTAAAATGTCCATACTATCCAAAGCAATGCACTCACTATCAAAATCAAAATACCAATGGTGTGTTTCACAGAACTAGAACAATAATTAAAAATTTTATACAGAATCTAAAAAGACCCCAAACACCCACAGCAATCTTGAGACAGAAGAACAAAGTTGGAGGAATGATACTACCTAATATCAAATTATACTAGAAGGCCACAGTAACCAAAATAGCCTGATACAGGCATAAAAACAGATACACAGAGAATGGAACAGAATAGATAGCCTAAAAATAAACCTATGCTTGTATAGTCAAATAATATTTGACAAAGGAGGCAAGAACATACAATGGGGTAAAAAAACAGTCTATTCAATATTTGGTGTTGGGAAATTTGGAAAGACACATGCAAAAAAAGAAACTAGACTACCTACTATACCATATAGAAGAATAAATTCTAGGACCTCTGGTCAAGATGGCAGCATAGATAAACATGGCTTGCTTCCTTGCACAACCACATCAAAATTACAACTCAAATATAAAGCAACCATCACTCAGAACCATCATAAATCTAGTTGAATGCAAGTCTCAAAACTATGGAATTAAAGAAACCACATCCATCCAGACTGGCAGGGTGAGCAGAGACATAGAATGTGTTGGTCCCACAACCACTTGTGGTGGGTAAAAAGCCAGGAGGGTATCTTGGTAGTGATGAGTCCTAGCCCCACACCAGGTCCCCCAGCCCAGGATACCAGTGCCAGAAGGATATTTCACTATAAATTCTGGCTGTAAAAAACCAGCAGGCATTGAGTCAGTGGAAGAAACTTCTAGAGTCCCAAGCAGTTCCTCTTAAACAACCTACACACAGACTTACTCAGACTCACTTCCTCTGAGCTCTATCACCAGTGTATCAGCCTGAAAGACGCCAGTGGTATACAGAGAGAAACTGGAGTGTCTGGCATCAAGGTGATAGCTGGAGACAGCTTTCTCCCAGACAGAAAGGTGGGCAGAAGCCATTGTCCCTTTTCTAAACCTCTCCCCACAGAGCTACAGAGCCAGCAGGCTGGTGCCATATCTGAGACTCCGTCAACCTGGCTAACACTGTTTGCCATGCCATGGAGATCCCCAGAGGCTATCTCATCCAACTTACAAGCCCACCCAAGCTGCTTTTCCATATGAATGGCAGGTCTTAGCTCATGCTTCACAACTTTCCAAATGCTCTCAAACAAGCAACAGCCAGCCACAGTGAGCCCCCAGCCACCCATACCTCTTGCTAAGTGGCCCCAGGCCCGGCACTAGCAGCAGCCAGCCTAGGTGCACAGCTTGGCTTTGCCTGGGAATCTCCAAGCCCAAAACAAGTTGCAACCCACCTGGATTACATTATAGCTCAAGCAGGGTGACTCTGGGCAAAACACAGGTTGGGGCTGACCTTGGCCTGTACCACCCAGGGAAACTCCATGGCATGCAGACCCAGTGGACAGCTACAGACCATGTCAAAGCACCACCACCCTGCCCCCACACAGCTGATACTTCACAGAGGGCAGAGGTAGGTGGTCAGTGTTCACAGTCAGTCCTTGCAGCTGACAGGCCTGAGTAAATCCCTCCCACTGACCTGGCAACAGCAATAAGGCTCACCTATAAGAGGGTGTACTCAGCCCACACAAAGTGCAAACCTCAAGTTCCCAAGCTTGGGTGAAAGGGGAGGCTGTGCCACTGGACCCTACAGGACACCTACTACATTAGGACACACCACCAAGACATGGAATCAGAGCAGCTTTACCTAATACATAGAAACAAACACAGGGAGGCTGCCAAAATGAGGAGAAAAGGAAACATGGCCCAAATGAAAGAAAAAATCCAACTCCAGAAAAAGGACCAAACAACATAGAGATAAGCAATCTATCAGATGCAGAATTCAAAACACTGGTTATAAGGATGCTCAAGGAACTTTGTGAGGCCCTCAACAGCATAAAAAGGATCCAGTCAAAAACGAAGGATACACTAATTGAAATAAGGAACAATTTACAGGGAAACAACAGTAGAGTAGATGAAGCCGAGAATCAAATTAATGAATTAGAACACAAGGAAGAAAAAAACAACCAATCAGGACAACAAGAAGAAAAAAAGAATCCCCCTCCAAAAAGATGAGGATAGTTTAAGCAGCCTCTGGGAGGACTTCAAATGTTCCAACATTCACATCATGGAGGTACTGGAAAGAGAAGAGAAAGAGCAAGAAATTGGAACTCTATTTGAAAAAATAATGAAAGAAAACTTCCCTAATTTGGTGAAGAAAATAGACATGCAAATCCAGGAAACATAGGGAGTCCCAAAGAAGATGGATACAAAGAAGCCCACTCCAACAAACATCATAATTAAAATGTCAAAGGATAAAGATAAAGAGAGAATATTGAGAGCAGCAAAAGAAAAGCAGTTAGTTACATACAGGGGAATTCCCATAAGGCTGTCAATTGATTTTTCAAAGGAAACTTTGCAGGCTAGAAGGGACTGGCAAGAAATATTCAAAGTCATGAAAATCAGTGTCCTACAGCGAAGATTGCTCTACCCAGCAAAGATATCATTGAGAATTGAAGGGCAGATAAAGAGCTTCCCAGAGGAAAAAAAAAAAAAAACCCAAAAACAAACCCTAAAGGAGTTCATCATCATTGAACAATTATTATAGAAAATATAATATATTCCATTTCAAATGCATTATATGAAAGAGACTTATTTAAGAAAAAGATGAAGATCAAAACTATGAACTATAAAATGGCAATAAATACATATCTATCAGCAATTGAATCTAAAAAAACTAAGCACACTAGAAGAACACAGACAGAATCATAGATACAGAGAACATTTTGATTATTGCCAGATGGGAGGGGGATGAAGGGGAATGGGTGAAGAGGTGAGGGGATTACGAAGTATGAATAGGAAGTTACAGAATAGCCGTACAGTATAAGCAATGGGCCAGCCAAAGAACCTATACACATGACCCAGGGACATGAACAATGGTGTGGGGATTGCCTGAGGGAGTGAGGGGTGGTGAGTGGAGGGGAGCAAAGGGGAGAAAAGTGGCACAACTGTAATAGCATAATCAATAAAATATAATTAAAAAATAAACTGAAAATGGAATAAAGACTTAAATGTAAGATTCAAAACCATAGAACTCTTAGAAGAAAACATAGGCAGTAAAATCTCGAACACTTCTCTTAGTAATATTTTTTCTGATATATCTCCTCAGGCAAGGGAACCAAAAGAAAAAAAAATAAACAAATGGGACTACATCAAGCTAAAACGTTTTTTCACAGCAAAGGAAACCATCAACAAAATGAAAAGACACACCACTGACTGGGAAGAACATAGTTGTCAATGATATGCCTGATAAGGGGTTAATATCCAAAATGTATGAAGAACTCATGCAACTCATCACCAAAAACAAACAAACAATCCAATTAAAAAATGGGCAGAGGGCCTGAATAGATAGATATTTTTCCAAACAGTATATGAAAAAGATGCTCAACATCACTAATCATTAGAAAAATGCAAATTAAAATCACAATGAGATATTACCTCACACCTGACAGAATGGCTATCATCAATAAATCAACCAACAACTATTGGCAATAATGTGAAGAAAAGGGAACCCTTTGCACTATTGGTAGAAATGTAGACTGGTGGAGCTGCTGTGCAAAACAGTATGGAAGATCCTCAAAAAGTTAAAAATGGAACTTCTTATGACTCAGTGATTCCACTTCTGGGTATATATCTGAAAACAAAAACCAAAACAATCATTGGAAAGAATATATGCACCGTTACGTTCATTGCAGCATTATTTCCAATAGCCAAACTATAGAAGCAACCAAGTGCCCATCACGTGAGTGGGTAATAAAGCTGTGGAACATATATACAATGGAATATTACTTGGTCATAAAAAAGAACAAGATCTCACCATTTGTGACAGCATGGATAGACCAGGAGGTATTATGCTAAGTGAAATCAGTCAGTCAGAGGAAGACAAATACCATGTGATTTCACTTATATGTGGAATCTAAAGATCAATATAAACAAACAAACAAAACAGAAACAGACTCATAGAGAACAGACTGGTAATTCCCAGAGGGGAGGAGGCACAGGGGGCTGAGTGAAAAAGGTAAAGGGACTGCGAAGTACAGATCGGTAGTGACAAAAGTCATGGGGATGTGAAGTACGGCATAGAGAATGTAGTCAATAATACTGCAGGAAGTACATATGGCACCAGGTGGCTACTGGAAATACCAGGTCCTAGAACATTTTGTAAAGTAAGTGATTTCCTAACCGTGGTGCTATACACCTGAAACTACTACAAAATAACAGTGAATATAGACTGTAATTGAAAAAATATTAAAAATTTAAAAATAGAAAATATACATAAGAGTTCTTTGTAAAGAGCTGTATCATATTGTCAGCTAACCTCGCTATTGTTTGTTTTCTGTGCAGTGATCAGGGAAGAGGGGAGGAGGAAATGGGACGTCTGCTGATATTATACAATTTGGCTTACAGATCAAGTTCTAACTTAAGTCAACAGATTTGGGTCACTAATGAAGACACCCACGCACATAATAGAAAATTAGAAAGAAAACCGGGAACTGAGGTGTGCATTGCTACAATCCTGAAACTGAAACAGAACAACACTCATTCACTGTTTCCATCTGAAGACAGCAGCAGAGCAATTTCCACTACTCTAGAAAGTCAGAATTCACATTATTACCCAGTAAGTTATGCAATGAGTAATGGAATGGCATTTTGAACAGAGAAACAAGTAAAACAGTTGGGGATAAAATGAAGACTGCTTTTCTAGGCAATTGAGTATTTTCTGGATTACTCTGCTACTGTATCCACCGACAAGAAAAATGTAATAGCACACAAATTTACCTGAAAACATCTCATTAGATCAAGAGGGATAGTTGAAAATTACTGACTCTAAAACTCTGTTTCACATTAAAATGACCAAATTGTTAAGCCGTGCCAAGAACTTGAATGAAATACGCAAATAACTCCTGATGTCCATAGACCCAGAAGGAGTGACCAACAAATGACTTACTCTAACAGATGGTTTCTTTTTCAGTAAAAGTCACAAATTGTTTAAAACTATGAGGACCTTAGAGACCTACGAGACTCCCAACTTTGCTCTCTGCCCCTCAGGGAAAACACAATCCAACTGAAGACGCAAGACAAATCCACATGAAATAGTAACCAAAACCTTTCCCTTTCTTGTTATCTGAACAGTGAATGAATTACAGTCAGAAACATAGGAATTCAAACCAACAGATCAACGTGTGGGCTACATCATCCCAGAAGGCTGTCGGTCTCAAATAATTGGAAACTATAAATACGTATCTTGATTTCCTAATAAATCTGAAGAAATGCTGAATGAAACATTTTCTTCATGTGTAGAGAAAATATGTAAGAACTTCAAACTTACAATGAGGTTGCTGATTCGGTTTAGGTACAACATTAACTCAGTGTTCATAATCCTTAAGTGGCCAAAGGAGAGGCCTCTGGGAAAAAGATAACTAGACCCGGCTTGCTGAACAAAAATCAGAGTTAAGGTAGGTTGAACCATGCAACAATGAGAACAGTGAAGAGTTGGGGCCGGTTTAGAGGGGAAAAGGCAGGTCGGGTTGTCGGTCAAAAATACCTTCATCGGGACCAAAGGAATCTTCCTGCATCTGCAAACAGAAAGCAGGGCCTGAGCCCAGGGACCTTGAACCAATTTTGCTCGGCCAAAATCAAAAAGACAGAGGACACAGCAGGCCAGGTTCACTTAATAGGATTCTGGAAGTTAAAGGCAGGAATGGGCAGGTAAGCACCCGCTTTAGGGTAAAATCAGAACAAAATAGGCCCTAGAAGGCAGATCACAAACCCGGAGGGGAAGGGAGTTGTTGTGAACCTGCCTGCATTTGTTAGCGAGTCTTCCACCACTGGACCACACACGGGAGATGAATGCCCCCAGGCCAGCCTTTCTGCTTCCCCTCAGGAGGGATATTACAGGTCTTAGCAACCAAACTTTGCCTGCATCTGAGAAACCCCAATCATTCAACTTCAATGTTTGGGAAGTGAGGTAACCAAGGCAGGTCTAGGGACACAATTGTTGAAGCTCTGGGAACCTTCAGTCACTGTCAGTCTCCATTACAATGCTGAAAATTCCCAATTATTCTAGTCTCTATCTAGATCAACCAGGTATATTTTGAGGTGTAGGTTTGGACAGGGTGACTCTGCAGCACAACACAGCCATGGTGGGTGGGGGGGGGGGGGCATCTAATAGTGTTTTGGGCTTTTCCTGCATGAAGGAGAACTGCTGGGATCAGAGCAATGGCTCCAGTTTGCATTTGCCACAGTGCCCAAGACTTCATCCATTCACTCACCGATTCATGGAGACGGCATATCACAGCAGAATGGTTCTGAATGCAAGTTCTGGAGCAAAATGCTTGGGATCGATTTCTGGCTTTATTTACTACCAACATTGCACTTTCTACACCTGTCAAAAGCAGTCAGTTATAATATCTACTTCACAAGGTTGCAGTGAGTAGTAAAAGACCGAATTCACATAAAGAACCTAGAATAGTGCCTGGCACTAATAAGCACTCGCTAAATTTCAGCTATTATTATTCATTCATTCAAAAGTTTTTAATGAATGCTGATAATGTGTCAAGCACTGTATGAGGTCTTCATTATCTTTCTGTTCATCTTCCTATTCTTCAACTTATGTCCCTATCTTAGTCATCAGCTAGGAATGTGGGAGTCATCTTAAACTCCTCCCTCTCCCTCACCACTGCCACCCACTTCTAAAGAGGGCCAGGTTTCACCTATTAAACATCTGCCAGCTCCTTCCCTCTTTTCTATTCTTCGCTATCACTGCCTGACTCAAACCTTCATTTCTCTTCTCAGACATTACAGTCATCTCCTCTGTGTCTCCCTAATATCATTCACTTGCTTAAAGTCCTTTATAAGATAAACTCACAGTTCCTACCCAGTGCACAGGCCTTTGTGATATGGCCCAGCCTCTCTCTCCAGCCCTTTCCCCAGCCTTCACCCTGTACCCACATTAAACAGGCTGGAGTTCCCTGACTGTCCAACCCTGATCCTACTGCTGAGTCACCCATCCTTCCATCTTCCTGACAGCATCCCTTCCTCTTACATTAAGGTTCACTATTTAATCAAGAAATACTTCCTAACACCAGGAGTAAAGTTCACAGTTCCACGTTCACTGTGCCAAGTTCACAGAGTGTGATGATGATCACACTCAATCCTTTCTTTCTCAAGGAAAAAGTGCCTTTGAGTATCTTGATGGAGAAATGAACTATGGAAATTCAGGCAAAATTGTCTCAAATTTAGCACTGTTATCCTTACTGGTTGGCTACTTTACAGAATTAGAGAAATTGAATATATTTTGGCATCAAATCCAAAAGTACTTCAGCTGATTTCAATCTCAATAGTAAGCTATGACACAGTGGATTTACTAATTTTGACTCATACAGCTATAATGTGTTGGAAAAGATTGATGTGAACTATAAAAACAATGATCAGAAAGTTGCTTCAATATGGTGTTATAAAGTTACAAGCCATTAATTCGTCATTATTTTGTAGAAGGAGGGTAACCAAGAGTTTCTGTGATTGTCTAGGGGTCATAACAGGCTGGGCTTATTTTATATGGTTATGAAATAATACAAAATATAGTTAATTCAAACTTTAAACATCATGCCCTTCTAATTAATATATTTTACATCATTTACTGAATAAACACTTACCAGTCAGCACAGCAGGCTGCTTACAAAGACAGGTAGATGATTCAGCTCAAAGCTTTCTTTATTTTCCCAGCAATGGCAATGCAGTTCATTCAAAGTCCCAGACTTGCAAAACCATCAGTCACATGGGAACAGAGGCCCTGCTCTGGTGCTGACTTGTCATAGCGCTCACCTCCTTCTGTGGGACTTCCCAGTGGATTTCCGACCTTCCACACTGGCCTTTAGGGCCCTTGTGGGCAGGACCCTGTCTTATTCATGACCGAGCAGAGCTCAGTGAAGACAGGGTGACCGATAACTCTGTGCTGGGCTGCCTGGGCTCAGCTCAGCTCCAGCAGAGATGCTGTTCTCTCCTGTCTTCTCTCCTGTCTTCTGAGATAACATAAGTTCCTTCCTAAGAGCTACTACCCAGCTGCAACAAGGCCTATCAGTTTAAACACTTCAATTTCTCAGTTCCAACTGGTATCCATCTTCTTCAAAAATTTTCGTGTGGTTTTAGCATTAATTTACTAACCACAAACGACCCGAAATATTTTGATTCAGAGAGTGGTACACAATCACTATGTAAAATGACGTTTCTACCATACCATGCCAGTGAAAGTAATAACAAATCAGTTACTGGATTAAGAAATTAATTTTCTCTTGGGCCTCTGTGGCAAAGCATGTGATTTAAATGGTTATCTAACATCAGCCTAGTGACCCTAGCTGGTATGCTGTACCAACTGGCAGGCGCTTTAGGAAACTGAAAACTTGAACTGTTACTTCCTACACCACCGCCCCAGTGCAGGAGTGTACCCATTTCACAGCTAAGTCTTATTTTAAATACAGCGAGGGCAAACCCCACTTTTCAAAAGTTCATTAACAAAGTCTCGCAATTAAAAGAGCAGCCTGTGACTCATTTTTGGATACCCATGTGGAAATAACAACTCCTCCCTTTGCTGAGAAACGGCTTAAACAAGTGCATGAGAACCACAGGAAGTAGTACTGATCTCAGCTGGTGACAGTGGGCTTACAATTCCCCCTCGGACTGTGGGGATCACAGAGGTGCTGCCACTACTTCTTGTTTTCAGGCTTCTAAAAAAAGTCTCATGTGGACTTACAAGGGGCTGTTTCCAAGCTGTAGCAATTTCTCCGTATTTCCTGGCTCCTTGCTCATACTGGGAAGTCAAGAAGTAACCATTCTGGTGGTATTTTTGAGAAAATGTGACCTAATAGGAAGTGAAGAGGTGATTCAAACGAAGTAAAGCCCCCCACTAATTCCAAAAACGAAAAACAAAACTCTAACCTTTTGACTTAAAGTAGAATTAGTCTTAAGCGAATACTCAAGGGAAGCCTATCAACAGGTATCTGAAATAATTTCTGGAAGCCCTAAAAGCGCAGTCCCTTGCCCAATGGGAGAGACAATCCCTCCGTTCTGTATAAGAAACCCAATGTACCCAGAGGTGAAGAGTCGGCGTGAGCTCGGGGGCCACGCCCGAAATCCCCCTCCCCGGGGCATCCCTCGAGTCCCTGAACCAGCCAGTCCCGCATCCCCCGGGGAGCCCCCATCCCGAAGCGCACATCCTTGCTTTTTGAGCAGTTAAGGAGAGAAAAAGAGAAAACGAACCGGGAAGGGCGGAGCCTGAGAACCCAGATGCCCCGCTGTGCGCGGGCGCCTGTCCCTCGCCGGGCGCAGTCAGAGTCCAGGAACCTGTGGCGAGGCTCCGCACGCCTCTGGCGGCTCCTCCCGCACTGCCTTCGTCCAGGCATCTGGGCGCTGCGCTGCGGGCCAGCCCAGCGGCATCGGAAGCGCCCACGGCTGGGGACCAGGCCCCGCCCAGGGACGACAGCGCTGGGTCCCGGTGCGTGTCCCCGCCCCGCCTGGAGTAGGTGCGCTCCCGACAGCGGGGGAGTGGGGCGGACCCACTCCTGCCCAGTCCCCTCCCCTGCCCGCCCCGTCGCTCCAGGTGCTGCCCCCAGTCACGTGGCCCACCTCCCCAGCCCCCTTTTTCTTTCCCCCCAATGAGGACAGGACTTTCCCTGGGAATCCCCGCGGCAACGTGGGCCCAGTCGGTGGATTTCCCGCAGCACGGACACTTGCTGCAGGGTCGCAGCGTGGGTGTGGCCGCGTGAGGTAGCTGCCGCCCTGCACCTGCCGCGACTTCTGAGCTGGCCGGAAACCTGCGCACTGCGGCGAGGCTGAGCTCCATCTGGGTCTTCCCAGAACCCAACTGAGCTCCGTCTGGGTCTTCCCAGAATCCACCCGACCGCACCTCTCCGCAGCGGGCCTGACACCAGCCGGGTTCATTCATTCGTCTGCTACCCATTGAGCGTCCACTCCAGCACTGAGGCTACAACTGTAGTCCAAAATACCGCGAGACAGGCCCTCAAGGACCTGGCATTCCAATGGGCAAGGATCAACAGATAGGTGTATATTACGTGAGGCATTCTATGTGGGGTACATTATGTGGTGAGAACCTTGAAAAAGAAGGTTGAAAAGTTGTAAGAAGTGCTCAAAGAAGAAACAAGCCTGCACTGATGTCAAGGAAATGCAGGAGCTCCCAGTGGCCACAAGCTGAAACAGTTTGAGCTACAAAATAAAGTAGTGCGGGATTACAACCCAAAGTAAACAAAGACATCCAGGAGTCCACAGTGATATAAATAAAGAAATGGTGGAGAAGGGATAAATCACCCCTGCAGAAGAATTCCTATATGGTTTGCTCACTGTGACTTTTCCCCCAAAAGCATGGAATGGAGAAAAGGAGTAACTCTACACTGGAGGTACCTGAAAACCACTACCTCAAGCCAGGTGATCAAAGTCAACATTAACAGTCACGTTCATATTAATAGCTGTACTTTTGATATGTCGTGATGAAAATGTCACTTTTCCTCTGTGGTCTTCCTCCCCAAAACCCACAACCCTAGTCTTACCACTAGAGAAACAGCAGACAAATTCCAGTGATGGGACATTCTACAAAACACCAAAACTTCCTCAAAGCTGTCAACATCATCCAAAACAAGGCAAATCTGAAAAGTCACCATAGCCTAGAGGAGCCAAGGAGACGCAATTACACGTTATGTGGTTATCTAGGGTGGGGTCCTGGAACAGAAGGACATTAGGTAAAAACTAAGGAAAGCGGAATAAAGTGTGGACTTCTGTTAATACTAAAGTATCAGGATTGGTTGCTTAGTTGTGATGATGTACCACACTAATGTAAGATGGTAATAATAGGGGAAAATGGGAATGAGGTTTGTGGAAGCAGAGGTGTCCAACCTTTGGGCATCTCTGGGCCACACTGGAAGAAGAAGAGTTGTCTTAGGTCACACACTCAATACATTGTGACACGTAATCACAAAAAACTTCTCAATGTTTTAAGTAAATTTGTGATTTTGTGCTGGGCCCCCTTCACAGCCATCCAGTGCAACATGCAGCCCGCGGGCCTCGGGTTGGGCACCGTGCTTCACAATTTTTATGTAAATCTAAAACTATTCCCCCCCAAATTAAGTTTATTTAAAACTAAAGCAAAATAGAAAGGATGAGGGGTTAGAATATATACCAAGTCTCCCAAGATGAGAAAACACTTGAGGGGAGAAACGACATTTGGGTTAAGACCATTTCGAGCTGGAGGGATCTGAAAAGGTAAAGGCCCTGAGGCAGGCGCAAGCTCCGTGTCTTGGGATAGTATCAGTGTGCGTGGAACAGAATGAGAAGGGACAGAGTGACAGGTGGTGAGGTGAGGAGTAGGGGGTGAAACATGTAGGGTCTTGATGGTCATATGGTTTTTAAATCTTACTTTGCTTGAGAAGGGAAGCTACTAAGGAATTTTTAGCAGAGGAGACCTGTGATGTGCTTTTTATTTTCCCTACTGTTGTGTTAAGTATAGATTAGGGGATAAGGATGTGAGCAGGCCAATCAGTTAGGAAGCTGTGATAGTTAATTGTATGTGTCAACGTGACTGAGCCACAGGACTCCCGGGTGGTTTGTTAAACGTGATTCTCGGCGTGTCTGTAAAGGTGTTTCTGGATGAGAATGGTTTGAATTGGTAGACTAAGTAAATCAGATTGCCCTTCCCAGTGTGGGAGGGACTCATCTATCTATTGAAAGCCTAAATAGAACAAAGAGCAAGATAGGGGAGAATCTTTTCTCTCTTGGCTTGACTGTCTTTAACCAGGGACATCAACTCCTGCCTTCAACTTGCCTTCAGACTGGAACTTACACCATTTGCTTCTCAGGCCTTCAAACTCAGATTGGAATTAGGTCACCAGCTTTCCTGGGGCCTCAGCTTGCAACTGCAGATCATGGGACTTCTCAGCCCCCACGACTGAGTGAGCCAATCAATTCCTTATTCACTCATTCTCTCTCTCTCTCTCTCTCCAGTTTCTCCCTCCCTCCCTCCACAGATGGCTAAGACTGCCATAGAAGAAAAGGAGGGCACCTGACCTCGAGGTGCAGAGGTTCTTAAACTGATGAAAGAACAGAAAATAATCCTGAGGGATAAAGTGAGTCACCAGGTCACCACTAGCTCCTACTCATGATCCCTCTACTGTCCTCAAGTCCAGATCCAAGTTACAGGCTATGCAAGAACCACTTCTGAGTGTGGGAGGCTTCCAGAGCAAGCCAATCTAAACACTGGTGTTCTTCCTCTAGCATTTCATTTTCATTCTGATTTCCATGAAAATTCAATAAATCCATTAACCCATGAAAAATTCTAAGTAAGCTTAGAAAAATTACTTTAAAAAGAATCTAACAAGTAATTCATAGAAAAGCAAACTTTTTGTTGTTCTGTAAGCTTATTTTGCTGTTCCTGGTACACAAGGAGGTAGAAATCAAGTGGTGGAAGTTGTACTATTTTGATTTAATTAAATGTTTTCCCTGCCTGGAATTCCTTAAATGACACTGTTGTATTCTTATATTAACCCAAATTGCAATTAAGGGAAAACTTTCCTCTTAGATATTGGCGTACTCGTAAGAGTCCTGAAGTTTAGCATGTACTGCCCGTTGTATGCATACAAATAGAATGAGAAAGAGCATGGGCTTTAAAAATCTGGTCTAGAGGCAGAACTGATCTGCTTAATAGCGCTTAAGGGAAACCAATTTTTCTGCAACTGCTATTATGCATGACAAGTTGCAAAAGTATTTTAAGATGAGACCGTTACTCAATAGTCATTTCTGGTAAAACCCTTTTGCACCATGGCCCTATCCTGCGGAACTGATAAAAGTGAAAGAAAAGTATAAGCAGAACATGACAAATAAGCCATGCCTTTTACAGATGATAGTTTAGTCATAAACCTTTAAATACTGGTTTTGAATTTGAATAATTCACTAAGTTCTCAACAGGTGTAATTTTCACAAACAGGCTAAACAATCTTTACATCTACATCTTTTTCATTGACATGAATTTGTGCAATCTGTTTAGAAACTATATATTCATACATCAAAAAGCCTTACTTTGGGGCTGAGATGTGGTATTCTTCTCTTTTTCCTCCTCTTCATCCATTTCATCCCCTTGCTGCAGCTCCGTATCTTTATCCGTCTTCTGTTTCCTTTAACTCACTCTTCAGACGGGCTGACTCCTTCCTTCAGTATGGTTTTGAACTTCTCTGAGTTCAGGGACCATAGCCAGCATCCCTTTGTGACCCTTAAGAAAATGTAGAAGTATAATATTGGCACCACAAAAATCAAACATCTTTCAAAATGTTTTTAAGATAAACTTACTAAAATAATAATGAAAACATTGAAATCCGAACAGTGAACTCACAAATTCAGTGGGCAAAATCTTTCCTTGAGAATATCTGCCTTTGGGGTGATGATCTTGGGGAAACCTTGGAGAAGCTGGCAGATGTTCCTCAGGCCACAGCTCCTTACCTTGCTGTGTACCCCGAGGGTGAGGAGGAATCTCTAGTATGACCTTGCATAACCAGCTCTGGGTGTTGAAAGCAAGCCGCTCCAGCTGATTTCTTTAAGCCCTATTTTCTGCAGGTTGGCGATGAACAAAGGTAATTTATGAAACAGGAACTTTTGCCACAACTCTACATCCCTAGCCACCAAAGACACATTTACAAAACAAATGCCCCCATGCAAATCAGAGTTGATTACTAGCAAATGTAAGTGGGGGACATGACCTATTCAAACCCATGTCTTTCACGGTCCTGGTCTGTCATCTTGCCAACTTCAGTAATGAGCAGACCCCTCCTCAAGGAGAAGAAATGTATGGCACCCGGTGCTGACAAATTATTTCACTCTAATGTTACCCAAATATTAACCATATAAATACAGTGTTACTTACTTACAGATAGTATAAATTCCTATGGCTACAAAATATAAAATCCAAACCAACCTACATATTAACAGTACAAAATTAATAATATTAAAATAAGCATTGATTTAATGTTTCATTGAAGTGAAATCAAAATTGTTTGTTCTAAAACTAGAAAAATGCACTGGGGCATTTTGTGCTTCACTTGTTACCTGTAAGATTCTCTCTATTTTTAAGGCAATAAGATCACTCATTTGAATGATCCTCATTATCATTGCTATGATTTTTTCCTTCAGAATTCTACATGCATCTTGAATCATCAATTCATAAATTTTCCAACTTTATTGAGGTATAATTGACAAATAAAATCGTAAGATATTTAGAGTGTTCAAAGTGTGCAAGCGATATACGTATACATTGCGAAGGGTCCCTCCATCTGGTTAATTACCACACCCATCACCTCCTATATTTATCTTTTTTCATGTGAGAACATTTAAGTTTTGCTCTCTTAGCAAATTTCATTGTATTATACAGTGTTAGTTACAGTCGCTGTGTTTATATTAGATCCTCAGACTTTATTTATATTATAGCTGAGCATTTGTACTCTTTCACCTACCTCTTCCTATTTCCACCACCCCAGTCCCTGGCAGTTTTCAACTCTGTTTCTATGGGTTTGACTTTTTTGGGGGGGTGGTGGGGGGGGTGTCCTCATATAAATGATACCAGGAAGCATTTGTCTTTGTCTGGCTTATTCCCCTTAGCATAATGTCTTCAGGTTTCATCTATGTTGTTGCAAGTGGCAGAATTTCCTGCTTTCTAATGGCTGATCACTATTTATATATATATATATATACACACATATACACACTACATGTTCTTTATTCATTCATTTGTTGACATTTAGGTTGTTTCCACATCTCAGCTATTGTGGATAATGCTGCAATGTATGTGTGACAGTATATATATTTTTTTAGTTAGTTTTTTTGTTTTTTTTCTTCAGATAAATATCCAGAAGTGGAATTGCTAGATCATGTGGTAATTCTTGTTTTAATTTTTTGGGAAACTTCTACACTATTTTCCACAGTGGCTCCAACCATTTACATTTCCACCAACAGTGCACAAAAGTTCCCTTTCTCCACATTCACAGCCAACACTTGTTGTCTCTTGTCTTTTTTTTTCCTTTTTTAAAAAAAATATATTTATTTATTATGCTATTACAGTTGTCCCATTCCTCCCCTTCACTCCACTCCATCCTGCCCACCCCCTCCCTCCCACATCCCCCCCCCCCATAGCTCATGTCTGTGGGTCGTACTTATAAGTTCTTTGGCTTCTACATTTCCTATACTATTCTTACCCTCCCCCTGTCTATTTTCTGCCTATCATTTATGCTACTTATTCTCTGTATCTTTCCCCCCTCTTCCCCTCCCACTCCCCTATCTCTTGTCTTTTTGATTATAGCCATTCTAACAGATGTGAAGTGATATCTCATTGTTTGTTTACATTTCTTTTTGATTTGTGATTTGAGCACCTTTCATGTATCTGTTAGCCATTTGTATGTCTTCTTTAGGAAATGATTATTCAGGTCCTCTGCCCATTTTTAATCAGATTGGTTGTTGGTTTGTTTTTGCTATTGAGTTGCGTGAATTCTTTATATGTTTTGGATATTAACCCCTTATCAGACACATGATTTGCAAATATTTTCTGCCATTCCGTAGGTTTTCTTGTCACTTTGTTGATAGTTTTCCTTTGAGGTGCAAAAACTTTTTAAATTTATGTAGTCCCACCTCTTTATTTTTGTTTTTGGGTTGTTTGGGGGGTTTTTTCGCCTCTGCTTTTGGTGTCAAATGCCCAAAAAGTATTGCAAAGAAATATTGAGGAACCTAACTTCTATATTTTCTTCTAGAAGTTTCATGGTTTCAGGTCTTATGTTTAAGTCTTTAATCTATTTAGAGTTGATTTGGGGGCATGGTATGATATAGGGGTTCAGTCTCATTATTTTGCATGTGGCGGTCCATTTCTCCCCATACCACATATTGAAGAGACTCTCCTTATTGAATATTCTTGACTGCTTTGTCCTAAATTAGTTGACCATAGATGTGTGTGCATGTTTCTCTGCTCTCTATTCTTTGCCATTAATGTATGTGTCTGTTTTTATGTCAATACCATGTTTTGATTGCTATAGCTTTGTAAAGTAGCTTGAAATCAGAAAGTGTGATGTCTCTAGCTTTGTTCTATGTCAAGATTTCTTTTGACAATTGGCCACAGCTTCCATCATTCCCGTATTTTTCCAGCTTTACTGGGCTGCCATAGTAAGTCTGGGCAGGTATGGCCCTGTGGTATGGAGTCAATCATCTCCAAGCTATTATGCAGGCTCTGTAACCAGGGGGAGTTGCCTCCCAGTTACATCATGGGTTGAAGTCACTCCCATCCCCCTGGCTCAAAGCATGGCCACAGCTGTTTAACATCTATGAAACCAGTTAAAGGTTATAGATGTGTTAAACGACCATTCTAGAGGTTATCTGCAAAACTGTTGCTATTCAAAACAACTCTCAATGGCCCTGCTCCATGCATCCCATCCCCCAGCTCAGACTTGTGGGGGTGAGGACATCCTATATATATATACTTTTTCTAATATTTCTGGATACCTTGAGCTCTGAACCCCATTACAAATCCCTATTTGGGCACCGCCCCCCTTGGCTGCACCCTGTTATAGAACCAGCAATCTTCCGGTTCATAGGCCAGCACTCAATCCACTGAGCCACAACAACCAGGGTGGCCTTCTTTTTTTTCATGTAGCTGCTTATTGCATGCTACATTAAGAAAAAAAACTGGTTTTGCTACATCTCATAGATTTTTGGTATGTTGTTTTTTATTTTTATTTAAGACATTTTTTAGTTCTCTTTGATTGATTTTTGACCCAATAGTAGCTCAGTATTGTGTTGTTTGATTTGCACATATTTGTGAATTTTTCAGTTTTTTCTTCAAATTAATTTCTAGCATCATACCATCATAATTAGAGAAGACATGATATGATTTCAATCTTCTTAAATTTATTAAGATTTCTTTTGTGGCATAATATATGATTTATCCTGGAGAATATTCCATGTGTGCTTGAGAAGAATGTGTATCCTTTTGTTACTGGATGAAATGTTCTATAAATGTCTGTTAAATCCATCTGCTCTAACGGGTAACCTATATCCAATGTTTCTTTGTTGGTGTTCTGTCTGGATGATATGTCCATTGTTAAAAGTGGGGGTATTGAATTCACCCACTCTCATTATATCGCTCTCTACTTCTTCAGGTTTGTTCTTGGTTGCCTTATATATTTAGTTACTCCTATGTTTGGTGCATAAGTACATACAAATGTAATATCCTCTTGTTGGATTGACCCCTTTATTATTATCAAGTGACCTTCTTTGTCTCTTATTACAGTTTTTTATTTAAAGTCTAATTTGTCTGACATAAGTATAAGCTACCCTGCTTTCTTTTTATTTTCATTTACATGGGATATCTTTTTCCATCTTTTGACTTTCTGTGTGTGTATGTGTGTGTGTGTGTGTGTGTATAGCATAAGTACCTGATAATTAGCTTTGGTTGTAATGTAATTGTTTGGCATTAAGCTTATGATTGCCGAGTCATTCATTTCAAAGACATTCATCTCAACTAAACACAAATAAGGAGCCAGGCCACTTAACCCAGTAAGTTCCCCTTTTAGAAAGCCCTGGGTGACCAAGATAACTGAACTTTGAGTGATCCTGCTTTTCCACTTCATGCTTTAACTCCCACTCTTATATTTCAGATTCACCAATAAAGTGGCAAACCTGTAAAACCCCAGGCACCCATCCTCAAACCCAATCAAGGCAGAATCCCAGTGCACGCTTGCTCACTCTCCCGTGTGCTCACTCTCGCTCTCTCTCTCTCTCTCCCCAGCCCCCACACCCCTTTGTCTCTCCCTCTTCCTCTATCTCTCTTTTCAACTTGTGACCTTGCTGCTGTATGGCCCCAATTGTAGCATGTACTGCATAGGACTTAAGAGTAATAAAACTTGATTCGTAAAGCTCCCAGATGATTACTGCTGAGGTGTAATTTTTATATTTACCTTTACAGAGAGATTTATACTTTTATTTGTTTTTCTGTTACTAATTAGCATTTCAGCTTGAGGGAGTTCCTTTAACATTTTTTTTATAAGGATAATTTCATGGTGACCAAGTCCTTTAGCTTTTGCTTGTCTGGAAAACTGATTCTGAAGAAAAACTGCTGGGGAGAGTATTCTTGGTTGATAAGTTTTTTCATTCAGTACTTTAAATATATGATGCCATTCCCTCTGGCCTTCAAAGTTCCTGCTGAAATAATAAAATACTTATCATCTTATGGGGTTTCCCTTGTATATAGTATGTTGTTTTTCTCTTGTTGCTTTTAAGATTCTCTCTCTGTCTTTAACTTTTGACAGGTTAATTATAACATGTCTCAGTATGGCTCTCTTTGGACTCAGTGCAGTCCCAGTTCTGGGTTGTCTCTCAGACCTTTGTGATTGTTTAAGCTTTCTTGTTCTTAGTGGCTTCCAGTAGTTGAGGATGTACCAAGACCTGTCAGTGTCCCAAAGGAGAGGGTCTCAGTTAACTCCTCAATGCAGGCTGATTGAAAGCCTGATGCTTAGGTGCAACTTTTATAATAGTCCTGGGAAAGATGAAGATGGGCATCTCTGCGTGCTCCATCTGTGCTGTGCCCTGAGGGGTATAACTGTATAGCTGGTTAAGAAGTGTTTCTTCGTTTGTTACAATCTTGTGGGACCTGGAACTGATGTCCCCCTGGCCATCAGAGCCAGGTGATTGAGGGGTGCATCCCCTGGGCAGCATTTAGAAAAGTCAGAGCATCAGACATTTGCACAAGCTCTTTCCACGGGGATACCAGCAATGTGGAGCTGGCCGGAGGGAGAATGTAGAGACAGCCTCTATAGGCTGTCCTGGCCTCTGAGGAGGACCGCAGTCAGCCACTTGCTATATTTTAAATTAGGAGCCTGAACCTCAGACTGCAGCATTTAAGATATGCAAATAGGCCTCTTTCAGGGAAACCTGGAAGATGGGTGTTTCTGACTGTCACCTCTGTGCTGAGTCCTGGGGGGATAGTCCCAAGATGAGTCATTGCTAGCCTGCTAAGAATTCTTTCCTTGTTTTCTAAGCCTGGTGGTTCCATGGACAAAAGCCCCATTGAGTGTCAGAGGTAGGCATTTGGGAGGCCCATCTCTCTGGTGGAAGTCTTAATAATTGGGGCACTAGGTGGGGCACAAACCTATGGCTCCTCAGGAAGAAGCTGGGAACTGAGTTTTCTCCCAATTGTATATCACTGTGCTGTGTGTGCAGTTTATAGTGACAGTGTGTTTCAGCTTTCCCCACCCTTTGGGCTTGGGTTTTTTTTCTTGGTCATCTAATGTGTAGGAGTCTCAGCTATTTTTTAAATTTTTTTCAGAGTGAATTTTCCATGTGTAGCTGTAGAATTGTTACTGGTTGACAGTATGGCCAAGGAGGGTCCAGCTTGGAACAACACTGGGAGCGGGCTGAGGGTGGGAATGGAGGGGCTGACAGGGCTATAGAGCTAGGCCATGAAAGTGGGACCTGGGAGCTGCTTGTGCACCGAACCATGCTCTTCAGGGTTCGAGTACTGAGGTCATGCAACCAGTCAAAGAATGCCTTGGCCAACCACCTGGGGTCATGGCAAGGACATTGACTTTCACAGCTGCAGCACCAGGCTGCACTTCCACAAGGCGTGAGGCCGTGCTGCCTGGGTAATGGAGCATGTGCCTTGTAGATGCTCTGCCCCAGCATGGATGCCCCACACTCCATGCAAACGCCTTGCCTCTGGCTATAGATGCCCGCCCCTACCACTGAGGCCACTCTCAACACTGCCTGAGAGGCCTTGAGGAGTTTTAAGAGTTCCTTCTCTTAGGCCTTTGGTTCAGATACTCTGTCAGTAGCGGACTAGCACATGAGGGGCATGGAGATGGTGGAGCACCAGGGGAGTCTCCCCCATTGGCCAAGATGATGGCAAGGGAGTTTCTTATACTGAGTTCCCAGAAAGCTAGCAAGATAATTAGATAGAGGAAAAATCTCTCCACCTTCTTCCAGTACCAGATTGGGGGTGGGGGGCGGTGCGTGGGACCAGAGGAAGGTAGTCACATGTGCCATAGAAGTCAAAATGGCAGCAGGGGAGGTTCTGGGAAAAAGAGGCCTGTGAGTCTAGCCAGGGGAAAGAAGGGACTGCCTGCAAAACCTGAGAATGCACCTGGTCCATCCCACAACCAAGTTAATATAATCCCAAGGTAACAAAGAAAGGCTCTCTCACCCACTGGTGATGCACTCTTTGTGCGTTCATGTGACCTTGTGGCCCTAGCAGCCGCTAGGCCCATAGCCCATGGCCCATGGCCATGTGGGCTCCACATGCAGGCTCCAGAAGGGAACCCAAAATGAATAGCAGCTGAGAACAAACTAAACTATAGGGATGACCATTTGGCAGCCTCCTGTAGCCTTCAAAGGGCTGTATTTTAAATTGGAGCAGGAACTCTGGACACTGCCTCTTCTCTTGGTCTTGCTGAGGAGATGGGCTTTGTGACAAGACTCTGCCATTCTCCCAGATCATGCAGCACCTGAATAAAACCTCTTTCCTTTCTACACCAGCATCTGCCTCATGAGTTTGGCTTTTATGATAACAGGCAGCCGAACTCCAATTTTTGTTTAGTAACAGATTCAGTATGTCCATGACAGGAAGTTCAGGAGCCATCTTGGACTGGAAAGCTCATCAATCTTTGCTTTTTTAAAAAATTTATTTATTTATTTATTTTTAGAGAAGGGGGAGGGAGGGAGAAAGAGAGGGAGAGAAATAACCATGTGTGAAGCCCTGCCTGGTGTAGCTCAGTGGGTTGAGTGCTGGCCTGTGAGCCAAAGGGTCACTGGTTGGATTCCCAGTCAGGGCACGTGCCTGGGTTGTGGGCCAGGTCCCCAGTAGGGGGCACGCGAGAGACAACCACACATTGATGTTTCTATGTCTCTCTTTCTCCCTCTCTTCCCCACTCTCTAAAAATAAATAATCTTTTTTTAAAAAAAGAAATATCCATGTGTGAGAGAAACATCAAGCAGTTGCCTCCCACACACCCCCAACTGGGAACCTGGCCCACATCCCAGGCATTTTCCCTGTCTGGAAATCAAACCAGTGAACTTTTGGTTTGTAGGATGACACCCAACCCACTGAGCCACACCACTCAGGGAATCAATCTACGCTTTTAATTGGTCAATAATTTTAAAACTCTCCCTAAAATAAAATGCCAAAATATAAGTTTACTTTGATGAAAATGCCTTCATTGAATACTTGTGATCATATTTAGTGCTAATGAATTGAAATGTTATGATACATCTCTCAAATGTGAATGTAGTAGTAACTATGGAGGCACAAATGGAAAATATACACAGTGAGCACTGCCTGCCCCAGATTACTGCTTTGAGGGCCTTCCCAGCACATGGCACAAAGAAGGAGAAACCGGACAGATTCCTTGAGTTGAGGACATAAAGCTAAAGTCCAGGGAGACCAAGGTGACTAAAATTCATAGTACTGGAGAGTACTGGAGAGAGAGAGGGATGACTAGAGATCAGTATAGGGTCCCCTTGAGTATTTAACAGGAAGTTTATCAGTGCGTGTGCATGAGAAGACTAGCTGGGGCTGTGGGAAAAACCACTTAAAATGAACGGAAGTAACAGTTCCTCACAAAGGACCATAAATTGTGTTTATTCCCACTAGCCAGGCTGGAACATTTCTTATCACAGAATAATGAGGTCAGAAGAATTTTGCCTCAGTAAGATAAAAGTTGTTTCCAAGTAATATAGCAGAACAAAGTTCAAGAATGTTTATGAGAAATCAAAATTATCCAGCACCCAACAAAGTTGGGTATAATACATAAGGTATAATACATAATCTGTGACATCCATTCAAGAACTACCAGGCATGTTAAAGAGCAGGAAAATTCAATTTATAATGTGGAGAAAATCAACCAATCAGAATGCATAAAAAAATGTTAGGACCAGCAGGCAAGGATATTAAAACAGTTATTATAACTATATTATGTATGTTCAAGAAGTTGAGACAAAAATATTTAAAAGATCCAAACTTCTGTAGATAAAAGATACAATGTCTGGGGTTAAAAGTAAACAAACTAGTGGAATTAATGGCAAATTGCAGATTGCAGAAGGAAAGATTAGTGAGGTTGGAGACAGAGCAATAAAACTACCCAGAATAAAGCACAGAAAGAAAATTTAAAATTAATTACAAGTATATCAGTGATTTTTGGTAAAAGTTCAAATGACTATATTTTCTGTTGTTTAATATATAAACCCCCTAGATCCAAGAAGCTTAAGGAACCCAATCATGAGAAACAGGAAGTACACCAACCACATCATAAGCAATTACTCAACACCACTGATAAAGAGAACATCTTAAAAGAAGCCAGAGGGGAAAAGATACATTATTTGGACAGGAAAAATGATGTTAAAAGAGAGCGATGGCAGCAAATCTCACATCAGAAATAATGTACCAGAGAAACAGTGGAGGACTAAAGTAAAAAGTATTAAGGAAAAACCCTGTCAGCTATCAACCATACTTTCTCAGACATACAGAAACTGAAAGAATTCCTTGCCAACAGACTCACACTGTCAGTCATGGAAAAGGAGGTCCGCAGGAAAAAGGAAAATGACACTAGAAAGAAATATGGAAGTCCATACGAAAAAAATTAAGAATGGAAATGGTAACTCCATGAATATACACAAGATTTTTAAATTAAATGTCTTTAAGTGATAATTATCTGTTTAAACCAAAATAACAATATAGTGTGGGGTTTATAAAATATGTTAATGTGAATCATATGACAATAGCAGCACAATGTCTGGGAGGCAGAAATGGAAGTACCTCATTATAAGTTTCTTGGACTATATGTGAAGTGATACAATGTCCCTGGAAAGTAAGCTGTGGTAAGTTAATGAGGTGTACTATAAACATAAAAGCAAATAACATGACACAGCAATGAATTATAACTAACGTGCCAGCAAGGAAGAAAACAGATGAATTAAAATACTCAACTGATCCAAAAGAAGGCAGAAAAAGAAAATGAAGAACAGATGAAACAAATAGCAAGATGTTAGATTTCTACCTAACACATAATCATATTAAATATAAGTGGTCTAATCACCCCCAATGAAAAACCAGAAATGGGATGATTGGATAAAAAAGCAAAGCACAGCTAAATGCTGCCTAAAAAAAAAAAAAAATCAATTGTTAAATATAAAGACACAAATAGGTAAAAACAAAAAGATGGAATGATACGCATGCTAACACAAATCAAAAGAAAACAGGACTAGCTCTGTTAATGTCAGACAAATACATTTCAGAGCAGAAATATTAGTAGGAATAAAGTCATTTCATGATGATAAAGAGATAGATTAGGCAGGGTGAGAAAACACTCCTGAAAGTTTATGCCCCTAATATATTTATATTAGGATTCGCTCTGTGCTGTACATTCTCCGGTGTGTTTTGACAAACGTATCCATATGTATCCACTAATACTGTATACTGAATAAGTTTCACTGCTTCAAAAAATTCATGTGCTCACCTATTTATCCCACTTTCTCCCCCAGAGCACTGGCAATCCCTGATCTTTTTATTGTCTCTCTAGTTGTGCTTTCTCCAAAATGTCATACAGTTAGAATTTTATATATGTAGACTTTTCAGATTGGCTTCTCTCACTTAGCAGTATGCATTTAAAGTTCCTGCACATCTTTTTATGGCTGGATAGCTCATCAGTTTGTTATTGCATAATATCCCATCGTATGAACATGCTCAGTTTGTTTATCTATTCACCTATTGAAAGGCATGATTGCCATAGCACGTGACAAGAATATGTTTAGTTTGGTAAGAAAATGCCAAACTGTTTTCCAAAGTGGCTTTACTAATTTGTATTCCCACCAGCAATGAATGAGAGCTTCTCGGCTCAGCATCTTCACCAGCGTCTGTGGTGGTGTTTCAGATTTTAGCCATTCTAATAGGTGTGTAGTGGCGTCTCATTGTTATTTTAATTACTTTTTAGTTTTAATAGATCATTTTGACATATTGTTTAAAATATTGTTTAAAATTTACATCAATTTACATTTTGATGAAAATAAACTTAAAGTTTGAAGATCATCACTATTCATTTTGTAAAATCATTTAGATATTACTGCCAATAGAACAAAATTATATGAAATCCTATAACAACATGATGTTTTGCTGAAATGAAGGCAAGAAAAACAAGTTACATGGAATAAATGTGCCATAATCTATGAATTATATTTTCTTATTCATCAAAACATTGATGATTCATCAATACTCAAAACATGCTCAATAAAGTTAAATTTAGTCATTTTTGATACTTTGCCAACTTTCAGTCACATATTTTTCAGTTTTCTTATTGTTAGGCTTTGTTTGCCAAGATAGGATGAAAGACATTTTATTTAACAGTTTAACTTCATTTATAATTTTAAAATATTTAGATATATGGAAGGTGACCTCTATTTGGACTCTTTCCTCGAAGTAGTCCTGTTTGGTGGGGGGAGGGGGGAGGGCGGTGCCACAATTTTTTTAAATCACTGAGTTATGGATAATCTCAACAGAAAAGTGCACAAATATAGAAAAAAAAATGTATTCATTTCAGGGATTTACAGTCTCCCTAAAACTCTTCCAGGGACTCCAGGCCAGCAGCCCCTGCTCTAAATTTCCTACGTTACTGCCATTCTAGTTTCCCTAAAGCGCAGTCCTGGCGGTGGTCACCCTCTCACCTCTTCTTTCAATCTCCTCCAGAGGCCTCTGGTTCTTTAAGCTGTCATTCACTCCTTCAGCCTGCCATTTAAAACAGTCAGCAAACGAGCCTCAACTTACCCAATCAGACTTCTCTCCCTGCGTTCCCTTCCTAGAGGCCACGACTAAGCCACTGCCAACTTGTGGAACTTGCTGTTCTCTGAAGGTATCTCCAGGCTTTCCTATTTCTGACTCTACTTCTGTAGTTTTTCCACCTGAACTTTCCTTTTCTTTATCTCTGCCTCCTGAAATTCTATCATTAGTCAAGTCTCCTCATTATAACCCTTTTTTCCTCCCCCAACACTCTAAAAGAATCGCTTCTTTTTCTGACCTCTCAAAACCACTGTTTGTGTATTCATTTTTTTACCCATCCTTCCTTCCTTCACCTGTTATACACTTGCTGAGTGTTTATAGTACTGGGCACTCTACTGGTACCCGGTTCCTGCTCTGGAGGAAGGTGACAGGGGAACGGGAGTACCTCTGATGGAAATTGATGAAGACCCTGGCCAAAGGGCAATGAGACGCACAGGTTAAGACTCAGACTGCTGGGCTTGGAGCCTGGCTCTGCCAATATTGGCTGGGTGAGTGGGCCAGTCACTTCACCTCCCTTTGCCTGCTTCATTATCTGTAATTTATGCCATCATCACCTGCACCTACCTCATAGGGTCCATATGAGGACTCGGTGCATTTAGTATATAAATATCTGAGGAGCGTTGCTTGGCAGGTAGTCAGAACTCAATAAATACCATTATCATTATCATTGGGAATGGAGGGGAAGTGTCAAGTGAGAGTAGACTTGCTTGAAAATATGTGTCTGAGAAAAACGTATGCTCTACCCTGCACTCCCCAAAGCTGGTCGAAGAAGATTAAATATGCAAGCACACTTTCAGCAGGGTTCCTCTTTCGAGCTCGTTCAGGAGCTGGTTATGTATGTTTCAGGTGCTTTTGGTGACTGCTGTCCCTGTAACCAATTTATTATCTCTCAGCTTAAAGAGTGGCTTTTAAAGGTCACTACTTCCATTTGCGTTTTTTAATCACAATGGAGCTTATAAGTTTGCAGAGATGTTTTAAAAATAAAAAAGGCTTTTCTATAAGGCCGTATGAACACGCCACATCCCTCTAGCAAGGCAGGGCATTCAGAGGCATGAAGTCAGAAGACTGGTTTTTAGGATGACGGGTCACAGAAAGTATAGGTTGTAGAGTCAGCAAGCAGGTAAGTGGTTTTTTTAAAACTATTATTTTAAGTGTTTTATTAAAGTTGGAAGTGTTTGGAAGTACGTTATCTGCTTTTAATTTGCAGATTGTAGCTTTTTCTAGCTGGAGAGAGTGGGCAAGTTATTTGAAATTCCTCATTTCATCCTCTGCATTAAAGGGCCCCAGTTTTATTCTCTGTGTTATGGGATAACACCTTTATTCCGAATTAAATAAGACATTGTACATGAAAGTGCTTGAAAATAGAAGGAAGAAAAGGAGGGAGTGAGGAAGGGTGACCCCCAAATACAGTCCACAGAAATAGCCAGACTTAATGCTTGACTTTTTAAACTCGCACTTAAGGTAAGACTGCACTTGAGAGGTACCGTATTTTGCCATATATAATGTGCAACCACATTTTTGGCCCATACTTTCAGGAAAAAAATCTGCTTTTTTATTTTTAAGATTTTATTTATTTTTAGAGAGACAGGAAAGGAAGGACAGAGGGAAAGAAACATCAATGCATGGTTGCCTCTTGTGCACCCTCTACTGGGGACCTAGCCCACAACCCAGGCCTGTGACCTGACTGGGAATCCAACCAGTGACCCTTTAGTTTTCAGGCCAGCACTCAATCCACTGAGCCACACCAGCCAGGGCCATTTTAATACTTTAATTCAATTTTTTAATTTATATTAAGAAATGAAATCAATTATATTCCAGGGGATTATTTTGCATACGAATTTCATTATTGCTCTCTAGAGTTATATTTTTAATGCATAAGTAAAAGAATTAAAAACATTTATATAGATATAGAATTAGTACTACCCATGAATATTGTGCATCCTTATTTTTCTCTCAAAAATTTGGGCAAAAAAGTGCACATTATACCAGCAAAATATGGGTATTTTGTTATGGCATTGACTTTATGAGTTTAAATCCACCAGCTTTTTAAAAAAAATAGTTTATTTATTTATTTTTAAACAGAGTGGAAAGGTGGGAGAAAGAGAGGAAGAGAAATATCAGTGTGTGGTTGCCTCTCACCCATCCCTACTGGGGACTTAGCCCACAACCCAGGCATGTGCCCTGACTGGGAATCCAACCAGTGACCCTTTGGTTCACAGGCCAGCACTCAATCCACTGACCCACACCAGCCAGGGGTAAATCCACCAGCTCTTTGAACTAAGTGTATTGTGTTTTGACTTTGCCAGGCGACTTGCTTTCTTGACTGGCATATTAACCCAGTATACACTTTCACCTTTGGAATAGTCAGGTTGCATTTCAATGCCTGACAATGAGTCAGTGTGGCCCAGAACCTTCCCAAACATTATGAGTATCAGAGTGAGAACATGGCAGATTTCCATAAATCACCTTTATTGAGAGATGAGTCACTTTTTTGTATGAAAGTAATTTGTAGGACAGTGTTCCATTCGAGGAAAAATGAAAATTAATGGCATTTGTCAAGACAGTGATAGGTTTCAAAACCAGTGGAAAAGAGCAAGTTTCACAAAAATGTGAACCCTATGCCAGATTATTTCTGGTCACAACTATTTCAGGCTCTTTGGTAAAGTGTTAGGAAGTATGGCTGAATGAGATATCATTAGGTATTCATTGTGCGCCCTCCCAGATCCATTTTCAGCCATACCATCTGCTGCTCTGAGCCCCAGGAGGCTTTGGCAGGATGGGACTGGGCCACGGTATTTCTTCTCGAGTCCTTGCAGGTGACACCGAGCTCCCAGCAGTAGACGCTCCCTCATCAGCACAGCTCCCTCAGGCATGGGAAGGAAAGGCTTCCTTCCACTCCTTGTTCTGGATGCCTCGGTTTTCCTCTTGGTGCTCTTCACCCTGCCTTCACCATGTTATTTCAATAGACCCTTGTCAAAATCCCAGCCAGAAGGGACTTGTTTTCTTCTGGGGCCCACTCGGATGTGTTCTCCCTCCGTAAAGCAGAGTTTATGAAACTCTTCTGGAGCATGGACCACACAACAAATTAGATCTCAACCTACCAATTACGCATGCTGCTTTTGCCAGGTGATTTTCAGATACCTTTATCACCATGTCCACTTTATTAAAATTTTGCTAAAATAAACTGAACTGTCGCGTGTGATGGCCAGGCTCAATTCTCTTTCCCAGAACTCCTCTAACTAGGGAGGTTCCACAGGAGATAGTCTTGAGTGGGGTTTGGGGAAAATCTCTGTAGCCCGCGCACATTGTTGCTGATCTGTGGGATGACCTCGCTGGTGGGAGGCACAGCCATACCTCCGAGTGCTCCATCTGCCCCAGGATCTCCCTTTTTCGGCTCTTGAGCCATCAGCTCCTTCAAGAGAGGCCTCAGATTCTGCAGGACCCTCACCCCTTCAATATCTGAGGTGGTGGAACAGACAGGGGTTCCAGGCTGTCCTGGGAAGCTCCAGCTTGTTCTCACTCTCCATCTTCCTCTCCTGCCTGCCCGCCCTCTGGCTTCAAGCTCCAGCATCCGCCCGACAGAGTTTCCTGAACCGGCAACCCAGCAGTGTGAGGTCAACTCCGTGTGTGTATGTGCACGCGTGTAGGTAGGTACACGAAAACTAACATATTAACCATTCCTTTTGTAACTCCCCTTTCAGTCCCTTGAATTCGTGTTTAGCATAGTTTTTTCTTAACTCCTTTTAAGATTTTTCTCCATATCACTAACTTTCAATAGATTGATTATGATGTGATGTGCCTTCTTCTTGTTAATCACTTCTATATTCTGTGGAACAAGCCTGGGCAAGAAGTTCTTAGACATGACACCAAAATCATGACTCATAAAAAGGAGAAATGAATAAACTACCAAAATTAAAAACTTTTCCTTGCAAAGAGAATGCAGGATTTGCAAGCCATGTGTCTGACAAAGGCCTTAAATCTCAAATATAAAAAGAACTCCCAAAGCTCAATTGTAAATAATCTAGTTATAAAACAAGAAAAAGGCATGAACAAACATTTCACCCAAAGGGAGAATTAGAATTTAATATGTGAATTGGGGGGCGGGGCAAACATTCAGTCTATAGCACCACATCCTAACCACAGACAGGAGAAACCTCTTCTTTCAATATCATTCACAGAATTTGCACAAGCTGTTCCCACTTACATCTGTTGGCCCATCCTTAAATACATGGCCCCATCCAGCTGCAAGAAGGTGGGGATTAGTCTTTGCTGAAAGGAAGAAGGGGGAAAAGGTACTGGAGGACAAGCTGTCCTCGTCCCGAGGGCCTAATATCTCAAGACTCTTCAACATTCGACCTCATCTTCCACCTACATTATCATCAGAGCCTGACTAGTCTGTCTCCACTTTCACATTCTCCTAGGCCACTGTCATTACTCATTGATTCAGAGCACAGGTTCAATTAAATTACTCCCTGGTCCCCTAATCATCAGTGAGTTCCTATTACGTACAGATTAAGTTCAAACCCTTTTATTTGCCATGATATGAATTTCCTCCATAATACCATTTCACTTTGGTCACTGTCTTCTTTCCTATTCTTCTTTATTCCTCTCAACTGGCCAGTCCCTGAACACACCACCTGCCTGCAGTTCTCCCTGACTTCTCCTTCCACCGGGAAGACCTTCCTAAAAGCCCATCGCCAACTTCCGAAACACAGCACGGCCTACCCGCAATGAAATTCCTTTTAGAAACGTCATCATTTCTCTTAAAAATAACCTGCCCATTCTTTGAATAGTCACTTTTTAATATTATCCTACATTATAATACATTGTAAATTTTCTTGTTTATGAGCATGATTACATTGCAAATTACATGGTATTCACTACATTATTCATCTTTATAGTCCTGGGAGCCCCTAGTCTCTGAATTTTTACCTAATACCTATGTAAGAGATATTTAAGAATGGAATTGGTATGTAAGCACTGAATTTATCGAAGGAAAGAGAAAAACCTCAAGTCAGCTCTCTTTTAAATTGGATTAAATGCTTTATCAATAATCTAGCATTATTCATTACTTAATACTTTCTAAGACTACACGTGCTCATTTGGAATTGTTCTTGAGTGTGCTGTGTTAATATCCAAAGCTTAATATGGATTTGCATCAGGAAGAACAACTTGTAAGCTAGTTTCAGTTCCAGCAAGGAAGTGACAGTTTTAAATTTTTTAGCAGAAGTATTATAACTTATCTCTGTCAAACACTTGCTAGGTCATTTTGTGTGTCACTTGTGTTACTTTCTTTTTTAACTCTCAGGCCTCAGAAATAACAAAAGAGGCCCTGGCAGGACAGCTCCGTGGGTTGGAGTGTGGTTCTGATCCCCCCGTGTTGCAGGCTAGAGCTCCAGTCAGGGCACGCACAGGAAGCTACCAAGGAATGAACAAATAAGCGGAACAGCAAATTGATATTTCTCTTTCCCTTCCTATTTCTCTTTTAAAAAAAATTAAAGGCATTTTAAAAAAGAAATAATAAAAGGAAATTTTAGTTCACTTGCTGCTAATTTTCTTGTGACTAAAGGTAGAGAGAGAAATAGTTTCAGATAGAATTATATGTTAAAATATGACAAGATCTATTTCATACTAATCTTTTGTGGCTGTTGGCCAACTTCATTAGCTCTTAATTAGGGTCAGACAGGAGAAATATGGCTACAGAGTTTGAAAGAAACAATACATTTTCAATTAAGATTAATAAATTGTTTAAAATCAATCCCACATTGGACTTAAAAGGACACCTGTTCCTATAAAATAGGCTTTCAGATTAACCTGTTTGTAATTTTATTTGTCCCTCTGTCTATCCCTCTTCTGTGCCCTCTCTGACCTCTTTTTGGGTCCATAGTTCTTGTTTCTGATCTGATTAAAACTATTTCATGCACTTTGAGTTAACCCTGGTTGTATGGGAAGAATTAGGACACCGATCAGAGCTCAGGATCACTCATTACTCCAGCTCAAAGAAGGCTTAGGGGAGTATATGGGTGGATTGAAAATACACTATGAGGCTATATTTTTAGTTCTAACTCTATATCCAATACTGAGTCATTTCTTAATACAAGGAACATCAGATAACTTTCTAGGGCAGGGGAAAACCAAAGAAAAGACAAATTATTCGGGCAGTGACTCATGGAACCATTCAGGTACAATTCGTGCTCCAGACCTCCCACAGAATCAGGCTGAAGTGCATCACCAGCTGACCCCATGACCTTGCTTAGTCCTTTCCCCTCCCCTATTTGTCTTTCCTCACTCCCCCTCTGAGAGCACTCTTTCAATAAATCATTTGCACAAGCGCCCTGGTCTCAAGCTCTGCTAGTAGAAATCTCAACCTGAGACAATTGGTACTGGAATTAATCCTAAGAAAATTCAAGAATGAGGTTCTGGAATTGATTCACTTGCTGGTTAGAGAGCAACAAGAACCCCATCACTAGTTGTAGGTGGAGTAATGGTGTTACAGAACAGACCCAGGGTGGGGGTGTGTGGCAAATGATATACTATTACGGAATGGACCCACCCTTGTGCTCCGGGAGTCCCCTACCCTGTACTAGGTTTGCCTTGCCCACCACCAGGGAAAGATGTCTCTCAATGCCAGAGATTGGTGAAAAGGAAAGGGATTATTTATTTAAAGAGTTATACAAACTTAAGAGTAATAACTTAATGTCTTCATTGAGATCCCAAAGTCCTTTAAAATACCCACAAATGCACAGTCCTTCCTCCTCCTCTGCCCAGTCCGGGGTACCGTACCTCAGAAAAAGAAATAGAAGTCCGTGGTTCTTCTCTGCCCAAGCTGCGGGGTCCCAAAAGACCCCAAATGGCTGCCACGCCTGGGTTTAAATCCCAGCGCCAATCTTCTGACTCCTCCCACAACTGGCCACAGCTGCCATCATTCCCATATTTTTCCAGCTTTACTGGGCTGCCATAGTAAGTCCAGGCAGGTGTGGCCCTGTGGTATGGAGCCAATCATCTCCAAGCTATTATTCAGGTTCTGTAACCAGGGGGAGTTGCCTCCCAGTTACATCATGCGTTGAAGTCAGTCCCACCCCCCTGGCTCAAAGCATGGCCACAGCTTTTTAACATATCTACGAAACCAGTTAAAGGTTATAGATATGTTAAACGACCATCCTAGAGGTTATCTACAAAACTGTTGCTATTCAAAACAAGTCTCAATGGTCCTGCTCCATGCGTCACATCCCCCAGCTCAGACTTGTGGGGGTGAGGACACCCTATATATATGTATATATATTTACATATATACATATATTTACATATGTATATATGTATATATATTTATACGTATATAAATATATATATTTAATATCTTCTGGACACCATTACAAATCCCTATTTGCCACCCCCCCTTGGCTGCACCCTGTTACAATGTCAGCTCCTGGCACACTATAGAGACAAAATCGCTAAGACCTTTCACCTGTGGTGAGTTTGATGGCCAATAAAAGGAAAGAGATGCAATAGCTAGTGCACTGTCTCTGTACTTTGAGAATCCTGGAGGAAACCAAAGCAGTAACTGTAAACGCTGGAACTGGGAGCCTGTTGCTAAGCGCCACTGATACACTGAAGAGAGAAAATAACAGTATCTAATATATTAATCAGCAACTTAGAGCAAAGTGTGAGAGTCAGAGGACCTCCTTGGCATTTAAAAAATCTTCATCTCCTACAGCCAGAAGGAGATAGAGCATAGCACCTAACTGTCAGAGAAGCAGCAGTTCAGAGAAGGCTGAATTCACAGCCTGGTCAAGTCTCCTGTCCCAGACTCGGGGTACTCATCAGAAAGAAATAGGACCCTAAGACTCCAGGTGATTTCTGGGGGGCTCACTTGAGTGCCTTGAGTCCCAAACTCTCCTGAACTCTCTGGATCTACTGAAGTGGGCAACTGTTCTTTGTTGCAAGATAGAGGTCATCTCTTGAAGATTTTGCAAATGCCTCAAGTGAGACAGGTCCCTTACGAGGCAGTGCTGGCGCTCCCTGAAGATCTGTACGCATCTGCCTCCCTGCTCACCCCACTGGTACCTAGGGCCGGCTTTCAGCGTGACCGCACCGGAGCCTGCCAAGGAAGAGGGCGCGGACACACCACAGAGACTGCAGAATCTTACTAGCGTGCCCTGCCGGGAGCCAGAGGAAGAGGCCTTGAAGTGAATCAGGAGATGCTGAATCGAGGTGGGGGCAGAACATAAAGCTCACCAAGGGAAAGTTTATCAACATGGAGGCACTCTCCCATGACACAGGATTCAATACCGTCACACGGACTGTTCTAATGCATAATAGGAGTGTCTCTGGGAGATCTGAAAAGCAGTGGTCCATACGCAAGCAAGTAGAGATGCCAGCTGTCAGACTGCGGAGGAAAGGCAACAGAAGTGGGTGCGCTGACGAGGGCCTACTGTGTAAGACTGGAAATCTTCTCAGCCAGCTATGATCACTGAAGAGCATAGAGGACTCTGTGCATCAAGAAATAAGAAAGTTACCAGTGGTGGGTGCCGAGGGGCACCAGCGTCATTGAGAAGCTCAGCAGTGGCTCTCCCCCATAGGCCAGGGTTGATGGGAAGAGATGCTGTTACAGAACTAGGATTCCCAATAACCGTGGAGATGATAGGATCCCAGAATAGCAGAAGCTATATAATAGCACTTTACCACCCAAATCAACATGGGTGTAATTTTAATAAAGGTCGCCAAGTTTGCCTTTTGAAAATGTTCTCAGGCGATGCTGACACGGTTGATCCAGGAACCCCACTTTGGGAACCACTTCTCTAAAGGATGTGCCCAGGGGTGGAACTGCTTGGACACGGGGCATCGCTATCTTCAACTTAGATAGTCCCCACTGTCCTCCAAAGTGGCTGTACAAGTGATAGTACATGGCCACCAAATAGAACTCCTCACCAATACGTAGTATAGTAAAACTTGTAAAAGTTTGCTGATGTGGAGGGCATAGAGTGGCATCTCATTATTTTAATTGATTTTTTTCTGCTTCCTAAGTATGTTGATAGCATTTTCAATGTTTGCTAGACATCTGGACTTCCTCTACTGGGAAATGCATGATCAAACCATTTATCTATTTTTTCTATTGGTTTTTCTGCCTTTTTCCTTACCAAATTTAAACAGTTTTTATATATTTGGAACAAGTTTGGTGTGGTTACAGTTTCATTACATAGGCTGCAAATATCTTCTCTCAGCCTATGGCTTGTATTTAATTCTTTAAATGGTATTTTTTGATGAACAGAAGTGCTTAATGTAATTAATGTTGCAATCTTTACTTTTTCAGCACATGATTGCTAAGTTTAATTCAGATGTTTTACCCAACTCTGCCTTGTAAAATTTTTTTAAGTCCTATAAAAATTACATTGTGATGTGAATACAGGTTTGTTATCTTGTTTTTGGTACAACTGTAGAAAAAATTTGGTACCAATGTACTTTTCAAAACACGCAAGGCTTAGGAAAAATACAAAGACCAGTAATTTCTCAATGCAACTTAGAGGTTGAGAAAAGGATGCTAAGAGTTTTTGCATCTTTCCAATACAGGCCATCCTGAATGTATAGCACATTTTCCAAGTGGATGCCCACCCCCATGGGGCCCACAGGTGCAGAAACTCCTGCTGCTCCTCCCAGTGTCCAGCCTGACTGTGAACCATGCCTTCAGCCTCAGGGATGGGAAGGAAAAAAGATGGGACAGAGTAAGGCAGGAAGTTCTCTCACTGTTGCTCAGGAGCTCTTGCTATAGTTCATCCTTTCCTCATTCTATAAGGCCTTTGAGCTCATCTCTGGTTTCCTCCCTCTGCTCCCCAGAAAATAGAACTAGAGAGCTTTCTGTTCATCTGGCTGACAGAGGGCGTGGGAGAGGGAGGTAGATCACAGGGCCCACACTGCAATGTCAGGATTCCTCTTGGCAGCCCAATTTGGAATTCACCAATCATTTCCTTACCTATTCAGGAAAAAGACTATAGTTACAAATGACAGTTTATTTCTACCATTAGAACATTTCATTGTAAGTTAAACAAGTTAGTGTGTTTAGGCTTGAAAAGCTAGCCACGATTTGTGACATTTTTTAATGGGGGGTGGAAATGCTCTGAATTCCAAACAACTTTCTTATAAGGACTTTAGAACTGCAAACGATTTAAAGGATGTAGACGAGAAGTACTTGACAGAGTTACATGGCATGAGAGTTTCAAGTCAGCAGGGCAATTGAAAGGGGGAAAACTGTCTTTGGCAGGTCTGTCTGTGCTGGGTAAGGAGTGGAGATGGGCAGGTACCGCCTGTGGGCTCTTCAGCAGCTAGGCCAACAGGCGAGTGTCTAAAAGCAACTGTTTCTTTTCTACATTTTTATGATGAAGGAGCTATTTCTAGCACCTGGCATAATGCTGGTAGGCACTCAAGGCAGTAGCTACACCACCCAAACCCTCCCCTCTGTTAACAGCTGGTCCAACACGAGTGAAGTGTGGGAATTGAGGCTGGAGTGCTTTGCAGACTTCGAAAAACACTTGCCTGACAAGGTAAAGCAACGTGGCTCTTGACAGCCCATGGACTTTGCTGGCTCATATCATGGAACTGGCCAGTTGAGGCTCCACTGCCAAGCTGCTTAATCTTCTGGCCTAAGGTCTCCAGGTTTCTCCTGCAAATTGTTTGTGAATGCAGGTCAGAGGTCCTGTGAAGCTCTATAAAAGGAGGCCTGAGCAAACTTTTCTCTCCATTTCTGGTGTGCCGAAGCGATTGACTTTTTTCTGAAAAGGTGACAGAAACAAACCAGAGCCGAGAGTCATTTATATGAACCTGTCATTTGAAAATGGTTTTTAAGGTATTATTAAAGAATTTAACCCATGATCCCAAGATTCTGGAGCATGTCTTCTTCCCACCGTTAACAGGGATAGAGTAAGACATATGGAGCGTTTAAAATCCCCATCACCTGGATAGATCTGGATAAATGTTGAAGTCTTGCAGAAGTCCGTGGATTGACAGATAGGAAGAACCGTAGCTTGTGAAGGGAACTGTCCACATCATTGGTGAAGAGCAAAGGCTGATGGGGGGGGGGGGACAATTTGCTCCTATAAAGAGAGCAAAATTCATGAATGGTAATTGGCATTACGGTCCGAAGTGGGTGGGTATCCAGAGACCTCCTGTACTCCACCCCCCATCGCACTGTTTCTTTTCTCAGTGGCTTTAAACTCTGATACTGTTTTAGTCATTTCTAGATGCCCAATTAGCAAAAGGTCGCTGATGCACAAGGACATGGAAGATGCCACTTCAAGCCCCACCATGGTCGCTCCCTTGAGGTCTTCTCGGCAGCGCAGCCTCTGCACAGCCAGCTTCAGGGGTACAACAACCCCTCTCCCCACCCCGCACCCTTGGGCTGAAAGAAACTACAGTATTTAACACCCTATCTCTAGAGTTTCTTGTCGGGCCCCAGGGAAGTGGGAGCCTTTCTGAGTGTAAGCGGATGTGGGGTTTTCCTCCCTACAGGTTGGGGACATAGCTGGAGAGCTCCAAGCTGCTATCTTGGGAGTGGGCCCTGCTTCTGGGCCTGGGCTGCTTTCCTCCACCCAACTCGGTTCAGGTCCGAGTTTGGGTCTTCTCCTTTATGACCTTACGTTGGCTTGCGTGTCCCAAGGGTGAAATGGCAGTGACTAGGGACCCAAAATCATTGCTGGTCTTCCCACCAGGTGGGTGCAGATGCCATTAACTTATTAGAGATACCACTTCCTTGCCCTCCAGGGAGATGGTCCTTTTAGGTATGTTTAAGCTACTTCAGTGGGTGCAAAAATAGTCAGTGCCACCCTCTTGGGCCTATTTGAAGGACCAGCTTCTTCTGGACTTAAAATGACGCTGGGGCTGACCAGCCACCCTCTCCAGCCCTTGAAGTGTTGCTGCTGCTGGGAGCTTCCTCAGCCTCCTAATCTTTACTTTTTGGTTAGTGCATTTTGTGTCTCATTAAGAAACACTTCTCTATCGCAAAGTCGTAAGATATTCTCCTGTTTATCACTGAGTAACTTCATCGTTTGTCTCATATTAGATCTCATACCCACCTGGAACTCACTATTGTGTTAGTGTGAATCAGAAGTCCAATTGCATTTTTTTTTTTTACACAGTCGTCCTGGCTGCCCTTATTGGAAAGATGGTCTTTCTTCCCACGTCCCTGCAGTACGCCTGTGCCACGTACCACGTACCTGTTTGTGTGGGGCCACTTTATTTTCTTGTTGCTGGAATATAGAAACACCATTCCTTTTTCCTAATATTGATTTTGTATCCAGCAACCTCCCTTGAGTATTTTAAACTGCATTAATAGCTTTAATATGTTCAATTTTAAGCATTTCAAATGCCTGACCGGGCAAGTACATGTTCCTGGTAATAAAAACCTTCCAAAGCACGTGAGTGCCTCTTGTAAATCTAATGGTAACTTATGAATCCGGTGAGTCCATTTCTTCTAAATATTAGAACACCACGTACACACTTGCTCACAGTCTTCTTTTAATTTGGAATTATAAGTCAATTACACATTTTAAATAAATAGAATCGCAACATTAATCTGTCAGATAGTCTAAAATGCCAAAGTCCTTTAAGTATTGCTAACACTTTAAATAACATACATAAATAAGTTATTCCTAAACCTCAAATAAAAGTATTAATACTAATGGTATGATTTATCATCTTCATATTTAATTTAAAATCTTCCTCTGACTGGAAAGTCACTCACCCTTTAAATAAAGCAGCTTTAACATCGAAGGTGATCAGCGGTTCCATTTCAGGAGAGCTGAGGTTACCACCAAAAACAAGTTATTATTACTAAGTATATATAGTTTATGACTCTAAGATTACTTACCAGTAAGAAATTTGGGACTGGAAGGGGGCTTGGGGGAAGTTTAAGAATAGGGTACTCTTTCTGAACTAAGATACCTGAGCCCTTCTAAAAATCATTTCTAAGTTAAGAGTATCCTCCAAGCCCAAACCCTTCAAATGGAATTTCTCAGCTTGCCTCTCTGAGTTCACGAGGTTAACACCGGCAAATAGCCATTCCATGGGCACGCAGCAGGCCCGGGGGTGTGCAACCAACTGCAAGGTCAGCCTTTGGGAGGACAGACCCAAGGACGCAGCCTGCACTGGCCCTGGAAGTGGGCTTAGACTCGTTTGTCCTTGGAATTTGTGTTGTAAGCTTAGTCTGCCTGTGTGTGAGCCAGGAGCTGGAGGAGTGGGAGCATGGATGAGTATGTCCCCTTTACCCATGGATTTTTCAGCTCATAGGAATGCACAGCTGGTAGGGAGACATGGCTGGACGCTCTCAAGTAAGGGGGCCCAGGACAAGGCTCACTCTCGTTTTGGTCTAGGGGCAAAACTGCACTAAAACTAGGACAGAAAAAGTGCTTTCTGGCCTCTTTAACTAAAGCTACTAAGCCAAATATAAAGGTTATGCTAGGAAAGTAAGGGACACAAAAGTAGAGATGAAAGGGTACGCCAACAGCATTTTGCTATCCTGAGGGCCCCAGATGAGACTTTAACTAGAAATATTTCACAGTTCTTCAGGGCACATCAGTTCCTCAAACAGCTAGGCAGTTAACTCCCTGAAACTTGTTATTAAGCGGTCCTCAGGAGCCGTCAGGCTAGAATTTCTTTATCAGAGAGACTTAGGGGCAGGTGATCCCGACGGGAGTGGGGAGACTTGAAACGGCATTTGCACAGTGGTTTACGTAAGCTGCAGAGCATGCGAAAAGAACAGGTGGGAGATGGCACTGCTGGTGCTTTGCAGCAGCTCTGCGTGCCAATTGTTCCACCCCAAATTCCTCTTCAGCCTGAAACTATCTTAAACAAATTAACGACATTAAAAATATTAGGCTTACTTCTGTGCCGTTTTCTTTTGAGGCTACTGTACACAGCATATCAACACAGATCCTTTGGGGACCTTTAAGTTAGGAAATATAGGTGACACATGAAGGAGATATAATACAAGTGAATAAAATCTCAAAAGCACATGGAATTTGGAACAGGGCTCTGTTCTGTGAAAGTAAGGGCAGCTTGTGAAAAGTGGACAAAACTCTACTTTGATAAAGATTGTCATCACCTCTCCCCTATACACATACCTGTTCTAAAAAGTAAAGACAAAACACGTCCCCTGTGTTGATTTAAAACCGAGAAGCATTAAATATTCCCTAGGAACCAGGCAAATCTTACACTTGAAATTACAAATTCAAATCAAAGGAAAGCTGGAAGTCAGATCCTTTCCTGCAGGTTCACCTGTGACTTTTACTCTGGGTAGAGGATGATAAACCACGTGGTTAATTGGATACCTGAATTTTGCATAGAAGGCCACTCCCATCCATTTCACTTCTTGTTTTTAAATTTCATGTTCTAATTTGTGATTGCTGATGTGATCCACATGTCTTAGGCTTAGGGTAAAAGATGGTCGTGACTTTGAAATGGCTAGTTCTAACTACAGGGAAGGGCTTTAAGATTTTAGCTATCTCCCCGCCTAAACCAGTGTGAGAACAGTATCCTAATTCAACAAGTATTTATGTAGTGCTGATGATGGGTAAGTCAATATGCTATTAGAATGAACAAAAAGTAACATATTTCAAAGGAACTTAAGTTACATTCAAATGAGATATGCCATATGTATCCAGATTACATCACAATTTATGTAATTATTCTCTTATTGTTGGCACGGAAGTTTTTTCCAATCATCTGCTATCACTCAAGATGCTATCGTGAATATGCATGTATTCAGTTATTCAATAAATATTTCGTACCTATGATATGGCAATCATTAATCTTGGAGCTACAAGATTTCATACCACTGTAACAAATGGAACGAGTATATAATACTTCAAAGTTTCTTTGTGGATTTTCCCCTATGAGAAATCTTTGTTCCAAAAATTGCATCAGCTTGTGGTTTGATGTTATCCTTAAGGAACGGAGAGGGACCAGCCTGTTCAATCTCAAATGAGGGGTTCTAGAATGCATGCCCATGTCGACCGTGTCTGCCTCAGGGGAGACTGTAAAAGGGGCAGAACCCTTGGTCCTTATGAAGCATACGCCAAAGTAGAGGCAAAACCCTCCAGCAATGGAGAGTTCTAGATCTTCTCAGATATATGAAACCCATGGTAGATGGAAAAAGAAAAGCTAAGCTGAAGATATTTTTAACCATAGAAAAACAAGACATATCTAGCAAACTTCTATTTATAAATTCCCTAAATTTAATTTACCTAAATTCCACATTACTGCTTAATCCAACTAAATATAAAACCCCAAAATATAAAATTTGTAATGAAAAGAGAAAGATCACTTGCTTCTCTCCTAAATTCCCAACGTCTTAATTGCTTTAAAACTACAGCAAACTGAACATTTTTCTTCAGTATTTCCATTATGAGGTTCCCTTCCTACTTACGATTCCTAAGAAACTCAAGGTGCCTAGTTATAAAATACTCTCAACCACTAGTTTATTTATTGGTGTTAAATGCTGTTTTGGCGACCTCTAGTGTGAGACATGGCATCAGTACCTCTACCATAGAAAATCCTTTTAATAATTTAAAGCTTGCTTACAGACAAAAGGGGCATCTAGAATAGTATTTCACCAAAGGAAGGGCAACGTTAGTTCATTTCAATTTGAAGTTCACATTTTATGCAGTTACAATAAAATGTAAACATAATTTCTGGTTACACAGACGTTTGACTATCAATAGGAGAGTGTTATGTTGAGAGTATGCTGCACCCATGCAATGGAATATTACACAGCTGTAAAAGAGGATGAAAAATGAGGAAGCGCCTCATGCACTCATATGGGATGACCTCCGTTATACGTCAAAGGCAATAGAACAAAAAACTAAAGAACTATGCTGAGCATTTTGCTACCATCTGAATTTTACAAGGGCTAAAATATCATATATATTTGTGTTTGCTTATTGATCCATTAAAAATCTCTGGAAGGATATACAAGAGACACGTAACAAGAGGCATGGAAAATGAGCAGATGTTGGAAACTGCATTCCTTTGTGTACTTTTACGTTTTGAATGATGCCTTGGCTATTTAAAATATTAAATGACTTTTTTAAAAAGTTAAAGCCATTGGCACAAGAACAAGATGAAAAAGAGAAAAAGTTGCCTTGCATTTCCAAATTTAAAAAAATAGACTAGACAATATATCACTTTCTATCTAAAACATATTTTTCATTACAAATCTTTAATTCTATGTCTTTTTTTCTGTGGAATCTTTTCTTGCATATTTTTTCTCACTCAAATGCCAAATTGTCAGGCAGCATCTGATAGTTACATACAAGGAACGTAACAGGATTAACTCGAGGGTATATCTTGGAGCATGAAAGAGAACCAGCTGTCCTGGCATGTCCTGACGGCAAGTCCCCTGGTTCCAGACCAAATTTCCTCGTTGGCAGTAAGTGTAAAGAAATCGTGATAGTCCTTACTAGGTCATAATTTAAAACTCATAAGGAATATACAGGGTGGGGCAAAAGTGGGTTTACAGTTGTGAGTAGGCAAAACAGAATTTATTCATGTGTTATTATTTATTAATTATTGTATTATTTTCCATACAAACAACTGTAAACCTGCTTTTGCCCCACCCTGTACAACTAAATGCCCAGGAATAAATCTACCAGAAGATGGGAAAGACCTACATGAGAATTACACAAGCTTTATTTAAAGTAAAAAAAGTAGACATAAATAAATGGAAATATATACTATGTACATAGGTGGGAAAACGCAATATAGTTAAAATGACATTTCTCCCCAAATAAGTCTTTAAATTCAGTGTGATTACAATTAAAATTGAAGCAGGGTTTGTTTGTGTGTGTGTGTGTGCCTCTGAGGATCATTTGGGAGATGCAGAAGGTACTAAGGTACTAGGCAGAGATTGACTTAGGTTTTAAAAATTAATGTTCAATTTTTTAAAGTTATAAATTTTTAAAAAACCACTTTTCTCCGTAAGCTTTTAAAATCAGCTAAAAATCCTAAACTATAAATCTGGCAAATTTTGACAATCATTTTTAAGGGGCCTTTGCATAAAATTAGGTCCACTCCAAATTTTAACTCTTAAACATTATCACACTCATTAATGTAATATATTTAATTTTCCTTGCAAATATTGCAATTGTCTGTTTTAACAAAATCTGTTCACCTACCTAAATTATTTTCACAAAGCTAATTAATTACATTTAAAATTTATAAAAAGAAACAAGTTCTCTTATACACTTCACAGCTAAATTGTCACCTCAAAATTAATATGTTGATGTCCAAACCCCTAGTAACTCAGAATGTGACTACATGTGGGGCTAGAACCTATAAAGAGGTTATTAAGGCAAAATGAGGTCATACGGGGGACCCTCACCGAATATGACTGGTGTCTGTATAGGAAGAGATTAGGACACAGACACCCACATAGGGGAAACCGTGTTATGACATGAGAGAGAAAATGGCCATCAGCAAGCCAAGGAGAGAGAGCTCAAAATGCAATTAACCCTGCCATCACCTTGACTTTGTGCTTTTAGCCTCCAGAACTGTGAGGAAATAAAGTTCTATTGTTTAAGCCACCCGGCCTGTGGCAGTTTGTTTTGGGAGCCCTAGCAAACTGATATACCTTGGCTCTTAGTTCATACATGTAAATGTATTTTCTGTCTATCTCTGCAGGCCTTTGAATTTGCAGGAACTCTCACATATCCTTGGAATCATTCTTCATGATATAGAAATATTAATTTTCATGGTTTCATTAATTTCATGTTAACTTCTGTACAACAAATGATTCCATAAAGAAAGGGTAAAGCTGAGCTGCAGACTGGAAAAAGATTTTCATATAGGTCATTTCAAAAAGAGCCTGTGGGACCAAAACCAGGAGCTCTTATGCTGTGACCTAAGACTGAAATTCTCCATTGGATGTAGTAGACACTCAACAGTGCTGTTTCCTAAGGACATGTAACATTTTAAAATAATAATAATAAATAAATATATCCAAGATTTTCATTGCATTATAACTAACAAGACTAGTATCGTGAATGTATATCTTCTAAAAAATAGTAAAAAAAAAAAACCCCACCAAATTCCCAAAAAGAAAATGGGCAAGATATAATATGCAATCGACAGAGAAAAAATATAATAGGCCGGTAAACACATAAAAAAGATACTCAGTCTCTTTTGTAAGCAGAGATATGCAAATTAAAGGCACAATGGAATTCCATTCCACCCATTTGATTTGAAAAGTTTTTTAATGTCTGAGGACACCAAGTTTTGGGAGGGATATGCAACAAAATAAATTCTCATTGTGCTGGGGGAGAGCCAATTGGTATAATTGATTTGGAGAGCAATTTGGCAACATCTAGCAAAGCTTGAAGACATTCCTTTATCTCAACTTTATTCCTTTATATATTCTCCAAGAAATTTCTTCAGATGTATAAGAATATATGTACAAGGATATTTCTTGCAGCATTGTTTCTTACAATATAAATGTGAAATTACATGTCCATCATTGAGAACATGGGCATGTGATGGTATGTTAATTCAGTAGCATACTAGACAATGGTAGAAATGAACTAAAACTACATATATCGGCAGGGATACAATGGGGGAAAGTAATTTTCATAACAATACATACAGGATGTCATTTATATAAAGCTTTAAAACATTCCTAACACTAACACTATTGCTTATGGATGCACAAACTATCAGCAATCAATACTCAAGATAGTATCCTGAAGTGAATAGATAAGGGAGGGGAATACGGAGAACTCCAAGTTTATTTCCACAGTTTTATTTCTTTAAAAAACCCCAAAATAACAGATTTGGAAACAAAAATGGCAAGATGGCAAGGTTTGATGATCTGGATGGTGAATCCAAAGGTGTATGCTTTGTAATAGTCTCTAACATTTTAGGAGTGAAACGTTTGTTAGAATAAGATTTAATCCGAAGAATAACCCTTTTTTTTCATACTTGGTACCGACATTTAATCTCATAAAGAATATTTTCATTTTTATCTCCTTTAAAAATAAAAACTGTTTATATTGAAGGGGTGCAACATAATGAAATGACTACTACAGTCCAGGTAATCAACATACCCACGAGCGGTGAGAGCACCTGAAATCTACACTTAGAAAATTCCCAGTATTCAATACAGTATTAACTATAATCCGCAACTTCCATCAGAATAAAACTATTTTAAAGTTATCTTTCTTCCAGTAAAGAGTTCTTTCTATTGTTGTTCATCCATTCATCAAATGTTTTTTGAGAATACAACCCGTGCCAGGCTACGAGGCTATCACAAAAGCAGCATACTATAAAAGATAACAAAAAAGTAAACTTTCTCAAGCAGTTTGTAGTCTCATGAGGAAGTTGTTAAACCAAAAAAAGAGGTGGGGGGGGGATAGAAAACGGCAATAACCTGGAGAGGAGAGGACGAGGCAAGTTGCAAAGAGGAAGGAGAATTTACATCTGCTTGGAATAGCCAAAGCCGATTTCAAGGAGATGCTTCTGAGCTGACTCAACGGGGAAAGAGTGTGCCAAGGGTACAAAGGCGTTCCAAGCAGAGGGAACAGCTTGTACGGACAACTGGGGAGGCGAGCGGCACGGAACGCCGACGAGTATAGGCAGGGGCGGGTGCGGTGGGGAGACGGCTTGGAGGGAGGATATCACTATTACAAGCTCAAGAGTAAGGAGGGGCTTCATGTGAGAGCCAGAACGTGCTGGAACTGGTACTGTGCCACGGCCAGAGGGCAGGAAACGGCGGCCTGCAAACTTTGACCTAGCCTTCACTGCACACGACTAGTAAGGATCAGAACTCGCGTCTCCTGACTTAGGGCGATGTACCTCTTGTTGTGAAGGGGCTACCGGGGAGCCACATTGGCCCCGAAATCAAAATTATACCCAGTTCGTTTCTTCTTGAGTTTCCCATATCCCGTCAGCCCCAAACCGCCTACGGACGTCAACTGCCTGTAGAAACCCCCACCGTTAGGCAGGTCGCTTAATGCCTCTTAAAAAGCTGCGAGGGGTCCGAGAGGCCCGGTACAGGAGACTTCGGAGACCACAAGTCCCAGCATGCAACGCTCCCAGTTAACACAGGAGCGACTAAATGGACCATCTTGCAACGCTCTCCTAAAGGGGGCGGGGCTCTTGATAGGGGCGGCCAACTTATGGCGTCGCCTAAGCAACTCCAATTACGGGACAGAACCCATATCCGCTTCCGTCTCTGAGTCCCGGAAGCGCGAGGACACGCAGCTTTCGTCGCGGTGACGCCATTCGCCTGCGACTGCACCGGTCCGGAGCTGGAGTGTAGCGGTTCCTCTCCGGCGTGAAATTCTAGAGGAGTTTCTTCTCGTCCGCGGCCTGTGGCCTGAGAGCGGCAAGGAAAGCGGCGAGATGACGGACCGCTACACCATCCACAGCCAGCTGGAGCACCTGCAGTCCAAATACATCGGCACCGGCCACGCCGACACCACCAAGTGGGAATGGCTGGTGAACCAGCACCGCGACTCCTACTGCTCCTACATGGGCCATTTCGACCTTCTCAACTACTTCGCCATCGCGGAGAATGAGAGCAAAGCTCGCGTCCGCTTCAACTTGATGGAGAAGATGCTGCAGCCTTGCGGGCCGCCAGCCGACAAGCCTGAGGAGAACTGAGATCCCGCCTTGTCGGCGCTGTGCGGGAGAGCGCCTATCCCTTCTGCGAGCCTACCGTTTGCCGTCGTTCCCGCGCGGCCCTGCCTCGAGCGGACTGATTCTCCGTGGTTTCTTCTCGTGCTGTCCCTGTACAGAATGTGCTTGCTTATCCCGGGCGTCCCGCCTGACCTGCCTTCGCGCGGACCCTTCGGAACACAGCGTTGGGGAGACAGGACACCTGAGAACTGTGACCCTGGACTCTAAAGCCAGCGAGCGTTAGGAGAGACTGCATTGGAGTGAGATGCAAAGTGGAGGCTCGTTTTTGGCTGATTGTCGTTGATTTTTTTCCATAAAGTTTAGAAAATTTTCAGTCCCTTTGTGTGGGCTACTTGTGTTCAGGTGGAGGGGTCCAGGGAGGGTTCTGGTTTCGTGGGAGTCCGAGCTGGAAATTGGGGCGGGGGGAGGCCAGCATTCTTCGCCAGACACTTAAGGCCACCCTGCACAACTTTAAAAATTCTCCCACCCTGATTTCTCCCAAGAGCCATTTTCAGGCCCATAATGCCTTCAGTATTGAGGTTTGAGATAATTATATCCCACCTTCATTTTTCTCCCATTAAAAAAAATATTTTCAATCATTACCCTCCCCTCTCTTAGAAATTGAATCCTCTTTTTCTTGGGACTTTGTGGACATGTCATGAGATGTAACAAGATGTCAAAAACGTTTTCTCATTAACTCAATATTCAACAATTACTTATTGAACCCTACTGTAGTGGGTGGGCATTTTTTCACATTTCCGAGGGTCTTATACTGGTTGGGGAGAGAGGGAAGCCACACAAATTACCAGGGGTGTCCAATCTTTTGGCATCTGAGCCACACTGGAAGAAGAAGAGTTGTCTTGGGCCATACATTAAATACACAAATACTAACACGAAAACTGAGGAACAAAAAAATAGGTTTTAAGTAAATTTATGATTCTGTGTTGGGCTGCATTCATAGCCATCCTGGGTCTCTTGTGGCCCACGGGCCGCAGGTTGGACACCCCTGCTAGACATAGTGAATGTTAGAAGTGTGTTGGGAGCAGGTAGGAGCAGGTAGGGTTGCAGTTTTAAACAGGATGCTCACGTTAGACTATTGAGATGGTGACATCTGAGCAATGACTTTAAGGAAGTGAGGGAAATAGTCATACAGAAAACTGGGGAAATTGCTTTCCAGACAAAGGGAACTGCCAGTGCAATGGTCCTAATGCCAGGATTGTGTCTGGTTGGTTGGAGGAGCAGCAGGGGTGAGTGTGGCTGGAGGTACTAAGCAAGGGAAAGAACAGAGGGACAAGTAACGGAAAGGGAACAGATAAGAGTCTGTTAGGCCAACTCTGGCTTTTACCCTGCGGGAGATCTGGAGCCACCGGAAGATTATTAAGTGATGAGATCTCCCATGTTTTAGATCAGTGGTTCTCATTTAGGCCTTGGGATTCCATTACATTCTTACAAATTCTTGAAGACTCCACAGAGCCTTTGTGTATGAGGTTTATAGCTGTTGATATTCACCAAATTAGAAGTTAAAACAAAAGTTAGAAATATTTAATGTATTTAACAGCAATAAAGCCATTACATGCTAGCAAAGCAGTTTTTACTTAAAATAACTATGGTAGCTTTTTAAAAAAAAAAATTTGTAGACGTCTTCAATGTCTAGCATAGTAGAAAACAGTTGGGATTCTCCTGTCTGCTCCTGCATTCAGTCTATGGGGATATGAAGTTCTTTTTTTTTTTTTTTTTAAGATTTTATTTATTCATTTTTAGAGAGAAGGGAAGAGAAGGAGAGGAGAGAAATATCAATGCGTGGTTGCCTCTCCCACACCCCATACTGGGGACATGGCCTGCAACCCAGGCATGTGCCCTGCCTGGGAATCAAACTGGTGACCCTTTGGTTCGTAGCCCATGCTCAATCCACTTAGCTGCAGCAGTTCAGGACCAGAATATGAAGTTCTTGTTGAAGTATGAAAAAATCTACTTCACGTGAATATGTAGTAAGGGAGAAATATTTTACTAATTTTTTCAAACGTAGATAATTGACACTCCACCAAAACCCAACAAGTAGTAATTTCCTAAAAGTGTGTTACAACATGGAATTTGATCACTGAACTTTTCATTGTCTTCTACTTTAAAATGTATTATCTAAAACTTTGAACGAATCTTTTACCCACATGATTTTGCAACATCATGCATCAGTCATTTGGATATGGCTCAGTGAGTTATATGGGCTTCCCAAATGTTGACATATGTCATGCGTATCAAGCCACATGTATTAATATCATCACTGATATCATCGGGAAAGTCTAATATTGAGTTAGCCAAAAAGTTCATTTGGTTTTCCCATAAGATGGCTCTAGTAGCGCTTAATTGTCTTTAACTTCATTCGAAACAATTTTATCAGATTGTATTGTGAGAGCTGTCATATCAGCGTGCGTTTAAAAAAACATCAAAATTGGTGAATTTTTGTGTAGCCATGTTAATATTGAAGATATGAGAAAAGCATATTATGCTTTATTATTTCAAGAAAGGTAAAAGAGCAACTGAAATGCAAAAGATTTATGTATGCAGTGTATGGAGAAGGTGCTGTGACTGATCGAACATGTCAAGAGTGGTTTGTGGAGTTTCGTGCTGGAGAACCCTCACTGGACAGTGCTCCATGGTCAGGCCAGTTGAAGTTGATAGCTTTCAAAGCAACTTCAATATTCCATCACGCAGGAGATAGCCGACATAGTCAAAATATACAGATCAATAAAATTGGTGAAAATGAAAACTGTGTCTTTTATCTTACAGAAAAAAACGTACAGACTTTTTGGCTAATAGTATTGGGAAGCCGAAAAACTCATAGAGTAAGTTTTCCACAGTTGTAAGTTTTTGCTTGCTAGCCTAAAGTTGATCGCTGGGAGCAAATACGGCCTGCTGTTTTCCTTGAAGTGACAGGCCCACTTAGTTTGTTTTCAAGAAAACGTCTGCTAAATAATTCTGAAGGGTTGTAGTTGGTCGTTCTTACAAGTAAAAACGATATATATTCCTTGAGGAAAAAAGTAGCCAGTTAAGTCTGCAACCCAAACAGTGCTTTCCTTTGAGAAAGCCATTGTACTTTGGTGGCAGCAGAAACACTTTACGCATACTACCAAATTTTTCCCACGAAAAACTTCAAAAGATGTGTTCTCCGGGTAAGATTTCATAAAATCAGTACTGTTACTGCTTCATCAAGAACATTGTTAAGTGAAACAGTCGATATGTTGGTGTTCTTGGTTTCATTAGGAAGTTCGTGGCAGAGGAGAATACAATGACTCCCAGTAGTTTGCTGCCTCTGCCTCAATGCCTGCTGGTGGTCTCACTCACGGTTGCTTTTCTGCCTTCAGTGCAAGTGTGAGTGCAGTGGAAATGGCAAATCTTAGAATTATGAAAACAGTGTTGACTTACGAGTTTTCTCAAATTTCTTTCCCACCATTTTTACTTGGGAGGGAAGAAAGGATAGACTGATAGTAAATTAAACTACAGGGGTAAGCAAAAGTAGGTTTTCATTGTGAGATTCTGACATTCTTCTGAGTTAATATAGCTATTATAATAATCGTAGCCTGCTAGTCTTTTTCCATATGAACAACTGTAAAGCTAATTTTGCCCATCCCTGGGTGGTTATTCACACTTAAATACTTGGCAGACGTTTTCACCAAAAAAAAAAAAGAATAAAATGGGACATCATTTCAAGAAAAACAGCTGAACTGTTCCAGAGGATCCCTCTGACTGCTATGCTGAGAATAGACTGAGAGGTAATGTAAAAGAGAATAGATGGTAATTGTCAGTGATTAAATAAAATTATCAACACTAATGCTTCCCCCCCACCCCCCTCCTTCCCTTAAACACTAGGAGAGAGCCTAGCAGTAAAACCCTATGCTTATAAAACTTGATAGAGGTTTACAAAGTGGCATGAGAGTGAGCCGTGCCCGGAATAGGAAGTGGTAGCAGTAGACCAGGAGAGATGACCGCCTTCACTGGAGACAGAGAGGACGGAACGGGATATAAAGTATGGGTTAGTTTACATAAAGAATCAGAAGAGTAACATGGACAATAAGAACGGCAAGAATTTAAAAGGAAGTTAGTAATTCAGAGAACTGGCTAGGATTTGCATTGTTAGGTTTCACAAAGGCAAGGATTTGGGTCTGTTTCATTACCTATTGTATTTCAAGTATCTAGACTGGTGCCTGGCACATCACAAGTGTTTAGTAATTGTTGAGTGTTGAATATGGAAAGATATGATATCCTATAGTATGCTGGACCCACGCTAATTCATGTTCTTAGGGAGTCTTCAACCTCACCAAAACAGGTCATGCCAGAGAAAAGATACATGTAAAACATGCTTCCTAAATAGTAATACTAGCTCACACGGATAGCTTTTATGGTGTACTACATGCTGCATGTGATGTTTTGGAGGTATGGTCTTTGTTTTACCTGCGATAAAGCTTCAGAAAAGCAATTTGGTCACAATTGCTATGTGACTAAGCCAGGATTTGAACCAGGTCCTTCTTTGTTCCAAAGTACAAAGTCTTAAATATACTGTTCCCCAAACAGGCCTGGTATCTAAAAATCATAGTAGAGTAATTTTAAATCAGTTATTGTCACAGATAAAAAAATTGAAACATTAAAAATGTAGTAAATCCTACTGAAGGACTATCAGAGCAACATAAAAAGTTCTTATATAATGAAGATGTTAACTTGAAATATTTTAAATAAAGATAATTTTAATGGGAAGAGTAATGATTTGTGAGGAAAAAATCCATTCAAGGATCTGAAAACAAAGTGTAGTCCAAAAAAATTGAATGGAGCCAGTTATTCTTTTTTGTTTTGGTGTAAAATTATATTTGTATCAAACACAGGAGGGCAGCAGATGATGCTCTGATAGAAATTACTTTTCGAAAGAGCTTGGAATGTGTAGGGTCCTGCTTACTTGGGAGAAAATCAACTCTATATTTACTTACAGGGATGTTGTAATCAGAAAGCCGCTTCATGAACTATAAAGTGATAAACATGGGGCAAGATGTGGACCCTACCCTAAAAGGGTGCTGGTTAAGGAAACAGAAAACAGCACATAAATAACTCTGATCTGTAGCAGGGAGTGGTAAGTGCTAAAGAAAAAAGGCTGTAGAGCTTTTACAAAGAGATTACTGCAAACTGCTGGTGTGGGTGTGGATGAGGATGTTGTTGAGAAAGAGTCTTTTAAGCAGGACCATGAGTGATAAGTAGGATTTACATATGTTCAGATGATAAGGGCAAGGAATTATGAGCCTTTGAGGATATCACCAGCTGCCCTAGCAAAGGCAGAAGAACTCAAACCACTCATTCCTATTTAAAACCTTTCCAGTACTTTCAATAACTCATTGTTTATATCATCCCCCAGTCTTTCCTTCCTGCTTTCTTCATAAAGCTGGAAAAGAAAGTTAAGGCCTAAATCCTAAGGTTGTTATCTCAACGTTCAAAACTCTGGGAAGGTCATTATCTTATTTCACTACTAAGCAAACAGACATAGGAAAAATTAAGGGTTTTTTTTGTTTGTTTCAAATAACACTCAGCTGGCAAGTACTGACACAGGGGACTCAAGTCTGATTCCAGCATCCAGGGTCTTCATAGGGTCGGTCAGGGTTTCCAAACCTGTTTCACAGAATTCCCATCTGTGAAAAGTTCTGCATAGGTATTGGTTGGGTGGTGGGGAATAAGGGTAAGGGAATATCTTGATTTTAAAAGGTTCAGAAATGTCCCACACCTTGGAAATTGATGCTTCAGATTAGTTTTTTAAAGTTCAGCAGTAAGAAATTTTGCTTAACTCATTTCCTAAACCTATTTGATCTTGGAGTTCCTTTTCTCAAGAAATACTTACCAAGATAATTTTGAGAAAATTTTCTGGGGGGCAGGGGAGTGCTGCTTTTGGCAATGAAAGAAATTTGAATAGAGAAATGATGTATTCAGCCCTGGGCTTGAGGAAAATGAATCTGACGGCAGTGTGTAGGTGGAACCCGTAACCACAGATAATTTTCCTTTCCTCCTTAGGTTGTAACGCTCTCAGCTGAAAATGAATACCTTTGTGAGCAGAGAGTTCTTTGTTCTCAGCTCTGATTCTTTTCAATTCTCCAAGACTAGCAACTTAAAAGATCTTAGAAAGAAAAGAGACAGTTGTATTACACAGATTAGTTATGAAGTTATCTGAGGTTCATTCTCCAGAGCAATGGAGGAAAAAAAACAATGTTATTGAGGGATTTGGACATTTTTGCTCACTAACTGTATTAGTGTCTGGAGTGATCAGTAGTGAGTGTTCTGGCAGCTAACAGTTGGCCTACTTCAGAGAGATGACAATTTGTTCTTAATGTAACTGGCTTCTTACCTCATGTCCCAAAGTCTTCCCAGGCTCCCGGTGTCCTTCATTTCCCTTACCTGTAATACACACACCACACATACCTGCCCACTCAGTCAGAAGCAGTGCAAACTGGGAAAGGGTGAATGGTGCTGGTGGGAACTCAAGAAATGGAAGACTCTGTCTCATCTCTCATGTAAATACACAAAGGGTCTGCGCTTCCTCAGAATCCTTGCATTCCCCCCTCCCTCACTTCTATCCACTGTTCTCAGTGGTTAATCTTGCCCTCCAGCTTTCCCTCTTATCACTCTATCCAGCAGCTTTAAAAAACCCTATCCTTTCCCTGGCTGATGTGACTCAGTTGGTTGGAGCATCATCTGGTAAATCAGTGTCTTGGGTTCAGTTCCCGGTCAGGGCACTTCCCTGGCTTGTGGGTCCCTGGTCGGGGTGCATGCAGAAAGCACCCAATCAAAGTGTTTCTTTCACATATTGAAGTTCTCCTCTTTTTCCCTCCCTTCCCCTCTCTCTAAAAATAAATAAATAAAATGTTTTAAAAAATCATATCCTTTGTAACTCCATGTTTCCTCACAATGCAGTGGCCCTAAACTCAGAAATGTCTCACACCATTAAAAATGTGGGGAAATAAAGTAATTTGGGGGGTTGTGGTACATAGCATCAAAGAGTTCGGGGGTTCACCTCCTCAGCCTCCCTCTTCCGTTCAAGCTCTCAGCTAGCAGACTAGTGTCTAGTTCTGGTTCAGCTCTATCAGAATTCTGCCCTTTACAATGAGGGCATCACAGTCCTACCTCCATCAATTTTACCATGAGGATCAAATATATGTACTTTTTAGGGGAAACAGTCCAATTAAAAAATAAGAAAGGTACAAAGAATAATATAACATGGGGTATTCCACTTCAAATGAACAACTGTTTATATTTTGTCAAATTTGCTTCCCCCTTTCCTATTTTTAAAATAATTTTCCCAATAAGGAAGATCCTTACTCCATTTCATTTTTTAAAAATAATACTAGAAAATTTTTTTCTAAAAATTAATTTAAAAGAAGCAAAATGTATATTTTCTATGAAATTTAGGGCTTGGACATCTCTTACTACTTGTGTCTTTGTGCTCGGTTAACTTGAACTTCAGATGATAAAGTGTTACTAAGAGAGGACAATGGCTTGAGCTGGTGTTGTCCATCCTGTAGCTTAGTATTCAATCCACTATAGATGGTTTAAAAATATTTGTTTTCCAACAACCTTATTATCAGAGCAGGTAAAACACTGAAGAAATATAAAAACAATTTTAAAAAATAAGATCACAATTAATAAGGAAAATATATATACCAATGGAGATCCAGATTCCATAATAGTGAACACTCAATAACTGTATGTGTCAAACGATGAGTAGGTGAATGAATAACAAATGAGCAAACAAATACACAAGAAGTATGGGGATTGGGTAAAGCTGATATGGGCATAGAAAATAACAAACGTAGATGGATTATGAACCTTTCCACCCTTAGGTTCAAAACAGAACTCTGATGTTTTGTGATGGGTAAGAACCTCACTGAGGTGATTTTAATCCTATCAAGTATGATATGCGTGATAGATTTTTTAATCTCTAAGAAATGCACACTTGTTCCTATCCCTTGTCATAGTAATAAGCAATGTGAAAAATATCAAATACCTACATAACTTGACAAGTTCCCAAAAAATGTACGTTTCAAGCTAGGTAAATCTCAGCACATATTTCTGATTGGATAAGCAATTTCACAACATTCATTTTTATAGGGTCACGTGGGGGTGCTTAGTTTCTTGACGAAGGATATTTTGCTAAAAACAAGATTATCTCTCATGAGAAGAAGAAAATAATTATCGACATAGAAAATGAAAGCTAACATAAATCCATCTCAGTGTGGATCTGATGTGGGGGTGGTGAATCTAATGTGGTAGCACAGGATAAAATGTGCACCTTATTTTCCATTAATTTTAACAGTCCTGTACTTCAGGGATTCCGAATTGTGAAAAGTCAATATCTTTACACTCATGGTTGGAAGCTGTTTTGATACTCAATTTTTTTCTCTACTTCTTCAGTAGTCTCTTGGATTTTATTCTATCTCCCTTCCTATTTATTTCCTTTTGACCCTTGCTATTCTGTGATAAGAAACTTAACAGACCATTAGCGTAGTGAAGCCAATACGACTTCAGAGCCCTACAACAACTTTAGAATTCACATATTAAGAGATGTAGTGTTAACTAAATGTCACATAATCTGAAGTTTGTGTCATAGAGACCCAAATTTTTAAGGTAGCAATCCACAGTTTACAGCACACATTAATTTCTATAAAATGTTGTTAATGGAATTAAATGCTAAATAATATTTATATTTGTTACAGGTGGGTACGGTAGAAGGAAGTTATAGGGATTACTCATTTGTATTAGGAACATTTGAGTATGTTAAATGTACTGATTATATTTGAGCTGGTTATTCATGCTTCTGTATCAAACATCTGAAAAAAACCTTAAGGGTGATTCATTTATTTAACAAAAGTTTCTTTCAAATGAGAGCATAGTTGTGAGCTTATTCACTACTTAAGCCACCCAGGCCAGGACTCTTAAAAATGTTTCTGGTAGGAAGACAGGTGTCTGGATGCTGTTACCTGAAAGCTGTCTAAAGGGCGCGTCTTTCCAATAGCATCACACACGATATGAAAGGAAAGGATTGTATCCTAAAGTCACTCTTGATATTCAGAGTTTCAGGGTAGGGTAGTTTCGGGGTTGTTGTTTCGGTATTTCTGAAAGGATTGTTTTAATTTTTAGAATGTATTTATTTCTAGATAGATAAAAAACAGACATACAATTGTCCCTTGAACAATATGGGGGTTAGGGGCACTGAACCTCATTTAGTGGCAAATCCGAGTATAACTTTTGACTCCCCCAAAGTATAACTACTAATAGCCTATGTTGACCAGAAGCCTTCCTGAAAACATAGTCAATTAGCACATATTTTATATGTTCTATGTATATTATATGCTTTATTCTTAACAATAAATCAAGCTAGTAAAAATAAAATGTTAAGAAAAGAACAAGAGAAAATACATTGACAGTGTTTATTGAGAACAAATCCGTGTAAAAGGATTTGTTCACTCAGTTCAAACTCGCACTGCTTGAGGGTCAACTGTAGATTCAGAAATAGGAATAGATGTGGGTATCGCCATACAGAAAGTCTCTTTGACTTTAAAAGCCTGTAAAATCATCTCAAACTTGTTCTTTGACCTAACAGGGTTGCCCCTTGTCTTCAAGGAAGTTATATGTATAGATATTCAGCTTACCCTTACTCTATAAATGAGGAGTTTGCCCTGCATCTGAGCACTTTTAAAGATATTTAAGGTCCCTTCCCATTCTGATGTATTATTTCTAATTTATGTAAAAGCCTAGTGTTGCCTCAGACACAAGAATAGGCATTACCAAGGTCACACCTGGCTCTCGCTCTGTGCACATGCCCATTTGGGGTTTCACACAATGATATAACACATGTATGGGTTTCTCTTAACCTGTGTTTCCACCTAACCTTTGATTTTTAAAATTAGCATTAATTCCAATTAGCATTAATAACAACTAGCTCACTTTTTCCGGAGTATGCACAGGATAATACTGATTTTCACGAGCTTTCAGTGATATAAGTTCTTCTACCCTGCTCCAAATTGGTGAAATCTTTTGGTGTCAGACTATTCATGAGCATTCTACAATGCAATTTTATGTGCCCAGCACATTAATAATCAACACCAGTTGGCTTATCTCTGCCACGTTAGGCATTGGAGTGAATATGGCATTTATTTGTACACTGAGTGCTGCACCCAGAACGGCACAGTTCTCTTTGTTCTTCAGCCTAATCCGCTGAATATTTTCTGTTTCAGATTTCCACCAAACCTTGAATATCGGTGGTGCACCGCACAGAAACCTTAAAAGGATTTGACTCAAACTACCCTCTCATTTCCATGTGGGTATCTTTAGTAAGAGATACTAAAGAATATCCTTAGCACTGCTATTTCAAGAGTTAATGTTGAATTTATGTTCTAAATTGGTGTCACAGCTTAATTTTTCATAATGAGAGACTGTGGTTTTCGAAAGGACAGAGTTTACCATAAATGTGTGGTTAATAAATGTCCAAACTGTATCTGTTATACAATGTACTTACAGAAACTCCTCCTGACACAGCCACTTACATGAAATCTGCATTTGTCCTGCTCGGGGGGACACAGTGTCCAGGTAGAATGCCATGCTGACTTGGGCGAGGCCGGGGGAGAATTTTCCCTTCCTACGTGAGAGCAGCTTGAAGGGAGAGACTATTTCACTTATTTTTTTCTTTAACACAGCGCGTGTACACGTAGGCATGCCATAAATATTTGTTGAATGTGTCTTTACGCCCAGGGCGGGTTGCCTTCCCTGCCCTGAGTCTGGATTATTTCAGCTAGAAGAAAACAGGGGTGGAGATGTGGAGGGCCACACCGTCTGGTTCATGTCACTGACCAGTGCACGTACTTCTGTCTCGGTGCTTCATGATCCAGGGCTCAAATATGTGACCACAACTTTGTTTTTCTCTTTCTTGATTTTTTTATACCGAATTCCTCAGTGTGGCCTCCATTTGCTATTTGCTGAAGGCTACCACCAGTTCTAGGGGCTATATTCTTTCAGGTTCAAAATCCAGACTTTCCCTGATTATAGAATCTGGCCAAGGGTAATAATAAATCGACTAATTTAACTTTAGACATGAGTTCCACCCCTGGACTCCAAGTGGAGTCCGTGCCTACGGAGGTACCTGACCCCACAGTAGACAAGGGGCTGGACCCAGTGAGAGAAGTAGCAGATAGTTACAGGAAGGTTGAATGGGCAAGAAATGACAAGAAATAACAGGTGTTGTTCATGGGTGTGGAGAAAAGGGAACCTTTGTGCACTGTTGGTGGGAATACAAATTGGTGCAGCCACTATGAAAACACTATGGAGTTTCCTCCAAAAATTAAGAATAAATTATTATTGTGTAAGCCACCCCATTTGTGGTACTATTATAGCAGCCCTAGGAAACTAATACAAATAGTTTTAACAGCAGTTTTTTAGACTGTTCAGCAGAGTGTCAGATATGTAAGTGGGTTTTTGCAATAAAACAGAACAAAGTTCAAACTTGCAACTGTGATACATCTTTGGATTCTAGAAAGGCATGTGTGGCAAGCAACTTTCCGTGTAAGTCTGTTCCGTCAGAACTGATCTTCAACGTGCAAAGTCCACTCCCCTGAGTGCTCCAGGAAGGCATGGGGGATGTAGACACTGCGGCCTTCCACAGACGACATCTGCCGTCCTCCAAAGGCACACATAGCCACTTTTGTCTTGATCTGCCGCAATCTCTGTTAACTAACTTTGACCAGTTCTGTCAGAAGAGACAGGAAGGTGTAGTAGGTAGTGAGTTAGGCACGAGCAGAGTAGGAATGACAGGCCAGGTGCAGAGGGTCACCAGCGTGGAGAACCCCGGGTGCCCAGCAACTGGCAGAACTACAGGCCCCTGCACAACCACTTCCTTAAGCATAAACCTCTGGAGATGACATCTAGGCCTCAGCTGTGTTTCAACTCCAGGTCCAGAAAAACTGCAAAACCAGGTGAAGCAATGCCATGGCTGACCTCAGGGCCAGCTGCCAACCAATCAGTGGAGACCACGACCCTCAGGAGACACACTGGGAGAGCTGATAAGTATTCTATTGAGATCCTCCCCTGAGACCTCAGATCAAAGCCCTTGGGATGAAGGACCCAGCACTGCTCTCTCTATGGAGCACACCTGTGCCTCTCCCCACCCCAAGGGATATTGCTCTCTCTCTCTCTCTCTCTCCCCCCCCCTCCCCCCTCCTCCCTCTCTCCCTTCCTCCCTCCTCCCACACACATACCCAGCAGGTATCTCTTTGTCTCCTAAGCTCCAAGGGCCCTTCTTTTGCTGTAATTTGTTTTCTGAGCCCATTTCTTCTACTTCAATGACTTTCTAAATAAACTTTCTCTTATACAACTTGAGTCTTGGCTCTGAATTCTTCTCTTAGCCAGAACTCAAGAACTGAGGTTGCTGAACCGAGGTTAACACCCGGTGCCATTTTTCCACCACTGACAAAGGGAAATTGCTAGAGCCTTAAATCTCTCAATGGCTGGGGCTTTCCACTGCTCTTCAACAGTATTCTCAGACCCATCCCACACTGCTTTACTTGGATGGGGATTCCCCGAAGCCCCTCTGAAACTGGAAAAGTCCCCAGGAGCCATGAGGGAAGTGGACACCGGCCTGTACTGACTGAGAACTAATGAGTGACTTCCGTCTCACTCCCAGCTTAGGCCACATTAATACAGGCTTTGCACAGCAATGGAGGCTGAGGACCTAAGGCCTCTAAGGATCAGGGGGTTAAGCGGCCTAGATTTAAATCTTGTCTGTCACTTATTGGCTGTAAGAAAAGCCTTGGAAAAGTAACCTAATTGGTTTCTTCTGCCTCTGGTTCCTCATTCATTGAATAGGGATCATTTTACAACTTATTTATAAGGTTGCTGCAAAGTTTAAATGATTTATTACACGGAGAGTACAAATTAAAAGCATGTTGTAGGTACCCAATAAGTGTAAGTGATTATAATTGTGTCGTATCCTTTATGCAATTTCCATAATATTGCAAATTATCAAGTCTAGGGACTTGATACATACTTAACACAATTTATAGGCACATCTCAGAGATATTGTGGGTTTAGTTTCAGACAAACACAATAAAGTGAGTATTGCGATAAACCAAGTCACATACATTTTTTGGTTTCCCCGTGCTTATAAAAGTTATGTGTATACTGCACTGTAGTCTTTTTAGTGTATAATAGCATTATGGCTTCTTTTAATAATGTGTTAACCCCCTGTTTTTTCTTACATGTGCCCATATCATTGTGGTGTCTGACTCCAACGCAGCCAAGTAGCTGCCAAACGAGATACTTCCATGCTAGTGAAACCCCCTGCTGCTCACTCAGGGCACATGGGGGAGACGGGAGCATGTCACATTGTAAGAGGCAGTCACAGGGGGTGGAGTGTTGGAGGAGGTCACTTAGATGTGACTGCTGGTTGACTCTCAAGCTGGGTCCAGACAACAAGAAGCTCCTCGCTCCTCCCCATCCTTAGAATGTATACCCTGCGGCACACTGATCCCATAGTGGAAGCCATTTTTATGGACACAGCCCTGAGACAGTAAGGGGGTGTAGAGCTCTTCTGGACTGTGTCCATCACTGAGCCCAGTGAAGGACTCTATGTAAACTTTTAAGATTCTGATGGGCCACTGTGAAGATCTATTTACCTTCCAGTCACCCAAGACAAGCCTCACAGGTAAGTTACCTTGCTTGTTGAAGCTGCCACCTACCAATCCGGAGTGGTCTGCCTCGTTCTTTGGTCTCTCTTTGCCCTCTGCGTGGGTAGGGGTCAGTTTACACACCAACACTACCACAGTAGGAGGTATCAACAGAATCCCTTTAAATTACTCTTGGGTTAAGCAGACAAAAATAGGAAGGGGTTTGTCCTGACCAGTGTGGCTCAGTTGGTTGAGCACCATTCTACAAAATGAAAGGTTGGTCACCAGTTTGATTCCCAGTCAGGGCATGTGCCTGGGTTGCCTGCCTGGTTGGGGGTGCATACGAGAGGCAACCAGTCAATATTTCTTACATTGATGTTTCTCTCCCTCTCTTTCTCCCTCCTTTCCCCTCATTCTAAAATTAATAAATAAAATTTAAAAAATAGTAAGGAGGTTTGAAAAGCATCATTGACAAGCTTGATCGATCAGATATACATAAAATAAAATAAAGTGAATTCATTCTCCAGTCCCAGGTTGAGAGAACAGCTCTCCTTAGTTACATACCTAGGTAAGACAACCCTTAAAACTAAATTTGACTGGCTAACCCTGCAGTCCACCACTTGCAAATATGCTGTCTTGGTGATGGACAGTCTGCATAGTTGTACACTCAATATTACCCACCTACCCCACCTGCCTTTCATACGCCAAATTCCATTCTGCATCATCATCTGCCAAGAGATAACATCAGCTGCTGAGTGATGATGGGTGGTACTGTCAGCTGCTCACCAAAAGGTCTGTACTGTCAGTTGTGCCGGGGGCTTGTGACCCCAGTGCGTACCACCCCATGCTGCATAATGGTGTTCTGACCAAATGATTCTCCAAAACCTATAGTGGTGCCTGGACCTTGAATTTCCTAGGGGTTCAAGACCCATCCTCTCTCTCACAGATGTTCCAGCAAAACCACAGCATCCCGCAGCAGAGGCGAGTCTTCGCATGTTAACATCCTACCATCAGTATAGGGAGAACAGGCACACACCTTGGGCTACCTTCCTACGACATATTGTGGCACTGTGCAGGGAGCCTTCGGGGGGCACCGAAAAGGTTCATTGTGGTCACTCCCCCCCACAAGAAGGCAAATTGATCTTAGGTATCAGAAACCTATACTTGTCAGTCTTTTCCATGGACCATCTTGATGATGAAGCACTTTTGCTGGCACACTTTTGCAAAGGCATCAGAGTAAAACAATAACTGTAAATGACAATAGAGTTAAAAATGACCATAGTTATCTGGTGAGAGTTCATTATCATACAATTGACAAAAAAAATTTAGTGGCATACAGTTTCAAATTATGACTTATAACATTGTACCAGAAAATACCACATTTTTAAGAATTTCATATAAATATACCCTAAAAAATTAGCATCACTCCTTACTTGACAATGCTTCCCATATAATTTAACATATCAAATAAGCCTAATTAAATTAGTTTAATAATTTAATTGTTCTTTCATAAGAAGAGAGAACACGTCTTTTAAGATGTTTCAGGTACCCCTGGAAAATCCCAGTTAGTCCAAAGTCAAGAAGAATATTCAGAATTTGATTTTTGGTAAGTTTGTCTAAAATATCCAGATTTAAAACATTCTATTGCATAAGATCATAATTTACTGTAAAAACAACATATCCATTTAAACAAAGTGACAGTTAAAGACTTCAAAGGCAAATACAGAGAGTTACATAGTTGCACATAAAACTTAGCTCTTTTAATAGAGAAGACTCAGTTTTCTTAAGTCATCAAAGGCCTGATAAAGACAACATGAAGCACAGGAAACTATTTTGATAAAACACAGAATCCTTGTTTTCTGGGCAGATTACTTAAAAGATAAAGAAAAGCTTTTCACAAATCCTATCAAAAACAAATAGTTCAAGAAAACTTTTTCCATGAGGCAGATGAAAGAAAACTAAGTTTCAGTTTTACATAAGTACATTATTCATATTAAAGCTAATTTTTCTTTGAGCCAATTAAATAGAGCTCTTTTAGAAATTAATTTTGGCAATACCCTCCAGAAGTAGAAAAATACCTCATATACACACCATGTGCCCATAGAAACGCATAAACACACCTACAGACACCATCGCTTTCATTCCAAACCTTTAGCCATGAATCACGTACAACAATGTAAAACTCATCAGTTTAAAGAATAGTTGAGTCCAAATGTATCACTGGCAGACAGAACAAATTAAGATTATCTACTCTCACGGAGAAAGCTTTTTACGAATTTTTGTGGAGAAAACTTAAATTCGTATTTGCCCTTCACCAGAAATCTTATTCAGGCTGTTGACTAGATTTGGGGTAAGGGAGCCTCTGTTTCACTCTGTATTTTGAAAAGTCCCCCACACTTCATTTTTCAGTCTCAGGCAATCGTGGGCAGTGTTTACATTTCCAAGATGTGATGAGATTTACAATTTCAAGGAACAGAAAAGAATGCAAGTTTTTCTCCTAGGATTTGGGGGGTATATTTCTCTATTATCATAAGTCCAGGGTGATTACTATTTAAAATTTTGCTTTGTATTAGGGGTTACAGGACATGAGACACACTGTCTGTTTTGATGTCTATGACCACAACATCCTCCCCCCGCCACTCCCCTCGCTTTCCCAGAATTTTACCTCTTTGTGTCTGAGTGAGGCTTTGTCAAAGGACTGGATTCTTAATCTGTGGCAGCCTGAGCCCTCCTACTTAAGTTGGAGAATTTAGTATGCCTCTGCAAAAAGGCATACTAAATTCTCCAACTTATTATTCCGCTCTTCGACCTTGGCTACCTGAAGCTAGCAGAGTAGTGGACAACTGGCTGTCCATCTCTAACTGCAGCTCTTCTTCCAACATTCTAACTCAGGCTCCAGACTCTGGTTGGGCATCAGTGGCTAGCTGAGCTGCCCACAGTAGACCAGCCCCCTGTAGCAGCCATACCTTTCTCTTAACCACAGTGCATTATGCGTGGTTTCTCAGACAAATTCATTAAAGCAGTTAGCTTGTCCAGAACACCCCTGTACTCACACGTCAGTCCTCGACATCTGACACATGGGCCACTTCCCACATGGAGGTGGATGGTCAACTCAGGGTTTCCCCTGTGGGCCTGCATCTTCCCAAGGCCCATTTCTCCAGTGTTCCGGCTGGCTGGGTTGTGAATGATGGTTTGCTCACAACCTCGAGAGCTGATCTGTGTGGTCTGAAACTGGCCCCCATACTCACACAGAACAGGGAGAGACCAAAGAAGGAGGCAGACCACTCTAGATTGGTAGGTGGTAGCTTTAAGAAATGAAAGTCTTGTTTTGGGCACCTGCCCGCCAGAATCTTTAAGGTTTATGTACAGTCCAACCCTGGGCTCAATCATGTACACAGTCTGGATGGCCTCCACGACACCGTACTCTCTCAAGGCTGTGTTCTTGAAAACGGCTCCCACTATGGGCACAGCGGTCGGAGCATATATTCTAAGGACAGGGATGGGGGTGCGGGGCGGGGTGGGGGATGCTGAAGAGCCTGGGATTGCCCCAGTCCAGCTCGTGAATCAACCAGCAGTCATATCTTCTTGTTGACCTCCTCCAATAAGTAGTGGATTTTTCAACTTTCCCTTAAGGTTCCGTAATTTTTTGGCAATTTATATTTTGATATAATTTTAAGAACTCTTTGATAATTTTGATGTAATAAAATGGTTATGATACTTGAAGGTATTTTGTAATATGACCCTCCCTCTTGAAGTTGGTAAGTAGAGACAAGTATCCTTTGTGATCTTTCTTTCTTTCATTTTCAATACTACATTTATTTTTTGATCTTGTTAGAGAATTATACAATAAGCAAGTGATTTGTTATTAATCTATTGAACATACATGAAGAATAATTGAAAAAATTATGATATTTCTATTGTCGGGCAGCAAAGCTGACCTTGTGTGCAACGGGAAAAAACTGTAAAACAAATTACTATTTTTGTCTCAAGATGCTTAATTTTATTCATTCATAAGCTAGTGTGATAAAAATGCTAGGTCAAAAATACCTAACATTTATTGAATAAAATTAAATGAGTAAAGTCAATTCTGTATTTTTGTAGAAGAGATGATTCTGTTTGCAGTTCAGCCAACCTATTCATTCACTTAATAGATATTTTTGTTTGTTTGTTTTCACCTCTTCACATTCTTCATCCATTTCCTAAAAGTTTGCTTTAAACTCGAGGCTCAAGAGCCTCACATCCTCTGCAGGTCATTTAATAAAGCACCTAGAGTTCCTTTTCCCTGTTACTTTGTATTGCCCAGACTGCAATATCTAGATCAAATGCTCTAACTCGCTCTGCTTAGAAGGGCTCCACAGCATGGGCGCTGGAGTCAGCTCGCCTGGGTAAACACTACAATGGTAGCCACCATTCCCGTATTACAGCCACCATTCCATCCCCGACCTGGAATATCTGAAAAATCACCAATTCCTTGAAAATTGCATGTTTGTCCCCGCCACTTCCTTTATTGAATTTGTTTTTGAAAGTCGTTGAAAGTTCACTTCCTGCATGAATGCTCTGCCGGAGGCAGAGGGAGTGAATTTGCCTTCTTTATCTAAGCATGCGCCCCTCCCATCCTCCACCCCATCCAAAGCCACAGGGAGGGGGGGCACACACTGCTAAGATGCAGGTTTATTTTCTGCCTTAACAAGGTATCACTGTTTCCACACAAATACAACAAGAATAAAGCGATGGCCTAATTTAACACTTTAGTTAGAGGATTTAAGGTGCTTTAAAATTTTTTTTATATATATAAAATAGTTTCTTTCTCAGAAACTGGCAAGGAAAAGGATGTTCCTTCTCGTTCTCCCTTCCTCTCCCTGTCTTGCCTATGGTCCTTTTATTATTCTCTGTTCTTTCCTTCTTCCTTTTGCTCCCTTTTAACATTTAATTTGCTCATGTTATTGGCCGATAGTGACCCAAGAGTGGATACAGTGAGAAAAAATAAAGGGGGAAAAACCCTCTTTGCTGTATTGTCATTTTACAAGAATCACATCTATTGAAAGTTTGTGACTTAATGGGCACCACCAGGTAACATATAACTAATTCTTTTATGAATTAATTCATTCAACAAATATACCATCGTGGGCCTGGCACTATAGGAGGCACTCTTCCTTCCTTACTCTAGAAAACCAAGTTGTGGGTCCAAGTTTTTTATGTGTAATAAATTTATGTTTAACTTGTGAAATTAATTAAACATAAAATAATGTATGTTTAATTCTCTGGCTACAGAAAATAACCACTAGAATTTGGTATTTTCTTTTCCCCCACTTTGCAAGACATGAATTATTTCACGTATTTTTGCTAGTTTCTTCTCTTCTCCCCAAGGTATAGAAAAGAGTGCCAAGGTTTAGGATCCAAGCAAAACTGGGTTTAAATCCTGGCCATATGTGTGAGTTTAGATATCTTAACATACTTTCGAGGGTGGGCCTGGTGCCTGACGAGGCTGGGGAGGGGAAGGTAGAATCAGAAGATCATGTCATGTTGCGGAGCAGAAGGGTTTATCTTGGTGACTTTGGGATGCCAGCTCCATCGTAGGTACAATTATACACAACTAAGAATCTAAGAAAGAATTGTGAGAGGATGAGTTAAAAATAAGATTTTAAAATGCAAGTACCCACCTTGATCCTGAAAGAAAAGAAACCAAGGGCAACAGCAACAACTGAGCAGAGTGTTAGGTTAGAAACCCAAATACAACTCACTGAAGGCAGAGTGAACCAAGCAGAGGTCCACCCTGTGAAACACTGTATGTACCATGAGAAGGTTTCAGTCATGTAAATAAAGTACGTGTCAGTTGTAAAAAAAAAAAAAAAAAAAAGAAAGAAAGCAAGCTTATATGTTACACATATACTTTTTGAGCTTTCATCAGTTAACTACGGCAGAGATGTGGCAATGCAGTGAGAAAAGTATGTCAAGTAACTCACACAAAGAGCGTTCCTTTCATTATGTTTGTCTTCGTTTATCAGCCCTTTAGAGACAAATTATAAACCCATTAATCTAAACTGCAGTGGTATTAATACTCTATAGAAAAAGTAAACACATTGGGCTGGCAGAGCAAGCAACCCGAACACATGTAAAGCAAAGCCATTTATTGATTTTGCAACCTGGTAATTCACATGCAGCTGGTGTGGTTTCCAGGGCGATCCACTCGCTGTTGTACTGAGCTGGGGAAATTTTGCAGTGAAAATTCAGAAATACAGGTATTTCTGGTGCACTTTGATCTCTCATGGGGGAATTTTTTCCTTTTCTTGCTTAAACAACCAGTCATAGTAATATATTTACATAATAATATTTGTGAGGTGGAATTGCAGAAAAACCGGGTGCTTGCAATGTGGCAGAATTAGGTTCTTTGTGACCCTGAGCAAGTGATAGGACTGCTCCATGCTTCCGGTTGGTTTCTGAGCTGTAAAACTGGCATAACGTTTGTGCATGAATTAAGTTCAACATGTATTTAAAACACATGGCACATAATTGACAGTGTTATTTCCGCCCCCCACCCTGTGTCCACCTGACCTGTTACAAGGACATCACCCCCGTGGGGCACACCTGTTGAGTTTGCCAGGCCCCATTCTAGGCTGTTCACGAGGTTCACCTCCTTTTACTCGCGCGCAGCCTTGTGCAGAAGAGTTTACAGAGGCACTTGCGTAAAGCTAAAGTTTCAGCCTCAGGCCTCCTCACTTCTACAAGTCCCTTCCAAAGCCCTGAATCTAATTTTGTGTTTTCATTTTTAGAGGCCTTCCTCCTCCCCATTTGCAGTTTCAGGCCCCACAAAATCTGAACGTGCCCTGGATGGGTACAGTTAAAGGAAGATTTTAACCGTAGTCCGACCACCCCAAACTCTTAGCTACTACAAGTGATGACAATGGTGTCGTCGGAGACACAGTCGCCAACCCCGGGTGGGAAGTCAGAGCAGGAGCCCTTGGAATGGCCACCGCGGACAGGCTGGGGTCGCAGGGGATCCCCCCACCGAGGCTCCCCGCCCCTTCCTCCCCTTCCCCTTCTCCTTTTCCGTGCTGCCCGCCCGGCTGCCGCCCAGAGTGGCCTCTTTCCCCCAGCTGTCAGCGCCTGGCCGTGGGGTCTGGCTCAAGAACTTTCCAAGGAGGAGAAGGTGAGGCCCGTAGCTCGACGCAGCTGCAGCTGGGGCCGGAGTGCGCTGAGACTGGCCGTCGCAGGATCGCAGGTGCCCGGGGCGGGACCACTGCGGGGCTGGATACCCACCAGCTGAGGCCGCCCCACGTGCTACGAGCGCGCAGGCCGCCGCGGGCCACCTCGTTGCAGCTGCCGGCGCGCTTCCCGTTTCTCCGCGGCTCCTCGCTCTTACGCGGAGCGGGGCAGAGCGGGCCACGGCGACCAATGAATGGAGGGGCTGTCACCTCCCGTGCGTCCCGCGGTCCCCGGCCAGGGACGTGTCTTGCCTGATCCAGGTTCTGTGTGCACAGGGTATGGGGAGCGGAAGGCGCGGGGATGTCTGCGTCTACCGCAAAGTAATTTCGGAACCATCCCAAACGTGAGAATCTCAAGTTCAAGTGTAGCCCGTCCCCTGAGACTGAGTTGATGGGAAGAAAATGACCGAGTGGCAGCAGGGGAAGTCCCCACAGACGAAAGGGAGAAAAGGGACCGGGGCTTGTGGCTCCCCCAGGGCCTTAGGGGACGCATAGGGAAGAATCATGGGGGCAGGGTGCCCTTGTTGGGTGGCGGGCGGGACGCGCTGCCCGCGGCTGCGGCCGGGGTAGCTTTTGCAGGTGCGCCGCTGTATTGTTTTGGTATCAGCGACAGCGCCGCTGCTTCGACGTGTGTTGGGAGGGGAGGCGCTTCACGGAGTGTGAACGGGCTCACTGGCCACTGAATGAAAACAGAAATGACTCAGACGTGTTCAGAGAATACCTACGACATCACAAGATGTATGTGGTCCAGTAGTTCGGCTGCCTAACCTGAGGCGCCTCCCGGAAGCACCAGAAGAGTTTTTCAGAGTACACCTGCTGGGCCCACCCCCAAGGTCCTGAATCAGAAGTGATGGGCTGAAGCCCTGGCCTGTGAATTTTGGTCAAACTTTCCTCTGGGGATTTTGCTGGAGGCTCCTGGTTGAGAATCAGGAGGTAGAAGAACTGGGTTCTGCTCAGTGTGACCGTCACACAAATGTGAAGCACGGTTTCCTCACCTGTACACTTGTCCCTACGACCTCGCCATACGGATCAGATAGTGTAGGATGCGTGGAAGTGTGTTGAAAAGGCAGAGGTTGGTTTGCTGGCAACAAAAGGACAGACTGCTTTGGTTCTGCACGCCATGTTTGGAGTGAGAGGGGAGTGGAAAAGGGACCTTGCCAGGGAACAGGAAGGGAGGGTTGGTTTTCACGTGATCGTTTCTATACTAGCATTGTAGTAAATCGTAACTCAGAAAATCGGTATCACCTGGACAAAAAGGAAGGGAGCTGTGGCCCACCCTGTCCGTAGGTGGTTTGAAAAATGCACCATATACATTTCTTCTTCTCAACTGGCGAAGGCTTTAGATTATTTTTATTCAGGCAAATCAAGAGCCAGTCATGACCAATGCATCCTGTATTGTGGTAGCCCGAGTCCATTTGAAGGCCAAATGTGAATTTTTGTCCCATTACTCAACAGATCTGCCTTGAGGACCTTGATGAACTAGGCATCCTTGAAACACAAAGATGAATAAAATGCTGGTTTCCCCCCGCCATCTCTGTCTAGCGGAGGGGGTCTGAGGTGAACTCAGGCCACAATATGACCCACTTAAGATGATAATAAGGGTGTAGAATGAACGAAGTACATTCAGCCCAGAGGACAGAGCAGCTCCATCAGCCTCGGGGGAAGGGCATCGGTGAAAGTGACGGAAGAGCTGGGTAAACAGCATCCTTCAGTAAAAAGCTCTGAGAAGTTAGAATTCTCTGTGAAGTCAAATCTATGTTCCTATTTTTAAATCTGATAAAATTCTGGTGTAATCATACGCTGACGGTCTAGAGTACAAATGACTTTTGGTTTCATGATGATTCTTAAAAGTTTACTACTAGGCTCTCTGTCATCTTTGTAAAATGTCTAAAGTTAATTCAAGAAAGGGGGTGGCAAGAAAAAACAAAAGAAAAATTTTACATGTCCTGCATTCTTACTAAATACTTAATTCCACTTAAAATATAATATGCAGGTAGATAAAGTCTTTTAATTACATGCACTTTTAAAAGTGGTGCTATTTTGGGGGGCCCTCATCATGTTTTCTTAGGAACACTTAAAATGATTTAATGTAGGAGAAAGGCACAAAAGGAACACTGTAAGAGGAATAAAGAGGGGATAACCAGGAGAGGGAGAAGGGGAGGAGAAAGGACTCTGAGAGAGGTGACGGGAAGGGGCGGGCGTAAGCGCTATTTGGTGCTAACCTGAAAATAAAAGGCTTTTCAACGCGAGAGACAACAAGCACTTGTTGAGATTAATAAGAACAGCTATTTGGGAATCATTAGTTCAGACAGAAGCCCAGTTCCAATAGGAGACAAAAGCAGTGAGTATGAGAAAGGGAAGGGCAACAGTGAAGTCACTAGAAAGAAGGCACTTTTAATGGTACAAATCACATAGCATAGTAATGTTCATTCTAAACAATTATTTAAAAATTTTTTTTCAGTCCAGTTGTCTTCAGTTCAGTAGTCAAAATAACTGCCTTCTTGTTATCTTCACAAACAGTTCTGCAGGAAACAAGGTTATTTAGGCCCCATGCAAAGGTCATTTTGCCCCTTCTTAACATTCCAAAGTTGGAGACATAAGACATGAAGACAGTCCTGGCTACTCCAGCTCCATTTTAAAGTGGCTCCGTTTCCATTATTGTTTACACTGGGAAAGGAGAGGGGAAAAGAAATGGGTGGATCAAACATGGCTGTCAGCTCCTTCAGGGGTCTGTTGTCTTTTACACATTTTGATTAAACTTGCATGTAGACTTTTAATTTTCTAAGTTGTTTCAAACATACTTTGAGCGAGGCAGTCTAATGTGATAGTTACAGTATGGGCTCAGGAGCCCTGAATTGGAGTAAGTTCTAGCTGGTGACGTTGGGCAAGCGTCCCAATTAGCTGTGTCTGCTCATTAGTGAAACGAGGCTAGTATCTCCAGGAGACCTGGGAGAATAACAGCTATGAGGCTTAGGAGGCACCTGGCCATGATAAACCCTCCGTCAGGCGTGGCCTCTGCTGCTGCTACTTTCTGACTTGACTGCATCCTGGTGGGAGCCCTGGTAAGCTGTCAGATAACACCGTCCTGCAGGCTTTGGGGGAGGCTGAGTGAGGAGCGGCCACTTCTGTAGTGTAGTCCGGTGCCTTTCTCCTGCTCCACGCACACACTGGCTGTTCTGTTGTGGGTGAGGTGGACTCTCCCTGGAGCTTAAAGGGGCAAGACTGTAATCATGGGTGTCTATTACAACTGTTCCACTCACAGCATTGTAACCGTGCAGACAGGGGCCCTTCACATGGCATGTTGGTGTAGGATCCAACAGTTAGTATTGGAACAGACAGGTTTGCATTTACAATATTCCAACCTTCAGTTAGAAGCACTTCATCTCAGAGCCCTGTTCTCCCATGAGACCTTGCACTTCTCTTGCTCCCCAAAAGCTTCCCGTGTCTTTATCTATGCTTTGGCCAGCTGTGCAGTCTCACAGCAGCTCTCTCCTTCAGGTTCTGGGGTATGTTGCCATCAGCCTCCATGTAATAGTCCAGGGAAGCATGTGCCATGTCATACTGGATCATAGTAAAGACCAGGAAAGCCACAAGTGTCAATAGTCCAGGTGGAGTCCGGGTCTGCGAGGCAACAGGTCAGCGTCTTGCCAGGCAGGGTCTCTGATGGCTTGGAGTCAGCTACAGCAGGCACGAGCAGCGTGGCAGCCTGTCTCCTTCCTTACTACACAGGCCGCATAGCACGATCTTGCCTACCAACTGCATAGCTGCTTGCTTGCTCCTCACGGCTGGTATGTCTTTGCTCTCCTTCCTCATGGCTCCCTGCTTACTACACCCTTTCCAAACCCCATTGCAGCTCAGCTCGTGGCTGCCCATCCATAGTTTTAAATGCTCTGGGGCTTCCTATGTGACTTACTATGCTGCTTCTCCCACAGTGAGTTACATTTGCCACTTTCCCCATATTATTCTACCTTCTCTAGGCTGCCATCCTTAGGGCAAGAGTGACTCAGTGATGCAGGGGGAACTACCTCCCTGCATCTGGAACAGGGGCTATAAAACCCGCAGTTATATCACGGGTCACCATACATTCTGAAAGTCACGTACACACCTAGTGCCCCCTTTGCCTGGGGCGGTAGGTAGCACAGCTTCCCTACAGGGAAGACACAGCCATCACCTTGTCATTGTTATGAAAAGTATCCTAAGCCTTATCATCAGCTCCCCCCCTTCCCCTAACCATTAGCTGTGGGGAAACATGCTCTGCACACTGTTTCAGCATCGCCTAGAGACTCTCTGCTTCTCATCGTTGATGTCTATCGAAATTACAGTTTTATTTCAGAGGCTTATGGTGAGATTCAATTCCTGCTTGGGGGTGTGGTGGGGAGACAGGGGGAAGGCCATCAGGAAGTCACATATGGGAGAGCTTTAAAGGTGGGACCTCTTCTCTCCAACTAACAGTAATGTGTTGTAATATTATTAGAAAGATAATCAGCTTTATTGCTCAGCAGCTTAACTGCTTTTATCTGCAGCTGATGGTTCTGGTGCAGAGTTAGTGTTTTCTAGCATATCTCCTTTCATAATTGCGTGGTTCCTGGAGAGGTAGGAGAAGGGATCATGGCTTTAGAGAGAGCTCATGGATGTGGGTCAGATTTTAATTAGAATGTTAATTGGAAATTTGCAACGGAAAAGTCCGACCAAGAATCTCTTCATTGTAAAACAAGGACACAGTAAAGTATAAAGGAAGACTGTTTTTGAGAGTAGCTCCAAACGTGGGTTTGTTTTTCTTATGGAGGATCATCTGCAGGCCGCATAGGTCACCTTTGTACTTCCACATGCAGATGGCCCCAGTCTCATATCTTCCAGGTCAGCATTTTTAACCTTCGCAATCCAGCAATCAAAAAATGTATGTGCTCAGCATAGTGTTGGGTGCCAAAGGTGACACTGGGAGGTAGAAAGTCAATATTTAGCCTAGGGACAGTGGGTTTAAACGCCAGGTGGGTGTGGTACCATACATCCTCCTGAAAGAAGTCAGAAGGCTCTCAAACAGTTTGAGAAAACTTCCAGAAAGAGGGGGAGGGGACACACCCTTGCTGGAGTAAGAATGGCCTTTCAAACCTTGTTCCTATGGGGATGCAGGAGTCCCGGATGGCCTTAGAGATAGAGATGAAAGAGGAAAGGTACAAACAACTGGGACCTTGAGGCTGAAACCCAGGAATTGCCCCAGGTATCTCAAAAGGTAAAGCTGGGCAAGCCTCCAGGATGAGGCCTCAGTCAGGCTCCCTGAAATTCACACGCGGGATATAAGATACAGCGCGTGGCTACAGTAGGCAGAAACTATTTGTTGAATACTTTTGCTAAATACAGAGTGGGGCAAAAGTAGTTTTAAGTTGTTCATATGTAAAATAATTCAATAATTAATAAACAATACAAGAATGAACTCAATGTTTCTCATACAACTCTAAATCTACTTTTTTTTTTTCTCAAATGACAAGAGAAAGTTTATTTAGAAACTTACAGAGGTAGTAGAACAGCCCTTGTAGCTTAGGAGAGAGAAAGGAGAGGTAATGGCCTGGGGGGAGGGGAGGGTGGAGAAAAGGAGGAAGGGAAAGGCATGGGCGTGCCCCCTGGGGGAGAGCACGTCTGTATACCTAGTTTTGCCCCACCCTTCTATCAAAAAATATCTGGGAAAGTTAGAGTTAGAGTTAGGATTAAGGGTGTGAATAGCACTTGTCAAAATGTCCTGGGGAAAACTCCCAGGAACTTGGTTCTTCTCATCAATGCAGGAAAGAACTACAGATCAGTGAGTTGACAGTGTTCCCGCAGGGTTTATTGGTGACCCATTCTCCTGGAAGAGAATGGGCCTGGCTAAGGCAGTGGTGGTGGGGGGGGGGCGGGGGGTGCTGAAAGGCATAGAGTCAGGGTGAAGCAGGATAAGGGCAGCATCGAAGGTAAGGGAGGCCAGCATGCTTGGCCAGAGGCCAGGCGGCCTGGCAGGGCACCCGAAGAGCCAAGAGTGCCAACCCCTTGAGTTCTTTGTCCTGAGGACTTATACAGTTGGTGGGATGAGGGTGAAGGGGGAGAAGTTACATGTTGATTGTCAGGTACAGGTGGTGCTAGTTTTCCAGGACAGGGGTGTGATTACCCAAAGGTATTAGTGGGCTTCTTCCTTTAGGCACTACGAGCCCTTTTCAGCCTTTCTGGCCTTGGGATGAAAGTGCAGTTTCAAAGGCTTTCTTTGCCAGATAATAGAAAAGACACACAGAATTTCAAGGACTGCTGAGTCAGTGGGTGGGACATGTATCCCTCCTCCTCCTTGCCTTTGTTTCCCCTCTGGCTGCTCATTTTACATCAACATTCCCCCCTCAAGTAATAGGAACCCAAATCTTCGGGGACTTTGGACTCAAGACAGCTGGGTTAGTGGGTGAGACATGTCTCCCTCCTCCTCCTTGCCTTGGTTTGCTATCTATCCTAACAAAACATACAGGATTTTTTTTTTCCTATTATCAGGAAAGGGGGTTAGAGATCAAGAAGGCACAAGGTCCCCAGGGAAGGGAACCGAAGAAGAAACATCTGGCAATGACTTTGACTGGGCCTCTCGTTAGGCAGACACAAAGCTCCTTGAGTCCTGCCCAGTTGTTGGGTGAGCCTTAGAAGGGCCTGGGGGTCTGAGTCACACTAAGTCAACTCATCAGACTCCATCTAACACATCCCATTTTCAGTTTATTAATGTACATCTGGAAGACGAAAGGGCCTAGCAGGCCCGTTTACTTCTTCAGATAGCAGGTTTAGGCATCTTCATTATGGTAGGGGAACTAGTTAAAGGCTGGAGGGTTACTTGTTGAGAAAACAGAGCAGAAGAGTTGACTGATTGTCAGTGAAAGCCCCGTGAAGCCCTGGAAGCCTGTGATATGCCCTTCGCCTGTCAGTGAACACAGACACACTTGCTGGCAGAGAGGCCAGGCTCCCCTTGCACAGCAGTGGAGACACATTAACTGATAAACTGCTCCTCTTTAAGTTTCCCTTTCCCAGACTCCCAGATCTCCACCAGCCTTTGATTGTTTTTCAAACACATGTCAGATGTTCATGGTTCTGATTTTTTTTTTACTTTTTAAAAAAATTTTATTTATTTATTTATTATTAGAGAGGGGAAGGGAGGGAGACATCAATGTGTGGTTGCCTCTCACGTGCCCCCCTACTGGGGACCTGGCCTGTGACCCAGGCATGTACCCTGACTGGGAGTCGAACCGACAACCCTTTGGATCTCAGGCAGGCACTCAATCCACTGAGCCACACCAGTCAGAGACTCTGATTTATTTAGTCAGGATAATCTCTCCCAAATTGGAGGTCATTTCACTTAGGAGAAATTCTAAGTACTCAATTTACTTTTGAGTACTATTTTGGCAAGAACACAAATTTTAGCTTCAATGTAGGTGCGTGAATTTGGAGTCACTCTTTTTTTTTTTTTTTGGAAATCCTCTCCCAGGGACATTTTTTCATTGCTTTTAGAGAGAGGGAGAAAGACAGAGAAAAACATCAATGTGAGAGAGAAACATCAATTGGTTGTCTCTCATATACACCCCAACAGGGGATTGAACCTCAGCCTAGGTATGTGCCTAGACTAGAATCAAACCCGCAACCTTTTAGTCTGCGGGAGGACACTCCACCAGCTGAGCCACACAGGCCAGGGCTATTTGGAATCACTCTCACTAGAGATAATCAAGTATTGGTTCAGCCTAAACTTGGGTCAGCATCTGGCAGGAGATACAACTGTAATAATAACAATAATAGGTTCCTTTGGGAACCTATAACCTGGGTGCATAACCTGAAGACTTTGAGCTGAGGGAGGAGAAAAGAAGTATCTAGAGATAGCATGAATGGAGGGGAGTGGTGTGGAGGGGATGAAAAGCAAGAGCATTGCCCCTCACCCCTGTTACCCCCAGCACCCTGCCCCCCCGCAACAGTCCTTACCCTAGGGGCCTAGTTACCTAGACTGTGTTTTGGGGGAGAGGTGCTAAAAGCATGAGCTGATGAAGCTAATTTTTGCGGCATTTTTGTTGGAGGATCAAAGGGAATATAGTGTCTTTTAGCAGCTTGAAGGTTGGACCTGAGGGTACAGTGGGAGGTGGCACCAGGGCCAGGAAGGGCACAACTCTCTGGAGCCCTGTGGGCAGTGTGTCTGACGAAACTGGGGCTGGGGACACAGGTGGGGTGTGTCTGCGATCAGGAGAAAATTTATTTTTAACGTATCCATCATCCAATACAGAAACTGTCAATGTAAGAAATGTCCAAACTTGCAAGAAGTTTTATAAGAGTTTATTTGAGCCAACTGATGACGTATGCTGGGGAACAAGATACTCTGGCGCTCCAGAGAATTACAGTTTTGCAATTTCTTTTATGCATTTGGAATTGAGGGGATTTAGGGAAGATTACTTGAAGATGAGAGGAAGCAAGGCAGAGATTAGATTACAGGAGAGTTAACAAGATTAGGTGCTCTTTTGAGAGTGGTTATGGCTTATTTCAAAGTGTTTTAACCTAGATACACAAAAATAGTGGATCAGGCTTACTTAAGGCAAAGATTAACCTTTTACTGGAGAAGTTCTGGGCCTGGGGTGTGACTACCCACCATGACCTCCCCTGTCAGGCATTTATGATCATATCACCCTCTAAAGTTACTTTTCACAGAACTCTCTTGTTTTTTGTCCACAATATTTATAAATTGTTATTGTTTGAGGAAAAATAAGAGTGTGAAGTTTTTAGCAAGCAAGAGATAAATAGAACACTACTCATTATTATCAATTGGCAGTGTGTAAAATGTCATTTACCCTGTCTTTATACAGATGTTGATATTATTTAATAAAGATGAATGCACAAAATATGTAAATTATTGAGAATTCAAACTGGGCCAGTGGAATTCCAAGGTTCCTCAGCGGTGCCCAAAGCTGGGTGTGTGTTGGGAGAAGGGATGAGGAAAAAATAAAATGAATGTAGTTTTCTTACCATGCTGGTGTTTCAACTCATCTATTATACTTTTCTCTGTGTTATATTTGGGCTTCTGATCGAATATCGTCATAAAAAAGAGTGGGCCGACTTTCAGAAGTACGGGCACGACTGTTACACAAGCTTTCCAAGGTAACATTTTCGCCCAAAATATCGGGCTGCCGTGTATTTATTTGGAACATGAACCTATCTCTGTGAATATAGTACTCAAATCAAGACATTGCCTACCTAATCCTCCGTGGGGATCAAATTCTTTGTCCCAGGCCTTGTTACTGTGAATAATGGAAATGTACCTTTGGTTTTCCTCAATGCACCTGTGCTTATGATTTATCTCTCTGACAACCGTGGCTCCCAACCTGGAGACGAACATGTTCAAATTTCACTTTTCTGAGCCTCAGGATTTTGCTAAAGATGAATGTGAAGAGCAGGGTTCTGGGAAGAGAACAGATGGGCCAGCAGGAGGGTCGCCCATGGAAGAGACTGTGTAGAACCTAGCCTGGAGCAGGGAGAAAGAATCGCAGGCTCGAGGGTAGCTGGGGGTCCTGGGATAGAGGCATCCAGGGTGCTGAGGAGGGAGAGTGGGAAACAAAGGCAGTTGTTTTGAAACCATGTAAACCCCCGTCTGTGTAACACAATTCCTCGTGTTGAAGAATGCCGAGGCAGTGTGGTTTTGTACAGCAAGCGCAGCAAGACACAGTGGGTTGTGGCTGCGCTGGCTGCCTCTGTGCTTGGCTTTGTGACCTTTGAATCTGCTTCCTGATATGTAAAATGAAAGCCTTGTTATGCTAGGTGTCCTGCAAGCTTCCTTCCCTGCTAAACAACCTGTGTCGGGGCAGGTGTGTTTGCATGAATATCTATGGATATGAATATCTATGGATGTACCTCGCAGAGCTCATTTCTCCAATTTCTCACATAATAAGAAATTAGATATTTCTTTTTCAATATATGTAGTACCACCATATGTTCAGGATTATTTGGCGTAGAAAGGTTTATTTCTTGGGCTCCAACAACATCTGGGGTGAAACTTTCATGATAACAATTCATGATTAAAAAATGCTGGGATCATGCATGTTCCCTTGTTTTATTTTGTCGCTAAGCTGTGTTAGATGAAAAATAAAATGGCATTAAATTTTGCATTACCATCCATCTGTTATGTAAGTACTCTATTCCATTTATAAATTTAAAATTTGCCAGACATATTTTGGTAAAGAATGTAGTTCACACATAAACACACATACTCATATTTCTTTTTTATTGTGTAAATACAAAGAAAATTTGGAAGGACATTTGCCTAACTAAATAATGGCTACTTCAGAAGAGCTGGTAAACGTCCAACTTTACATTGTTACAATAAACATGTATTAATTTTCAGAATTTCAGGTGTGTGATTTGTTACAGATTGACCCTTCACTATTATAAAGTATCTTACTTTACTGGGTTTGTAGGTACAATCAACATTGGACCGACCACATAGAGAAAATGAATGCCTCTTACTTGATGGGTTTGGGAGTTGAAGGTGTACTTCTTGGTGTGTTCTTGGACAGGGCTCTGATGATAGTTAATGTAAACAAAGACTTTTCTCCAACCACATAAGAGGCTTAAACCCAGAGATGAAAAACGAGTTTCATCATATTTGACTGTGGCTTCCTAGAGGGGTGTGTGTGAAGGATCCCGAGGTCATATCTGTGTTCACTGGGCAAGAATACTGCGATCAGTAACTGGCCTGACAGAGCTAGCTACTAAGGATGAGGTAAATGGCTGATCATTTGCCTTGTAATATTGGCCATCCTTGAAGTCTAGAATTTTCGGTGATAAGTTTCTTTTTCTTTTTGTCCAAATCTGTTAAGGACCATACTCTTTGTTATACTTAATCAGATAATATTTTGCATAGTTAGTAGATAGTTTTATGATAAATCAAGTTAAGCTTTCAGGGGCTGGAATCTTGTATTCCTCCTAGAAGCTGGCATGATGCAATCCCTGAAAGAACTGCTCCGGAATTAGTGACAAGCAAAAGAAATGACTAATTAATACACAGGGTCCGGCACAAATAACACCCCTGCTTATTACAGAATCTTCTATGACAAAATCATAACCATAACATATCACACTCAAGCACTCAAATTAAAATTATAAATTATTGCACCCATATTATTACCCTACCAACCACACTCAAGCAGGCCTTACTTCTGCTGGACCCTGTGTTTTCACAATGTGAAGTTAGGAGTAATAAGGATAAACCAATACAATAGAGCATCAACTAAAATAAATTCATCCTGGTTGATCAAAACAGCTACCAGTATTGATATTAAGCTGAACAATGAAGTATTATGACTTGTAATTTCTGTCTGTGACCATCTTTAGTCATCTCAGTTTATGATACCAAGAAAGAGTATAATGGCTTACATGCATGAAGGGGTAGGTTAAATTTCACATTTGTGGTTTAAAAGGTCAATGTTGTACATACCCTGGACGTGGAGAGAAGGGTACCCATACTCTTTATTTTCACAAGGGCTAGCTGTTAGAAAGGAAAAATACAGAGAGTTCTCCCCTCCCTTTTTTTCTTGGAAAAAACAGAGAGAAAGAAGCACTTAATCACAGGGTAATATGAAGCTGCCAGCATATTGGGTCTTCAATTAAACAGACTGAATTTTAAAACAAAGTCATGCATTTGGATGACGTCCTGCTTGCAGCCATATGGACAAGATGTTTATTCATCCATCCACCCCAAGCACTGTCCTAGACTTGGGGAACAGAGCAGCGGACAAGAGACAGAGGCCCTGCCCCATGTTATTCTTTACAGACGAGAAAATTAAATCTCTACAAAGTATCTTGACCAACATGGTAAAATCGGGACTTGATTCTAAGTTCAGAATTCTATCCTCTACACCACATAATTTTTGAAGACCCTGGTTGCATGTCAGTAGGGTGGCTCTGTCTGCCTTTCCTAACTCTTCCCTTTGATGGGGAGGGTCTATCTTTTCCATCCTATGTGGTCTTAGGGCAAATTATATTCAATTTCTGAAAAGCAATCTAGGATCAGGTGGTTAAAAATAATCTGTGAGTAAGGCACTATTTTTCCAAACTCTTGAGTTTTAGTTTGGTAGAATGAAACCAGCATTTAAAAAAGGATAAAAAAATGTTAGAGTGCAGCACAATTAGTAGGGTAAATATTATGTAAAACTTTTATTCCATGAATGTATCTTTGTATTAGGTTGCAACATGAATAGTTCCCTTACTGTTGGTTGTGGTCAAAAACTTTTGAAACATATTGGTTTAAAGAACAGCAGGGAAGTTATCATTTGTGACAAAAAGTAGGGGTATAAAATTATCTTCAGCTGTCATTTGAGTGTGTGTGTTGTTTACTTAGAGTGTTCATAGCAATAAAGCAGCATTTGTATGATGAAGGTTCTACAAGTTATTTTCTGAATATGTGCCTGAACAGATTTGTTTTTCATTAAACTTACCCGGTGCAGTTACTGGTTTCCCTGTGTCCTATACTTTTGCTTATTGTGGTTTCCTGTATTGAGTGGTTTCGTTATTTTTTGAAATATATTTATTTTGTAATTTAATTGCATGATATATAGAGAAATTTGGGGAAATAAAGTTCCTAGTTGAGGCAATATCCTATACATTGTCTGACTATGATAAAGTCTATAGCTGATGAGACTTTAATATAAATTGTTAAATATTGTATGCTAGCTTATTTTAAAATGATTGAATATATTGGTTTTTTTTCTAATTTCTAAATGTTGGTGGTTTTGCCTGAAGATATGATTTGTAATAAAAGAATAACTGATAGTTTTCTAAACTGTGGTTTTTCATAGACTATAGGAAAACATTATTAATTTGGAATTTGTGATAATTTGGACAAATTGGAGTAATACTTTAGAAAGATGAGAGCTTGCTGTTAAAAAATAAACTGCAAATAGATTTTAGCAGTTTTAAATCTGTGTAAAATACATTTTTAGAAGCATATAAAAATCTACTTTTGTATGTTGTAATTTATTTCAGAAATATATGTAGGGTCTCAATTATTGAGATGGGCCAAGATGGAGATGTAATTAAATATTTTATGTTTATTATCTGCAAGGCAAGAACTTACTCCCTAGAACAAGTTTATAATCTAATTATGAAGACAGAAATGTAGAAGAAAGGCTAGTCTTGAAAGAATGTAGAGATATTTTTCTTTATAGAACAGAGGATAGAACATACAAAAGAGAATTTCCTGGAGAAAGGCTCTGGGCAGAAAAGCTGAGTGAGCTCTGGTTGCTAGCATCAAAGACCTTACGACACAATTGTATTACCGACACATCAAATTTACTTGAGTTCAAACAGTCAAGGTCAAGAGAAAGAAAAGAAAAAACTGATTATCAGTTCCAGAGGTACCTAGCATTTCATGCAATTGAGTGTATGTCCTGAAAGAATATGTCATGGGGAATGTGAATCTCTTCTTCCTCTAGGTGGTCTCAAGTCCACTCAGCTCTCACCAGGTACATAAATACTTTTAGTTCAACCCAGCCCGCACCCCACTTACTGTCAGCAAACGCCCTGACTTCCTACCTCATTCAAAAACAAAATGGCAGCGGCAGATTGTGAGCTGCTTCCTTCCCTTTCACCCTTCCCTGCCCCTGCCTGTTAGCTTCCTCTTCTCCAGCCCGAGATATGCCTCTTAGCCCTGTCTTCTCTCCTCGAGGACTTGGCTCCTTCAGTCACATTCTCCCCCTCATAGTCGGAGGCTGACTGCACAGAGGATAAAAATCCTGACTATGCAGCAGAGCCTGCCAGGTTGGAATACGGTTTCCTACTTTCTAAATGTATAACCATCGGCATGTTGTCTAACCTCTTTGTGCGTCAGTTTTTCCGTTTGAAAAAAATGGGACTAGTTAATAGAGCTTAACTTAGAGCCTTCTGCACCTGCCATGAGTTAAGGCAAATGAAGGGCCTGGGACAGTATCTGTCTGGCACAAGCTCTCCATGACTGCTAGTTTCTACCATTACTACTACTACTGTTGACCTACAATCTCTAAATCTCTGTTGTTTTTCACCCCTTAGCCCATATATTTGCTGAACTGTTTCCTGTTCTGGAAAAGCATAAAGCCAGACCTTCCCTTGACCCTGGCTCCCTTCTAACTACCGTATTCTCTCCTCATCCCATCTGAGATTATTCAAGGTTGTCTTCATCTCCCATTTGCTTTTCTTTTTAGAAAAGTTTTAATGAGATGTTGAGTAGATACAAAAATGATAAAATATTTTCTATTTTGAGTACTCCGAAAACCTGTGTATCTACTACAATACTTACTATTAACTTTGGAGTTCCCTGTGAGTCCCTCCCTAAATCCTTCCCTCCTCATTTCCCTTCCAGTGTTACCACTATGCAGATTTTTATACTTATGATTCCCTCATTTTTTCATAGATTTACCTAATATTTGTGAATATTTAATTTTGCATATTTATTTTTATAAGTAAAATTATGTGATATAAATTATCTGGAGGCTTGCTTTTTTATCTTAACTGTAATTTCATTCATTTTTTATTGGCATAAAGAATGTCATTATATGCCACAATTTATTCATTTTTCTGTTGATGAACATTTGTTTTTTAAAATATTTTGTTTATCTATTTTCAGAGAGAGGAGAAGGGAGGGAGAAAGAGAGGGAGAGAGACATCCATGTGTGAGAGATACATCTGTCTATTGACTCTCACATACCCCCAACTGGGGACCTGGCCTGCAACCCAAGCATGTGCCCTAACTAGGAATAAAACCAGCAATCTTTTGGTTTGCAGATGAGTGCTCAATCCACTGAGCCACACCAGCCAGGGCTGATGAACATTTGGATCTTCTGCTTTTACAAACAGGTTTGCTACGAACATTCTTGTACATGTATCCTGGCATATATAGACTCAAGTTTTTCCAGGATACATACCTAGGAATGGAATTTCAGGGACATTTAATATACCTCTCTGTATTAATTGAATATGAAACTTTGGTGGTCCAAGAGGTTATGCTATTTGATTCTCTCATCAGAAGTGTAAATGCTCTTGTCAGACTTTTAAATTTTGGACTGTGAAATGGTATCTGACATTTAAGAAATTGTGTTATCTGATTACTGATAAAGTCAACCATCTTGTCATTTGTTTCTTGACCATATTTTGGTTTCTACTCCAGCAAAGTGCCTCTTTATATACTCTGCTTACTTTTCTTTCAAGTTGTTTATTTCTCTCTCTTATTTATTTATAGCAGGTCTTTATAATTATGGGATCATCAGCCTATCTCCAAATTTGTGGTTTGTCTTTTTACTCTATGTCCTCTCTCCCTCCTGAGCTGCTTTTGAAATATTTTTTCTTTGTTACTGGTTTCCAGCAATTTGATTATGATGTGACTTGATGTGGTTTTCTTCTCTTAAAAAAAAAACTTGCTGAGATATAATTCATATACTATATGATATACTCACTGAAAGTCCATAGTTCTACAGTGTTTCTATTTATAGTGTTGTGTATGTATCACCATAATCAACTCTAGAATATTTTGAGTACATAAAAAAGAAACCTCATTTCCCTTGTCATCACCCTGATGCTGTCCATCTCCCCAGTCCTGGGCAACCACTGCTCTGCTTTCTGTCTCTCTCCATTTGCCAGTTCTGGGCATCTCATAGGGGCAGAATTATACCGTGCATGGTCCTTTGTGACTGCTTCCTCTTCTCCCATAGAATAGTGTTTTCGAAGGTCATGCATGTTGCAATGTCTATCAGTACTTCATTTCTTTTTGCTGCCTGGTAATATTCCTTGGTAAGACTGTATCATATTTTACTTATTCGTTTATTGAAAAGACGGTTTGTTTCCCCTTTGCATTGTCTTGTCACTCATCAAAAAATCAACTGGTTGTAGATGTATGGGTTTATTTTTGGACTTTCAGTTCTATTCCATTGATCTAGATCTAGTCTTATGCGAGGACCACATAGTCTTGGTTACTGTAGCTTATAATAAGTTTTGAAATTAAGAAGGCTGAGCGCTCCCGATTTGATCTTGTTTTTCAGGATTGTTTTAGTTATCCAGGTTCCCTTGAATTTCCATTCAAATTTTAGGAGCAGCTTCTCAATTTCTGCAAAGAGGTTAGCTGGGATTTTGATACAAGTTTTGTTTTACTTATAGATGAAGTTCAGGCACGGCTTTATTTCCAATAACATGTTCCTCGTTTCCTTGATTCCTCACTGGTAGCACCTTTAATGTCCATATTTCTAACAGTCCATTCAAGGAAATCTAGGCTTTTTCTGTCATGTTCCCAAAAACTCTTCCAGATTTCACACTCTGCCCAATTCCAAAGTTGTTCCTTGGAATTTTTAGGTTTAAACAGCACACCACTTCCAAGTACCAAAGGTTATATTAGTTTTCTATTGCCACCATAGCAAGTTAACTAAACTTACTGGCTTAAAACACTTATGCTATTTCATCACAGTTCTGTAGGTTCCAAGCCTGAGCCAACCCTTCAATAGCTCTTTAGCATTATCTCTCACCATTCTTTGTGTATTCTAGGCTCTTGTGATAAACTGCTAGTAGGTCCCTATAGATATCACACTACTTACGTATCTGGGCACTTCTTGGGGTCTTCTCTTTATCTAGTGCTTTAGTCAGTTTGGGCTCTTTTAACAGAATACCATAGCCTGGGTGGCTTCAACAAACCATTATTTCTCATAGGTCTGGAAGCCCAAGATCAGGATGCCATCATGGTTGGGGTCTGGAGGAGAACCCTCTTACTGGTGATGTCCTTACATAGTCTTTCTTTAGTACTTGCATCCAGAGAGCAAGAGTACTCCAGTCACATTTTTCTCCTTATAATTTTTTGATAATTCCATCGTCAGGGTTCTACCCTCACAACCTCATCTAAACCTAATTATTTCCCAAAGTTCCCCCCTCCAAATACCATTGCATTTGGGAGTTAGACCTTCAACCTATCAATTTGGGGAGGACCCAAATATTCAGTGCATAGTGTTCCACCCATGCCTTCCTCAAATTCATGTCTTTCTCACAAAGAAAGTACATAACATTCCATCCCAACAGCTCTGAAAGTCTTAACTCATTCCAGCATCAAATTTAAAGTCTAAAGTTTTATCTAAATATCATCTAAATCAGCTATGGGTGAGACTTGAAGTACAATTCATCCTCAGGCAAAATTCCTCTCCAGGTGCATACCTGTGAAACCAGACAAGTTATGTGCTTTCAGACTACAACGGTGGGCCAGGCATAAGATAAACATCCCCATTCCAAAAGTGAGAAATCAGAAAGGTGGAAGGGATGGTAGGTCTCAATCCAGTCCGTCACCTAACAAGGCAAACTCCTGCAGACCTTAAGGTTCAAGAATAATCCTCTTTGGCTAGATGTTCTACCTTAGGGACCTGCTGGGGCAAAGGTCTCAGCCCTTGGCTCTGCCAGGCAGACAGCGTGTCTCCACTTCTCTGAGTGGCCCCGCAAACCCAGCTCTACTGGGCAGTGGTCCCACCCTTTGAAACCAAGCTTGGGGAAGCCTTGCCCCCACCCCGTGGACCCATGCACTCTGGGTCTGTGGTAGGAGTGGCATCCCTGATCATCTCTGAATCTGTGAATCTGCAATGTCATTACTCGTTTATCTTGAAGACTAAATCATGTTCACAACCGAGTAACTTCATGGTCTGCTGCTGTAGGACCTGAGGGGTCCAACAGCCTTCGTTCCCTTTGTCCCATCTCTGCTCCCTGTAGTTCAGACCAGCAGTGTTCCTGCTGGGGTAACTGATTTAGTCCGTGATTCAGACCATACTAACCTCCTTATCAAATCTCCGGTCAGTCCCACCCTTGGTGTTCTTTTCTGAACGTACTTTCTCATTTTTTACAGTATGGGTAACCTGAGTATTTTCTAAATCTTTACATTCTGGTTCCTTCTTCAATTCATTTCCCTCTTGCATTTTGCTATAAGCCATTGGGGGGAACCAAGCAGCTCCTTCAAAACTTTGCTCAGCAATCTCTTCAGACAAAAATCCAATTTTATTGCTTGAAAGTTCCACCTTCCACACAACACTAGAACACAAACACTGTTGAGCCAAGTTCTGTGCTACTTTATACCAAGCCTAGCCTTTCCCCATGGTCCAAGAGCATGTTCCTCATCTTCCTCTTAGACCTCACCAGGATGGCCTTTCCCGTGTTTCTACCAACATTCTGTACACTATTACCTATGTTCCTCTAAGGAGCCAGACAAAGGCTTCTGTACAGTTCTCTCTGCTTTTTGAGCTCTCACCAGAATCTCCTTTAAAAGTGTCTTCAAAGTAATATCAGCTCTTCTACCAAGCCCCTCAAAAGGCTTCCAGCCTCTACCCATTACCTAGTTTCAAAGCCCCTTCCATGTTTTTTGGCTATTTGTTCCATATTTTTTAGGTATTTGTTACAGTAGAACCCCACTTCGCAATACCAATTTCTGCCTAGTCATTTGGGCTTCTAGAAAAGAATACAGTAGACCAGGTGGCTCAAACACCCAATTATCTCTCACAGTTCTGGGTACTGGAAGTCCATGATCGGGTGCCGGCGTGGTCAGGTGTGCCGCAAGGGCCCTGGTCCTCACACCGCCTTTCCTTGGGGCGCACATGCAGACAGACAGAGGCAGAGAGCAAGAGAAGGGATGACAGAGAGCTCCTGAGCTCTGGTTTCGTCATTCCCTCATAAGGGCCCATCACGGGGGCTCTACTCGCAGGAACTCCTCTGCACCTCATTTTCTCCCAAAGACCCCATCTTCAAATACTGTCCTGTTGGAGATCAGGGCTCCATATGTGAATATTGGGGGCACACAAACGGTGCAGAGCACCTAGCATGCTCCTCCCATGCTAGGGATTGTTTAGTGGCGAATTCCTTTATTTTATAAATTAATCATGGTATAATTTCTTTTAAAAATTGAACTCTGCTGCCGAGTTGAGCGAAGTGGACTGACTGTGTGTGTCCAGAATAGCGTGTGGTCTTTTGCCTTCACTTACCCCGTTGTACCAGAACTACCTAACACGCCAGTCATCCCTAATGGACTGTGTCTCTGACCTCCACACTCCCAGGGCTTAACTCTTGCCTGGTACACAGCAGTAACCAAAGAATGCTTGGAACTGAAGTAGACTGAGGAAATTATGGCTACAACTGACCACACAAAAAGTTCAAACTTCTGTGAAGCAGCAAAGAATGGAAAGACATTCTTTGTCTTTGGAAAGAATTCTTTGTCTTTGTCTTTGGAAAACAGATAAAACTGTTTTCAATAAAGTTACAGAGAGAAGGTTGACATACAGTATAAGGTATTTGAGGGAGAACATGGTCCCCAGTAAATCAAGGGGGAAAGGTCATGACCAGGAACGTCACAGATGACTAAATATAAAGAGCTTTCAAAATGTGAAAGGTGTTCAAACTGATTAGTAATCAAGACATGCCAATCAAAATGACGCTGATTTTCCAATCACTGTATCGAATGTAAAGATCTTGTGCGGGCTGTGGCACCTGTGAAAGACACTCACAGATCGCTACCGGAAACAGGGTCTGGGAACCTTCAGAGAAAGCGGTTCTGCAGTCAGGGGTCTCACAGTGTTCAGACTCTGCCTGGATAACCCTCCTTCCCAGTAGAAGTAGATACTTTTAGATGCCTATCCTAGAGGGAAAAATTAAATTTTACTTTTCTAGTAGGAGTAAATTTACATGTTTTAAAAAGAAACCAACAAAAAAGCTTGTGTATCTTTTCAGAGGTATATTGAGCATTATTCATCCAAATCTGTGTATGTGTGTGTGTGTGTGTGTGTGTGTTATTCTCTTCTCCACACTCCAGTTTTAAACAACTGGTAACATGCTTCTAAACTGGTCTATATTTTGCTTTTTTATTTACTAATACATTGGAGAGTGTTACATAAAAAGCTTCCTCTTTTTAAAAACAAATTTTTTTATCAGTTACATGTCAGTACATGAAGAGCTTTTTCTCTTTGTTTAACCAGCTGCATCCTATTCCACTGTATGAATGTATGAAAAAATTATATCTTTTATTGAGCTTTTGCTATTGTAAATAATGCTTTATTGCCTAACCTAACAATATAGCTAGTTTATCTACAGGATATATTCTTAAAAGTGGAATCGTGCAATTAAAAGTACACACATTTGTACTTTTAATAGATATTGCCCAAATATAGGGCTGTATTAATTTATACTTCTACCACCACTACATGAGGGATCAGAGAGCCTTTTTCTAAACCCCTAAGCACAGTATGTGTTAGAATCTTTGCCAGTCTGGCAAGTGAAAAATCTTAGCCCAGTTTTACTTTGCATTTCTCTTATGATGAGGAGGATCTTTTAATAGATTCAAGAGCTCTCTCCATCGTCTTCTGAATGAACTGTATCTGTGTATATCTTTTGCTCATTTTTCTATTGAGTTGTTGGTCTTTTCCTTTCTAATCTATAGAAGCTCTCCTCATATTAAGGAAATTAGTCCTTTGTCATAAGTCAGAGTTCATTCCCCTGTCCCCTCTTGTTGTCTTGTAACTGTGCTTATGCTGTGTTTTGTCATGCAGAAAACCTGATTTTGTTATACAGTTGAATTAATAAGTGTCTTTTCTTTCATGGTGTTTAGAGTTTCTGTCAAATTTAGAAAGGCTTTCCTTATCCCAGGAAGTAATTTTAAATATGTTGGAAGCTTTATATGTGGAGGTGTTTCTTGCATTCTGTATAAGTTTATAAAAAATTGATAACAATATAGAAGTTCAGTAATTGTTGAATGGTTGGGATGTAATGACATCATGTGTTACTATGCAACCTGTATAAATACGTACAAGAACTTCCTCGTATGTTGACAAATGAATGTAATGCAAAGATGTCTGTGTCCAGGTTGAGACCAGAATTAAGACCATATTTATTTCAGATCATCTCAATAATATAAAAAACGGAGGGGAAAAAAGCAAGACCTATTAATAATGGTAATTGGAGAGTGAGATGATGATTGTATTTTACTTTATTTTTTCATGATTTTAAATTTCCTCCAGTTCTTTGTAAACTTCTGAAAATGAGCATGTCTTTTTGTAATAAGAAAAAAGTTACAACGTGGATGGGCCTGTAGCTCCGCTTGCATCGCCGACTACGTGCTTTGTAGGACACACTTGCTTTGAGAACTTGACATTCTCCACACCCTCAGCAACCCAGAAGTTGGGCAAAGAAAACAGATGGTTGTTTGTCTAGAATAGAGCTAGTTTATCCAGATTTTCTTCTTTTTTCCCCCTCTATTGTCAGATATCAGGATCTCAGGGAATGTTGTCTTTTAAGTATTTCACTTTAGAAAAGGTGCAGATCAAGTAACAACGGTACCCTAAGATGAGCACGTAATTGTGAATTTCTGTTTCTCACTTTGAAATTCTTCCTCCTAAAGTCATCTGGCTCTCTTTTTAAATTCTTCCTCCTCCCCCACACCCTTGCTTTTTTGCTCTCTAAATCCTTATAGCACGCAGTAGAGTCGTCGTCTTCTTTTTTTTTCTCATTGGCTCTGCTGAGTTATAATTTCCAAACAATAAAATGCAAACAATCCCAATGTGCAGCTTGATTTTGACAAACGTGTTAACCCTCAGAGCCGCCATGATGATTAAGATAGAACATTGCATCAGGGGAGGACAGAGACTCAAGTTTTTAAAAATAAATTTAAAAGATATGATGTCTTTTATACTAACATGTTCTGGAACAGTTACAAGAGTAACAGTTAATTTTAGATAGAGGATTCAAAAGAGGTAAAGATTTTGAAAAGTTAATGGTTTATACAGTAACTGTATATAGTTCAATAATTAACTTCACAACGAAACTCTGCTTTGGTTATAGCATAAAACTGAAATAAGTAAACATGATAAAGAACGACATGAACCACTAGTTGAATTCTTTCAGGTGCTGAGACTTTAAAGGAACAGTCCTATGCACTTGGGGAGTTTTGATTCTTTACATTTCCTTGTCCTCTTTTTTTTTTTTCCTTTAAAATGCTGTGAGGCATTTGTTTATTCTCATTATCAAAATGAATGATATGAGGCCATTGGGGATCACCAGCAAAATTCTTTCTTCAGGATCTTATTATATGTGAGTCTGTACACATATCAGCAACACTGGAGACATTGAGATAATTAGGATGGATATATAACAGCAAGTTCAGCAAACATGTTTCAGATTTCCCCAGCAGAGCAAAGTGTTCCCCAGTAAGGAGACTGTTTTAAATATCTAACCTCATTTCAAAAGAGGAACACTTACAGAAGCTTTCATCTGTAGGAGCAAGAGGTGATGTTTGTGTAAATCCAACCACTGCACAATCTCAACCTGAATGTGAGACTTTCCTGGATTCTTTTCAGCGTGTGCAGTTCACGGTGGTGCTGGCGGGGAGTGGGGAGCAGTGTCGCCGTTTCGACTGCTTTCCCTTTGTCCTCTCCCATTTGAGTGGTTTGTGTGCTCCCCATCTGTCTCACCCATTAACTGCCTCTCCCCTGTTCCTTCCTATTCTTGTGTCCTGTTTTCTCTTCCTCCTTGGCCTCTTCTGGAGCATGTGGAAGAAGCAAAAAGGAGGCTCTTGCTCAGTTTCACTTTTCCTCCTGAATCCTTTGATTTCACTTCTTTAAAAACTTTGGACTTCAGACTGTTTTATTCATATACTTAATCTGAATTTGGGAAGCCTAAGGCGAATTGGTCCAAGCTGGAACATTTAAATTGAAAAGTTACTTCTTCAGTCTCTAGATAGAAAATTTTCCATGTTCTGGCCAGTAGTTACAATGGTTAGCAGGGCATCCAAAGGCTAAAATTCTAACTGATCTTAAGCCTTGCTATGTGCTTGTGGAAGTGATCTAGAGATTAGACATGTATGTATATTCTAACTCAAAATAACAGCCAAATAAACTTAGTAAGCCAATCTGAGGCTTGGGTATAGTTGAATTATTGGAAAACCATGGATTTTTGTATTTCTATAAAAATATACCCTCAGTCATTTTTTTAGTCCATTTGTAGAGAAAATTTGCACAGCAGTTGAGTATTAGGTCTCTAAATTTCATAGCCTGGGTGACTACCTTAGCTAGTTAGCTGCCTGAAATTCCTTTCAGGGGGGTTATAGTAGTGGATCTGCAAGAGCCACCCTAACAAAATACCACAGACTGGGTGGCTTTAAACAACAGAAACTTATTTTCTCACAGTCTGGAAGCTGCAAGTCCAAGAGCAAGGTGCTGTCGGGGCTGGTGTCTAGTCAGACCTCTCTTGTTTGCCTGTGAATGGCCGCCTTCTCCCTGCACCCTCCCGTGGCCTTTTCTCTGTGGGTGCGGAGAGAGTCTGAAAGCCCCAGTCTCTTCCTCTTTCTATAAAGACAACAGTTCTATCAGATTAAGAACCCAGCTTAATGACCTCATTTAATCGTGATTACTTTCTGCAAAGCCCTATTTGCAAAGACAGTCACTTTTGAGGTTAAGGCTTTAATACATACTTTTACAGGGAAGCACATTTTAGTCAATAGCAGGTAGAATGAAGGTTTAGTCAAAAATTGTAAATATGCTTAGGATTGGACTTTTCTTTTGTATGAATCACAGAAGAAGCAGTTTCATTATGCTGTAGTTAAAAAAGAAATCTTTTCTCCAAGGTTTACTTGTCTCTTTTCTTCTATGAAAGCACCGTGAGGCTAGGAACATAACTTAGTGGGGTAGCTTTTGACTTTAACCTACATTACAAAATTGATTTCATGTCATAATCCAAGATGAGCACACATATATGCAAAATAATTTCCCAAAGCAAAACCTTAGTATGTAAATGGCATTTAGATATTTTGTATCCTTTCATTTCATTAGGAAAAGAATGACATGTTATTATAAATACATGCTTTATTCAGATTTTATTATTTTCCCCCCCTAGTGCCCTGTATGTCCCAGGACCCCATCCAGGGTAGCACATTGTATTTGAATCTTCCTGTCTTCAGAGCAGCCTCCTGGGAGCGACAGTTTCCCACAGTGTCCTTTTTTGGATCACCTTGACAGTTTTCGAAAGTACAGGTTAAGTATCTTGGGGAAGAGTCCTTCAGTTTGGTTTTCTCCAGTGTTTTTCTCATGGTTAACTGGAATTTCGGGAAGAAGACCATAGAGGCCAAGGAAAAGGGTGCATACCGTGAATATGGCTTGTCACTGTTGATGTTTACCTTGATCACCTGACTGGGGTCATATTCCTCAGGTGTCCCTGCTGCAGTGCTACCCTTTTGTGCCTTGTCATAGTGTACACTTCGGAAGGAAGTCTCCACATGCAGCCCACGCCTAGTGGGTGGGGAGTTAGTTTTGGCTGATCTGGAGTGCAGAGCACCTACACAAATTATTTGGAATTCTCCTGCACAGGATCTGTCTCTTATTTATTGATTGATTGATTGATTGATTGAATCATGTACCTTAGTCCATATTGATATAAATACTGATATTTATTGTACACCTCGGCTTGGTCATTAGGAACTCTTTCAGGGTAGCTCCTGGGTTCCTTTGACATGCGCCATTCCTGTTTTGTTTCTGAGCACTTCCTTCCTTTCTGGCATTACAAGATGCTCTGGACTCACTTGTGTATTCTCCACCCCAGCCCTAGAATGAGCAATTTCTCTAAGGAGGCCGGTTCCTTCTGTTGGAGAATGGCATTAGAAACAAAGATCTGAGTGTTGGGTGTGCTCGTGGCTGGGGGGTGTCATTGCGTCTGGGTCTCCTCGCCACACAGAGCTGGGCGTCTGCACCTGTGCATCACACATGGCTGTAACTATGTCTACGTCCATCTGTGTTGTTCTTCAGCTGCACCTGAGTTCATGATGATGTCTTCGACTCTAACCCAGGAATACATGGCTTGTTTTAGCCTTTCCCCCTTTCTTATCGGTAGCTGCCGTCTCCAAAAGTGAGAGCAACCTGGCTCCCACCATTTATTTTACTAAGTTTTCATTTCCAGTATACAGGTGCAGTGGTTTCTGAACTGCTCACTTGTACCCCCATGGGAATCAACTCTATCACCTGGAGTGCAGTGCTTACATACAGTTGCTTTTTTCTTTAGTCATTTCCCAAGTTACTTAGCTTGACGCCTTTTTTCTCCCCCTCCCGTCACGGAGATTACACCGCACAGCAGCAGTAGTTAGATTCTTTTGTCACAGTCTGCACTGAGTGACTTCCTGGTTGGTTTTTTTTTTAAGTTTGCATGCATTATGATTTACTTTTTATGCTGTATAATTCTGTGGGTTTTGTCAAATGCATAGTATTATGTATTCACTACATTTCTATACAGAATAGCTTCACTGTTCTAAAAACATCTCCTGTGTCTCACCTAGTCAGCGCTCTTCGCTCCTCAAACTGGCGCGTTTAATCTGCTTTTTTTCTCTCTACAGTGGTCACTTTTCCAAAGTACCATCTGAATGGAATCATAGAGTTTGTCATCATTTGAAACTCTTCATATGCATTTAAGATCATCCCATGTTGTCGTATGAATTAGTAATTCATTTCTTTTGATAGCTGAATAATATCCCATAGTGTGGGTGTATCAGAGTTTGTTCATCTGTCAATCTGTTGAAGGCTACCTTGGTTGCTCCCAGTTCTTGGTGACGAGGAATATGACAGTCATAAATATTTATGTGCAGGTTTCTGTGTAGGTAGAAGTTTTCCGGGCAGCTGGGTAGATACCAAAGAGGACAATGGCTGGATGGTACGGTGTGTCTGTGTTTAACTTGTAATAAACTGCTGCACTGTCTTTCAAAGTGGCTGTTGCATTTTTCCTTCCCACCAGCAATGATGGATTGTTCTCCGCATCCTGGCCAGAATTCGGTACTGTCAGAATTTTGGATTTTTGCCATTCTAATAAATTTACGGTAGTTTTGTGTTGGCTTAATTTGCATTTCCCTGATGGCATATAATATTGAGCATCTTTGCACATGCTTCTGTATATATCTCCTTTGATGAGTGGTCTGTTCGGATCTTTTCCCCATTTTTAAAATTGGGCTCTTTGTTTTTTTACATTTGTTTCATTTTAAGTACTCTTTGTCCATCTGAATACAAGTCCCTTATCAGATATGTGATTTACAGATATTTTCTCCCAGCCTGCGGCTTGTTGTGGACATGAGGGTTTTAAAATTTCTCTGGGTGATTCTAAGCCTCTGGTTCAAAGCCCCAGATCTGCCTGAGATAGGAGAGCTGGATCACCTCTGCCCTCCCCTCTCCCTTTCCATTTCCTACTCGTCAGCCTCTCTGGCTCTTGATGGCCTCATCTGTAAAGTGAGAAATATTAAGTTTCCTTCCAGGGAGCAGGTACCTTTCCATCTTCCATTCTGTGATTCCGTGAGCATCTGACCTTTTGAAACCCTCCTGGAATGCTACCTGTATGCAATTAGTTCCCCTTACCTTCCTAATCGCTTTCACAAAGGAAAAGAACTGCATGATCCAGATACTGAGAGTCTTCATTTCTTTGTGGAATTTTATTACTCCCACTGCTTGAAAACTCAACGGTTATGATGGCGTGCCAGGGTGACATAAATCTGTCAGTAACTTTAAAATGACAACAGGAGAAAAACCGACTGGATCATGTCTCAGAGGTACTGCTCACAGAAGTGACCTCCATGTTTACCGTGTATTCCAAACTTTGCACATTTGTAGGCAGGTGAGAAAACAGTTTGGCCATTCAGAATTTCTCTATATCCTTCCTCTATGCAGTTACTACATCCTTAAAAAGCTGGCCCCATTTTCTACAAAATCTGTTGTTTTTTCCCCTCTGCAAAAATGTTCCTGGAATGGCAGAACAGGAAAGCAACTACAAGATATTAGAAAGATTCACAAAGAGGGAGTCTATATTACTTTGAAGACTATCTACAGATGGAATAATTTTAGAAAAGATATTTCTAAACCTTACAACAGTAACACAAAAAGAACGGTAACAATTGCTGACGTTTTCTCATGAAACAGAGCGTGTGGAAGCTCTTTCCCAATCCCGTGGTGTTACTAAGTGAAAGCAGAACACAGCCGTCATGGACTCCCTCCACCTCTCAGTCGTAACGCCCCATTGCCCCACTGACTTTCTGTTTCTGTCCTCTGCCATCGTGCTCACATCGCCTTCATGGTTTCGTGGGGGTTTCATAGCACGGACTCTGGGATCAAAAAGCAAGAGTTTTACACTCTAGTGCTTACTAACAGAGATTTTTGAAAAGTTTCTTACCTTCCTAAACTTTGTTTCCTCATGTACTGTGTAGATAATAATAATAGTACCTACTTGGATTGCTGTGTCAAAGAAACGAATAAACGTAAAGAGTGCTCAGTGCAGTGCCTCGCCTGTATTTGTTGCTGCTACTACTGCTACAGGTTTAGATGTTTTGAATGAGAAGACCAGAGGGCCAAGGACATTGCAGGAGCCTATAAAAGAGAACGTGATTAAAAACTCCCTGGCAAAACAGTCTTGGTAGAGACTCACACCCTATCCAGGAGACTCAGAAAGAATGGCCAGAGTAGTAGGAGAAAAGCCCAAAGAGAAGGGTTCCATTGACACTAAGGGCAACAGTCCTCAGCAGGAAAGAGTGAGGATAGCACCAGACGCTGCAGAGAGATCTGAGATAAACAATTATCCATTAGCTTTCCAATTACAGGAGGGCATCGGGAGAGCAGTAAGGGAGGCAGTGGAGACCTGACATCTGGGTGCCCCAGGCTGAGGCATGAACGATGCTAAAGAAATAGAGAGCCCAAGTGGACATTACTCTCAAGAGCTTGGAGAGGAAGTAGAATTACAAACTGTAGCTAAAGGAGATCTCAGGCTTGGGTTTTCAGTTTGTTTTAAGTTGGGAGAATCTTTAGTCATGTTTGTTTATAGAGAGGAAAGAGGCAGTGGAGAATGCAGGTGGGGAGTTTGAGGCAATGCAGGGGTGTTGAGTGATGGATCATGTTTTTTGAAGAGCTGGAAGGGAATGAGAATTCACAGGGCACCTGGAGGAATTAGCTTGTGGGTAAAAGGGGCAGGACGGGTAATAAAGACAAGCTCATAGGTGGGGGGAAGAGAGAAAGCTGAGAGCTTGTTGTTGACAATCTAAAGCTTTCCAGGAAGTATGAAGATGGTTGAGAGCTTGAAATAGTTTGAGAAGAGGAATGAAGGTTTAGAAAAGCTAGCCAGCAAGTGGAATGTGAGCTGACTAGGCAATAGCAGGGAGAGTTTGGTCTTCATACATGTTTTCATTTGATGGTTTTAACAGCCCATATGTGGGAGCATCACGATCAGGTAGTTGAATCTGACTTGGAGTTTATTTTATAATTTTTGGTGGTTTTAAGGCTTTTCAAATTAAAAAGTTGAAAGAATAAACTCTCCTATACCCTTTGTGCAGATGTACTGTCTGTTAACATTTTGCCACATTTGCTTTATCACTTTCATATATATAATATTTATTGATGCTGTTGAACCATTTGAAAGTAAGTTAGGCTCTGATTGTTTACTCCTACGTACTCCAGCATTTATCTTCAACAAACTTAACATCAACACAGTACTGTTATTGAATATGTCATCCACATTCAGGTTCCTTCAATTGTCTCAATATCTTTATAACTTTTAAAAAATCCACCCATTTTAGAAGCAAGCATTGCATTCAATGCAGTGTTTTTAATCTTACTGAATCTGGAAGTTTTTCAACCCTGTGTTTCGTAACACTAATGTTTTTGAAGCAGATAGTCTAGTAATTGTTTTGAATGTTCATTATTTTTGATTTATCTAGTTGTTTCCTCATTGGGTCCTGTATTTTTGGCAGAAATACTTAGTAAGTAATGTTGTGTCCCTTTCAATGAGTTTTATCAAGAGACACATGCCAATTCGTCCCGTTATTGGTGGTGTTAACTTTGATCCTTTGGATGAGGTGTTCTTGTTAGGTTCTTCAATGTAAAGTTACTGTTTTCACCTTGTTAGTTAATAAGTGATTTGTGAGAAAACAGATGCTCAGAAACAATGTAGTTTATGTAAACTCCCCATTCTTTAATTTTCACCCAGTAGTTTTCACATCCACTGATCATTCTTGCATGAATCAATTACTATGAAGGCTACAAAATGCATGTTTTCTAACTTATTCCTTCTTTGGGGTTTGGTTCAATGAAAAAACAGAGTGTGAAGATGAAGACAGTGTTGGGATAATGAACTATGCTGTGTAGACTGGCTAGGAAATAATCTAAAACCAGAGGAAAGCAGGAGTATCCCTGCAGAGTAAATATCCTGGGAGAAAGACACTGAGAGACCTGAATGGGCAGGAAGTTATGGTCCAAGGTGGGGATTCTGGAATTTAAGATTTCTAGGGTAGAGCTTTTCCAAGCTGTTGAAGTCTCAGGGTTGCCATGGATTCAAAGGATTGTTTGAGTGGATAGAAGGTTTTTCAATTAAGAGGAAGTGAAGGAATTCTAAGACTAGGGTACTGAATAAATCATCCACGTAAAACTGGCCCCGGATGGTGGGACAACAAGAGAGGGCATTTGACTAGCCAAGTACCAAAGCCCTCCCTTGTGCAGGGTCCCTAGTGAGCCCATGGATGCCAGTGACAGGCTCTGGGAAGAAAGCAGAGGAGTCATATAGCATGGCCTCAAAAGGAAATGTTTTAATATGCAAGTGAAGGAGCAAGGACTTAGAAGTGGGGACGGGGTTAAGGATAATGCCATCTTTCTAATCTCTCCCGGTGTGGAGTGGGCACATGCAGTCGCACCTCCTCCAACCGAGAGGCCCTCAGAAGTGGGGTATGTTTGAGGCGAGCCAGGAGGGAGAAGCATGGTCATGCTTCTTGGAGTGGATCAGAGGGCACAGGGAAAAGGGAGTAGGACAGGCAGCCATGGGAAGAGAGGAAAGGGAGCAGGCGAAGCTCAGGGTCATCCTGGGTTCAGGGTACCCTCAAGGATAATTGAGGATTGGACAGCAAAGGATGAAAAGAAACTAGAGACAGGGAGGTTTGAGTTGATGTCAGGATTGTGCTTGGACCTCTCGGGCATGAGTTGGCCCTTTTTCTGTGAAGGATTGGCTAGTAAATATTTTCAGCTCTGTGACCTTACAGATTCCTGTCACTGTCGTGCAAAAGCAGCCATGGATGATATGTAAGTGAAAGAGAGGCTGTGTTCCACTATGAATTTATTTATGGCCACTGACATTTAATTTCATGTAACTTTCACATGTCACCAAATATTCTTGTTTTGATTCACCCTCCTCCAACCATCTAAACAACGGAAAACTCATTCTTAGCCCACAGGGTGTACAAAAAGATATTAGGCTAGGTTTGGCCCATGGGCCAGAGTTTACTAACCCCGGCTCTAGGGGAAAGGAGTAGGAGGTTACGCATTAAAGCAGAGGCTTAAGGGTCACAGGGGACATTTTGGGAGGTGAAGTAAAATGCATCTTCTGATAATCACTCGTAACTGTTGTTAAAGCCGTGAACTAAGAGTGCAGACTCTCAGACTGCTAACTCCAAAAGGAAAGGAAAAATTGAAGATAAACAGTGAAGACTATGATGAAGCAGACTTGCAATTACTGCCAAGTTCATTGTTAGTTAACCTTGCAAAATGTTTTTAAAATTTTTAATAAACATTATGATAGCTTGAAAACCAAATAACATATATGGTGCCTCAATTCAGGGTTGTTGTTTTTATATTAAAAATATTGGGTAACTTTGGTTACTAACATTGTGTAAGTTTCAGGTGTATAGTTTGATAATGCATCATCTGCATATTGCATTGTGTGCTCACCACCCAAAGTTTAAACTCCTTCTGTCCCCATATATTTGACCCCCATACCCCGTGACCTCTTCATTGTCCCTGCTCTGGTAACCACCATGCTGTCATTTGTACCTGTGAGTTTTGTTTGTTCATCTGTTGCCTTCTGTTTTCTATTTCACTTATGAGTGAAATCATATGGTTCTTGTCCTTTTCCGTCTGACTTCACTTAGCATGATGCTCTCAAGATCCATCCATGTTGTTGCAAGTGACAATATTTCATCATTTTTATGGCTGAGGAGTATTCCATCACATATATGTACCACATCTTTATCCAACCATCTGTCAAACTTAGGTTGTTTCATGCCTTGGCTATTGTGAATAGTGCTGCAGTAAACACAGGGGTACATCTTTCTTTACACATAAATAGTTTCAAATTTTTCAGGTATATACTCAGAAGAGGGGCTGCTGGGTCATACGGTAGCTCTAGTCTTACTTTTTTGAGGAATCTCCATACTGTTTTCCACAGAGGCTGCACCAATTTATATTCCTAGCAGCAGAGTGTGAGAGTATCTTCTCCACATCCTCTCCACACCACTTATTGAAGACCATTTCCTTTCTTCATTGCATGTTTTTGGCTCCTTTGTCAATAATTAGTTGCCCATATATGCGTCAGCCTAGTTCAGTTTTTAGATGTTCAGTAATTTCCTGTTTTAATCCTCTTAGCTATGGGTCTGTGTCTGCATCTTTTTTGGTTCAGTTTATCCAAATAGTAACTCTCTGGTATCCTCTGGGGTGGAGAAGGCATGGTTGCCTGACTACTTAGGTACCAGAAGGGTCCTGTCACTCAATTGCTCTGTATGGAAAATACCACCTTTCCACTGACACTTTCCTGCAAGCCCTCCACTTGGACTTCTTGCTCTCTGGCACTGCTGAGTGTGTAGCTCCTAGGAGGGTACTTCTCCTCTCTTAAGTCAGTTAGCACTCCTGCCATTGCTTTTTGTCTTTCAAAATTCATTGAATTCTCTCACCCACTGCCCATATCTCTCCTCTAATGTCTTTGTTTTGGCGAAGGCCTGGACGGGAACGAAGATGAATAGGTACCGTCAGCCTGCCATATCCTTTTACTTTAAAATGAGTAGCTGGTGCTCTTATGTCATGGAAAGCTTCTACCACCTTCCTTTTTCTTGTATCTTCTAGCCTATTGCTGTTGAATTTTGTGATAACATTTAATTATAGTGAGTGACAGATAGAATGATATCACTGTTTCCCATTCGCACACTGCTTTCATTTCTTCACGGCAAAGGCCAGCTTCTGGTCAATCGCTGCCAGGTTGGTTTTTATCATGCCGCATGAAACAGGAATGAAAATGCATGCCATTGATTCTGCTTGAAATTACTTCTGACTGGTTCTGGTTTTCTGGTTGCTTGTTAATAAAAGGTAAAAGTGTGGGTCCCCCCTCCATGTGATGTGGTATTTTCAGTGCAAGCTAGACACTGAATTTTCCTACTTAAAAATTTAAAATTCATACCCACGCATTGTATAATTTTAATCACTTCAGTACATTTTACTAAAAACAAAGCAAAGCAAAACAAACAAACCAAAAAAAAAATGCAGAAAGCATGTAGGTGTTTAAACCAATGGGCCATCCTCAGTAACTTCTTTGGGAGCCACAAACAGCTGTGTTCTTCTCACATACCATCCTGACCTTGGTATCTGGCCAACCAACATGATTGTTTTGAATATGTGTGTGTGTGTGTGAAATATGATTCTATATTACTGACATACTTTCCGACATGCACATGACAGAAAAACTTTACCACATAATGTAAAAAGTGTCCACAGAGAACTATATACCAGGCATCACCTTGTGAGCTTACCACGCTCGCCAAACGTCAGTTGAAGATAGAAATGGACATCAGTTAGTTTTTCTTTAGGAAAAATTAAAAACAAGTTCTCAAGGGAGGTCTTTTTGAGGAAGCGATACCTGGATGGAGAAGTCATTGCAAATAGTGATAAGTGTGGGGAAGGGGAGGAAAACTGGGAGCTAAGACTTACAGTCTCTAAAAAGGGAGAAGGAACTCGGAGAGAGAGAGAGGCCAGCATATGGCCTGTGAGAGATAGTTTGGCTAGAAGCCATGGGCCTCAAAAAGACATATGTTTACATATGATTTAAAGTGTTGCTTATATTTTGGTTAGACCTAGGCACTTCCTGAATATTTGTTGAGTTGAAGTCACTGAAAGATTTTTTTCAGGTTGTTAGGGTTGAGATCTGTTCAACAGAATGTAAGTTGTGTAATGCAATTGTTGACTATGGCTGGCCGCTTGCTGTTGTGGAAAGACACCAGATGAGGAGTCAGAGGAAAGACTTGGGTTTGAGTTTCATTCAGCCACCTGAACAATCACAGGCGAAAATGAACTGATAATGTACAAGAGAGTGCTAGTGAAAAGGTTAACACTGAGTTAGAGCTTGGCTTAGTGGGGAGCTGAGTCAGGTGGGGTTTCAGAGAAGCAGGCCATTGTGGGGGCAGGCGAAGTCAGAGGGCCAGGCTCGGGCCATGTTAGCAGAGGATCATCTGCTCAGGGGGACGGCTGACAGAGTTGCACTCCAGGGTAGGCAGTGGGGACTGTGATTTGCTTTTAGACACTCCAAGAACAAGGAAGGGACAGGAAGGGGAGGGGAGGGGAGAGGAGAGAAGGGAACGGAAAGTCAACAATAAAAAAGCAGAAGGTAAATTCTAATTTAAACTGTGGATAAAGATGAAAAGTATCATATAATTTATTTCCCCTTATTACATGTAAGTAAGAATAGAAACTTTTTAATGAACTTCACTGGGGTTTTGTTTACATGTAACAAAATATACTTATTTTAAGTATACCATTCAGTACAGTATGACGAATATAAATCCATGCAATTGTTTCAGTGACCAGGGTATGGAATTTTCCATTACCTTCCAAAATTCCCTCATGCTCCTCTCCCATCCATTCCAGGAAACCACTGATTTGCTCTTTGTCACTATAGGTTTTTTCCCCCTAAAATAATGGAATCATATAGTATGTTTTCTTTTAGTATGACTTTTACTCAGCATAATGATTTTTAGATTTATCTATGAGATGATCAGAAGTTTGCTCACTATATTACAGACACTGAGTTGTTTCCAGTTGAGCTAATATGAATATTTGTGTGCAAGTCTTTGTGTACGTGCGATTTTTCTCTCGGATCAGTACCTAGGTGGGGGATCAATGGGTCATCCAGTGAGTGTGTGTTTCACATAAGAAACTTTGTTTTTCAGAGTGCCTGCACTATTTTATATTTCCACCAACAATGTGTAAGAGTTCTAATTTTCTCACATTGTTAGCAACACTTGGCATTATCCATCTTTTAAACTTTGTCCATTCCAGGGGCATGTAGTGGTATTTCCTTATGACTTTAATCAGCATTAGTCATTGGAAACGATGCTGAGTGTCATGCATACACTTGTTGGCCATTTGTATCAACTCTAGTGAGGTATCTTTTGAGGCCTTTGTCTGTGTTTATTGCATTATTTTTCATGTCACTGAGTTGTACGAGTTCTTTAAATATTCTGACGCAAGTCCTATGTCAGATATATGTATTATGAATATTTTTCTCCCAGTCTGTGGCTTGACTTCTCAATTCCTTAATGGAGTCTTTTGAAGCACAGAAGGTTTTGTTTATTCTTTTATGGACATTGCTTTTGTGTCCTACCCAAGCAATCTTGCCTGTCCCTCGGTTTTCTTCTAGAACAGAAATACGGGGTAAGCAAAGGTAGGTTTACAGTTGTTCATAGGGAAAATAATACAATAATAAATAATATAAGAATAAACAGTTTTGTGTACTCACAACTGTAAACCTACCTTTGCCCTCCCTGTATTATGTCAGCTACATAGGTAATTTTTTCTAGTAACTACCCTAAAAACCAAATAAACAGTTGGAACTAATCTAAATCATATATTCTATTTAAACCAATATATCCAAATTATCATCATTTCAATATGCAGTCAATATAAAAATTATTACACTCTTTTTTAACTCAAATCTTTGAAACTTGGAGCATAGTTTACACGTACAGCACATTTCGGTTTGGAGTAGACCCATTTCCAGTGCTCAGTAACATGACTAGTGGCTCCCGCATTGCACAGGGCAGTTCTAGCAGTTTTATAGTTCTTGCTTTCTCTTTAGATGTGTGATCTAATTTGATTGAATATCTGGGTATGATGTGAAGTATAAGTTTATTTTTTTTCTCCCTACAGATACCAAGCTCCTCCACCATTTATCTTTTTTTCCAATGGAAAGATGTTGTGCCTTTATCCAGAATCAATAGACCATATATGTGGGCCTATTTCTGGACTCAATATATTGTCCCATTTATTCTCCTGCCAGTACTATCCTGACTTGATTATGGTAGTTTTACAGTAGGCCTTAAAATCAAGTAATGTAAGTCCTCCAACTTTGTTCCTCTTTTTCATTTTTGTTCTTCTAGGTTCTTTTCATTTCTATATAAAATTTAGAATCTGCTTGTCAATTTCCACACAAAGCTGACTGGGATTTTCCCCATTATAGAGGTTTGAAAAATGGCCCACCCAAATACACGAGGTCTGTCTGGAAAAAGTCCAGCCATTGTTAATATAATGAGAATGGTTTGCATGACATCGATGTAACCTGGCAGCCAAGGAGAGTGGACTGGAATGCGCATGTGTGAACAATGATGACTTCACTGCACTAGTCAGTGGGAGCAGTAGATGCCAGTGAGTGAGCATGTGTACTGTGTGGCCGTTGCATTCAAAACGACTGAGCAAATACAGCAATGAGTCCACATCCAATTTTGCGTTAAGCTTGAACATTCCTCCATGGAAACTATTCAGATGATGCAGAAGGCCACAGTTATGGGCAACTGGTGATTGGCAGCTTCATTATGACAATGTACCTGCTCATAAATCACATCTTGTGCAGAGTTTTTTGGCAAAACATCAAATCACCCAGGTGACTCAGGTCCCCCTATAGCCCAGATTTGATACCCTGTGACTTCTGGCTTTTCCCAAAACTAAAATCACCTTTGAAAGGGAGGAGATTTCACACTGTCCATGAGATTCAGGAAAATATAAGGGCGCAGCTGATGGCCATTGGGAGAACTGTGTGGGGTCCCAAGGTGCCTACTTTAAACGGGACTGAGGCATCATTGTCCTATGTACAGTGTTTCTTGTATCTTGTATCTTCTTCAATAAATGTCTCTTTTTCTGGATACTTTCTGGACAGACTTCATGTGTCAGTGTCCTAATCCCTGAAACTGTGACTGTTGCCTTATTTGGAATAAAGGGTCTTTGCAGATGTAATTAAGTTAAGGATCTTGAGATGGGGAGATCATCTCAAGTTTTTCAAGTGCATCCTAACTCCAATGACAAGTATCCTTGTAAGACAAACTCTCAGAGGAGAAAATTCATGACACATATAGAGGGGAAGATGACATAAAAATGGAGGCAGAGGTTCGAGTGATGTCGCCAGAAGCCAACAAGGCCAAAGAATGCCACCAGCCACCGAAAGCTGGAAGCGGCCAGGGAGGATTCTCCCGCAGAGCCACTAGAGGGAGTGAAGCCTCGCTGACACCTTGCTGTTGGACTTCAGGCCTTCAGGATTGTGAGAGAATGAATTTCTTGTTTTAGCCACACATTTGTGGTAATTTATTACAGCAGCCATAGGAACAAATACACCCATTATCAGGCTGAGGAATTCTCATTCTTTGCCTAGTTTTGTTTTTTGTTTTTTTTCCAAGAATGGGTGTTGGATTTTGTCAGATGCCTTTTCTGCATCAATTGAAAAATATTTTTTCCACATAGTTTGTTAATGTGGTCATAATCCATATAGACTCTCTGCTCACATGGTATTAATTTTAGTTGGATCGTAGCCGCCACCCTTTGGAACACCTGTTTGTGAAAGCACTGGGTCCTGACATGTATCAAATTGTAAATATGTCAGCATGAGTCTTCTTGCTTTATATTTGCGAAAGTCACTTTAAGAAGTCATTGAGGAGTCTGTAGAACAAAACGGTATCTCAAAATACTTAGAAGAGAAAAACAGCAATCATGGACTTTATCCTGAGTGGTTCTCTGTAACAGGGACCACACTGGTAACCCCTGGGTCCAGTTTGGCCTCGAGAAATACTTCATGTGGCTCCTGCAGTGTTTCCAAAATTAGGAAATTTTATATTGAAATACTAGCTAGCATGCCTGCCCTGAAAATTATGCAGATTTGGCAGTACTGCCCTGAATTCCAGGACGGCAGTGCTGGCCTGCGCTGCCCAGCACCTGCTGCTCTCACAAGGAATGCTCTTCTCACTTCACCATAACTTAATTCCTCATTGTTTTAAACTTCATGGAGATTTGAGTTTGCAACTTCTGCTCTAGAGCTTTTGTTGGGGCATGTCATGATACTAAGGGAAGACTTGGGAAGGAGGGTGTCACAGTTACCAAGTCAACTTCTTTGTGTTTGAGGAGAACTTTGTGGAAATGACCTAAAGACGACAAAGGATTTCCATATAATTCATTATCATCAAGGCAGAGAGTCTGAATGACTGATTTAAGGATAAAGATGGCACAAAGAAGCACTAAAATATCAAAAATAAAACCTTAAGCCAGTCAAAGAAACCAGAAAAAAATAACCCTTGCGTGTTGCAATCAAAGAAAAAAAGTTCAGCCATATAATGGAAAATGTGAGAAGGGAGGGCAAAGCAAAGACACCAAAGACTCTGATGTGAGGTGTGTCTACAACCCTCCCCCCCCAGCTCTCCCCTATCCCTGCTGCAAGACATGCTGAGGAAAAACATGGCCAGATCAAATGCTGAGAACTGTCACAAATGTCCTCCAGCTTGGAAAGGAGTCAGTGGCATCTCTGTGAAATGTGAAGAAACCTTTACACACACCACTGTTGGATCGTGCCAGAGCAGGAAAGTTTGCCACGTTCTAGGGTACTGTGCTGAACTGGGCAGGTGAACTGAAGCTCATAGGTGTGGGATAATCCCTTGGCTGGCTTAAAGGAGGAGGGCTGGTGAGGACTTAAAGGAATCTCAGAAGTGATGGCTACTTCCCCCAGCCAGCTCCATACTCAGTCTCAGCCTGAGTTCGGTGATCCCCCATTGACTCTGCCCTTGTCCACAAACCCTCAGATCACAGAAAAAGTGGAAACAACACTCAGCCCAAAAACTGAAGCCCAGGATGGGGAAGACAGACACATCTCAGGAATTCACTTGCAGGATATTAGTGTAAATACAACATCTGTTAACTTTTAAGGAAAAGCAAGATACAAGATGTGATATAGCTGTTACATAAACATCCCATGATGTGGGAGATGGGAGTAAAGCAAAGAAAATAGCACGCAGAAAACAGATGAGGGACCAAATCTGGAAGAAGACATAGCCAAGGAACAGAAAGTTACATTCCTTATATGTGTTTCACTCTACAGGAAAAACAAAATTCGGAATGGATTCCTCAGAATCAGCTCAACGACAACATAAGACGAAAATGTGATAAAAAGGGAAATTGCAGAGCTAAGAGATTCTAAACAACATGACTTTAAGATCCAGTAAACTAGATAAACCAATAAACAATATTTTGAGAGTATCAGAGTGAGTGTAAATCAAAAAAAAAAAAAGATGGATGTCAAAGAAAAAGATCAAGTTTAAGGATAAATGGTGGCTGATGTAGAAAAATCCAACCAATGAAAGATAAACTTATTCAGATATGTAATATAAATGGGATACTGTACTAAGGAAAGAAGAGTGGAATCCATAAATTGAAAGATGATACTATATACTGGGGGGAAAAACTGATTGGAATAATTGACACTGAGACATAGCCCAGATAAGGATATAAAACATACTTTAATTTTTTTTAAATCCTCACCCGAGAATATGTTTATAGATTTTGAGTGGGTGGGGGGAGAGAGAGCAAGAGAGAGTGAGAGCAAGAGAGAAAAACAGAAATATCCACGTGAGAGAGAAACATTGATCGCTTGCTTCCTGTGCATACTCTAACTGGGGGGTCGAACCTGTAACCTTAGGTATGTGCTCTGACTGGGGACTGAACCCGCAGCCTTCAGGGGGACTGGACACTGCCACAACCAACCGAGCCACCCCAATAGGGCTAAAGTGTACTTTAATGGTAAAAAACTCTGAAGGCATCCAAGCAGAAACATCAAATCACCAGTAGGGAAAAACCATATAGGGTTCAGATCTCTCCACAGAAATCTGCTTTAAAATCCGTATCAAATATCAGTGAACCAGTTGTCTTCTTGTTTTGTTATGCTTTGAAGGAAGGCATCCATCCAAAATATTTACCCTGCAAAGTTTTCATTTACACACAGAGATTCAAAAGCACACACAGATGAAACATTAAGGTACTCTATAGCCCTCCTTAAGAAAACTATTTGAAAAAGAGAGCAGTCCACCAAAAATAAATAAATCTAAAGAATTTATGAATGGAAAATGTTAAAGTGAACCTCGAGTTCTTTAAAATATAGAATTGAGACTGACTGTCTGGGGCAATAAGGTGGTAGAGCAGTGAGTGGTGAGTGTGTGAAATGTTAGTAAGAAAAAGCAACCTAGGCAATGGAAACTGGGAGATCGCAGTGAAGATGGGTGGAAATGCAATGCACTCTTAACTTCATATTTCAAAGTTATGAAACTCTGAAAAATGTACTGAATTCCTTATCTTGCTAAATATCTTTCTTTAATGTTCATAGGCCTCCTAGGAATGTATATGTGGTAAAGAAGAAAGTAACCGCTGGAGATTTGCTTCAGTTTCTTTTTTCTTACATTCAAAAACACGGAAAAAAATTTACATTACTTAAAGCATGTAAGTATGATACGATGCTTATAACATTATTTCCATGTAATCTTCTTGTGCCTTAGTATCTTCCTCTGTAAGGCGGGAACAACAGTATTCCTCCCAGGGTCGACGAGAGCAATAATTATTTACCTGCGAAGAGTTTAGAACAGTGCGGGGCCCCCAGCGAGGGGTCCCATCTAAGCTGCCAGGGTTCCCACACTGCGCGAGTCGGCAGTAAGTTCCGTCCGGCCCGCTGCAGTGTTCCCCTAACATCTGCCGAGTTTCCCGTTCACGATTTGGCTCGGGGCGGTTCGTCCTGGTGGCGACTTAAGCGAACAGTCTCGCAGAGCGTGCGGGGCTGGGGGCTGCTGCGGCTCTACCTGCCCCACACCCGCACCTGGGCGCCCTTGGCTTTGCCCGCACAGATGACTCCATCGCCCAGGCGTCCGGGCGCCCGGCCCGCTCCCCCGCCCAGGCCGCCGAGCCCCCCGGCTCCCCGGCGGGGCCTCCTCCTGCCACGTGACGCCCCCGCCGGGGGCCCCAGCGCCCTCCTCGCGGACGCGCCGTTCCGGCTCCCGGGCCCCGCCCGTGCGCGGCCTCCTCGGCGCAGCCCTCCCCGCGGCCGCCGAGGGCGGTAAAGCCCACGGCATCTGCCATTTGTCACTCAGCCCGTTGGTACCCGCCCCGAGCCTTGATTTAGGCTCGTCTGGGGCGGATTCTCGCTCACTCTCTTGCTGGACGGACAGACGAACGGACGGGACAGCGCTCCCCCTAGTCCTGCAGACAGCGGGCCTTGGTGCGCGGGGCGCTTCCCCGATCGCAGTCGTGGCCGCAGAGGCAGCACGCCCGAGCTGCCGCGCCTGAGCTCCTGGGGGCTCCGGACCCCGAAGGGTAGGTGGTCGGACGCCCGCGGCCGGGCTCCGTGGCCGCGGCCCGCGGCGGCGGGGGCGGCGTGGCGGCGGCAGTGCCGCGGAGCGCGGCAGCTCCGCTGCGTGCCGCGCCGCCGGGAGGGTGTGCCGGTGCCGCCGCGCCGCGCGGGTCCGGGCTGCCCCGACCGGGGGGGACCTCCGCCGGTGTCAGCGGGCGAGCCCGGTGGACCCGAACAAAAACCGCTTTCGCCTGGTCGTGTGCAGGCTTCCTTTGGAAGCATTCGCGTATCTTGGGCATGCAGTAAATAGACTCAGTTTTTGAAAACTGGTACTCTAAGCTTGCCAAAAGGCAAAAAAAAAAAAAAAAAAAAAAAAGTCTGTTAAAAGTAATAACGTGACTAAACTTGAAATGTTTGCATGTTTGTAAATGCATTGTGGAAAATGTGGTTGGTTTTATGCTTTAATGTATGGACCGTATCCGATAGACTCTTAAAACTGTTTTAAAACGTGGACTCCTAAAATTTTTCTGGACTCGGATAACTGATAATGCAACTTTGGTTATTTAGTTTCAGCATCGGACTTGGACGCTGGTGAGAATTTTTACTTCTTAATAAATATACTCCTGTAATTTAAACTTTTTTCTCTCCCAACAAATGTGTTACTTTTATGTTTTAGGAAACCAATAAAAATTAAAAATAGAAACACTCAGCTTAGGTCCTCCTTCTTCCAGGAATCCTTCCCTAACCCCTCCCTCCCCAGGCAGGATCCAAGGCGCCCCTCCTGTGCGCTTTCTGGGGCCTCACTAAGATCCTGGTCCCTAATGTGTGTCCCCCCCCCCCCGCCCCCCCTGTGTATTAACCCATCAGTGTCGCTCGGAGCCCGAGGATCCTCAGCACATGGTAAGTGATTAATACTGTTTAACGACCGAAGGAAACGATAAAACGGCTTTATGTTTCACACTTTTAGCTCTAAACTTATCAAGTGGTAAACTCAGATAAGAGTATTTGTTTGAAAGTGAAGGATCTAAAAAAGTTGACCACGTCGGATGTCCCTGTTCCAGGTCTTAGCAGTCCCACTTTTAAGTATTTATCCGCTAGAGCAATGTTTTTCAAAGTTTGAAGCCCATTTTCGTGGGTCGTGAAACCAGTAAAGTGGATAATGATTAGGATTTGTACAACACGCGTTAACCGAGAATAGAAAATATCGGAATGTATCTCACGTATAGGGGTATCTGTTTCATGAAACTTTTTTTCCTCTCGGTTTTATACACAACAGAGATGTGTGTCATGATGTGAAACGTCATTCCTTAGTATGAGTCACGGTCAAAAAAGTTTGAAAGCCACTGCCCTAGATAAATTTTTATACATATACACAAACAGACGTGTACCAGGTTTACTGCGGTGTTGTTTGTAGTGCCCCCAAAGCTGGACGCCACCACCCTCATGTCCGTCTGATAGGAGAAAGGTAAAGTATACTCTGGTCATAAAATGAAACCCACCCGGCACAGTGGTGAATGAAGTAGTGTGTTTTAACACAAACGTTTCTCAATGCTGAGCAAAAAAAAAAAGTTGCTGAAGAATACTGTATGATATCATCTATGTGAAATTTAGAACCTGGTGAAATAAAGTTGTTGTTAAGGATGCATGCATAGGCATTAAAAGTAGTAAAGAAATTAATACCATAAAAGTCAAGTTAGTGGTCATCTCCCGGGGGAGAGAGGGAGGCTGTGGGTGTGAAGGGACACACGGAGGGCTTTTAGGATGCTGGAAATGCTTTATCCCGGGACCTGGGCAGTGGTTACGTGGGTGTTTTGCTTTATAACTCTTTGTTAAGTGATACATATGTCTATATATTAAAATTCACTGCAAATATATTAAAATATGGGCATCTCAAAATGAAGAAATCTGAAGCCAGGGCTCTAGTCTATTATTCATATTTTCCAGCTGCTCTTAAAAAAAAAAAGTAAGTTGTGATCAGGGAGTGGTACCTGGGGAATTTAAGTAATATTAGTAATATTTTGTCTCATAAATTTTATGGTACATGCATCAGTGTTCGTTAAATTTTTTAATGGTTTTATGTCCTAAATAATTTATAATATTTTTAAAAATATTTAGAATAAAATTAAAATCATCCACAGATACTTGTGTGAACATTTTGGTGTGTTTGTTTTCTAAAATGCAGTATTTATGTGTTTTTCACAAAACTGAAATTACATTTTAATAGTAATTTAAAATAAAATTGTTTTATGAAAAATTAAATACTGAAAAGCACATAAAAACATAACAGACCTTCATCAGGGATTTTAAAATGCTAACATGCTGTCATATTTACTTCAAGAATTTCAGTTCCTCAGTCCCTCTGGGCCACATTTCAAGTGCTCAGTAGTCAAGTGTGACTAGTAGCGATTTTATTTTATTACTTTATATTATACTACACTGTGTAACAGAACATTTGCATCATTGCAGAAATTTCTGTTGGAAAACACTGTTCAAGATACAAACCCTTTGTTGGTTATATAAACTGCATATAGTGTTTTCCTTGTGCTTTTGTGTCTTAAGATAATTCTTTACTCTTAAGGTAATAATAGTTTGAAAATTTTTTCTAAAAGTTTTGAAACTTGTATATTCTACATGTTTAAATCTGTAACTTACCCCACACGTTTATGTCTACATGTATATATCAATGTATAGTTTTTATTAACGTTGTGAGATTAGATTAATCTGTTTTCTTTTTCCCGTGTGGAGCAGTCCCAGTCCCAGTGGTCTGCAGTGCCACCTCTGTCACACACATATTCCCTGATATACTTGGTCTCATTTCTGCTCTTGACACTGGTCATTAATTTGTCTCTGTAAATTCTACAGATTTTTATTTACTATTAGTTTTATATTGAGTATATTTTGCAGTTCTAAAAATTAGAACTTTTTTCATTATATTTTTATGAGATTTTTTAGAAGTATTTCCTACTTCCAAACGTGGAAGGTTTTGCAGGTTAGCCTTTTGTGACTGATTTCTAACTTGCGCTGTAGTCAGCAATTGAGGGCTCTATGCTACCGATTATTTGAAATTTGAGAATTGTTTTATGGTCTCATGGTTACTTTTTCAATTGCTCCTTGAATTATTGAGAAGAATATGGACTCACTTTTGGGGCAGACATTTTAAAGTATACACACACACACATATGTATACATACATATTCCTGTGTGTACACACACATACACACACACATATTTGTGTCTTAGATCAAGCATAAGAATTGTGCTGCTCAAGTCTTTTTAACCTTAGTGTGAGTTTTTAACCTTAGTAGTAGTTTGGTTTGTTCTCTCAATTACTGAGGTAAGTGTAATAAAAACAGCACAATACAATAATGCATTTTCTGAATCTCTACTTGTGGCTCTGTCTACTTTGCCTTATAAATGTTGAGAGTACGTGCAAGTTTGGAATTGCTCTGTCTTCTCTGTGAATTGGACCTTTTATTATTCTATAGTGACTATGCCACCTCTGCCAAATGTCTTTTTACTGTCTCTTTTGTTTTAAAATACTATAGCCACACCTTTCTCTTAGTTAGCATTAGCTTAGAGTATCTCTTTCAAATAGGTAAAACCTGATTGTTTTTCTAATCCACACTGGCAATTTTTGTCTTTTATCTGGAACTCTCCTCCCAATTCAGTTACATATATGTGTAGAATTAAAGTTAGCATTGTATTTCATGATTGTTCTTATCCTATTTTTTCCCTCCCTTTGCCACCTTTTGGATTTTTTCTAATTCCATTTTCCTCTCTCTCAGCTAATATGAAAATTGTATGTTTGATTTTGTTCTTTTAGTAGTTTCCCATAAAATTTTTAGCAAATAAACTTAACTTATGGTAAAGTTTATTAATTCTCTTCCTCTAAATAATTAAAAAAACCAAGGTTGCCTGACTCCAGTTGATTTCCTGGCTCCCGTGTTATTGTCATCCAGAGTTTTAGTTCTGTCTTAATTTTTTTCTCCTATAAATTTGGCACTTTTTCTTTTTAATGGATTCTTTGCTTGTCATTCCTTCTTTCATCTCCGATCTTTTTTTCCTCCTCAAGTATATATTTTAGAAGCTTATTTATTAAGGGGCTGTTGATGGCAAATTTTATATGAAACTGCCTTTATTTTGCTTTCATTCTTGAATAATGTTTTTGTTTGGTATACAATTCCAGGTTAACAGTTTCTTTCTCAGCTCTTTGGACCATCTAATTGACTTCGACTTCAATGTTACAGTTCAAATAACTGCTATTTGTTGGTAATCTGTTCTGGGTTTTTTGTGGGGTCTTTTAATGCCGGATTTTAAGATCTCTTTATGCTTGTGTTCTACAGCTTTGCGACGGACAGAGTGGGTCTAGGTGTGGACACTTGTCTTATCCTGGATTGACTGCGTTTCCCGTATCTCAGGTTAGTCTTTCATCAGTCCTCGGAAGTTTTTTCCTTCATCTCTTTCAGTGTTTTTTTCCTCTATTCTTTTCATTCCTTCAAGAACTCTGGTTTGACTTCTGTTAGGCTTCCTCATTCTGTCACCCATGTCTTCTTTTTTAATCTCGCTTTCATACATTTTTGTTGATGTTCAACCTAGATAATTTTAGACCTGCATTCTGATCTTTGTCTCATTTTTATTTTCTTATCCAAATCGAGCCATAATCTACATCCAATAAAAACAAAAATAAAGTCTATGACTTGATGAAATTTATATGTGTATATGTGTGTGTGATCATCATCCAGATAAAGATGTAAAACATTTTCGTCCTGCGAAAGTTCCCCCTTATTCCTTCCAGTCAACAGAGCCACTCCTCTCCCCTACTCAAGGACTCTCGTGACTTCTACCACCATGGATTATTTTCAGGTGCTCTTGAACTTCCTGTAAATGAAATCATATAGTTTATTCTCTTTGTGTGTTGTTTTCTTTTGTTCATAGGATATTTATGAGATTCATCCATGTTACATGTATAAGTAGGTTGGGGGGGGGGTTATTTTTGCTTTATAGCAAGGGGTGGAAAACTATGGCCTGTGGGCCAACTCTAGCCCAGAACATATTTTATTAAAATATTTTATTAAAATATTTTATTTATTATTGGACATAGCCATGTTCATTCATCAGAGTTGAGTAGTTATAACAGAGACCATATGAGCCGTGAAGCTTAAACTACTTTTTATTGGATCCTTTACAGAAAAAGTTTGGTTTGTATGGATATACTGCAGTTTATTTATCCTTCTCTTACTGGTGAACATATGAATTGTTTTCAGTTTGGGGGCATTATAAATAAAATTCCTGCAGATGTTCATATCACTGCCATTGGTGGGTATATACTCATATTTCCTGAATATATACCAAGGAGCAAAGTGGTCTTCAGGTAAGTTGGTTGCATTCCCATGAATATTAATAATGTTAAACACCTTTTTATATTTTTATTTGCCATTTAGATTTCTTTTGTGAAGTGCCTTTTTAAATCTTTTACCTACTTTTTTTATTAGGTTCTCTTTTTTTTAGCGATTTTTAGTTCCTTATATATTCTGAATATGAAACCATTATCCTGTTTGTAAATAATTCTTACCTGTGTGAAATTTGCCTATCAGTGGTGCCTTTGGGTGAGCAGATTTATTTTTATGAATAAATAAGCCAAATTTATCAGTATTTTGCCGAGGGGTGAGGTGTTAGTACTATTTTCCACAGTGCTCACAACATTTTCTCCCACCCTCATATTTGCCCTCCCTCAGGCTCCTAAAGGTATTTGCCTGTAGTTTCCTCTAGAACCTTTATTGCTTTAGTTTTCACAGTTGAGCCTTTATCTCCAGTTGATTTTTGTGAATGGAGTGTGGTGAGGATCAAGATTTATTTTCCATATGGATATTCAGCTGCACTACCCATTTACTGAAAAGACTTTTCTTTTCCATCGAGTTGCAGTGGGGTCTTTGTTAAAAATGAATGATTATATTTTGGATCCTCTTCTGGACTCTATTCTGTTCCACTTGAAGTATTTATCAATTCTTCCATCAGTACCACTAATAGTAAATTGTGGCAAAAAAAAAGTAGTGTAAACCCTCCAATTTTTTTGTTCTTTAGCTGTTTAAGTACTTTGCACTTCTATATAAATTTTAGAATGAGCTTGTTAGTATCTATTTAAAAAATATCTACTGGACTTTTGATTACAATTGCACTCACTCTACAGAACTAATTTTGGAGAATGGACATTTTAACAGAACTTTTCAGTTTATGAACATGATATATCTCCACGGAATCAGTTTTGCATTTTTTTCTAGTATTTTTTGTGTTTTTTAGTGTAGAGAACTTAACATATTATTGAATTTATTTCCAGGCATTTGATTTCTAATGCTACTGTAAATTATATCTTTTTCTTAATTTTATTTTATAACCACATTGCTAGTATGTAGAAATACAATTGATCTTTATATAATGAGCTTGAATTTTGTGACCTTGCTAAATTTACTTTACAGTTCTGGTAGCTTGTAGGTCGTTGGGAATTTTCTAAATGTACAATGACATCATCTGCAAAAAATAAAATTTAATTTGACTTTCTAATCTGTATTTCTTTTTTTCTTTTTCCTACTTTATTGCACTGGCGGGTAACACTGGAAGAATATTTAACAGAGGTTGTTAAAATAGACATTCTTGCTCTTTTCTGAACTTAAGGGAAGATAATTTAATATTTCACAATTAAGGATAATGTTCACTTAATTTTTTTTGTAGGTGCCTTTTACCAGATTGAGAAATTTTCTTCTATTGGCAGTCTGTGGAGATTTGTTTTCACTAGTGGATATTAACTTTAAGACAACCTTTTTATTATTCAATTATTTTAGATTTATGGAAGAGTTGCAAAGATAGTATAGTGTTCCTATATACCCTTCACTCAGCCTTTTTGAATGTTAACATCTTACATTACATGGTACATTTACCAAATGAAGAAATTAACATTGGTGCAATAAATACTATTAACTAAGTGACAGGCTTTATTTAGGTTTCTCCAGTTTTTCCACCTATGTTCTTTTTATGTTCCAGGATCTAATCCATATACCACACTGCATTTAGTAGTCGTGTCTCCCTGGCCTACTTCAATCCATGACAGTTTTTTAGCTTTTCCTTGTTTTTCACGACTTGCTTCTTTTGAAGAACACTGGTCATGTATTTTGTACAGTGTCCTTCAACTGGGTTTGTCTGATGTTTTCTTACTATTCTACTGAGGTTATGGACTTTGAGGGAAGAATACCACAGAGATGTTGTGCCCTTCTGCTGCATCCCATCTGGGGCAACATGATGTCCAAATCAACATGTTGATGATCACATAGCTTAGATGATGTCTGCCAGACTTCTCCATTGTAACATTGCTACTTTTTAGTTTCTGTCTGTTTTGTTAGAACCACATCCACACTCATGAGGAAGAGAGGGAAAAGTATCAAATAATTTGTGGATATATGTTAAAACTACCATGGTAATTAATATATATTTTGAGGAAGATATTTTGAGGGTTTGCAAATGTCTTGTTTTTCCTTTAAGTTTGTCACTAATTTTAGCATTCAGCTGCTCTTGCCTGCAGCAATTATTATTGTGGTATTCTAATAGCTATTTTCCATTTCCTTCATTCTCTCTACATTTATTGATTGGAATTCTGACTCTGGAGCCAGATTGCTTGGGTTCATTTCCTAATTCTGCCTCTTCCTACCCTACAGTGTAATCTTGGACAACTACTTCTCTACGTTTCAATTTTCTCATCTATATAATGTAGATAAAAATATCTACCAAGAAGGTTGTTGGGGTGATTAAATGAGCTCATACTCAGGAAGGGCTAATAATTGTGCTTTGTCTCTAGGGATGTACTTATTTTTTTTCTTTTGCATTTTTTAATGTGATAGGTTATTTTAATTATTTAGGCATATAAATTAATCACTAAATTATCTTGTACTCCTGGGTAAACCTAACATATATTTATATGATCTGGATTTAACTTACTATTTAATTTTTTTCATGTAATATTCATGAGTCATACAGTGGCTCTTTTGCCATAGCAAATGATGTAATGAATGATAGATTCCTAAAAAAAAATTTTTTTTAATTAAAAAAAAGATTACACAAGAGCTTAGCAACAGAGGTGGCAACATTCCCAACTTTCTAGAGCGATTTATATCTGAGCCTTTGGGTAGAGATCGAGATTGAGATAGTTCTTGCAAATGAGTATTTTTCAGTATTGAATTGAGCAAATTCAAAACTTGGCATATATTATGAAAAATTACCCCTCAACAGTTTTTAATATTTGGAATCTTTTAAAAGATTCATTTGTCAACAGTATGTATTGAGCACTTTTGATGTGCCAGGCAGTATGTTTTGCTGGTTTGGAATGCTTTACTTTTGAGCATATGGGCCATGTCAGGGTCATTTCAAAGGTTGAAGGTAGTCCTGCTTGAATCATTCAAGGAAACGCAATGCCTGTTCATTTTTTTAAAAGTGGGTAAAATTGAATTCCAATATTTTTTCTGTCTCTCTCACTCCTCTGAGCATCACAGATTAGGCCCTTGTCATCCTGTGCTATTTTTCCCGGTATTGAGGTTTTCCTTTCCTTTCTTGCATGGATAGTAACCACTGGGTTCAGTTCCCTGAAAAAAAAAAAAATCCTTCAGTGACATCCCAGGACTTGAGAATACAGGACCTTGATTTCTTAGCCTGACAATGGTCTTTTTCTGTCTAGTGCCAACTTGCTTTACTAGCCTCTTAGTCTTACTTCTTAGAATTAGTCCATTGACACAGTTGATCTCAACTGCTCTTCAGAATCTGGAGCCACTGTTCTGTGTTTGAGGCTCTGCTTTTGTTTATGCCGTCTCCTGTGCCTTAAGTGGATTTTCCAAAAATTTTGTAGGCTATGTTCAGAGGATACTCACTCAGCAATCCTACTAGCTAGGAACCCTGTAATTTGTAATCTGCAGCCCTTGTTAAACTCTTACCTTTCATTACCAATCTTTATATCTAAACGTCATTTCTAGTTGGTCAGGTTCTTAGAGATAGGGTTGCAGTACCTACCACGATACTTTGCATACAAAAAGCTATTGCTAAATAGCTACCATTCTTAAGTACCTACCATAATTGTACTACAGTTTTGCAAAGTAAGTATTATTGTCTCTTTTAAATTGTGAAGAAATTCAGTATCAAGGAGATTAAGAAACTTGCCCAACAAGCGGCAAAACTGGTTTGTCTGATTCAAAAGCTCTTGCTATTTCTTCTGTGCCATACTACCTTGGTACTAAAAATAAATAGTTAAATAGAATTATTTAGTACACATATTTATGGTAAAACACACTACTGAAATTTCGTTACTTACTTTGTCAATAGGCTCCTCAGAGTCTTGGTTTAGTGACCAAGACACTGGCTATAGACTGATATACTCCTACTTTCTTTGGATTTTTCTTCTAAATTTTTATTGATACCAATGGGTAAGGTTTGAAAAGTCTAACCTTGTCTTATTTTAGGTAGTGAAATAGTTAGAAACTTAGGCACAGTTTGGTCTCTGTTTTATTTTTAAGTAGAAAAATTTGCATTTGCCTGATGTTTCATTAAGGCAACTGATAAGGTAAAAATAGTTTATCTTTTATGAAGTACTTTTCCTCCCACTATTGAGTACATGGTGGGGGGGAATCATATAAAGTGAGCCAATCCTAAGTATACAGTCTGATGAGTTTTTACATATATGTGGACCTGTGTAACCACTGGATTAAGATAGACTATATTACATCCATCCAGAATGAGAAAACTCACTCATGCACCTCCCGGCCGGTACCTCCCAAGAGAGAACACTCTTCTGATTTCCACCACTGCAGATTCGTTTTGTCTGTTCGTGGGCTTTAATGGTAACCAAAGAGTATCTATTCCTTTGTGTCTGACTTTTTTCATTCAGCATACTTTTTTGAAATTGATCCATGTCAATGCATATTTAAATACTTCACTGTTTCTCATACATATATTTTCTGAATAGCATTGCATTGTATCAATATACCATAATTTTGTTTATCCATTTTTGATATATGGGTTGTGTTCTAATTTTGGCTCTTACAAATAAAAAGCTACTATAAGTAGTCATACACAGATCTTTTGGTGGACATTCACAGTATTTTGTTTGAGCCATATGTGTAGTTTTCATAAATTCTGCCAAAAGGTTTACCAACGGTGAATGAATAAATATATACTCCTGTTACCAGGGAGAGAAATAGTTGCAGTTCCAGTTTCACCAGCCCTTGATATTGTTCTTCTTTCCCATTTTTAAGCCCTCTGGTGGATGTGATATCTCATGGTTTTCATTTGCATTTTCTTTGTTATTAATAACGTTGAGCACCTTTTTATATGTAGCTTAGGTAATTTAGATTTTTTTTTTTTGTGCAGTACTTGTTCAAATTTTTTGCACGTTTTTATTGAGTGGTTTGTCATCTTGTTGATTTGTAGGAAATTTTTTCAGAGGAAATGTTTAGTGTTACTAGAACTTGAGACCAAAGATCTCTGTTTGATAATTAAGGTTTAGGCCCACCCAGTGTTAAATGTCCTTCCTTCTTTGATCCGTGGGAAAGATACTCTTGAAATATCCGGGAAGGGTAGATATAGTAGTCTACTTGTGCTGCCATAAAAAAATCCACAGAACGGGAGGCTTAAACAGCAGATTTTTATTTAGTCATGGTTCAGGAATCTAGAAGTCCGAGATCAAAGGGCCAGCAGTTGTGTTTTCGTGAGGCTTCCCCGGCTTGGAGATGGCTGGGTTTTGCCATGTCGCCACATGGCCTCTCTGTGTATGTGTGGAGAGAGTGGTCTCTGATATTTCTTCCTCTTCTTAAAAGGATACAGTCCCCACCCTTATGATCATATTTAACCTTAGTTACCTCTTTAAAGGCCCTTTCACCAAATATAATCATACTGGGGGTTAAGGCTTCAACGCACAAATTTTGGAGGGAATAACATTCCCTATAACATTCTGCCCTCTGCCCACCCCCCTAATTTCATGTTCTTCTTGCATACAAAATACATTCTTTCCATCCCAACAGCCCTAGGAGTCATAACCCATTCCAGCATCAATTCTGAATGCTAGAGTCCAAAGTCCTGACTAAATACCATCTAAATCAGATGTGGGTGAGACTTGAGATATGATCAATCTTGAGGCAGAATTCCTCTCCAGTGGTGAACCTCTGAGCCACAGAAGTAGGTGGTTTCAAAATACAACAGTGGGACAGACATCGGCTATACATTTCCATTCCAAAAGGGAGAAGTTGGGAAAGAAGAAAAAAGGCTGATGGACTTGTCTAAGTCCAAAATCTAGCAAGACAATTCCATTAGATTTTAAGAATCAAGAATAATCTTTTTAGGCTCACAAAAATCACGTATATACCCCCCCTCCCCACCCCACCTCTGAAACTAAGGGGGAAATAGCCTTAACCCTTGAGTTTATAGTGGGGGTGGGATACCCATGATCTCTGAAATTCCTTGGGGGGTGGTTCTTCCCTTTTCGTAAAGAATAAAACATGTTTGCAGCCAAATAGCTTATCTTCTAGTCTAGTCCTATTCAATCTCAGAAGTGCAAAACTTTATTTTTTTCCATCTAGGTTCCCTTTGGTCCAAATTGGCAGGGTTTCTGTTGGTACAATCCCAGCTCTATTCCTGGCTTTTGCTGATCTGGCTGATTAATTCCCAGGGTAATCTCACAGTGGAGTGATTATCCAGCCACACCCTTGGTGCTCTCTCCTGGGCAAGCTTTCTCATTTTTTACAGTACCGGTAGATTGAGGATTTTTCCAAACCTTCAAGTTTTCATTCCTTTCTGCTTAGGGATTTCTTCAATTTATCTGTTTCTTCTCACATTTTACTGTAAGTAGTAAGGAGAAGCCAGGCCATGTCTTCAACACTTTGATTAGAAATCTCTTCAACTAAATATTTAATTTCATCACTTGCAAGTTCTTTCCACTAAACACTAGAATACAATTCAGCCAAATTCTTTGCCTGTTTATAACAAGGATAACCTTTCCTCCAGTTTCCAATACTAGGATGTTCTTCATTTCCACCTGAGTTCTCACCAGAATCACCTTTAACGTTCATATTTCTACCAACAGTCTCTTCAAGGCAATGTAGACTTTTTCTAGCAAGCACCTCAGAACCCTTTCAGCCTCTACCCATTAATTACCCATTTCCAAAGCCACTTCCACATTCGCAGGCATAGTTAGAGAAGCACCCCACTTCACATACCAACTCTGAATTAGTATGCTTAGGCTGTCATGAACAGGATACCACAGATTGGGTGGCTTAAACAACAGAAATTTATTTTCTCACAATTCTGGAGGTTAGAAGTCCGAGATCAGGGTGCCAGCAAATTCAGTTTCTGATGAGACTTCTCTTCCTGGCTTGCAGATGTCTGTTTTCCTGTTGTGTTTTCACCTGGCCTTTTCCTTTGTGCATGCCCAGAGGGACTGGCCCTCTGGTGTCTCTCTATGTGCTTATAAAGATACCAGTCCTATTGGAGTAGGGCTCCACCCTTAACCTCATTTAGCCTTCATTACTTCCCTAAAGGACCTGTCTTCAAGTAGTCACATTGAAGGTTAGGGTCTCAGCCTAAGAATTTGGAGAGGCCCAGTTCAGTCCATAACAATGGGTCTTGTAGAAATGCCGGGAGCAGTAAAGTATTGGGATTGAATATAAGCTACTTTAGCGTTCATGCTACTCTCATTCTCTGCCATGTTTTTTAAAGAATAATATTAGCATTTATAATGCAACTCATTTAGTTTAGCTCCTGCTGGAGACTTTGAGAGCTTGTATGAAGTAGAGCTATTATGTTAATTCTGTCTGCACTTCTGTGAAGCATGAAGTCAGTGTCATATGTTTTAAGGGTAAAACCTTGTCGCATTCAAAGAGATGCTTAAAACTGCAATCTAGAAAATTGCTTTTAAAGAGTTGGGAGAGATGTTCATATTCTCAGAGGACGTGATTTAGAAAATTATTCACTGGGAAGTTTTAGAATCTACATTATAGGAAAATTGTTGATTTCTTTCATACCTTTCTGGGAATATTAATATAATACAGATCCAGGCAGTCTTTGGAAATTGTAAATTATAAATTTTTCCAGTACACCTTAGGGTTTTGGGTTTTAATTTTTGTTTTTTTGTGCGTGCGTGTGTATGATTTACCTGTTTGTATTCTAGTTTTTCCACACAATGTTGGAGGACTAGATGGTGGAAAATATCCTAATTTTAAAGCATAAACACGTTACTCAGATTTCTAAAAATTAGAGTAGCTAGTATCTGTATGTGTCTAAAACAGGAAAGAACATTTAATTTTTTTTTCTATTAGGCTGACAACTCAAAATATTTTGTAATTACCTAAAGTCACTAAAGTTCAAACAAGGAATATAAACAGGTAGAAGCTCTCAGGTATTTAGAAGCTAGCATCTCTATTTCTGTAATTGTTGTAATAGGTGGAGGTAGTGGTGTAGTCTTTCCCATCTCTTGCCAGGCTATTTTGTCTAGAATTACCTATACATGTTTTAAAAATGGGAAATGTCACTGGCCAAGTAGGATCCAAGACTACAAAAAACCTTTGCAGGGGTCTTAGGAACAGCTAATGTAGAGCTAATTGCAGCAAAGATGACAGCATCTGACCTCCCTATTTAGAGCACAGACTGATGTGTAACAAACAGTTCCTCCTGAAAGGGCCCTTACTGGTCCCCATTCGTAAGGGGCTGTTTTACCTTCCTTGGCCACCTAGGAGTGGAGAGTAGAAAATTTGCTTTACTTGGGAACAAGGCAAGTCTTTCTGCCCACTTCCTCCGTATACAAGGTTAGGAGCCAAGGGGTCATTTTCAGACTTCAGCTGATAAGCTGGTTCTCTTTGGCAGCACAATTCTGTTCAGAATCTAGAAGGTTTCTTATCTATTTGTTTCCATTCAGTTCTGTGCACTAGTAAACACACCCCTAGTTTCTCTTTTGTTTTGAAACCTGGCTCTCAGATCTGCTACACTGATTTGCTTTCTCACCCCTATAAGTCTCTTTCTGAACCTAAAGAAAGTTATTTTGGGACTCTCTGTCTTCTGTTGAAAGCTTATACTTACTTTATCTTTTTTCCCCAGTCATTTTATCCAAATAAAATAGTATAATGGGTATATTATATATCCTTGCCCTTGAGGAAATTTAATTTTTTGGGAAAAAAAAAGTTCTTTCTGGGCTTAAGATCAGTTTCCTCACTGCTTCCTGACCACTAAACCAAGGTCATGTATTTTAGGTTTTTTGAGAGAAGAATCTTTCTTCTGGTACCAATTCTGTGTAGTTACTATGTAGTTACTACACAGAATTTCTATCCAAGAAATTGGATAGGTGAGGAAATGGGGAATATCTAAATTTTCAATTCTTTTCAGAAGTTAGTGGGAGTTATATAGTGGGAGAAGCTGAGGGTCATGGGATGTCAAAGAAGGTTTCGTTAGTTAAAGGTTGGGAAGTACCAGGAGCATGGTTGTAAGCTGGGGAGAAATATCTCTAGTAGAAAGGGAGAGGAGGATAACAAAGAGGAAACTTTGAATGGAGAAGTAGGGTTGACCTTTAAGAAGGGAAGTAAGTTTAGCATTGGAAAAATGAAAGATGCTCTGTCCAATATATCCATTAGCTTCTTTTTTCCCCAAAGAAGCATGAAATGGAGATGTTATCAGAGAGATACATGTGTAAGTGTTAGGAGTAAGGAGGCCAGTTGGCAGATAGAAGAGAAATTGGGAAATGGTAAGAATGGGGAAGTGTTCTGGAGTTGTGAGGCAGATTCTAGAACCCAATTGAGCCTGGGTGACAGAGTTAGAGTGAAGTCACTCTCCTTGGCTGTGAAACCCCATCACTGAACCCTCTCCCCCATTTCCACTGAAGTAGCCTTCCAGTGAAGTACCCCATTTCCATTCTATTGTTTCTGTGCATTGTTAATGTCCCCTGTGACACTCTGGTCACACGAGCTGACTTTCTGTTCAAATCCTGACTGTGGTGGTAGATATTTGAGCCTGAAGGTGACAAATTCTATAGAATACACACGCACGCACAGCTATGATGAGACTGAGGTAATCTCAGAAGAGCAGCAGTTTGTATTAATATAAACGTACTGATGGTGATACTGTACTTTAGTTTCGTGAACTGTTACCATTGGAGGAAACGAGTAACGGGTACTCCAGATCTCTCTTCAAACACCATGTGAATCAGCAATTATCTTAATGAAATTCAATTTAAAAATGGGCGTGAAACTATTATATAAAACTAATAAATAATTTTTATTTTTAAATCTATTTTATTTTTAGAGTGTTCCTGTCGGATTGATAACATAGTCATCATTGGCTTTTGTAAGTTTATATTTTAATTTTTTATCCTTCGCCCTGACATTTGCAGTGCCTGGAGCAAAAATTGGAGCAAAACTTTGTTATCATGTGGTTCTTACAGTATTTTAAGGTCTCTTTTACTCTTTATGATGCCATTAGGTGAAAAATAGTTATTTTGAGGAAATTTGAATTACACTTCTTGGGCTAGGGCCATTGTTTCTTAGGGGTGACTTCCTCTCAGGGTGATGACTAGCAGAAGCCAGGTGCTGTCTGTGGAGCTGAAATTGTGTATATCTGTCCATCCTGTTGGACGTCAGTCTTCGCTCAGACGTCTGTCTGAAGGATGGTAGGTACACAGCACCCTGGGAGAAAGCCTAGTCTTCAGAGTGAGCACTTTGACTGGGAAGGTAAAATGAATTGTTTTCTTTACCTGTGAACATCTGGCAATTAGATGAAGTTTGGGGAGGATTCCAGATTGGGAAAATTTAGCGTTATCCCTCTTCTGTCATTTGAAGTAGCTATATTTCTGTTCCATTATTTCTTCTTTGTATTATATTGGGCGGGGGGAGAACTCCTGTTTTAGTAATAATTTTTTCTTTTTAATTCAGTGAAGTCCAAACTTTTGAAATAGAGAGGATTGAATAAACATTTTTAACCTAAGAAAATGAATTATTCCATGTATTACTGAAAACATTTATGGTATTAAGAGGGTTTTATTTGGCTATCTCTTAGCATGGAGACTGCATTGCCAGTGGAAAAATAAGGTTATAAACCATAATATGCAGCTAATAGTTTTGATTTATGTCATACTGTCAAAGAAAATACTGTCAAACTAATCATCTATAGCTAATAAAAAATATCTTTTAAAAAAGATAATGAAATAAGGACTTTTTCAAACATACAGACTCTGAAAGAATACATTACTATTAGACTTACACTACAGGAAGTATTAAAGGGAGCCCCTAGGAAGAAGGAAAATAATATCAGATGGAAATAAAGAGCATCAAAAATGGTAGCCACCTAAGTAAATAGATAAGATTTTTTAAATTTTAATCTTTTAAAAAAGATAATTGATTAAATAAAAGTAGTAACCATAGAGTTGTGTTAATAACATGAAATGTATCGTAAAATTGCACAAGGGTCAAGAGGTGAAAAATTGAAATATAAAATAAAGTTTTTATACTATAAGTGAAAAGGAGTAATATTTCTTGAAGGTACATTGTAATATGTTAAGGATATGGTTATAAACACTAAATTGGCTACTAAAACACCAAAACAGAGCTTTAAGCCAAGAGATGAGATTAAATCAGAAAAAATAATCAGTCCAAAAGAAGGCAGGGAAAAAAGGAAAAAGGGAACAGAAAACCAATGGGACAAATACAAAACTAATAACAAGATGCTACATTTTAGCCTAACAATATCAATAACCACAGTAAGAATAAATGGTCTAAATACTCTAGTTAAAAGACAAAGAATGTCAAGAGTAGATTTTTAAAAAAACAAGAATTAACTGTACACTGCCTGCAAAAAGATGCACTTCATATATATAAAGACACAAATAGGTTATAGGCTAAAGGATGGAAAATAACATGTATTTTAGGACTTTTTAATGTTTGAAAAGTAGCTATATTAATATCACAAGGTAGAAAGTAGAAATTAGAGCAAAGAATATTGCCAGGAATAAAGAAGATTTTTTTAATAATGATAAGATGGTAAAATCATCAGGATGGCATAAGTGTTTATGCATCTAATGACAGAGGTTCAGTATGCACCAGGAGAAGTAGACAAAGCCACAGTTACAGTCAGATCTCAACACCCTTCTCTCAGGATATGAAAGATCAAGTAGGCAGAAAGTCAGTAAGGATATAGAAGATTTACTAGCTCCATCCACCAACCGGACCTACTTGATGTTTATGGAACACTGTACTCAACAGCAGCAGAATGTACATTCTTTTCAAGTATGCCCAGAACATTAATCAAGATAGACCATGTTCTAAGAAAAGAAGTTAATTAATTTAAAAGGATTTTAATCATACAAAGAATGTTCTGTGACCATAATGTAATTAAATTAGAACAGAAAGGTGTCTGAAAAAATATCTTTTAACTGAACATCACACTTCCAACTAACCTGGGTTTGTATTCTAGGCTATAAAAACACCTTAAGTTTAAAAAAATAAAAATGATACAAAATACATTCTCAGACTACAGCAGAATTAAATTGGAAATCAGTAACAAAGATAGCTGAACAACTCTCAAATATTTGGAAATTAAACAACCCATGGGTCAAAGAAGTTGTTTCATTAAAAAATTTAAAGTATTTTAAGTGAAAAGAAAATAAAATTTATGAAAATGTTGGTATATAATGAAGACAGTGCTTAGAGGGAAGTTTGTAGCACTAAAGGAATACATTAGAAAAGAAAATCTAAAATCAATAGCCCAAGTTTTCAGCGTATGAAACTGGAGAAAAAAGAGTGAAGTAAACTTAAAGCAAACAGAAGAGAGTCAAGAAAACTTTTAAGAAGTCAGCAAAATGGAAAATAGGAAAGCAATAGAGAAAAACCAACAAAATGAAAAGGTTGTTCTTTGAAAAGATTAGTAAAATAATAAACCTCCAGCCAGGTTAGCCAAGAAAAAGAGAAGACAAATTACCGTATCAGGAATAACAGAGGGGCCGTAACACCAAACTCATGGATATTACAGTGCGTAATAAGGGACGACTACCAGCCACCTGTGCCCACAAACTTGATAACTTAGATGCGATGGACCAATTCCTGGAAAGATATATCTAAAATACCAAAGTCCACTTGAAAAATAGATTACCTGAACAGCCCTATATTTATAAATACCAAAGCGCACTTGAAAAATATATTACCTGGACATTCCTATATCTAGTAAAGAAATCGAATTAATACAGTAAAACAACAAAACAACAAAGACTTCTAGAAAACAAAACACCAGGCTCAAATGGTTGTACTAGTGAATTTTACCAAATAACCCATGTGACAAACAAGAAATGAAAAGGGAAATTAGAAAGTATTTTGAACTGAATGAAATGAAAACATATTTCTAGATTACTAGGATGCAGCTATTGCAGTTCTAAGAGGAAAATTTAGAGCCCTATGGTCTATATTATGAAAGAGAAACAGTCTCAAAGTAATGACTCGATACAAGGGATTGCTAAAATTGTCTCAAATATCAATATGTCTTTTATTTAAAAATACGCTTGTCTCATGTTACTGGAGAAGACAGTTAGGGTTGGTTATGAGAGGGCAACTTTTAGCTCTTAACAGGAAAGAAAGAACCATCAGATTTCCCCAGCTACAGGCTGAGTTTCTTGAGCAAGACATGTGCCCTACATATCCTTATGATTTCTTTCCAACTATTCATTTCTGAGATAAATGGTAGTGAAGGAAAAATATATTTTGCAATGTTAAGAGGCTATAGCTTTACACACACATTTTAAATGATGTATTAATAGTAGATAATACAATATAAGAATGAGCAGTATTTTTAAAATCACAGGACCTGTAGAATTCTGTGCACCCTTAAGTGGTGTTCTGTCCAACAAAAGTGGGACGCACTCCTTGCCTTTTTAATATGAAAGCCTTGGATTAAAAAATTTTTAAAGAGGGATTTATTTCCCAAGTTTGACAATCAACAAAAGCACTGAAGAACTAAATCATTGAATGACATGTTCAGAACTCAGATAAAAAATGTCACTAAGTTCAGACAATCAAGAAAGATCTAGGCGCGCTGGCCTCTGTGTCTGTCTTTCCACAGTGTCCTGTCCATTGTCCAGGAGCATCTACATACACCACCTATCGATGGGGCATTATGAGTGAGACAGGGAGTGAAAAAGAAGGTTTTATGTTTACCACTGGCAGTTGTTTCTTGTACCAGAAAGTTAACCTGTTCACGAGGAGAGATTGTGGTCAGTGTTAAGGAATGAGTTCCCCATCCCTTTTGTTCCAATATTGTGTATTTTCTTTTTAGGTTAGTAGTTTTGAAACGTAACTCATCTATTCCTATGTTCACTCAGGATTAGCGACAGAAATGGACTGGAGCACAACAAAATGAACACATTTTGTTACAGGTTTTCAAGAAGGTTGTATCAAAGAAGCAGTTGAGAATTCAGTGCAGATCTTGGAGACCTTTTAATTATATCTGTTCAGTGTAGGTAACCAATCAGGATAATTCATGTTCCTTCCTAGTCCCTCCTCACTCCCACAAACACACACACAGCTCATTCACACACAGGCTGCCATTCAGGAGCTTGGATTACCAGTCTGGGTGATCACCCAGCTCAAATAAAAAAGCTAACTGTTCTGTCACTGTTCACGGTTATGTTTTGCAAACAGAATTTATGCAAACTGACTCTTTCTTTAGGTCTAGTGGCCATGCGGGAAGCCCTAGGAATTACAGTTCTAAATTTGTCATCTGCCATAGTTTACTGGGTACCAGCCAATAGTAAGGGCTGCACCTATAGCACACGCCAATCATCAGTGGAGCTGTTAGATGGAGAATAAATTGTCCCAGTAGTTTGGGAATGTCGACACGAAAGAAATTGCAGATTAAGTGAGAACATCGCTCGTGGGATTGCAGGATGGAGGAAGAAAGGGAGAGTGAGCAGGCAAAGTTTATTTATGGAATGTCAGGGGGGCATTGAGGCTCAGCAGGCCCTAGAAGCGGAGGACTTCCCCGGGTGCCTGTTTTTTCCCTCTGACCTTGGATGAACTAGTGCGCAGTATATTATGCCGGGCGATTGTGCTGGTTTGTCATGGTTAGCATTCTGGACTGTCACTGGAATGTAGGAAACGGATGAATTTGAATTGAACCATGAGGTGGTCTCTGGGCCTTCTCCTTGTCTCAAGGAAACCTGTCGCTGTTTGTCTGGGCCTGGCCTAATGAAAGCAATGGAGGGAAAGAGAGGTGGGCCTTTGATCTCTTTGTTGCAGCTGCTCCCTGGGAACTCGCTGAAATCAATGCCCTGTTTTCCTGAAGGAATGAATGGCTTTGCCTAACTAGCTTTGTGAAGCCGTGGGGGAATTCACTGCCTCTGTTTATTGACAGCTGAAAAGGAGCACATGGGGTGGAATGGACCTTCTTGTGAAAACCAGGCACAAGGAAAATTAGACCTCAATTTAACACAGAAGAATTTGGAAATTCACCCCAAAGGAGACGGTGGTTTCTCATGCTTACATTAGAATTACTCAAGTTTGGGGCTAGTGTGTATTGAACAATGCAGGGTCTGTCACAACTATGTTATAAGTAGGAATATGGTATGCATAATAAATGATGTTAAGTAGAAGTTGATCCAACACCCTCCTTCTTTTTTTAAACACCGAAGTAGAGAGAGACAAATATTAACCATGATATAATCAGGAGATTCTTTTATTTTTGCCTGAAGAAAACAAGCGATATTTAAAATACGCATTATGAATATAATGATACTAAGTCTCTAGAGTGGGCCTTCCATTCGTTTATGTTTGAAAACATCTTTGAACTTTGTATCTAACTTTCACAAATGCTGGCTCTTCATTCCACCTTGGGTTATATGTGTTGCGTGGCAATATTACAATAAATACATGTATTTTCTTGGGATATTTTAACTAAGAGTCTGTGTCAAACATAAATGCAACTGACTAGTGGAGCAATATAGCCCTTGCAGTTGGAATAGTCCATAAATCCTAACATTAGGGCCTTCCTTCTGAGAACAGAGTAAGGAAGAGGTCTTGAATTTCTCACAAGGAAACATCAACATGCCTTCTTTTACGTCTCCCCTCACTTGCTCGGTTTCCCAAGGAAGAATTTGCGGCTTCTTCCCTTGGCCTCGGCCCTTTGTGCGCACCTCTGTTGTGGCACTTAACACACTGCCCTGCAGATCTTTGTTTAGGTGTGTTCTTTTGGTTGGAAGTAAAGCAGCTGTGTCGTATTCATTTTTATATCTCCAGGCCTCGCAAAGCTCTTGGCCCAGTGAATGCCTGTGGAATGAATGGGGATTGATAGCTCCCTGTCCGTTACTTTGAATGTAATTACTTATCCAGGCTTCAACTGCAAATACTACATTTTAAGAAAACCTGATTGATCTATTGTTACCTGATTGGGCGCTATAGCCTTTTAAAATCTTTCCTCTATGGAGGATTATTAAACAGGTTTTTGGGTTTTTTTTTTTTTATTATTATTTGGCAAGTTTGCTGGGCAGTCAGTCCATCAGCTTCTGAGCAGAAGGCATAAAAAGTGCATGGAATTGTCCTTTTCAAAGCCAAGGTCTCTTCTCTTAACATTCTTTCCTAAAACAAATCTCAACACAGTGTTCAGACGTTTTCAGTAAGAAGATGAAAAAGCTTTTAATTTAGAGTTTTACAGACTTTCACTTAACCAGATTTAGTGATTGAGGTGGATAAAACTTCCATTTTACATGATTTAATTCTGTGATGTAATGCTAAATAATTCAGAATAAAACATCCTTTGACAATATCTTTAGCCAGGTTTACCACCACTGTGTGTGATGGGCCTGTCAAAGGGAGCAAACATTTCACCTGTCAGTGACAAGTGTGAGGGAAATTTTGGTTCTAAAGGATTATGGAAAATGATTTCACAGGACCCCCAGACAAGCCCAAAGAAACAGGTTTTAACCTGGGAAGTTAAAACCTGTTTATTTTTAAACCAGAACTTTAAGTGGGAACTAGTTGTCAACATTCTTTGGGAAAAATAACATCATAAAATTTAATGGAAAATTTTAGAAAATGTTGGTGGGGTGTAGGTAAGTAAGCACACAAGTACAGGAACTCGCTAATATTTTACTCTCCATGTTATTTTTGTTTTATTTTACCACCATGATTATTTTTAAAGAAATCTCCTTGATTCTCTGTTTTGACTAAAGGTGGGGATAAAATTTAAAACACAGGTTTACAAATCTGTGAGTTGGGGCAGCAACCTTGGAGAGGCACGGGTGATCACACGGCCCCTGCACTGGTGGTACATTCAGCAGGCTGTGATTCTGGGGAGATTTCAGATTTCTCCTGAAATGGGAAAATTACCATGGCCTTGGTCATTGATAGGCTCTCGCCCCCGTAAGTATTAACTTGTAGACGAGAAAGCAGTAAGCATAGCACTTAGGGTTTGTAACTTAGCTGTTTGGGCCTCCCGGTTTCTGGAAGTAATTTTGTGTGACATCATACCAAAAGTCGGGAGCAGTCGAGTGGAAGAAGTAGGAAATCCAGCCACACTTTCCCATTTGATGTTTCAGTTTTTAGAGGTGAGGCATGTCCTTGTCTGCATTGATAGAAAGGACTACAAAGGACTCCACACAGGCCAAGGCAGTGGCTGCAGCTAAAAACTGTTCTTGCTGTGTTTATAGTGTCAGATAACTTCCACCTACATGGTCCTCCATCAAAGAGACTTTTTTCTTAGGACCAGAGACTGCTATAATATCCAAGAAATGATAAGTTAAGAGTCAAGTAATTTAAGAGCCAAGCCCTCAGAATAGGTTTGGGGATCAACATATGTTAGGCCTCTGCATTTGTGTGTATATTTATTTCCATAAACAAACTTCCTAGTGGAAAGACACTACCACCTACTTCCCTCTTAGATGGCTTCCCATCCATCCAGACTGACCCAATAAAGCAGCCCCAATAAAGTCTTATCTAGTCATTGGAAGGCAGACATCTCCTTACTGATTAGATTGAACTGCAAGAAAGACTATTCTGAGATACAGAATTATTAAAAATTAACTTTGTCAGGTATGCTCACTGTCAACAAGTTCTGCCCTCTACGCCTCTCCTCTTAGTAGTAGCCATGTTCTTGGGGAAAAAAAATGGAATTAAGCAGAGGTGTTTTCTGCTTTGGAGGTTTTGGTCGTCTGGTTCTGCTTGTTTGTTTGGTTTTTGTTTTGTTTGGGTTTTTTTTTTTTTTGCCTCTTAGTGGTCCTTCCTTGCTCCTTAGAATCCTCCCCTCATTTTCGCTTCACCTTCAGCCCTGCCTAGGTACTTATTTCCTCTTCCCAAAGGATCCTGTTCTTACTTGACACTTATTTTTAAAAGCTTGACGATTACCTGATTTTTCTGCCCAAGGCTGTGAGGTATTTTCACTTGTATGGAGGTCTCTGGAAAATGATTACAGATATATGAGAGCTCCTTGCTTACCACTTGGTGTTAAACTCTTTACTCACATTAACTCATTTAATCCTCAGAAGCTCTTGTGCTGTAGGTAGGATTCTTGTTTCCATTCTCCAGGTGAGGAAGCTGAGGCAGGGAGAGACTAAAGAGATTGGACGAGGTTGCTAAGTGGCCCCAGCTCGCACCCCAACGGGAGTCTAGGCATTCTGGCACCATGGCCCCTGCTCTTGACCACATCACTGTATTCTCTCTCTGAAACTAAAAATCCTTTAAGAACTTAAAGGTGTGCCCCTGGAATGCTGGAAAATGCCACTAAGGCATGTTGACGGAGAGAAATTTTTGATCCTGGCGTTCCTGAACTCATACTCTGTATATAAATGTCTACTTACACAGTACCAGTGTGGTTTTTCTCAATGCCTTTATTTTTAACCTTTGATTTTTTCCCCCCCTGTAGGATTGCTCTCACGTCTGATGTGGCCCATTTCGCGTCACATCTAAAACTCCTCTGTACCTCAAACTCAGAAAGGTAAGTGTGTCTCTGCGAGACTGTCGGACTTCTGCCCAGTCGGCTCACCGCGGTCAGTGGTGCGTCTGTGCTCTCATTCTCTCTGAGTTAGAGCACGCTCCAAAGCCTCCTGCCTCTTTCCCCCAGGAGGGGTTTTTTTACGGTTGGTTTTTATTTATCATGAGTTGCTGACTAGAAACTTGGCGATGTTCCCTCCCTTACATTTAAAAAAGACATTTTAACATTGTTTCATCTTACAAAAACAAATACATACCAGGAAAAAAAAGTTAGGGGTGTTACTAGAGTCATATTTAGTATGTTGCATGTATTGCAATTCAGAGTCTCTAAATCATGCGCCTAAAATCGTAATATGAGGTGATTCTCAATTTGCATATGTTCTGTCCAAATTTCCTAACATTGTGAAATATGTGTTAGGAAATAAGTGCCCCTAAATCCAGTGTTTATTTGAGGGAACTCATGGTTGGCAGGAGTCACAGTTTTTATCTCTTATCACTCTCCATACATCTGGAGATTATGATTTGTATGAAACACCTATTTCAAAACAGTAATTACTGCCTTAAATTTCACATTCAGCATTTTGATTGCTCTCCCCCTCGCAATGAGCAGTTTGTTCTCTGTTTAAACCCATTGCCTTCTTTACCCTAAAGCAACCCTCCCCCTATTTTGCAGCTTTAGTGCTAACAGTGTTGCTTAACCATAACTCTTGGCTTCTCTCCAAACTTTTTTTTTTTTTTTTACAAAATGTCCTTGACTGTAATATGCCATAATTTTTTTTAGTTTCAGTGTTCTTTGTAAGATTTCTTATATTTCATCTTACACTTGATTTTTTTTCCCCCCCAAGCCTCTCTCACTAGATAAACTGCTTCCAAACTTACTTTTCTCTTGGGGCTGACTTCTAGAAAAGCTATCCACAGTTGCTCTAGTTGGAAGGCCAAAGTGAAGAGGATATTGGGTGTGTGTGTGTGTTTAAATTCCTGTTCTCCAAATAATTCTAATTGAAACTAGTCCACTTTCCCACCAACACTTTCGAAAGGAAAATTCTAGCAATATCCAAAAATGCCAGAATCACGTCTGTGTATCAGTCACTCAGGTAACTTTGTAATAATAGTAAGACCCATTCATACCAGGCCTGTTTTAAATTGTTTTCTTTAGTTAAGTGTATTGTTGCCATTAAAAGCACAGCTAATAATAGTTTACAAATCTTCCAAATATATGACATACAAAACTTGAAGCATGCAGGAAATTAGAAATTTCTTTTACAAGGACATGTTAGGAGGTAGAATTGTATTATGATGATCCAAATGAAAGATTCTTGAAGTGAATCAATATTTTTACTCTGTCTGTTATACTGTATTCTGAAACAGCTAATTTAGTGTTTTCTAATTATGAACTTAACCCAGTTTGTAAAATCGTTCTTGATACTTATTAACAGACCACATCTCCTTTGTACATATACTTTAGACTCTGTACCAGTCATTGTGCTTCTGTGTGTACATATGTAATGTATAATCTTTTAACAGCTCTGCAAGGTAGAGAGATGTCACCAGGAAGAGGAGTTAGGAAACTTGCCCGAGGTTACATACCTGGCGAGCAGCAGAGCCAGTATTCACACCTAGAGCCACCTAACTCTAAAGCCCGTGCTCTTCCTTCTGTACCACCCCATCTTCTTAGATGGCACAGGCACACCTTGTTTTGTGGTGCTTCAGGGGTGTTATGTTTCTTTACAAATTGAAAGCAAGACCCTCCACCAGCACAAAGATTACAACTCACTTTATTGCGATACTTGCTCTGTTGTGGTCTAGAACTCAACCCCCAATATCTCCAAGGTGTGCCTAATAGAACACTATCATTTGGTTAACAGTTTAAAACTAACTGTAGGAACACAACCTACTCTAGAGTAGAGTATGCTTCTCACATAATGGAAAAGGAAAATAAAATGTATTATCTTACCACTTTAGGTAAGAAAAGTTATTAAGAAATATCATGAAAATTTCTTTACTTCCTGACTCCGTGAACGAACAAGTTGCAATGAAGGCAGTTGTAGGGGCAAAAGAGTTAGGGGTCATAACATAAGAGAGCGTTAAATATTATTATAAAAGGTAGTAAATGAAGCACATTTCTCCATGTGTTTCAAATAACGGTAGGAGTTATGCATGTTTACACTATAGCAAAGTGTACTTTAATTGGGGAATAATTTAATTGATCCATGATGTGTCATTACCCAAGATAAAGTTTTCCTTTTTGTTTGAGCATAGGAATTAAAAGTGATTCATAAAACAGACACACATAACGACATGTAACTTAGAACCACATTAAGGTGATCATCATTTTATGTTCTTTCCCTGAAATAGTTCTCATATGCCCTGTCTATTCAACTCAAAGGGCGTAAGAATGCTGCTCTTTCTGAATGAGGGAAGCTTTAAAACTCTCCCTGGACACTTAATTTTATAATCTTCAGTGTTCAGTTATTGCATTTATTTTTTGTGCACTTTTTTCTTCTTTTGCTTTTTGTGTCCGCCCCCTAAGGGAAATTACCATTTCACTGATTTTAGGTATAAAATGGATAGATCTAGGAGCATAATCTATGCGTCTCCTATCTAAGGGCTCTGTCTATAACACAAGCCTGAGCACACTGCTCTCCTGATTAAAACCTTTCAGCGATTCTGAGTTTGCAGGACTCTTGGTTGCATTTCACAGAAACTAATGGGACTGTTGAAGAATTTTCAAAGAGGCATATTTAGATTCTTCTAACACACAAACAGGAGCATATTTGCGTGTTTGAAGAATCACTCTGGCAGTAGGTTGTGTAAGACGAGGGAGAGCTGGTCCAAACAGACTGAGGAGCCAGTCTGGATCTTAGTCTTCAGTGTGTAGAAGCCTCCCTTTTCATTGACTTAACTGGACTCCAAGCTCTTCACTCACTAGGCTGGTAGTAGGTTTAAAGGAAGCCACATGAAAATCGAGTTTTGGCCCATAGAGTGGGTTGGTCCTCCATTCTCCAGCCTATCTTCTTACCATCCCCCACCCCACCAAGCTTTGGGGTACCACAGATTGGAAAGTAGTGGCCCTGTACATGGTTGCACGTGTTAGGTGGTGGGAATTGGAGATGGGCCATGTGAGTGTTCATTAACTGCCTCCTCCATCTTCCCTTCTGAGCGAGCCCCACTGTCTGGTGTGAGAAGGGAAGCAAGTGTCACCAGAGGCCAGACCCTAGTGAGACCAGAGTGGCCCCACGCCGTGGTTGCTCTGGTTTTCCAAACCTCTGCTTGCCTGCCGAACACATCCTTAGTTCTATGTGCCTGGCTTGCGAGTTTTCTTCTTGGGTACAATTTAATACCAGCTACTCAGATTCCTAATACCCAAAGCTGAGAGGGCACATCCTGGCACACATTGCCTCTACCACAGGCCCTTGGTCCCCAGGCAGGCCCTCTTCTCCCAGGTCTGTCTTTCCTCTGATCGTGTGCCCACGTGCCGGAGCAGACTTAGCACATGTCTGTGCCACAGGAAACTGGGGCTCCCTGGTTGCTGATTCTTGGGCATCTGAAGTTCCTCCTGCACCAGCTCTCTATTCCAAAGTTCTGATCTCTGAATAATGGCTTCCAGGTCTTGCATGCTCTCCAGTTTTCAGGAGGGCCTTGCAAGTCCTCATGGGAAAGCCGCAGACACTCAGCCATAGAGCTGGAATGGGGTTTGCTTGGAGAACATGACTGGCCTCAAAGTCTGGGCCCCTTAGACGTTTTGTGAGGTGCCACAAATACCTGCCATTACTGCAACATCTGCGAATCGCCACATTTGTCACATCAAGGGTTTATATCCTTTCTCCCAGACCTCCTCAATAGCATTTCCATCTTCTGGAAAAATCCACAGCCCCACTGCCCATCCCAGCATGTTGCACTGGCAGGCACATCCAAGCTCGGGAAGCAGGGCTCTCCTGTGACTCCAGACTAGCAGCACTGGCCTCTCTTTCCTCTTCCTAGTTGACTTCCTCTGTCCCAAGCTCCCCCCTCCCCCCGCCCTGCCTTTTCCCCTTTGGTTTTTGAGCAATTCAGAGTTTAAGATAACTTTCTTTGCCTCTCCCTTTCTAGGTATTTGCATAGGAGTCAGAGGAGTTAATCTTGTGAGTAAACGCTTAACATCTGCTCCTTCCCTTCCTTCTCTATCTGGGCCACTGCCTGCCCCCCGCCCCCCAGGCCTCTAAAGCAGAGGCCACGCATCAGCGTCTCTGCAGACTTCACGCTCCTCCCTGCATCGGGGTTGGTGGTGGAGCCAGGTGGGGGGTGCTTCTTTGAAACGCAGTCTGGCCCCGGTTACGGCTGCTGCAGCTAGTCTATAGCAGGGGTGTGGACGAGCCTAAAAGCCTTAGCACCTGTTTAAGGCACCAGCAAGTCTGCATCTCACTCTACAACTTCAAGTATGCAGGAAGTATCCTCTTTTTCATTCCCCATAACTACCTTAATTCACACTCCAGCCCCTTTGGCCAACCTTGAGGGAAATTTCATTGCAGTCATTTTTAGGTGTCTTCCCCTCCCTCATGGGTTATGTCCTAAAACCCAGAGATTTCCATGGTACCTGGTATATGAGGGACTTGCCTCTGGCCCTTGGCATTTTCACAGTCGTGGTCTCTTGAAGCCTCAGGGCCACCAGTGGAGGCTGGAAATCCCTTGCTCAGGTCTGGCCTCCTGGAATGCACCCCATGCATGCCCTCCTGGGGCCTCTGCGCTGCCTCAGGAGCCAGAGCTGTGCAAGGGCCCCTTTCTGGGGGCTGGTAGGTCTCCTTTTCCTTTCTACACCAGGGGCAGGACAGAGGGGAAAGTGTCTTTTTCTCACTGCCTTCCCCACTCTCTCCTTCTCCCACTCTAGAAGTTGGGCAGAATCTCCTCATTGGGTTTAGATTTTAAAGACAGACTGCTTCTCCCATCATGTTTTAAATGAGCTAGAAAGGAAAACTGCTGGAAGGACAAAGTAAAGTTCCAGAGTTGTCCTTCCATACTGGTTTGGAGGCCGACATGAAGACAAAACATCACCCAAACCGTGGTAACTGTGGACATTAGGAGAAGGAAAGAGATTTGAGAGACTATAAGCTTTCAGATCTTACAGCTTAGCTTAGTCAGAGAGAAAAATCTAGTATGACCCCAGACGTTCTGACTTTGGAGAGGTTAGGCAGTGACACATGGTGAAGAGGCTGATCTGTTACTAATGTGGACTCACAAATCACACACACTGGATGTAAAATCCGGCTCAGCTGGTGTGAGTATGGGCAGATGAGTGGAACTTCTAAGCCTCAGTTTCCCCCCAAGTAAAATGAGCTTAATACCCCCTACTCACATGGTGTTGAGGGCATTGAGTAAAGTGATTCAAACGATGGTCATCACTTTGTGAGCACCCAGTAAATGTCAGCTGTTATTACATAGTTGGTGCCAGTGGCTAAACTCTAATTCCGGAACAGGATCCCGGAGTCTGGACTGAGCTGTGTGGAGCCCCTGCTTTAGAACAGGGACCTTCAGTGGGCACCGCGACCCATCAAGGCAAGAGGTAGGTAGGTGGGTTTATCTGGAATTTTAAAGTTTAGGATTAAGGTAAATATTTGGGAGGCCTATGATCTCCAGGAGTAGTTGACATTGGGTTATGAACGAAGTCCCCCAGGGACTGTGAGAGAAGGTAGAGGGCCAGGTACCAGGCTCACAAATCATTCAAATTTCCAGTGACCCTTTGCAACGTGCTCCTCTGTGTTGTACGAGTGTGAATATGCCACTTAGGGTCTTCACTGCAGAGGTATAATCTGTTCACGGTGGTTCACCTCAGTGAAATAAGGTTTAGTTGTCCGTAATCTACCATATCAGGTGGGCTCCTTTCCATTTGGAATTACAGACTTCAGGAAATAAAATTAAAAACCTTAGATGAGAAGCTTTTCAAAAACAAACCTTGTACATCTTCCGTCTAGAGGAGTCTTTCACTGAAAACCATGGCAGAATTCCCAGAGTTCGGGGCTGCCCAGTTCCTTCCCACTCAAACCATTAGAAATAAAAAAGTCAGTCTGAAGAATTTACTGAGCAAAATCAAAGGTAGCTAGAAGTGAATGAGCTGAAACTGGAGGGAAATCCCTTTGTTCAATTCGGTTTCAGTGAATGCTCAGCAGGCGGCTAAACCAGTTCATTAACAGAAAAAAAGACATGTTCTTAAATGCTGCTCTCAGAACAAGTGCCTAGAAGAGCGCAGTGCGAAAAATGCATTCTAGAGATCATACGCTCTAGGTTCGTGAAGCTTTAGTTTTTGTCGTCATGGAAGACACGTATCATTTACCCCCCAAATATTTTCCCATTTACTTGTAACAACTAACTGGACTTAATCTGTCTGCCATGTGCCAGGCCCTGTTCCTAGAAAAATGTGATTTTTCTTGCCACTCTGAAGCTCAGAAACATCTGTATTTAGGAATGTTGGATGTTATAGGGCCGTTTTTTACCATGCACTTTTGAATGTAATTGACATATTAAAACCTTTTCCCATGGTTTTGAAATCGAAGTTCAGAGCTGAAATGCAGTCTGCAAGTAGCATCCTGTCAAACTTAGATGTGTTATTTTTCTGAACTGTCTCTTCTCTGCTGTATTAAATTGTCCTATACCGCACAGGATTATCCCCCAGGGCCATGCGTGCTTTCAGGTTCTCTGTTGCATTGTTAACTGTTTAAGCATTAGGCTGGTGCAGAGATGGCAGGTGGAAAAGGCCAGGGACTTGATCTCCTCCCGGCCAGGGTTCTCCTCTTTCACTAGTGCTGCTTACATTGAACAGCTTAAGAATAAGCTACTGTGTGAGCCCTCCGAGGCCAAGGAGTATTGTTGAATTCAGAAAGGAATCTCTTTCTTTTAGTGATGATTTGAATATTTTGACAATGGAGCTAAGCTACTCCACTGCCTGGTTTGCGTACTGCATGTCCTGTGCATGCTTTCTAGTGGGGCAGGAGAGAGCCTCCGCCTCTCTGAATTCCTAAGTTGGTATTGTCTGTTGGTGAGATGGGTAGGAGCAAAGGAAGAATCGTCCAGAAGAATTTCACTCTCTTGCTTCAATGTTTTTTAAAGCCTTTAAAAAGAAATTAATCCAGGCCTTTGGAGACCATGATAAATGTTGAGTGTTTTGAGAAGAGAGATGGACCGTGAAGATGATTTGTGAAGTGTTTATACATGCAAAGTGGGGAATACATTTAAAACAAATTCTCTGGATGATTCAGACAGAGAACCTACTCACCTCCAGTTTTTTCCTGAATTTGTGACAGGGTATTTTAAAGATTTAGTTGTCTAAAATGGCCTTAATTTTTCCATTTTTAACTTAAAATGATGTTCTTATCCAAAATAAACAGACACAGCCTTTTTTTGATCAAATTAAGAAAAGAGGCAACCAAGCGAAAAAATTACTTAGGTGAGCTATAATTGGCTTTATTTCTTAATATATTTATCTTTGTACTGGCTAAGAAAATCTTGAAAAGCTTTTCACCTAAGAGGATCAACTGGTTGGAATAGTCTTAGTTGGAAGAAGCCAAGCTTTATAATTAATTGGTGAACAGAAGATACTGGTTTCCGAATGCTCACCAGGGACCTGTAGTGCAAAGCCGGCCTGTAGACTCGGCCCTGAAGCCTTGGTAAAAACAAATCCCAGGGCCCCGGCGATGCCATGTCAGCCTGTGCCAAAGATTTCCCTGGCATTCTAATGCATGGCCAGGTTTGGTAAACCACTGGATTGTCTATTCAATTTGGAGCCTTCAGCCTCTCCACCCTGCACATTTGCTAAATCTGTACATTTATACAAAGCTGTTGTTGAATATGAATGCCTACTAGTTTGACTGACGTTTTCAATTCATAATTTGTTTCAGGTTTGTTATTGCCTGGATTTGCATACCTGTTTTATGGTATTCTAATACTGTTGATTTAAAAATATACCGTTTCCTCTGACTGCTATTTTGAATATTTTATGTAAGCAATTGCATGGGGCTTTTTTTTTTTTTTTTTCCCCCTACTTGCAGAAAGCAGGGGAAAATTTCAGGGTTTTTCTAATCTAGTTGCAAGTAGGACAAAGGATATAATAGAAATACTTAAAGGTCGTCTTGGGCAAGATTATACGAAATACTGAAAATCTTCTAAATTACAACGTTATGAACTTTATGAGTATAGCAGATGATCCACATGTTTTAAGACTTTTGCCATTTGGTATTTCTGAGATATTTTAAAATTAAGGGTGGTAGGTCTATTGAGGTCTTATATATACTACAGGGTTTTGAAGTTTAAAACTGATCTTCCACTTAGTGAAACGCATGGAAGAGCAGTAGAAAATCTCTCTGCACGATAACAGTTGAGTGTAGGCTCTTGAAGGGAAGCTCCAGTTGCAGCAGGAGGGGGGAATGTTTTTCGAGCTTCATTCACTGAAGACGTGCAAGATCTCTTCTTACAGGTTTGAACCCTCAGCCAGACGCCTGCGAGGACTCTGTGACCGCCTGACCACTGACGTTGCCTGTCACCCAGTAGGTATGCAAGTGATGGTCACTGTTTGAAATTATTTCTGGCACAGTAACTGCTTGGACACACAGGAAGAGAAGTCGAGGATGTGCAGGAGGTTCAAGGTACTTCAAAAAGGTTCTCGTAGAGAATAAAAATACATTTCCCCCTCACTCTGCAAAAATAGCTTACAATAGAATTTTTAATCTTTTCTTTTTTATAAAAGCATTCCTACACTCTGCGTTTTTTAGGGACTCGGAGGATGCAATTAGCAACTTTTCATATCCTCTGCCGTTCCCCCTCCACAGCCCCCATCGTATCTGCAGATCTATGGAATTTTCTGCTCACAGCCCTGTCAGTTCAGAAGCTTTAATGCTGCCTTGACTCCACTCCTGACTTGTGTACATAAGAGGACGTGTAAAGGTTTCCCTCCCGTTCGTGGAAGATGTTGACTGATAAGCCTGAAGAAGATGCTGATCACATACCAGTAGCATTAGGGAATCCAGCTGCAGATTCTGAGGCTTTATTTGCAAACGCTGTGGTGAAAGCTACTGCCGAAGCCCGCTGTCTGTGCAGACATCTTAGCCAGGGGATGGCAAGGTGCAAGTGGAAAGAGCGCAGCTTAGCTCGGAACACCTGGGTCTGGCCTCTGGTCACTGTCGTGGTCATCAGTAATGATGGTAATGGCAGCGAACTCTTTGGGGCACTTGCTATGCACCAGATGCTTTGCTTAGTACAGTTCCTCACTCTCAGTATCGTATTCATCAGTGCCTGGGAGTAGAGAGCTCAAGTCTCTGAACCCCAGTTTCCTCATCTGTTAGAGGGAGAGGAAAATGCTTTTCTGCCTCTCTCAGAGGGCTGGCAGATGGAAATTAGTAGACAAAATAGCACGAGAGGGCTTTTATGAGTTCAAAGGAAATATATTATTGTTTTACTAAATATTATTTTGAATCCCTTTCAAATACAATGTTCTTACTAAATTATATTTTGATTTATTGGCTAAGAGGTTGAAATTCCTCCCGATCTGCTAGTATATCTGCCAGCAGCCGAGAAAGGCACCAGCAGTTCTGATTAGGTGAAGCAGGGGTGATCTTGCCATTGTATCTTCTGTTTACCACGTGAGTGACATGAGAAGCCTGGGCATGATAACCAGTAAGATCCTGAAATGCATCTGCCCAGTAGTTGGTGGTGAGTCCCTGGGCTGAAGACAGGTAGGGGAGGTGGCTAACACACTAGGCAGTAGACACAGGAGCAGAGTGGGACAAGCCCAGGCAGGAGGGCCAGTACAGTCGCTAGGTGAGCAGGAAAGGAAGCTCAGCTTGATACATCGCTATAGGCTACTGGGAAGGAGCAGCAAGCATGCGGCAGCGGGAAATTGGGGCTTATTGTAAGCAAGGTGCCCGGCCTCTGGGGTGACTGGAGCACAGACCAGCACACTGAAGCTGCCTGCGGATGGGCTGTGGTACGGACCACACATGTGGATTGCGAGGACAGCTACTTAGAGAGTGCGCATTCCTCCCCATTGAACTGGGTATAATTGCAATGGTTTGTTAAACAAACAAAGGACCCAAAGCTGTGAATGGAGGAGAGAAAAGACTTAAGGTGAAAAGGAGAGGCAGCCCTGCTTGCTAATGTTCCACTCCTTTTAAGCTTTCTCCCCCATTTCCTCGACATTCCTTTCTCTCTTTCAGAGAAGCCAGTGCAGGGGCTTGAAAAGTTGCCTTGTCTCTCTCGTGTCATTTCCTTGTGAGATGGAAACCTGATGAAATGTTTATCATCTCCAAAAGAAAAAAAAAATGAAACCCTGGGGTCATCCTAAATGACAAATATTTATATTTATCTCCTAAATATAAATCTTTGTCTATTTCAAATTAAGTATTTCTGGATGAACGATTTGCTTTGCATCATTTAAACTTACGGATGTGACATGGGAAGGCAGAGAGAAAATTTGCACTGAAGTGTCCTGTAGTACAGTGTCTGATAAATAAGGCACATGGTCTCTGAGCTGGGCTTCTGCAGGAGGGGACTGAGCCTGGGATCTGGGCAGCGACTCCTTTTTTCTTTCTTAACTGCGTACACAGTTTCTAGTAAAGTGGGTTCTGGATGCTCATCCATTGCAAGAGTTTGAAAGACAATAGTGCTAAGTTGTCATTTAAAACTGCCAGTTACATTTGTGTCCATTGGTCTCAGGCTCATCTTGTGTCAAAAAGATCATTTAGTGTTTCAGAACAGTACTTTTAAGTCGGCTGTGCCCTCGGGGTAATGAAGCTATCCATGGGGGACGGATAAGTGATTACTTAGAACTGCTTTCTTGTGTAAAGCAATCTGTTGATGAAATGTCCTCACTTTCACTGCCTCCCAGTTCCCTATAGGATAACCCCAGATCCTCTCCTGGTGTGTGGGACCCTTTGTGCTCAGGGCACTGCCCCCTCTCCAGGCCCCCTGTACTACTCACACCTGCATTCCAACCAGACGGAGCCCCATCCCTGCTGCCCTCCGCTGCTTCCTGCCTCTGAGCTTTTTTATGTTCTTCTGCCTGCCAAAAATACACTGCCTTCCTTTGGTCCACCTGGTACACTCCTAGACTCAGCCTGGGGACTCATTGTCAAAATTTACAAAGTACCGATATGCAAAAAGGAAAAACAAAGAAAAGTTATCTCTGATTCCACACCCCAACCTGAGATACTTTGTTGACAGCATTGTTATCTGTACTTTAAGCCTTTTTCTGTTTGTGTAGAGATATTGTTGTTTTAGAATCACACAGTCCACCCAAGTCTTGAGCATCCTTTCCAGATCTCATGTAATTTTTAAGTTTCCGTCAAGCCATGTTTGCCTCATGAATCTGGCTTCCTGTCACCAGTGTGACCGGTCTGCTTTTCTTGTTTCTTTTCTCAGTTGAGCCTTTACCCTCACACACTTCCTGGGAAGGACCCAGGCTTTTCTTTTCCCTGGAATGGTGACCGTATTAGGACAATAGGCCCTGCCGCTAATTAGGTAGTTTTGGTTCCTCCGTGCCCTACTCTTAAAGTCCCAGGAAGAGAGATCAGGGCTGTCAGCTATAGAAGCCTACCCTAAAAAGGGCCTAAAGGATTTGTTGGGAGGGAGGAGGGGGATCTATTTTCAGCTGTCACAAAGGAATAGTCCCCATCACTGACTTTAATGACTAGAAAATCTTCTCTTAATACCAAAGGCTCTTGTCTGGATTTCAGGACGGCTCTCTGCCCCTCACCCCCACTGTGCTACCTAGAGTTCATTAATAGTCTCCCTACAGCAAGGTCCACTCCATTTCCGCAGCAGAACCAATCCTGGACCTCACACGTACCTCTCTGGGTGCACATACCTATTTTGCTTGTTTGTAGACACTTGATGTTTCTTCCTAAATGTTTATATTTAAAAATACAGTGTATGGGATGGGGAGAGGAGGCCTGTGGAAGACTTAAGAATCTGTAAAGATGCTTCCTGCCCTCCTTTCTGCCAGATGGGTATTAGTGTGGACCGACCCATCTTGTAGTGCTTTGGCCCTGTCTGGGGACTGCCCAGCAGTGCAGAGCCCCTGCTCCCGCTACATGCAGGCGAGGGAAGGGACCTGGGTGCTTACAGACGTCTTAAAGAGAAAGCACCCTCGCCGTGACCGATCCTGGCTCAGTCATCCTTTTCCTTTGGGAGTGTAGCTTCTCTTAGTCTTCTGTGACTCTGTGAGGCTCGTGTTCCTGGGCCTCTGCCTTTCCCATTGCTTCTTCGTGCCCTCCCCCCTCACCCCCCATTCCAGCTGGGATAGTGCTGTGGGCATTCTCTGCCTGCTTCTACCTCTTCTCCCCCCACCTTCCTTGCCTCTCTTCCATGTACACTGGAGTGGCTAGCCTCAACTGTTAAAAAGGTTAGGTATTATCCTCAATTCACTGAATATGCTATAGCAAAGAAAGGCTCCCACCTGGTAAGAGCCTACCTTCTTTTAACAGAGTGGGCAACTGAGCAGGGATTTTGAGCTATTAGGGTCTCATTTTATATTGTCACCAGTTAGAAATTGTTTTGCAACATCTTACCACTTTTCTTGAGTGCAAACTTAATTCTCATTTTGCTTGTTTTTATCACCATTGACTTGTCACTATACTGTCTTACCCAAGAGGAACTGGGGGAATTTAGAGACAGAAGGCTTCTTCTGTCCTTGGCGCCCCTGAGAATTGCATGTCCCCGCAGGCCTGCTTCTGCCCTGTTCCACATGCAGAATGGATCTCCTAAGGGGAGCTCCTACTAGCTGCAGCCTGCACCTGCCGTGAAAAAAACAAGTCCCTCCTCCCCCCCAGGACAAGCCACTTTACCACGCCACTCCAGGTTGTCCACGTGAGCTTCCCAACAGGACTGGAGGCCACCCATGTAGAGCTCAGTAATTTATAAAGTCACTTATAGAAGTGAGATTCACAATGGTATCTACTTCCCTGAAGCCAAAGAGTCTAAGCTTCGTTTGCTCTGTTTGGCTTGAAGAGCACCTCAGCCCCTCTTTCACGCTGTAAGTCCCCTTGCTGAACACCCTTTAGGCACCATTAAACTCAGCATATCCAAAACAGAACTCGGAGCTCCAGTACGTCGCTGCATTTGTCTTTGGTACTCATCCTTCCTTTCCCTGTCTCCCCCCCCCCCCCCCCCCCCCGTCACCTCTTTTCTCTAACCTAGCCCACGTTCTAATCTAACTGCCCTGTTAACAGTGTCATCCCAGCCTGCCCTCTCCTCCTTTTCTGGCAACTGTTACGTCTTCTGAAAAAGGGCAGAAGCCAAAATGGTCTCACTACCCCTGGTCCCAACTCTCTCCAGTGTATCTCACACATCCCCACCGTGATTACTGATCGGAAGTATAATCGGACAAGTCTGCTGCTCATAATGGATTCCTGCTGCCTGGCTCCCTGGTCCTCAGTCTGGGGTTGTCCTTGCCCCTTGTGATTTGGCTCCTCTCACTCTTCCGTGGCTCTCTGAGGCTTAGATTTCTGTGCTTACGCCTTTCCCATTGCTTCTCATTCCCTTGACACAGTGTTTTGTTGGCATTCTCTACCTGGTTCTACCTCTTCTCTCCCCACCTGCCTCATTCCACCTCCACATAAACTCCGAATTAGTGGCTAGTCTTGATTAAATAGGTTAGTCATCTGCTAAATTATTACAACAGAAAAGCCCACCTTCTCCCAGTGGGATGGAGCCACTCGTCACTGACCCTTCATGATTGGTTTTTGCCTCTCTCCATCCTGCCTGCCCACAGGCAGGCCCATATTTGAATCCCATTCCAGTCCTACTGAACTACAGATTGTCAAGTGCCCTGTGTTGATTTACTCCCTTGGCCTGAAATAAACCACTTCTCCCTTAGATACCTGGTGAACTTGCAGGCTCAGCTTTAACTTTGGCTTCTCCTTGAAACCTCTGTGTCTCAAGCAAGAGGTGATCACCTCTTACACAACTAACCGTATTCCTTGCCCATCCTAAGAGTTAATAATTAGTTTTACCTTTTTCATGCATATATCTTTATAGAGCAATTTAATTGAACCCGATCTGTAAAATCCTGAGGAGGAGCATCTTTGAAGGCATACGTTCTGTCCATAACTCCAGGCTTAGGAATGGCCTCTTTCCCTTAGTTGGTTTTGCTTAACTGTTTGTGCCTATCTGATTGGTTTAAAAATTGAATTTTATTGCAGTGTGTTTGTTTGGGAGGTGGTGAGGGTATTGAGCAATAAAACGCAAAATGTCAGATGTAGTAAGTGTATGACAAAAGGAAGAAAAGGCAGGGAAAGGGGTGTAAGGAGTGCCAGGGGTGGGAGTGGGGTTGGTCTGGGATTGAATAGGCTAATGAGGATTGGAGTTCTGCCAGCCAAGTACAATGAAGAGGGAAGGCCACAGACTAGAAAGTACAAGGGCTGTGATTTTAATGATGGACCAAGAAATCTGTCTCTCTCTAGGATATTAATGACAGTTGTTTTTGAAGTTTTGTTCTCCATAGAGTCTTTTTTATTTTCTTCTTTATCCTAGTTGCTTTTTTGTATTTGTTCTGTGTCAGTTTTTCTTCTGATTTGTGGTGATCCCTGGCTGCCTACTGATTTATGAGAGTGGAGCCCTGAAAAAGCCGATGTAAGCGTTGTGTGCTGAGATAGGACCATCAACATGGGCTGTGTCTCAGGGCAATGCAGGTAGACCACTGGTCCTGGGCACTAGCTCTTTTCTCTTGGGCTAATCAGCCTCCCCAGAAAAGACCCTTCAGTCTCCTGCCTTGGAGGGCACAGTTCTGGCAGCCAGATCGGGGAAGCATGCAAGCCTCCACCTGACTCACCCTGTGTCGGCATCGTGCCCAACCTTGGGCCTCCCCTGGGAGGGGGTCTGAGGGCTGACTGCTTCACCACCCGACTTTCAGCCCCTCTGTTTTCATGCCCACTCCTGTCCCCACCTCCAGAGGTACTCAGTGCCCAAATTTCGGAGACTTTTGATGGGCTCTCCGGGGTAAATCCAGTTGCTTCATAGCTTCTCATTTCCCACTTAGAATCCAGCCTTCTTGGGACTGCTAAATGAGAATACTGCTCCATTTCCTGCTCTCCAGAACCCAGACTTTGGCTGCAGGTACCTCCTCCTTTCCTGCTACCTTAGGCTGTGTTTTTGAAAAAATCTCACTGATGCTGTTTTAAGAGTTTCAGGAGAGGCTGGAGCTACGTACTTTTATTCAATTTGCCATCGTTAACTCAGATATTACTCACGCTGTTTGTAAATAGAAAGCACTCTGTGCTTTTTCAGTTTTTCTAGGTTTAGTGCCTACATCTGATGTTCCAAAGCCGTAGTGCAATCAATGAGACAACTTCCTTACTAATTTTCTCTCTGAGTATTAGATAAATAATTCCCTTTGGCTTTCTTGCTTATTTCAAGCCTTATTTTCTGAGAAAATAAGAGTGCAGTCACTGGGTTAGTTAACAAAATGAGATCTTTCACAGTCACAGTTAGGAGTTAGTAGGCAGCACACCTGCCTGTTCAGCAGGCTGTGGGGGAACACAGGTTGCGAGGTGGGGGGCAGTTCCCCAGAGCAAAATAGAGGGGCAGACTCGGTCAGTGTTTCCCACCAATGAGCACAAATGATAGCAAGTTGTTTAGACCATATGAGTGGGTAGTGTCTACCAGGCTGTTGAATGACTATTTCAGGCGGGAACACAGAACCACCTTTTGTGGAGCCACCAAACACATTTTTCTCTTTCCAATTCAGCCATGGTTTCCAGTTCCCTTCTCATCTCCACCACAACCACTGGGGTCTCACCTGGACTGTTACTGTAACTTCCTCAGGGGTCTCCCAGTTTCACCCCCTCACCACATGGGAAAGGAGCTCATTGCTTCTACTGGGAGACTGGAAAAAGTAGGAGTTCGCCGAGGAGACAAGGCGTAGCAGAGCATGCCGGGATAGGGCAGAGTGTGAACACTGAAGTGTGAGAGAATGGGGCACAGTAAGGAAATAGCAGGTGGATTGATCTGTGGCCTTGGTTGCCTTTGGGCCTCTGTGGGAGAGAGGTCTGCAGCCAGCTGGGCACCTTCTACCAAATGACGTGTCAGCTTAGTTGTTAGTGGATTTTAATGATCATGTTTGGTTCTTTATTGAAAGATACTGACGGATGAACCCCTATGATTTTGAGGGAAGCCTGCCCTCTGGTCAAAAGGTAGGCCTGTGTTACATGACAGGATCTGTTAAATTATCATCTCTACCCATGTTTGAAATGACATTTGTACAAGTGGTTTGCTGCTTGAATTTCAGAAGAACATTGTTATAGAAACATTTTTTAAAAACTGATAAAATGCAGTGATTGAGGCACAAAACATGTGGCCCATGGATTAGGAAATAGTATCAATGACTTTGTGAAGAGTCAGACTGAATTGATAGCACCAAGAGGAATGGTCTCTTTTTTCATCGAAGTCAGAGTTTCTTATTTTTGTGAGTGTAAGGAGAAACAGAAGCTTATTAGAGGCCCTTTTTAAATTGTCCTCAACAGATTTGTGTACAACAATCCCAGGGTTTGGGAGTATGAAAGAAAGAAACGCATGGGGTAGAACTTTCTTATCCACAAGGAATGATGATGAATGGAGTAAAAAAAAAAACAAAAAAAAACCCCCACAAAACTTCAAGTATCCAAGTTGGAAGACTAAAAATGGCAATTCAGCGTCCTCTCAGAAATGGGTCTTGCATTGTGTCACTGGGGCAATGGAAATAGAAGCCAGAAGTCATAGTTTATTTTGAGGTTATTGTAAAACATTTGTCCCCCTCAGATGGTTGGGTTACGCAGCACTGGGGACGCCCTGGAACTACAGTTGTGCTCTGACCTCTCCCTCCACCAGCGTATACCCTCAGCCCTCAGGGAACCCAGTCCTTCCTGGCTGTTACCATATATATATGTTCTTATTCCAATGTGATCCTCTCTCATCCCTAAAATAATCAGCACGAACAGAATGAAGCAGATGGCACAGCCTTCTTTGGCATACTGGCAGATCTGTATCACTCACTCAGTATTTTTAGAATCAAGGGGATTGAAAATTGTGTCCTGAGATGTTTTGGGGGAAGACTTACTGTCTTCCTAGGGTGACAGGTGTTGAAATGTTGCCGCGTTTAAGACTTGAATGCAACCTGTGTGTCAGGTCACAGAATGGACTGCTTATCATTAGGACCATCCCTTTGTCAGTTCTCTGTTGGGATTGTTGGTGGTTTGCCAGGTAATAGAAAGTTAATCAGGAGTCTGTTTTAAGGATGTGGCCACAAAGCGCATCAGGTTTCAACCAAAGATTGGAATCAGCAACAGCCAGCCAGCACTGGTCAAGTACGTGGTGATGGGAGATGTTGTATTATCCTCACGGTTTATTTTTAAAAAGTGGCTGCGCTTTGATCCTTGGCCACAGTGAATTTATAGGCTGTTGGGAAAGATTATTTTTACAGAAGTTTGTGATTATATCATGAAAACCATGCAAATATTTATATTTGAATATCCATATTAATGAAACACAGAGTTACGGTGAAGGGAATAACTATTTGTGAATTTGAATTCTTCATTTAAAAAGACTTCCTGAAGAATTCAAAGAATGTTTACTATCTTAAAATTAATTCAGCTCAACATCCAAGGACGACTTTGGACTTAGCAATGGGGTAGGTGTATTTAACACACAGGTCTCAAACTCAGAAAGATAAAGTCTTGGTAAAAGACATTTATGAAATAAGTTAAATAAGTATTAAAATGTTTAACCGACTTAACTTTTTGTTGTCTTTTGGGGATAAAGAATTGGAGGAACAGTGCCTCACACTTAAATAAAACGTGGCCATGTCTGAACCTGCCATCTTTGAAGGCCCATGAGAAATGTAGGTGATGATGTCTCTGATTGTCGGACTTCTGAATCTAGGGAGGTGGCTGGAGACAGGATCTGGGAAAACTTTATTAATGCTAAAGGGAAGGTGCTTTCTAAAAAAATTGAATAAATCTCATTTTTCTTTTATATTCTTGACATATTGATAAGCAATCAAAGTTGATAGCTTTTGAGAAACAGAAGAATTAAGGCTAGTTTTTCCTTGCACCCTCATGTGCCCTTCCTGCCTGTGTGAGCGTGTGTGAGCATGTGTGTTACCCAGACTGCCGGCTGGGCAATAAGTGATGAATTATACGTAGGGAGGGAACATGTCTTTTTTTCATTGTGTTCATAGCAGAGCAGTTAGAACCATGCATCAGCCGATGGCTTCTACTCTGAACGCCAGTGTTTCATAAACCCCATGTACCGGCACAGTGTGTTTCTAGATTACGGCGTGCTTGCAGGTCCGTCTTGTTGGACTCGGTTGTCCCCCGCTGCCCGTTCGTATAGCTAACCGTAGGCGCGCTGGAGTTTGAGCTGGGCAGTCTTTGCATTCTACTCCAGAACACGTGACTGGGTCTACACAGGTTCCTCCCTGGCCGCAGGAAGACCCCTGAGGGTGACTAGCACCCTGGGTGTCCAGAGGCAAGTGTAACCTTACCTTCATCCCTTCTGACTGGGAGCGAGACTAGGAGCCTGCCTGTGCTGTCAGCCACTAGCCATACATGGCGACTGACATCAACGCAAAGTTTCAGTTTCTCCGTGTTACACTTTGAGTGTTCCACAGTCATCTTATATATGACATTTTCATCATCACGGAGAGTCACTCTTCTGGGTAATTGGTGCCACTTTGGGTTCAGTTCTGAAGACAAGGAAGAGATGAATGTTGCACTTCATGTTGTAGGTACATTTTAATCTTGTCTGAGCAACCTGGGAAGATCACAGAGCAATTTCGAGTGAATGAGATGAGTGTATTTAAAGGTGGTGAGCAGCTCCATGCCTTTTATAGCCGGGCTGGTCTCAGCCAGACTTAGGCTGGAGGAGTAGGTCACGTCACGGGACCTGGCAGCAGAAACTCGGCCACACAGGGGAGATTCCTGGAAGGAATCATTCTGTGGCCAGGGTTGTTGGGGACGCCTCAGAGCAGGGCCTCAGGCAGAAACTGGGTACTGTGAGGGAACAAGGAGGTGGGGAGAGACGTTTGGACAGAGCCAGGACAGGGGTTCAGTTCAAGTCATCCCACTTAGTCTCGGAGGAACAAGGTATGTGAGAGCTACCCTCAGAATGAAGGTTTGGTGCCAAGATGCCGGCTGAGAATGTGTGTCCCTGGCTTTCGATCAGTGCCAAAGCTTCAGGCCAGAGTGCACATGTCAGCCCTGAAGGTTTTGAGCAGGTGGGGCGGGACGGTGAGGGGTGTCTGCCTGGTGCCAGCTCCTGTGAACGTCTGAGCGAGTCGACGAGGAGCACAGAAGTTTGCTGCAGTTCCTGCCCACTAGCAGAGGAACCTGTGTTTGCCTGTGTACTTGTGCTATGGGCTGCTGTAGTTAAGAGGCTTGACCTATTAACAATAAAATTTCGTACAGCTAGACTCCAGCTTTCCCATCTGAAAGTAGCTGAAAAGTAAAGACGAGCTTTTCATACTGGGCAGCTCTAAAGACTTGGCAGTAAATGAATGCAGGGAAGGGACTCCTTGAAGACCTGCTGAGATGGGTCAGTTGGCCGTGAGCATGCTGCTTACTTGACAAAGTACAGAAGGGCCTGGCCTGTGTACGAAGCTACTCCACATTGTTTAATGTAAGTGTATAGTACTCTAACTGGCGCTTGAAAAGTTAGCATCGTCCCACCTGAGAATCACTCTCTCTGGAATGGCACAGGTCTCTTGGTAGCCAGAGTTGTACTGTGTTGTTCCTGATGCTGCCTCAGGCTCTTAAAGCTCCTCAAATGATGGTCAGTTGGTAGAAAAAGAAGAGCCTTGTTTTTGGTGACTGCTTGGTTTGGAAGGGTGGTATTAATTTGGGTTTGAGGCAGTTGAGGTCGAAGAGTCAGCAGGCCCATCCACCTCCTAGAAGGGGCCTACCAACAGTGTCTTGGCCCTCCAGGGTGGGACTGGGGAATGAGGAAATGCCCCCCCCCCCAACAAAAGGGGAAGAGATTAGTGAAAAAGTTTACTGGAGGATGGTGCCTACACATTTAAGTGCAGTGTGAGCCTTCCCTTACACCACCAGTTTTGTTTCCCTGGGAATACTCTGTTTCCCTGGGAATACTGTTTCCCCTCCTGAGGCACATCAGTGAATTAACCTAGCTTTATTCACATCATTTTGTTTCCATCATTGAGTTGAGTTCTTCTTCGTGCTATCCTTATAAGCAAATGAACTTAGATGTATACAAATTATTTCATCTCACCCCCTAGAAGTTTAAACAGGTGTGATAGGCAACATGTGTTATGCTGACAGTAAGGCAAGAGGAATAGCCCATGGTTTGAATAAGCAGGGATGATTTTTGTTTCTGTACCAGGAAAGCACTTGGACATCAATTTTTTAAATTGGTCAGCTGAGCCTCACGCTGACCTGAGCTCGTGGTTTGCAGTAGATTGTACTGAGTCTATGGAAATAGCCATCTCTGTCACAAAGGAAAGCGTGCGTCACCCACCATCGAAACAGTGTGCTTGACTCCTCGCCACTCAGGGAAAGCAGACAGGTGGATTTCTGTGCAGAAGGATCTCTTAAAGCACACTGGGAAGATGTAGAACTGTGCTGCGTTAGAGCCATTTAAAGGAACACGTTGATTCTGGGTAGCTGATTCTGAACTGGTGGGGGAGGAAAAGCATTGTTTTCCAATAGCTAATGCAAGAAAACGGTTTCTCTTCTCTCCACAGACAGTCTGGTGTTCCAGGACTAGCTCTGGCTCTAGTGATGCAGATTACCTTTCTACTCCTGGAATCTCATCTGTGCCTCAGACTTTCTTCTCCCAGCTTGAGACTGCACATACACTAGGATGTGGGACAGCAGGAAGCAGAGCTAGTGGTCCCTGAGAGGCCCGTGTCTGGGTAGAACCAGGCCCAGGACGCTGCCTTTCCCTTGGGCTGGAGTTCAGCTGTGGGGGTTCGGCGCATGTGCTCAGCACCATCCTTCTATCTGTGCTTAAATGGCACAGCATTAGTTCAGCGCCTCTGAAAAGGAAGGTGCGAGAAGCAAAGCCCATGGCCACCTACCCCTGCCAGTTATGTGGCAAGATGTTCCTCACCCTGGAGAAGTTCACTATCCACAATTATTCTCACTCCAGGGAGCGACCTTACAAGTGCTTGCAGCCAGAGTGTGGCAAAGCTTTCATTTCCAGATATAAATTAATGAGGTGAGAGGCTTTAGGAAAGGTATGTGCTTTTACATATGCCTCTAAATGGCTTTGCTCGCCCTCAGACAAAACATTGCAAGGAAAAGGGACACAGAATGTGGTTCATTTTAGCCTTTAAAGCTGTACCTCCAGTGGTGACTGGAGTTTTATGTGACAGTTTTGCTGTGCTGTATCTGTTCATTCTTTCAACAGATATGGGCTCCTACAATATGCCAGGTCTAAGAACAGAAAGAGGAAAAGGCCCATGGCATCAGAGATAGTCATGGCAGCACAGAACCCTCGAAATTAAAATGCAGCCTGAGTGCTTTGACAGAGCTGCGTAGGGGGAGAACGTAGTCCCCCTGCTTGGTGAGATCTGGGAAGCCTTCTCAGAAAGGTTTCCCCGGAAGGTATAGTCTTAAGCTGTGGCGTGAAGAGTGACTCAGAAGTGGACAGCAAGGAGGTTCTGGGAAAGCTCTAAGCCTTGGCCTTGAACACAGGTGCACAGAGGGTAGTGTTGGAGGAGGAGCAGGGTGAGGCTCACAGTGTAGGGAAGAAGCAAGCAGCTCCCACAGGCCCTCCCCACTGTCGTAGAGGATTTGTTTTATTTGGCTGAGTTTAAGTAGTGAAGAGTATGATTTGATTAGGACATTCGAATGATGACTGTGGTGGTCATTTGGGAAGCAGAGAAGAGGCAAGTAGGCTGATTGGAAACCTGTTGTCACAGTCCTGGTATGAAATATATGGAGAGATTGTCCAGGTCCTGGCAGTGAGGGTGGAGAGGAGGGAACACCTCCAAGTGTGAAGTTTTGGAGCAGTTCCTCAACTTGGGTCTAAGAGCCGCCTCTCAAGTGGAAATCTGGGGGGTACACAGATGCTGAGTGTGTGCACTTAGTCAGATTTTCAAAGGCATCCATGCTGCAGCAGAGGATAAAAACCTCTGTTTTAGCAACTTTTTCAAAACAATATAGTACGTTTAATCTAAATTACTTCTGGGGTGCCTACTAGGAACTTCCATAGGGGAAGTAGCTGTGTGAGATGTAACTTCTGCCTCCAAAGGACTCCTATATTGTAGAAGAGACAAAATATACACAAAATCGATTTAAGTTGCACAGTGTCCAGTTAACAGTGAATACTGTGTGTGTGCTCTGGATGTGGCTCTCAGAGCGACACATGCAGAACTCCCACAGGTGTACGCTTTTGACACCTGGTTAAGGGACGTGTATCATCTGTCTTTAATCTTCATGAAATGAACCTGAAAGCTTCAACTTTCAGATTTCTCACATTTCAGTACGTAGGTGATTGGCAAAATTCAGCAGGAGAAGATTGACCTCTGAGTGGTATAAACATGGGCCACGTTATTATTAAATGTTGGAGTGCATCTGGAGCGAGGCACTTGGAAGAGTTAAAAAAAGATATAAATTATATTCCTGGACCTTAAGAATACTACTGTTATAAGTAATGTACTATAGTCTGATTTTCAAAATGAGATTATAAATGTGTAGGTTTTTTAAAAATTCAAATGCGTTCTCTACATGGGCCACTCTAGTTGCCATACATGTAAGTATTGAGTGCCTACTATGTGCACCGATTTTGTTGCAAGGGCTTCCTCTTTTGCAACAGGCTTCTCATGTGTAACACAGTTACGACCCTCACTTGATCACGGAAAGCAGCGCTTGCTCAGTTCGGCCGCGAGGAGGGTATTGTAACTGCGGGTGAGGACCAAAACTCGGATAGGAGATGAGCATTTGGAAAAGACAGTGGAGCTAACAGATTATCGGAATGACAGGAATTAGGTGGCATTGCCGTGGTGAACCGCACTGAAGATGTCTTAAGCAATGTTTAGGAGGTGGTCGTTCTGAACGAGGGAAACAACTTGTTCAGTTGTGAGTGTGAAGTGAGGTAAAAAAAGGGAAGCAGTGTCCTTTGTGCAAGAACCGCCTGACCCGCCACAGCCACCCACACGTCTTGCCTCTCCGGCCTGACGCAGCGATCTAAGAAAGGGCTGGGAAAGTGGTGAGATGGCAGGATGCTGTCGGGTTTGCTTTCTCTTTTTTTTTTTAGGGCAGCATTCCATCCCATTTCCCTCAGTTGCAACATACACTCCATTTTATAAGCAGAGGTTGAGGGAGAAAATAACTGACTTGCTTAACTGGAAAAGAGAGCACGGGCCCCCGTGCCGCAGTTAGGTGGAGACAGCAAAGACAAGAGGATGGACAGATGGAAGCCCCCGCATAGAACCCCGGTTCAAAATCTAATATAATTGTAATTTAGAAGATGTCTAGGAGTGTTGACGTGGTCCAGGTGACACCCCGCAATGGTGGCATTTGACGCTGACTACAGGACAGACACAGTGTGGTTTCATGGGTTGGGAGGTGAGAAGAGAGGCTGAGGAAGGAAACAAGTTGTTGAAGCAACTTTGGCTCTAAGATGATTATGTCCTAGGTTGGGACTGTTGCATGTGTAAGGGATGAATTGAAAGGGGACGTCAGGATGCCAGGTGGAGGAAAAAGCAGAAAAATTCAGACGGTGGGAGCTGGTGACTAGGAAAAGTGGTGTTGCTGCTCAGGGGCTAATAGTTGTTCCTTCCTCACAGGTGGTGCAGCCCTAGGCAGGAAAGGTCCTTCGGTACTGGGGCACTGATCTGCCCCTGGGCGGTAAAGGAAATCTAATCAGACAAAAATCCTCTACAAAGGAAAAAGCAGACAGAGGCAAGAATAGAAGATCCAGTCAGAGCTTCCAGTCCTAGTCACTAGTATTGGACCAAATAGAAAATGGTTTAAATGCCAAGTTTGTAAACCAGTCCCCTGTTGCATCTGTTCCTGATGGTTCGTGTATCTATGGATATCTTAAATAAGAACGTGGTTATTTGTTAAGAGGTAACAGACTCAACCCTTCTGCAACCTGCGTACATTTTTAAGTACACCTGGGACTCGTAGACATCAGCATCATTTCAGTCTCAAACACCTCTTGCACTGACTCCTGTTCCTGAGCATTGTTTATACCTGTCTTTCTCATCTGCATCCCTTTGCTTGCTGAGCTCTGGTGTCCTGGAGGGAAGGTGGAACTAACTTTTCTGTCGATTCCCTGCACAGAGCAGGCTACCCTTTTTTTTTTTTTTTTTTTTTTTTTAGGGAGAAAGGAAGAAGATGTGAGGTTTTTGCTTTTTTATATTCCAGAAAATGACAATTAGATCCCAATTAGCCTTTTTGAACTGGCTTCCAGTCATCCTCCTGGTAGGGACCACCACTGTTTTCTAAACAGCTGCTGCTGTAGACCCCTTAGTAATCCTATGTCCAGAAAAGGATCATGAACAGACAGTACAGGGTAGAAGGTTGGCTACACCTTTTGACTTAAACATACTGTATTTTAAAGAAATCCTGTCTTTTTGCGTAGAGTAACTTGTTAGAGATTCTTTTGTACAGTCAACAAGCTCAAAGCTTTTAACTCCTAAAGACAAAACACCTAAAAGAGTTAACTGTCCAAAGGGACATGAAGCAACCTATGTCGTATTTGCAAGCCACAAGTTATTTAAGGGTGCTATTATGTAAGAAATAGTAACATAATAGGACTTGGTGTTTTGTATGACACAGTTATTAAAATGATCCTTTTTAAAGTTGTAAAGACAAACTCAGGAGTCCTTTGTGTCATGGAGTTTTTCAAAACCAAGAGTTCAGACTTTAGGAATTCAGTGGAACTATGACAGAAGTAGAATTGAGGTGGTTCTCCATAACTAATTTGTGCTTTACAGCTGCAACTCTAAAATAGCTATTTTGAAATTCCAGACTGACTAGCATGACTACGACTTGTCCCTGAAACTCAGTTAAAGACACACATAACTTCTGCTAGCAGCAGCAACACAGTCCTTCTAGAAAAAGTCCTTTTGAATTGCGCCAATGAAATTCCCAGTGACCTTCAGGAAGTGGGCTGAAGGGCCCTACCGGGGATCTTGAGGAAATGGAGATAGGGGCTGTATGCATCAGGGGTGATGGCTGATAGGAAAGTATTAAACAGAAGAAGCCGAGAGGTAAGTGCAAAGATCTCATGGGAGGCACAGGTGGTAGCTTTAACATTTTGGGGGTCCAAGTAGACGCTCTCTCTGAGGTTAAGGATGACTTCTTACTGTTTTGTCTATGGCCTGAACTTTTTGTCTCAATCAATAAAAACCAAGCAGGAATTGTATTAGAAACAATAACCTCAAACTGGAGGGTTATGGGGTACCGTATACAAGGCAGATGGAGTCACTTTTAGAAATTCAGGAATTGTTAGAATATACCCATTCAACCCCTTCCTGAAAAACTTTTATGGTCACATATTTTTCAATACTTGTATACAGTTAGCAGCCTCCTTGTGCACATTAGGAAAACATGTACTCAAACTATATTCCTCACAGGTGTGAACATTGCATTATGTCTTTAGTAACACCTGTTTTTATTAATCATGAAGTTTTATGTACAGGTAGAATCTGGAAAATACAGAAAAGTATATTAAAACTGAAGGCGATTTCTTACACCACCACCTAGAGATACCTACTATTACATGTTACGATTGTTTCTCTACCTTTCATGGGCTCTTAAAAAACTGAGTCAGTTGTGAAATTTTCCCTTCTGCTCCTAGACACATGGCTACCCATTCGCCCCAGAAGTCTCACCAGTGTGCTCACTGTGAGAAGACCTTCAACCGGAAAGACCACCTGAAGAACCACCTCCAAACCCATGACCCCAATAAAATGGCCTTTGGGTGTGAGGAGTGTGGGAAGAAGTACAACACCATGCTGGGCTATAAGAGGCACCTGGCCCTTCACGCGGCCAGCAGCGGCGACCTCACCTGTGGGGTCTGTGCCCTAGAGCTAGGGAGCACAGAGGTGCTGCTGGATCACCTCAAAGCCCATGCCGAAGAAAAGCCTTCAACTGGAACCAAGGAAAAGAAGCACCAGTGCGACCACTGTGAAAGATGCTTCTACACCCGGAAAGATGTGCGGCGCCACCTGGTGGTCCACACAGGCTGTAAGGACTTCCTGTGCCAGTTTTGTGCCCAGAGATTTGGGCGCAAAGACCACCTCACACGCCATACCAAGAAGACACACTCACAGGAGCTGATGAAAGAGAGCTTGCAGTCTGGAGATTTCCTGAACACCTTCCACACCATCTCTCCCCAGTTTCAAATGAAGGCTGCCCCACTGTCTCCTTACCCAATAGGAGCTCCTGTACAGAGTGGGCTTGCCAGTGGCTTGCCCCCTGAGGTGCATGGCCACATCCACAACCCCCCAGAGCAGGCCTGCCCTCCTGTTCAGCCTCTGCCAGAGGGCCTTGTTACCCTGCACACCTTAGCACCTCCCAGCTCTCCCCCTCTGCCCCTCCAGAATCACAAGTACACAGGTGCTACCTCATACTCCACACTTGCAAACCTGCCCCTCAAAGCAGATACTAAAGGATTTTGCAACATCAATTTGCTTGAGGACTTGCCTCTGCAAGAGCCTCAGTCCCCTCACAAGCTCAACCCAGGGTTTGATTTGGCTAAGGGCAGCGCTGGTAAAGTAAACCTGCCCAAGGAGCTGCCTGCAGATGCTGTGAACCTAGCAATACCTGCCTCTCTGGACATTTCCCCCATTTTGGGCTTCTGGCAGCTCCCCCCTCCTGCTACCCAAAATGCCTTTGGGAATAGCGCCCTAACCCTGGGGCCTGGGGATGCTCTGCCCCATAGGCTGGGCTGTCTGGGGCAGCAGCAGCAAGATCCCGCACTGGCCATGAGCACTATGAGCCTGGGCCAGCTCCCCCTCCCACCCATCCCCCATGTTTTCCCAGCAGGCACCAGCTCTGCCATCCTGCCTCATTTCCATCATGCATTCAGATGAATGATTTTTAAAGCATACTTTTCTCATTCTGGAAGATGTTTTAACAAGCATTTTAAACGTCAGTTATACTACAAGCAAATATTTGGAAAGCAGGAATGCGAATATAGCTTATTTAGTAATGACTGGCTTCAGATAGGAGAGTTCTCAAACTGCATGTATCGTGCCAATCTGTCCTGAGTGTTCATGCTTTGTACCAAATGTAGTAAGCAAGTATTCTTTAATGGAACTGTAACTATTGTCATAACCGATGTGCAACGAGGGCTGCTATCCCTAGGTGTTTGTCAAACTGCGTTCAGTTGTAAGCCGTGATCATTGTAACGTGGACTGAGTAACTTCACGTGGCGTTGTGTAGTAGGGGGACTATGGGGAGGTTTGGATTTCTCCAAAATGGGAGAATTGGTTAAATACGAAAATAACCTTCATATTGCTTATTATAACTAGGCTGTGTATTTCTTTTCAGGGATTTTTGTACCTTTAGGGTTGGATGTAGTTTAGTTATATTGCCGTAGCCAACCTGTAGTTTTACAGAAACAATTTCTTGTGGAATAATAGATGTCTTCATTTTAAACAAGCATTTTAAATGTAGTTTGGATATTTTCCACAGGATGCTACAATGTGAGTTATCACTTCATGTATCTTAAAGACTAAACTGGTTGTGTCAGTTACATCTGACGGAAAAAATCACTGTGTAACCAGGCTCAGTGGTAAAATAACCCATGTGTCAGTCAAAAAAGCATTTTGCTGACTTTAATATTGAGTATATTTTAACAGGAATTTAAGAAATATTACTGGAACTTAAATATATATATATTAAACAAGAATTTTCTTTGCTCTGTCTGGCTTAAAATACTACTCTGCTTAAGTATATATCTAATCATCAGTAAGTAAATGCATTTAAAATTTATCATTTAAGTCAATATTAGTCTTATTCAAAAATAGTAACATTTTGCAATATTAATCTCTCTTGAACTTGGTATCTAATGAGTTTTGAAAATATAAAGCCTAACCTTTTTGTTAAAGCGCCTTTGTCTTTCGTGTTTAGAAGCTTTCTGTATGAAGATGTATCGTACATTCAATAAAGGCTGCAAATCCTGACTGTGGCTTGTTGAGTTTTTCATACCGCGCCCCCGCCTAACCACCCAAATCAGGACCCACAGCATCCCCTGCTCCCTCGCCGGCTCCCTCATGCCCCCTCCTGGCCATTACTTCCCCCTCAGAAACTACTAGTCCGACCTCTATTCAGCATCTACCAGAGACAAATTTTTTTGTTTTTTAGTAACATTATGACTTAAGCGTATGTGCTTCAGTTAAATTCACAGTGCTAAGAGCTTATTTCTTAACACTACTGTATAAAATTCTGAATCCTGTATTATGAATTTATTTCTGATGTCTAGGGCAGAATACTGGCTACTGAGGTTTAGTCTGCCCTGGGCCAGTTTTACAGTGGTGTTCACCATTCATTTCTAGCATGAATTAGAAGTTACTTATTCCTTCCTGGGGTTTCTTCACAAAGTATTCCCCACCCCGCAATCTGTCAAGCCTATCTATTTTTGCTGTTTCACCTCTAAATAGGGTAGGGGTAGGTAGAGAAAAGGAAGCCTTGAGTTCATTTGCCCAAATGTGAGAAACCTTGGCTCACAGCCCTTACCAGTGGTGCCGATTACAGGAAAAGTGACCTGGGGTAGGGCTGGCACTGTGCAGCTGGCTTGGGAGGTTCTTAAACTACAGTGTCACCTGGAGGGAGGCAATAAGACAAAGGGACATGGGTTACCCCATCAGTGTGAATCCACTGCTCTGTCCAAGTCAGCGCCCATCGCCCCTTACCTCTGGGAGGGAAGGCAATCTCCCACAGCGATGGGGGAGAAGAGTAGCTCACCTCGGGGGAACCCTCCCACGGCCCTTTTATAGAGGCTTCCACAAACACTTTCCCACGGCCTAGTAGTCTTCGGTCAGCTCCAGGACGTACACCTGACTTTGCTGAGCACGACACAAAGTATTTGATCCCCAGATACAGATGGGAAGGGTTGCAGGTGTGCTTGCTGCACTACAAGTGGGAATAGTTTGGGATTCTCCTGCTTAAGTTTAGGCAGGAAAACTGGCTTTTCATTCCGAATTAAAATTCCCTGTGTTTAAGAAAAATGAAAGTGAGTAGCCCCAGCTGGGTGGCTCAGGTCGGGGGAGCATCATCTCGTACACCAAGAGGGTGCGGGTTGGACCCCAGTCACAGCAACTACGGGAGGCAACGGATCGATTTTTCTCTCCCCTTCCCCACCCCTCTCAAATCAATGGAAATTTCCTTGGATGAGGATTAAAATAATTAAAAATCAAAAAATTAAAATTATTGGATGAAAAAGCATGAGTTTAGTATAAATGACTCTACAAAAAGAGTTTATTAACCCTTAAGGCAACAACAACAAACTAGTTGAGAGACCGCCTTCCCACAGAAGTCTATAAACCAAGGATAAGATGGAGACTTGCCCCCTGCCTGGGCCAGGATAAATGGCTTCAGGCCAGTTAAAGCATCTTTCCCTCCTGGTGGGGGGATTACTGTGCCCGGTTCCCTCCACTGCAGTGGTTCCCCCCCAAACAACTCTGTGCCCTTGTGTATGTGAGACAATTCTACATGGTATGTAGATGGACATTTAACATACGAGTTGTTACTAATTACAGTTTAATGCTTGTCAGAAGCAAATAGCAAAGCTGGGAATTCACAGCTGTAGAACGAAGCTAGGTAAAAAAAAAAAAAAGGTCTTCCTACTCAGTAAATAATGCTAGTACTCCAAAAACTGTTTCACTAGAAGTTTCTACTATCAAAGCAACATTCTTTAAAAAGCCCATTCAGTGTCCAGTTTAAAAAATGCTTCAAGTGAATCTTTAAATCAAGCATTATACAGGTTAATGTGGTGTTTAATGCGTTTGTTTGACTATTTTGAAGGGAGCAAATAAGAAAACTTGAAAAGCTAAAGTGTTTACTACTTCTACACGATGTTTCAAGAGGAACCATAGGCATTGAAGCAGACATCTGGTGCGCCTTCCTTTGGGTGGCATTCCTGGGGGCACAGCTCTCCAGGGGGGTAAGCTTTAGGAAGCCGGTCTGAAAGCAGAAGGAGAAGATACTTACTAGAACTCTGTTGTGTCCACATTGAGAATGGCAGACAATATAAGCTGCTTTAAATTTTTAAGGGTTTTTAACAAACGATTCACAAGATGGAAAAGGTCTCTGACTTCATACCAGTCCGATTCTGGGTCAATCTCGGGAACTGTCTTTTGGGGGCAATGTGTTTGGAAAGAGGGACCAGGCCATAGCCTTGCAGGTCAAAATGAACTGTTCCTTTTCCCTGTTAGGTCAAGCATCAAACTGAGTATCACTTTTGAACTGTAGGTCTAACAAAAGAGTAAGTTTCAGGAGCATACACTTTATTAACCTAACTCAGGGCTTGCCCGGTTTTCTCTTTGCATTGCCTGCTGTGGAGTCATTCCCTTAAAGGCTCATTAACTGTATCTTGCAGATTATCCCTGGATCAGCAACACCTGGATTAGAGTTTAAATCTTTTTTTTCTTACCTGGCCTCTAGGAGTTAATCTTTTTTAGAAGATTTAGTAAATCCTTGTTTGAGTTTTGCTCCAGAAGCAGGGTCCACTGCTAATCCTTTACAGACATAAACAGATTTGTTATTATGTAAAAAGCAAACATTAGCAAGGAAGAAAAAAAGAGGAAGGATTGTGAAATCCTCACATTGGATCAAAGTCTCTGTTCCATTTTGTTTTGTTCTGTAGCTATAGACAAATACTCCGTTTCTATCCTGGGCCAGATAATAAGGAAAGCCAGGGACTGTCTCAGGATTCTCTCTCCCTGCCCTGAGCCCTTCACTTAGCATGAGATGCCTCCCCACACACTCCCTCACCGCAGGTTACTCTATAGCACTGGACTCACTTCACCAACAGGGTTCTTCTCCTTGCTGTCCAGAAGCTCTCTTAGGTATGGAGAGGTGGGAGTTTATGCGTACAGGCACACCATAGTCTGTTAGACCACATGGTATGGGGCAGGATTCTCAGATAAATATTTTTTTTTTTTTTAAAGGAATAAGGCCCCTCTGTCCTAGAGGCCTCCAGGGTTTTATGAAGGGGGAGTAACCAAATAACCCAAGGAAACTGGGAATCAAAGTATCACAGGACATAAGAATAGAAAGAGCTTTAGTGTTCCTTTTATCCAAAGATCTACAAGCTTTATTTCTTCCGAAGGATCCGCAACTGACCCTCAGATACTCATTACGTTTGCTAAACAATGAAGCGAGGTAAGGAGGGGATGCTGGTGCAGGGAAGATGCTCAACACAAGCATCTGGCTCCCCAAATAAAAGCAGAGCCCACCCAACAAAGTTATAAAATGCAATTCACTAAATATACGAAGCAGCAGAGCCCCAGAACCCAACCTTTTCCTATGATCTTAGTCTCTCCTTATCAAGATAGTGGAGAAGCTCATGCTCAGAGGCACCTTCCCAGCAAATCAATCACTCTTATGTCAAAACCCTTGAGAAAGCAGCCACCAGCAGAGATTTGCTGACGAGGCTATAAACTCACTTCCAATCTGAACTATATATCTCCTTACTGTCTGCATTTTTAGACCCATTTTTCCCCAAGCAGACAAAGATTGGGTTGGCTCTACCATTTCCCATTAAATTACTTGTGCAAGTTGCTTTACCTGTCTGTGCTTCTCACATTTATCAACTGGGGACATGAATAGTCATTTACTCCCTTGTGAGGATTAAATGAGCAATAATATGTGAAGTGCTTAGAAGAGTGTACAATTAAGTACGGACTATTGTCTATGAAGAAGGGAGTTATCTAGTATAGCAAAAAAGTAGACACAATTTGCCCTGGCTGGTGTGGTTCAGTGGATTGAGCGCTGGCCTGAGAATCAAAGGGTCGCCGGTCGGATTCCCAGTCAGGGCACGTGCCTGGGTTGTGGGCCAGGTCCCCAGTGTGGGACGCTTGAGAGGCAACCACACATTGATGTTTCTTTCCCTCTCTTTCTCCCTCCCTTCCCCTTTCTCGAAAGATAAATAAATAAAATCTATTTTTTAAAAAACTAGACACAATTTACCTGTTCCATATCAGGAAAACAGCTAAATAAGTTATATTATATTCTTGTCACATGACACTACATTTTTAAGGAAACCCTTTGCCACAGGGAAATGTTCGAGATTTGTTAGAAAGATCAGGATGTGTACATACACGGACTATGATCCTAACTTTGACTTTAAAAAAAGAATTATAAATAGAGAAAACATTGAAAAAATACCAGTGTTAAGAGTGGTCATGTCTGGGTGTGGAATTATGATTTTTTTCCTTTATACTTTTCTCCTTTTTCCCATATTTTTTACAGTAACCCTTATCTGACATGCTAGTTTTTGAAAAGCTCTTTCTCCAAACAAATTCTCGCAGGTGAACTTCCAGTGGCCAGCAATGCCAAGTCCCTAGGCCATCGCCATGGCCTGGCGTGCACGGTGTCAGCCTTCCTGACACAGGGCCCTCCGCGCCCTGGGCCAGCCTCCCACCCTAACTTCTACTTCTATTCACGCCCCACCTCTTCTCTGTGCTTTGGCTAAATGGGCCATTTGTTTCCACGGCTTGTCCTCTGCATTCTCATTTCCAGATCTTTGTTCATTCTTTTTGTGACTTTTCTCCACTGGTCAAAACTGAGCTCATCCCAAAAGCTCATCTCAAAATGCTTCCACCTCCTCGGAGCTTCCTCTCTTAGCCTGTCACCTCCTCCGTAAAGCCTCCTGGGCAAAGTTGATCTCTTTCTTGTATTCCCTTAGGACCTTTACATCCCACAGTTAAATATTAGTTTACATCCCACTGTTAAATATTGACTGCTATCCCCCTAGACTTTTAAGAATCCACGAGCATAAGGAACACCCATGCATAATAATTATGTGTCGAGTGAATCTTCTTAAACACCCATGGCAGCTGTGCACCGAACTCATGTAACATCACATGGTCTCTTGTGTCAGATTCTCCTGCACGTGCATTTTTTCTCATAAGACTCTGGATGGATAAGGTTGTGACTTACACACGTGTTTCTGTCCTGACTGTGATTTAGAACAAAATGTTCTAAATGGGAGATGCTAAATGCATATTTTACTCAAGAAAGTTGAAGAATGAAAGCCAGAGTTGTAGGGGGCTCACTACCAGCTGGATGGAAAGACAATAATAGGATTTATGGGGAAGGCAAATGACACCAAGTGGCCTAAACTATTGATTATCAATCTAGATAAAGCAAAGCTCAACAACAGTTGTCCAGAGACCATCATATTACAAATAGATTAATACTGACCAAAATAAACAACGGAGAGTAGATTCGAATCTGATTCACACACTGGCCTGTTTACATTAGCGAAAAGCACTCAGCGCTTTTCTCCAAGCCTCAAACGTTTTCTAGAACCCACCCCCTCTGCCGAATGTACTTCTGCTTCCTTCCCAGACGGGCCTGAATGAAACACAACTGGTTTAAAGCACACTAAGTGCAGTGGTTTTTGTTTTAAACTGAGCAGGCAAGGCCACAGAAAAGAATAAGAAATTAAACTGAAAATGCATCGTAGGCCCACCTGTCTCCGCACAGGTGGACCATCAGCCATCACTGTAAACTGTTCGAGCCATTGCCAGCCATTCAAGCAAAAACAGTGCGCCCGTGATCCCTGGTCAGGGCGCCCACACCGATAAAGCCGCCCTGAGCCAACCATTCTCATGTGTGTTCCTCAGGCTTTTTCTCAGTAAAAATTGTCAAAATCTCGGGGAAAATGCATCTTAAATTGCGGTCATACATAAATATAATAAATCCGATTGCTCTCTCTTAAAGCTAACATAACGTAACAATTCTATGCGTAGGCCAATAACTGCCGTGAGAAACCAGAGTCAAGATATCTGCTTTTTCCCATACATTTCATTCAGAAAGTATTTGCTGAGCACCACACACATTCCATGAACAGTTCTAACAGGTAGGGATGTAACAGTACAATAAAAGACAGACAAAATAGACAGATCCATGCCTTCTTAAAGCTGACATTCCTTTTTTGGGGAGGGACGAATACATATACATTGAATATTAGATGGTGATAAATGCTATCTTTAGCAGAGGGAATAGTGGAGGGATAGATTAATTTTAAGCACAGAGGTGGGGGCCTCACTGTGCAGACACGCTCAGCAGGGAACTGGAGGGAGGGGGGTGAGCAGTGCAGATTCGTGGGGGCGTGCTGTGGTCTTCAGCGGGGAGCGGCCCGTGCGCAGGCCCTGGACCAGGGGTGGGCAGGCCAGTGCGGCTCACGGAACAGCACAGGAGCCGCAGGGGCTGGACCGAGAGGGAACAGGCACAGGGGCGCTCAGGCGGTGGTATAGAACCCGGTGTGCGCCACGGTGAAAACGTTTTCTTTCACTTGGCAACATGACAGGGGTTCTAAAGCACCATGAACTAGTCAAAAGTAAGTATGGTGCTGTTTTGCCTCGACCTACTGGCCTACTAATCTATTTTCTAGTGTATCCAAATGGTGTCTTACTAATGTTCTGCTTCATGTTCTGAGACACCGGACATCTGAGTCTTCACTTGGGCCATGCTGCTGATTTTAAAAAATGACTTAGTTCAGGGAAGGAAACTCGTTTCTTATTTTCAACACTACACCTGGCACGCTGTCCTCTCCTATTCCCAATTTCTTTCCAAGTTTATTGGACCAGGGAACGAAGGTCCCAGGCTGTGTTGCTGTACTTGGACTTGACTTTGCACATTGTCAGAGTTCTCTAATCCTGATGAATTAAGAAATATTCCCTCTTGGCAAATAAGTTTTGACCTCAAACTCAAAGGAGTGCTTTTTACTGGAAAGGAAGCATTATAACATATTCTTTGAAAAAATAAGAAAAACAACCACAATATAAAGAAACTGTCTTTCCTGAAGGACATTAATCATTATACTTTTTAAATAAAAGCTTGTTAGTGAAGTTTAACCAAACAAGTATATATATAAAATTAGAAGTGTGTGTGTGTGTGTGTGTGTCTGTGTGTGTGTGTGTGTGAAAACTAAAATCTACCTCATTGTTAAGTTTCCACAGATCAGGAAAAATCTAATGACTTGGTTTTACTGGGCTATGGGGAAATTTTAAAATGTTAATTCAATTTTTAGCCCATGATAAGCAACTCGTGAGGAATTTAAAAACTAATAATAAACTTCCTTGTGCTGTTTATGAATCACGGGACTGGCAGTTCTTACTCTGGTTCTGATAAGCCTTCAAAATGAGACCCATGATCAGAGGTGCCATATGGTCACACATCAATCTGTGTTGCCTTCGTAGTGCACGCCGACCGTGAGGAAGAATGGCACATTTACTGGTGTGGCTCAAAGAAGCGGGGAGAGTGGCAGGAATTTAATCCAGCTCTGCTGTTTCCCACTGTGTGCTGGGAACCAACAGCCAATCCTCTGAGCCTCAGTTTCCCTTTCAGCAGCGGAAAACACTTGGAGGACTACTCTGAGCATTACAGGAACGGGTCAGGTGTACAGCTGAGCACCGCAAAGGCGGTTATGTCTTTCTGTTACTCTGAAGAAATTACTGAGTTCCAGAAAGGAAAATCTTCCCTTTTTCTTCTTTCTCCAGCTTTACTGAAATATAAGCGAATATGACGTTGTATGAATTTAAGACGTACAGTGTGGTGATTTGGTACATGGATATATTGGGAAATGATTACCAGCAATGAACTTAGTCCAACACCCGTCAGCTCACATGGGTAACTTTTGTGCCTGTAGTTGGGAGAACATGTAAGATTTGCTCTCTTGCGAACTTCCCTTTTTTTTTTTTTTTTTAAAGATTTTATTTGTTTTATTTTTGGAGAGAGGGCAAGGGAGAGAGAAAGAAAGGGAGAGAAACATCAATGTGTGGTTGCTTCTCCCCCACCCCCTGCACTGGGAACCAAGCCCACAACCCAGGCATGTGCCCTGACTGGGAATCCGAACCTGCAACACTTCGGTTCTCAGGTCGGCACTCAACCCACTGAGCCGCACCAGCCAGGGCGGGAACTTTCAAGCATGGGATGCAGTAATGCTCACTGTAGTCGCCATGCTGTGCACTAGACCCCAGAACTCATCCACTGCATAACTGGGAGTGCACCCTTGACCCACGCGCCCCCTTTCTCCCACCCCACCCTTGCCCTGACTACCGCCATTCTATTCTGTTCTCATGAACGTGCCTTCACATAATGCCCTGGATGCCCAGCCGTGTTGTCACAGACGGCAGGACTTCCTTCCTTTGTATGACTGAACAGTATTTCGTCGTGTATGTTGTGTATACCCTACTACTACCCATTCATTGGTCAGTGGACACTTAGGCCGGTTCCATATCTTGGCTATTTGAAAAATGCTGTAATCAACATGGGAGTACAGATATCTCTCCAGAATAGCGATTTCATTGTCTTCCCTGGTTCTCAGCACATCTGATCAGCTGTTATCTCCCATGCTTTACCGTTTTTCAGTTTTACTAGTCAGAGCATGGTGGTTCCAGACCCTGACTTTGGATTTTGTCAGAGTTACCTAAACCAGATATATTAGGAAATGTTCCTCCTCGGCAAAGCAACTTGAACTTCAAACAGACCCATGTATTTTTATATCCACTGGGACATTGGATATCACAGCTTTTGCAGACTGCCCACCAATCCCAAAGCCAACAGTGGTTGCCTCCAATCCTGTCCGTTGAGAGTTGAGATGCTTACGCTGACTTACCCGGTCTGGTTGGGACCACTCTTGTGGCCTCCAGGGTCCTGTTCTGTAGCAGAGCGCCCACCGCACTGGTAACAGTTGGTTCTTTTTTGGAAGTCGTCTGAGCCCTACCCTAGAGAGAGAGGGGGAACAGGCCTCTAACCTCAGGTAGCACACACAAGCAACGCTCCCCACTTCCCACTTAACCAGGAGTCATTTCTGGGACCTGCCGCACTCAGGGGAAGGGGACACGCACACCCTGCCCCTCAGTTAGCCAGGTTCCCAACCTCCCCTCTGGTGCTTGAAGCCACGTCAACGGTTAGGAGCTTTCATTCTATCATCGAGCCTTTGAGGGAATTGCGATATGTTAGTCCTAGAAAATTAGTCGTATACAGACATAAGAAATCACTCCTTGTTAAAAAAGATAGTTATGGAACATTCTAGTTTTTCATTACACTTGAAGATGCCTTTGTTTTTAAATACATGAACAGAGAAGAAAAACAGACATTGGCAGGCAGCAAATGTTTTAAACATGGAATTCCAACATCCCCGCACCACACCCCTCCCTACTGAGCAGCAGGAGCAGAATGGTTACTTTAATGCCACACGAGGATCCAAAGGTTCCTTACTAGCTCCTTTTACCCCGCTGCCGAGCCCACCGACATCTCCATGGAAACCACATAAAGATAACCTGTTACTCCAAGTGAGAGTTCTCACTTGGGCAAGGCTAGCTGTGAGATTATAGCAGGCAGTCCATCCCCAGGCAAACAAACAGAGCTATTTTCAGAGGGTAGAACACTTTTTTAAAGTTGGTTTTATTTAAAATAGAAACACATTTCAGCTGTGCTGTTAACAGCCCTTCCCAACTGAAACCAGCCCTCCCGTTCTATGCCACTTCTGAATAAGCCTCACTATGAGGCCGGGCCCCAGCGTGGCGAGGCGGGCACGAAGAAAACAAGCATGCTGTCCAGACACACTCGGCAGCGAGTTTACTCAGAGAGCAAGCAATTTTTCTTCTGTGTTCCCAATCACCACTTAGCTCTGCAAAACAAGGCAAGGAACGGGGCCAAGTCACTGGTTACAGTCAGGACGGCCAGCTGGCCTCCTTCAGGAATAAAAAGCACTTCCGTAGCTGCTTCCCAGTGCTCCCTTTGGCCCCACTAAACTCCGACTCACTACGTGAACTGGCCAGAAGAACCATTCGAAGAAATGTGCCGCACCCTGTACTGCTTTAGAAAGTGGAGGCAGGGTTATGCTGAGAAAATCTTTCCAAGGCGAAGTTGAATGCGAGCCCAAAGCAGTCATATCCCCTCAAAACTGGAGTGTCTTTCCCACCCAGAGGAAAGAACTCCCAGAGAGGGGAAGGAGGGTGGGGTGAGGGGGAAAGAGGACCGTTAGGGGAACCCCTATGTGAAGGTGCTTCACTTATATCATCTATAATCCTCCCGACAACTCGGCAAGGTAAGGACGAAAGTGAGTCTGAAAGAATTTAGGTAACTTGTCCACGTTTCCCTGCAGATAGTGAATTACGGACTTGCAAGTCAAACCCTGACTATTGATTGCAGAATCCAGGCTCTTTCTACATTGCACTGCCTCCCATACTATTTCAGGGGTAAAGATTGAATCTCTAAAGCTATATTTATCATAACTACCTTGCCTGCTCCACCAACACACCTGTCCCCTCCCTCCTGTGTTCCTTTATCTAGATGTACAGTATTATTAACTGCCTAGGCTCTGGAGCTAAAAGCCTTCTTGTCAGTCCTGATCCTCTTTTACCCTATCTCCAATTACCTTCTCAGTCTCATCAATTAGTTCTTACACTCACTCTCCATGCCCCCACCCCCATTAGTCTTCTTATTGCAGCCCATGATTCTTTCCCTGTTGTGTGGCTTTTAACTGGTCTCCTAACAATCCATCTTGAATGCTAATTGCAAGGCTGATCTTTCTAAAAAACCAATTCCATGTCCCTCCGGTCTATACTGTCAACCAGTCAACATTGCCTGTAGAATGACACACGAGGCTAATAAAAGACAATTAGACAGAAAAGCCAAGGTCAGAGAGAAGAGGAAGCGGAAGCACAGTAGGAATGGGTGAGATGGAGAGATGGAAGACAGGGCTTCCCGGGTCCCTGGGAACTCTACAGTTCCTGCTTCCAGGCCCTCAGGCTGACAGGCCTCAGATTTCAGGGCACCTATGCACTCACTCCCCCTTTCCTTTCCTCCTTTCTGAACCACCTTGACTTAACACCCTTCTAGATCCGACATGGGCCCAGTCTGCCCCATCCCCTGCCACCCTCCCACAGGCAACTGTGCTTTAACCTCACGAGCTGGGCTCTTTGGGCCATAAGCCCATTTGTGAAGAATGGCCTCCTCAGCCCCAACTCTACACTGCTGAAACCCATTTAATAGTTGATGGGGAAATATCTGCTTCTCTTTGAAGCCATCTGTGAATCCTAGTGGCCACTTCCTCAACTGGTGCTCCTATATGGCAACCACCACACCCTCCTAGCACATCATTTCCAAGTCCCGACTTCCTCTGAATGACAAACCCTTGATCAGCCAGCACCTAGCACAGTGCCGGGCACAGAGAAGATATTCCACACCTGTCTGATGCAGCGGAGACAGAGCTGGAGCCCATAGCTGTGGGATAAGCTATTATTGGAGAGGGTCCCACCCCCATTAGGTAATGGATTTCGTGGAAATCTTTCTAAACATTATTTCATACTCTTAAGTGTCCGTGCCAATTTAATCTTTTCTTGGTGTCTGAGCCATGTTCATAAGACTAACAGTTTTCATGCTGTACAGTCAGCTGTGTCCCTGGGACCTGAGATCTGTACGGAGCTGTTTGCTGGATCCGGTTCTGTCTGTTTTTATAAACCTATAGTCTTCCTTGGCAAGTGGTCATTTTACTTATTTGTACCTATCTATAACAGTTGCTTCCAGTTAAAGTTTCTCCCCTTTAACTTGTTGATTCTGTGGCTTTTTGAAAAAGCCGAACACATTCCTCTGTGGGGCAGAACACATGGCCTGCAGGGCAGGCCTCCTTCGACCGCTTCCCTCACCCAGGCCCATTTCACTTCAGGTCGCAAACCTTTCCTGCGTGGTCAGGGCTGATGACCACCATTGGAGAGACAGAGTTTGACCTGACACTGCAGAAATACTACTTAGAGATTCAAGTCTTCATCCTGAGAAGCTGCAAACACTATAGAAATAGTTGTTCTACAACACCCAGAGGTGGCATAAGCTTGAAACTCAAAAAGGAGTCCCCTCCCACGAGGATGAGGGATAGTGATTGGCGACGGGGGTCCTTACCGAAAGGACAAGTAACTTAGGTTCCCCACCAAAGTTGACCTGCTTGCCCCAGGCGTGCAAGGGCACAAGAGGCAGCACCTAGGGAGAGATTTTACCTGTGCTCTGGATGCCAATTTGGCTGCTGTCTGGGCTGGATCAAAGACTCGGCGGGAAGACTGATCCTTGCAGAAATTAATGTGGCGACTGGCTGCATTTTCATTAAACCTCCTCATACAATATGGGCACTGAATATAATCTGAATGTAAAGATAACAACAAAAGGCAATTAGCGTTGCAAAAAGTAATCTCTGAAACGAACTATAGGAAATGAAATAAGTAGGATATGAACTGTGCTCCCACACAAAAGAACAAGGCCCCCAGCACTGGTTTGAGACAGCCTGTTCCAGAGGGGAGGCCTGCAAGGGGAGGCCTGCAAGGGGAGGCCTCCAACAGAGGACAGAGGAGGGGAAATTGTTATACTGTGCATTTACTTCAATGAAGACTGCGCCCTTAAAATGTTTACACAAATTCAACTTAGGAACTTCCCGAGTAAATGAATCAGTGAGGGGAACTTTATGTAAAAAGCAGTCCTGAAATCACATAATCTTGGTATTGATGACTCAACAGGGCATTGAAGATTCCAAAGCTCATGTCACAGCACCGACTGTGACAGAGAGACACACAAGAGTTATGGGGCTTCTCAGGGAGATAAGATGTTTCAGAATGCAGGTCTCAGGATGGCATTGGAAGCCATTGTCACTGGCAGAAAGACATTGCTTCTGCAGGGCTAGATTCTTTTCACTGAACGCTGAAGTGAGGAGGCCGATGTCCCAGGCAGCCCTGTGGGCAGGAGGTCCTCTGTGGGTCTGTGGGGAATACCCACTCATCTCAACTTGGCTCTCATTTGCAATTACCAGACAATGGGAGAAATGGGAGGTGAGCAAGACCCCAGGTCTTAGAACGTGGAGATGCTCATAGCAAAGCCAGGTGGAGCCTACCCCTCCCTAAAGCAAGCAGAGAGAGATATGGGTGGGCGGGGGGGGGGGGGGGGTTGTGTGTGTGTTTTTTAGGTACCTCTCCTTAAGGGATGACAACGTGGATGTGAGCAACGTAGGAGAATAACTCCCCTGTCCCCCTGGAAAAGATCTGAGACAGCATCAAGCTTAACCTCTGCATAGAAGTTTGGGTTGGTCAAAATTCCCACATGTGTGGTGGATAAGTATTTAAGGCAGTGATGTCTTCAAAGTTAAGAGTCTTTAGAAGGCGACTTTCAAAGCACGCTGGGGAGCTTTCTATTTTAACAAATCATTTCCTAAAGTGCATACTCATAAAATGTAACAATTGAAAGAAACTGGAAGGAAATAAAAGATGAGCACTTCTCCTAACCCTTCATTTTGCACTCCGGAAGTCAGTACTTAATTATTAATTCAATACACATTGACCACCTATTCTGTGCCAGGTGTGGTTTTATATTTGGTGATACAATGTCTCTGTAATCAAGGAGTAGGCATTCCAATACAGAAGCAAAATTTTCCCACAGAGATAAATTCCTTGAAAAAAATAAAAGAGGGCAGGATTGGGAAATGCTGAGGGCTCCGCAGCCTGCCAGACAGGTTTGGGCCCCAGCTCTTCGCTTGCTGTGTGTGTGAACACGGGCAAGTTACCCAACCTCCTTAGGCTTCAATTTCTGCAGTAACTGCATATCACCCACTTCATCAGGTGGTTGTGAAAGTTAACTAAAATAATCCGCACTAGGGCTTGGCACAGCGGGCGGGGCAGGGCATACTATTACTATAAGGAAACAGGCCCAGCAAGGTTGTGTTCCCAACCACCAAATAAGAGCGCAACTGCTTAGAAAAAGTAAAATACGAAGTGCCATTATCATGCAGAACTCGCAATGGTGTAGAAAACCACCTAGAACTTGGCCTTTGCCTGGGTGTGCCTTTCTTCATTGTTACCAGCTGTGAAGTCAAGACTTATAGCAGAAATGCTGCCACCGCGGACCGAGTGGGCTCAGGCAGAGGCCGCGATTACAGCGACGACTGCCTTGCTTGCTTAATCCCACTTGTTCATTCATTCCTTGCTGCCCTTCTGTATGTTTGGCACTGGATGCCACCATGGAGACAACCAAGTTGAAGTGTATTTCCCTGCCAACAAGAGCTCAGAGGGGACTGGAGGACTAGGCAAAGGAGCAGACAGTCACCATTCTGTGCTGTAGGAGGAGGCACTGCATCCTCAGGGAGCGTCAGGAGGAACAAGAAGCCCTGACTTCGGGGGCAGAGAAAGGGAACTTCAAATCCCCTGAGAATGGAACAAGTATTTCTCAGTATCAACAATCTGAGCACAGTGTGACTGAGCCACATGCTCTGCTCTCGTCTTAATCTGAGTCACCTCTTTACCAATCCCAATGGCACAAAAGTCACGACGGATGATTTATTTCAATAGATGATGGTTTTAAAAGTTTGACTACAAATGGACTCTAAAAAATCCTCACTTGAGGACATTTTATTCATGGCTTTCAGAGAGAGAGAAGCAGCGATGTGAGAGAGAGGCATGGACTGGCTGTTTTCTGTAGGTGCCCAGACTGGGAATGGCACAGACCCAGACCAGGATTGAACGCACAGCCTTCCCTTTCCGGATAATTCTCCGACCAGGCCACACCCTCCAGGGAAAAATGGATTCTTAAGAGGACTACGGGGAAGACGGTTAGATCTCATTAAAAAAATAAAGGCAGAAAGGTGAGCATCATTCAAAGGGCAAACATTTTGTGCAGTACCCGTGCCTATGAAGCCCTGTGAAATGGTGAACAAATGTGCCCGGCCTCTCGGAAAATCCCAATGATAATTATTTAATGTCATTGTCCCTATAAACTCTCACAACACCCTGGGAAGCTGAGTGATTGGCAGACTTGCTTAACTCAGTAAGAATTAGGATAAATATCCACATGTCACAAAAACTGAGTTATGAAATAGGGCATCATGCTGAAAAGAATCCCTCTCAAACTCGTGCGTGTGAGGCCATAGTCTCTATTACTCTAGTTGTGTGTCAGTACAGTTTCTACAATTTAAGCCTGAGAGTATCTGGGCTAATATAAATTTCCTAAACAATCAAAGTAATTTTATAGTAATTAAGCTGTGCTATTGTACGCAATCATTTTGTTTGGTGCATAAAATTACAATGAGAGCACAGAAAAGAATGTAATTATGAAACTATATTTCAGCATGAAACTGTCAAGAGCAGATAAATACATTTTGTGTTTGATGAGGTCTTACAAAGGGAAGTATTTATTTTAAAAAACAATAATCCCCACATTTTAAGTTCGACATGAAAATAATAGAAATTCACTTGTCTGACATGGTTTCACTTATTCAGCTAAAGAATCACCAGGTAGTCATTCAAGTCTGTGGCTTCTGCTATTAAAATAAAGTATTTCTCATAAAAGATGTTTTTGTTATGAAGCTTGTTGCCAAAGTTTTATCAAAACCACAATCATAGCTCTTTCTATTGAGCATCTTAAGATGACGCATTATTTTAATGACATTTTCATTAACACCCAGCAGAAGTGAAGCACTTACTAAAATTATTACCTGGTAAAAAAGATCAGATGATTTATTTTTCAGATGATTTTTATTTCATGATTACATGGGTTTTTGTTTTATTGTTGTTTTTTACATTCAAAAATAAGCTTTGAGAAATAATTTATATGCAATAAAGGCACCTATTTCAAATGTCCGGTTCAATGAGTTCTGACAAATGTATACTTTTGTGTAACTACCCCAATTAAACACAGAATAATTCCAGCATTGAAAAAGTTCCCTCATGACCCGCTCAGTCAGTATTCCCCCCAACCCAGTCTCAAGCAACCGAAGATGTATTCTCCTGTCACAAAAGATGTTCTAATTCCACAGAACAAGCATGATGCTCCATGTGCAGTAGCGATTTCTCCTCACCGTTGTATTTTGTGTTCCACTTTGTAAATATTCCACAATTTGTTTGTCCATTCGCTTGCGGACAAACACTTTCAGATATTTACAGTTTATACTAAACAAAGTTGCTATGAACATTAATTTTATAAGGACATGGTTTTGGTTTTTTGCATAAATACCTCTGATTGGAGTTGCTGTCTAATTAAGTCTGTGTTTAAGAAAATATCGGTGCAAAGTGGCTGTACTACTTTATATTCCTGTCAGCAGTGTATGAGACTTCCTGTTATTCCACATCTAGCCATCACTTAATTGTCGGTCTTTTATTCAAGTGGTGGCTCACTGTGGTTTAATTTACACTTCCTTGATAAAGTAATATAGGATATCTGTTTGTGTGGTTTTGTTCGTTATTTTTTGATGCGCTGGTTCAAACATATCTCTTGCCTTTTCTGTCTTGGTTGTTTGTCTTATTAATGAGTTGTAAGAGTTCTTTATATATTCTTAATGTGAGTCCTTTGTCAGATATATGTATTATAAATATTTGCTTCCAGCCTATGGATTCCTTTGCATTCTCTTACTGGAATCTCTCAAAAATAAAATGTTTAATTTTGGTGAAGCCCAATTTATCAATTTTCTTTTAAAAAAAATTGTTAGTGCCTAAGAAATCTTGACTCTGAGGTCAAAGATTTTTTTTTTCTAGAAAGTTTATAGTTGTTGGACTTATATGTTAGGTCAATGATCCATTTTGAGTTAATTTTTGTATTATGGTATAAGGATCAAGGTTCATTTTCCCATACTGATGTCCAGCTATCCCAGCATCATTTGTTACTAAGACATCCTTTACCACATTGAATTACATTTGTCAAAAATCTATTGCCTATAGGTGCGGAAGGGGGGGAGTTTGTATCTAGGTTCTCTTTTCTATTCGATTGATACACTAAATCCAATTTGTAATGATCACTGTAACATTATAGTATACCTTGATGTAAGGTAACCTAAGTTCTCCAGTTGCATTCTTTTTCAAAACTTATCTTGTCTATTCAGATCCTTGAATTTTCATATAATTTTAGGATTGGCTGGTCAATTCCTACTTGGCAGAGAAAACCTGCAGCAATTTGTATTGGAATCACCCCAAGGCCACAGGTCAAGTTGGAGAGAATTGACATCATAACACAATGCTGAGTCTTCCAAACCATGAAAATGGGAAATTTCTCCATACATTTTGGACCTCTTTAAGTTGTCCAAGCAGTGTTATACAGTTTTCATTTTACATTCTAACTTATTTTTTAAAATATATGCCTAAATAATGTTTTTTACATTATTATAAGTGGTATTTTTAATTTCATTTTTCAGTTGTGTGTGCCCAGTACAGGGAAATACAATTCACGTGTGTATATTGACCTTATACCCTGAAATCCTGTTAATTCACTTTAATCTCAGTAGCTTTTTTGTGTTTTCCAAAGGTTTTCTACATTTACCAAAGGTTTTCTGCATTCATGAGTATGTTGTCTGTGAATAAAGATAGCTTTACTTCTTCCTTTTCAATCTTTAAATAATATATGTATATACCATTTCTCTACAGCACATATATATGAATTACATATATAATTTTTTCCTTATTACACCTGGTTCTATTTCCAGTACAGTGTTGGATAGAAGTGATCAAAAGGGACATCCTTATGTTTTCCCATTTCTCAGTAAGAAAGTGTTCAGCTTTCACCATGAAATGTGATGTTAGCTGTAGATTTTCAAAGATGTCTTTTATTAAGGAAGTTTCCTTCTATTTCTACCTATTTTCTAAAACATGTGTGAGTATTACATTTTGTCATAGGCTTTGCCTATATCTATTGAGATGATCACGTGTTTTTAAAAATAAAAATATTTTAAAATATTTTAACAAATTTTCACAAAATTAATATGATGATTACATTCACTATTTTCTGGTATGCTATTGCTGTTGAGTCAGTTCTGACCTCTGGTGACCCTCTGGTGAATGGTGTCCACAGTGTCCTGTCCTCAGCAGCCCTGCTTAGCTCGTATAGGCTGGTGCCCATGAATTCTTCCGTTGAGCCAGTCCATTTCATATTTGGTCCTTCTCTCTTCCTGTGCCTTCTATTTTTCACCAGCATTATTGTCCTTTCCAAAGAGCCCTGCCTTCTTATGATGTGCCTGAAGTAGGACAACATCAGTTTTGTTATGTTTGCCTCCACTGGTATCTCAGGCTCGATTCACTCTAGGACCACTGTTCATCTTTCTCACGGTCCAGGGCATCCATACAGCTCTCCTCCAAGACCCTATTTCAAATGAATCCATTTTCATCCTATCAGCCTCCTCACTGTGCAACTCTCATGTTTGTACATAGTAATTGGGAATACCAGGGTATGGAGGATCTTAGCCTTGGTCTCTAATAACATCTTTGCTCTGGGTGATCTTTCCTAGTTCTTCTAATGCTGCCCTTCTGGGTCTGCCTTCTCTCAATTTCCTGGCTGCAGTCTCCATTGGAACTGATGACTGAACCAAGGTAAGCAAAATCTTTACTTCGTTATCTGTTTGATGTCTTCATTAAAGCTGTGTATTTCTTCTGTAGTCATGATTTTTGTCTTGATATTTAAATGCAGTCCTGCTTTGGCACTTATTTCACTTCCATCAGCAGTTATTTCAAATCATTACTACTTTCTGCCAGTAAGATGGTATTATCTGCACATCTTAAGTTATTGATATCTATATTTCCCACCAATTTCCACTCCTTCCTGAGCCTAGCCCCATTTTTTATGTATGCGTACAGAGTAACCAAATAGGGAGATAAAATGTACTCTTGTCGGACACCTTTGTCAATAGGAAACTATTTTTTTCCTCTACTTAAAATTATATTTCTTCTAGTTAATTTAGGTGCAGTTTGTTCTTCTTTTACTTTTTTACCTTTTTTAAGAGAAAATCTAAGGTAATTGATTTAAACCTTTTTACTTTTCTAACATAAGCATTTAAAGCTATAAAATTCCTTCTAGTCACTACTTTAGCCAAATCCCACAAATGTTGATGTTTTTATCACCATTCGGTTCAAAATATTTTCTAATTATTCCAGTGATTTCTTCTTAGATCCATGAGTTATTTAGAAATGAGTTGTTAATTTCCAGACATTCAGGAATTTTATAGATATATTTTCATCATTAATTTCTTTTTTCTTTTACTTATTTTTTATTGTATTTTTCCCATTACCATTTATCCCCCTTCTACCCTCTCCCTCTTCCACTCACACCCTCCCCACCCCACAATCACCACACTGTTGTCCGTGCCCATCAGTCCATTTCCTTATTCTAATGTGGTCAAATAACACAGTCTGTATGGTTTTATCCTTTTAGATTTAATTCTTTTATATATTTTATTTTTTTAGTGTTGTTCAATTACAGTTGTCTCAATTTTCCCCCTGTTCATCTCCACTGCCCCACGCCCCCCACCCCACTCCCTCAGTGAACCCCCACCCTGGTGTCCAGGCCCATGGGTCCTTTATACAGGTCCTTTAACTAGGCTCTTCCCCTTCTTTCCCCCCTTACCTCTTTCCCTGCTCCCCTCTGGTCTCTGTCAGTTTCTTTTAACCCTTGTAGACCCAGTTTGTGCACATGGTTTACAGGGGAATGTTCTACATGTACATGTACTTGTACTTCTACATGTACTTGAGGAAAATTACATTCCGTTCTTGCTGTATGTCACATTATAGTCACAGATGTCAATTAGGCCAAACTGGTTGATACTGTTGTTCAAGTTTTCTGTACCCCTAGATTTTCCTGCTGCTTATTTCATCAGTCACTAAGAGATCAATGATAAACTCTATAATTGTAGATTTTTCTGCTTCTCCTTCTGGTTTTGCCAGTTTTGTATCATGTTCTTTGAAGCTCTATTACTAGGTACATAAACATTTAGGACTGATGGTCTTCTTGAGGAATATATCTTTTAATCACTCTCTCTGCTAATAATACTTTCCCTGGTTTACTTTGCCTGATATTAATATTAGCCACTGCAGTTTTATGATTATTATTTGATGTCTATCTTTTTCCATGCTGTAAACATACCAGTCAACGGTTGTTTTGACATTGCAGGGGTTTATTTCTCTTTTTTCCTTTTTATCTAAGAGGAAAGGCGCACGTCCTAAGTGTATGGCTCTATGGAATATCACAAACTGCACACACCCATGTAACCGGTCCGGATCAAGACAGAGTATCCCTGACAATCCCTCGTGGGTCCCCTTCTGGTCCTTCCCACTTCTTCAAGAACACCACCACCTGACTTCTAACCTGAGATTCAAACTTGAAGATGCTAGAATATTGAGTTTCCGACCAGGGCCCCATAGCCAGGGCAGTGCCTCTCCCAGCCCATGGGGCCACCAATTCGTTCTGTCACTTGCCCGGCCCACTTGTCTGTGTCTTTATATTTAAAGTGTGTTTCTTGTAGAAGCATGTAATTGGACCAAACTGCTTTATTGTTCAGTTTGACAATCTCTGCCTATCATCTGAAGTTTTAGGTCATTTCTATGTAACTGTCCATATAATTAGATTTAAGTCTACCATCTTGCTATTTTTCTTTATCCCATCTGTTCTTTGTTCCTTTTTTCCCATTTTCCTGTCTTATTTTTTTAATGATTTTTTCACTTTGTCTCTACTCCATATATTGTCTTATTAGCTATATGTCAATATTTGGGGGTGTTTAGAGTTTATAATAAGCATCTTTACAATATAATGCTCTACCTTCAAGGAATAGTATGTATAATGTGAACAATATACAACAATATACAAGGTCTGTCTGGAAAAAGTACAGTCATTTTTAATATAATGAGGACGGTTTGCAGTAGCCAAGGAGAGTGGACTGGAGTGCACACGTGTGAACGATGATGACTTCACTGCACTCGTCAGTGGGGGCGGTAAATGTCATTGAGTGAGCATGTGCACTGTGTGGTCATCCCATTCAAAATGCCTGAGTGAGCAGAGCCACGACTCTGCATCAAATTTGTGTTAAGTTTGAACATTTTTCCTCGGAAACTATCAGATGACTCAGAAGAATTTCAGAGACCATGTAATGAGTGCAGTGCAAGTAAAAGTGTGGCACAAACACCTCAAAGATGGTCAAGGATCTGTTGAAAGTGATCCTCGTTCTGGGAGGCCTGCAACAAGCAGAACACCCGAGAATGTTGAACATGTACGAAGCTGATCTGGGGATTCCCAAAACTGCCGTGTTCAAGATTTTGATGCAGGATCTTGGCATGAAATGTGTCGTGGCAAAACTTGTTCCATGGCTTCTGCTACCAGAGCAGAAGGAACACGGCGCTGCAGTTGCTGATGACTTGATTCAAACCACTACCAATGAACCAGGTTTCCTCAGGTGATTGGAGGTGAGGTCCCAAGGTGCCCACTTGGAAGGGGACTGAGGCATCATTGTCCTATGTACAATGTTTCTTGTATCTTGTATCTTCTTCAATAAATGTCTCTATTTTTCACAGCATGTGGCTGGATACTTTCTGGACAGACCAATGTCCATTTGCCTCAACCTTGCCTTATTGGTTTCGTACATTTCATTCTCACATGTTATAATCCCCTCAATATGCCATTGTCTATGCTTGAGTAGTCAATTATAACCTTGAGCTAACATCACATTCAGTGGAAAACAAGAAAAGGATGTTTACTTTTGCCAGTGCCATTCAACATAGTATTGGAAGTCCTAGCCATGAGATTTAGACACAAGAAATAAAAGGCATACACATTGGAAAGAAGTAAAATTATCTCTGTTCACAAATGACATAATCTTATATGTAGAAAACCCTAAAGATAACACAGCAAAAAAAAAACAAACCTATTAGAGCTAATAAGCAAAATTCAGCAAAGTTGCAGTAGACAAAATCAACATAAAAATCAATTGTATTTCTACACGTTAGCAATGAACAATCTGAAAAGAAAGTTAACAATTCCATTTACAATAACATCAAAAAGAATAAAACACTTAGGAATAAATGTAGCCAAGGGTGTGAAAGATCATGCACTGAAATCTATAAAATTAAAGAAAACATAAACAATAGAAAGACATCGCATGTGCACCGACCGATTGGATGACAATATTGTTAAGATGACAATAGTACCTAAAAAATGTAATCCTTATCGAAAATCCAATGACATGTTTAGAAACTTAAAAAAAATTCTAAAAATTCATGTGAAATCTCAAAGTTCCCCAAATAGCGAAAACAATCTTGGGGAACTCACACTTCCTGCTTTTAAAACTTACTACAAAGCTATATACTAATGAAAGCAGGAGAGGCAGATGTACAGACAAATGGAATAGCATTGGCAGCTGAGAAGCAAACCTTCTCATGTATGATCAATTGACTTTTGATAAAGGTGCCAAGATCATTCAATGAGGAAAGAATAGTCTTTTCAACAAGCAGTGCTAAGAAAACTAAATAATCACATGTAATACTAGATAGCCAACTTGCATTGAAGTTGGGATCTTACTTTATACCACATACAAAAATTAACTCAACCTGATCAAAGACCTAAGTGTAAGAGCTGAAATTTTAAACTGTTAGAAGACAATATGGGGGAAAGGATGGTATCAAAAGATACCATCAAGAGAGCGAAAAGACAGTTTACCAAATGAGAGACAATATTGGAAAATACTGTATCTGATAAGGGATTAATATTAATGTTAATCTAATCAGGCCTCTAGCCTTCATTTCCAATTTACAGAAAGATGGGGGATAGAAGAACAAGTTAAACTCTAATATGACTTAAAAAAAACCCAGACAAATCTAGAACATGAGAAATTCTAAAATATAATTGGCCTGGTAGGGGTGTCGTGCAGGATTAAAAGAGACTAAATAAACAACAAAAGACAATGCATAAACCTTGACTGATCTTGGATTGTGGCTGGGGGAAGAGCGGAGAGCTTTTAGAGACATTCTTAAGATAATTGGGAAAATATGAGTCTATATGTTAAGTGCAACAAGAATACTGTGGTTATGCAGGAAAATGTACTTACACTTAACAAATGCATACTGAAATATTTAATGTGTTATACATTTTGAAACTTACTATTAAATAATAAGTTTAGAGTAAAAAAGCTGTGGGCCACTAAATTATACAACTGAAAATGGTTAAAATGGTAAAGTTTATATTATGGGAATTTTATCTCAAAAAGTAAACATAAAAAGAGCTGTGGGTGCCTGACCCCAGGGAGCTGTCGCAGAACCGCTTGGGTCGCACTGCTCTGCTGCAGTTGCACAGAAGGTGGTGTGAGTGGCGTGCCCTGCTGTCCTCTAACGCCAAGGCACTGGGTACAGTGCTGTCCTCGCACTGAGACAGAGTTAGAAGGAAACACAGAATCTTTAGGCAGAATTGAAAGATAAAGAGGATCATATAAACTGTAGGGTAAAATTACTTTTATATAATTCAATTGCTATTGTTAATTTTAGAGTGCAAAGGAGGAGTGATAGTTTGGCCTAAACTCAAGCACAGCCTCAATCGGTTGAGAAGGTCAAAAACAGACCAAACTGGCCACACACCTGGGTTGATGGACGGAGGTGGAGGAGGTGGGAGAGGCCGGCCTTCCTTAATGGCTAGGGTACACTGCTTTGCCGAGCGAATCGCGTTGATGAAGTCTTCATGTTGTTGTCTCCAGTTAGCTTTCCTCACAGGTTGAGACTATTAAAAAAATAAAATAAAACCAACATACACTAAACGAAACTGTACTATATATCTCTCCATTATACTTTTATTTATTTATTTATTTTTGCAGGTGGGATTTGAATTTACAGGAAATAGGACTGTGAAAATTTGGAAAGGAAAGTAGAATTTGTTTTTCAAAAGTACTGAAAGAGGTTTGGAAATGACAGTAATAAAAATCACTATCACAGTAGTGAAGGAAAACACAAAAATAATAATCAAAGAGAAAAAAAACTACAAAAATTTAGAGGAAGATTTAAATGTAAGATTAAAAGTGACTTTCTTCCAAGTTAATTACTATATTTAATGCTACTCTAATGAAAGTATAAACAAAATTCTTTTTTGCCACATCTGGAAAGTATCTGCAATACATTTGGAAATCTTAGTGAGCATGATTAAAAAGAACAGTAAAGGTGGATTATGCTTACATGACATTGTGCTGCTCTATCAAGCAAAAACAAAACCAGAGAGCCAGAAAGAGGCTCAGTACATTTAATGTACTGAAGGATGTAATCAAGAACAATAAGGAAGATAATGATAATACCTTGGATTGAGGAGTTGTCCTCACAGTGAAAATGTCAGTGCCCTGCAATCTTTGTTTCAAGGAATTGAAAGGTTTACGCTTTTTGTTGAAGAGTTTTTTACATATTGGTCCATGCCTTTCCTAGAAAAGAAAGAAGTGGATTAAATTAAATTTTTTTAAATGCGCAATCAAAGAGTTTGTAACGCTGCAGTGTACTCAGGCAGCTCCCACCACAGCGACTGAGTTGCACCTTCAGAGCCAAGTTCCTTCTCCAACTCTCAAATCACAGCAGAGCAAATCCATCTGGCTCCCCTCACCCATGTTACACATAACTAGATATTATGTTTGGTCAAGGTCAATAAAAGGTCTCTAGAGCTAGAGAGACTTACTTCAAATTTGGTTTTATACATTTAACTCTACCACTTGGGCTATATGGATGGTCCTAAGCATTAAATAATGTTGAAAAGACAAACTTTGTAGTTGAAACTGAAATAAATATTTCTGATAATTGAGCTGTTTTTAGTTACTCACTGAAACCAGCGAAGTTTTGTTGACTACTTCTTCTATTCTGTTTCCTGCCTTCACTGTTACTAAGTTTCAAAAGCAAGTCATCCAGTAATATAACAGGAAATCTGAGTCCCGACAACCTGCATATTCAGTTTTACCACTCTTTTGAAATAGCCCTCTGCATACAGCAAGGGGAAATGTAGCTTCCTATCAATAGAACCTTCTCAGAAAAACACTTCTTACCACTCAGCATTTCAAAATTAGTTTAAATGGGCCACTTTTCTACATACAGCAAATTAAACCACTTAACTCCTGAATAGGAGCGGAGCAGTTTCAAAGAAATAGTTGAGAACATCTGCAAAAGACAACTGGAACAACCATAAAATAAATGAAGAACACACCAATTCCATTTAAGTTATAAAGACATTTTCCTTGAATTTACCCAAACATTCCACATGATTAGTGGAGTCATTTATTTCAGAACAAATCTAAGCTTATCATATTCAATTTAAAAATATGACAGTACTTGCAAGACGTTCGGCAGGGAAAGCATTCTTTATTCCAACTAGGAGTCCTTAGCATTTCTGGTGCAAAACCAGGGAACCAACACATAGGGCTCTGCCCATGTACCAAGTTTACGAAGTCTGTTACTGCACCCCATCAGGTTATACCAACATCTTTGCCTTCCACTCTAAATCCTCTTCCTCGGTGGATATGTCACTCATGATAGTTATCACTTACATAGTTGCTTTGTCCAGATGCACCAAAATACAATCTCTGTGAAAATCACCACACCTGTCTATAAACAAGCCATACCTTCTTAAACTAAAGAAAAGAGAGGTATCAGATCAATTGATCAGATGCTCTCTGTAGCCCAGAGACAGGCCTAGAAAAAAACTCAAGAGGACCCCAGATGTACTTGACATTTAGTGATCCGTCTTCAAAGGGTACCACGCTGTTGTTCTCCATCCTTTTCCCATGGGGCGCGCAGCCTGGGCCGGCGCAGGCAAAGGCAGTGCTCTGGGGGATGCCAGGCCACAAAGGCCCCGAGAGCTTCCCTTCTAGATTCAGGAAGCTCTAGCTGCCGTCAACTAAAAGAACAGACACGTGGTTTTGGGAATGCCCCAGAGAAATAAAACCTACAACCGCATTTTGTAGTCTTTTGCCTCAAATGTAGTCAGGTCTGTATCCAAACCCTTGTAGTTCCATGCGACTCTCCTTGATCTAAACTGTCCCAACTAACAACTGCATTGTCATAATTTTTAAAACCATTTTTTCTTGGAAATATTTTTATAATATGGGGGTCTAATACCTGTTTGGATCCCTAGCTTTGAGAAAAGTCAAGCTTTATTCCACTTCATAGGCATCAGTCAGGAAACACGATATGCAATTAGCTTAAAATTAGTTTAACAATTAAATCTTGGAAAAGGCCTCACATCCATTTTGTTCAAATTACACAAACCCCCTGAAATTGGAGGGTTCTGTCTGTATACGTGGCAAAGCAGGAAACAGAGGGAGGTTAAAGGACTTGTCAGAATTAGTGACAAATTTGAGGCTAAAAGCCAAGTTTCCAGATGCTCTAAATTCAATGTTCATTCCTCTTGACTAGCTAATTTCCCTGGTGCTTTGGCCTTAAAATTTGGATTTCTGATGCTTATAGAAAAGGCGAAAGAGCCAAAAGCTCTCAAGAGACAATCAGCAGTGCCAAGATGCTTTCATCTGGCATTCTTTCAGTTTGAGGACCAAGTTTAAGGAGCTCCTCTTCGAATGGGGCAGCATGGAACAGCCTTGGTGTCCTCCCGGCCTGCCAGCCGTAGGTTATGCGGGGCTCTTCCCTTGCTTCCCCTCCACATCTGTCTTTAATCTTTGCCACTGCGGCCTCCTCACTAACTTGACAGTTCATTTAACTCCAATGAAACACATCTACAAAATGTCTTTATGTTTACCAGAACATCTGCTGCAAAGCGTCTTCCACAGACTTCACAGGGAAATAATTCCTGATTGCCATCTGTATAAGATCCAAGAGCACATTATGTTAGTTTCATGGAAGTGCCTGCCTGAGAAGAAATAACTAACTGGAGACCTCAATAGCTTGATATCCTCACTGTTTTTTTTTTTCCCTCCCCACCAACTACTTCCATCTCTTAGAAAGATCCTCTGTAAACTCACCTGTGTTTTTCTCTCACTTCACTAAACAGGTAAATTCCATATCCTTCAGGCCACCAGTATATAGTTATAATTGTTTAACATTTAATATAGTCTCAAACAAAGCGCCTGGTGGCTTTGCTTTAGACCTAAGTACAAAGTGAATGGCTTACTATGAAGTCATAAATAATCCAGTGGTGGCATCCTGGGGGTTGCTGCTAGAACGGAAGGTGTATGTGTGTGTGAATGGAGGGCACGCCCACTTATCAGAGACCACACGAAAAGGTTGCCTAATCATGAAATTCAAGGTCAGCTTTCCTGGGAATGGCTTTCTCTCTCCTGACAAACTCTCTTTGCTGGAAAAAAAACCTCCTACTTGTGAAGAAGAAAGTAAGAAAGATGAAATGGAACAAGTAGAACTGGTAGACTTTCTTTATTAATACTCACCTGAGGATATGTTTTTATTGATGAGAGAGAGAGAGAGAGAGCGAGAGAGAGAAACATTGACCGGTTGCCTCACATATGCACCTTGCCTGGAGATTGAACCCACAACCTAGGTATGTGCACTGACTAGGAATCAAACCTGCAACCTTTTGGTGGACAGGTCAACGCTCCAACCAGCTGAGCCACACTGCTGCAGAGCAGACCTGGTGGACTTTCATCGGAATCAGGAAAGAGGTGCTGTTACCATGAAGAAGCATATGAGAATGATGGACATCACCCTGGGGGGGCAGGTTTGGGGGCTGACTATAATAATATCCACTACCAGTATTTTATACACAGTAGTCAATGAGGGAAGGATCATAATCATAATATGATTACTACTAGCTATTTTTTTATTTTAATATTTCACCATAGAAGTATTTTAAAAGTAAAATGAGGAATAAACTCAATGCAAGAGGAAAAAAAGGCTGAAACTGTGCCCGTTGCCTATGTCCCAGGGCCTCAGAGTACCTGACCCGTAGTGAAGTGCTCAGTAAATGTTTGCCGAATGTATGGGCCAAAGAAGAGTTGAGTTTCTACCACAGGACCAATCGTTCATTCAATAAATATCTGCTACATGCAACTCTGTGGGAATATTGAGAGAAACCATACGTGGGTCCAGCATAGAAAAGGAAAGTATGCACATAAATTAAGTGAAGTTAAAGCGTCACGAGGAAAGGAAAACATTATGGAGTTCTGAAAGAAAAAAAGTTTCACTTCATATTACTTCCTTTCTGTTCATCTGGAGTTGAGTAAATAAGGATTTAAAAAGCAGTTTGATCATGGAGAAGATTTTATACTAGAATAAAAATCTGGGCTTTTTTTCTACAAACAAGGGGAGCAATCAAGAACATTGAATAGGACCCTGGCCAGGTGGCTCAGTTGATTGGAGTATTGTTCTGTATACCAAAAGGTTGAGGGTTTGATTCCTGGTCAGGGCACATACTTAGGTTGTGGTTCAATCCCCCGCTGGGGTGCATAAGGGAGGTTAAACCAATTTCTCTCTCTCTCAAATCAATATTCACATGCTCAGGTGAGGGTTGAAAAAAACACTGAGTGGAAAGAATGTGAACTGTAGAAGATTCATGTGACAGAAGGGAGGAGGGATGGTTGGTGAGAAGAAAAGACAGGATTTTAGTTAAAAAGCTAAAGTTGTCAGCCTGAAATGGAAAGCAAAGAGGAAACGGAAGATGGCCATGACTAGATTTGGGGGGAGTTGTGTGGTGGCAGAGAGAGGATACCCCGAGACCAAAAAGATGGTAGGGCTGTGCATAGGAAGGGAGAATTTGAAAAATAGGGCCATCTTAGTTAGAAAAATGACCTCAGCTTTGGAAATACTGAGTTTGAAAAAGAGTCAGCCAGCCAGCAGGATGGAAAGGAGGGAGGTCAGGGCTAGAGACACAGATGGAGGCTTTGTTTGGAGAGTGATGTAAAGGCATGATACTGCCAGAGAAGAGGTCATGGAAAGAGAAGTACAGGGATGATCCCGAGGGAACTCCGTATTGAGGGGCCAAGAAGAGGATGATGATAAGCCAGAAGGAGAAGCGGGAGAGAACGGGGTCATGGAACCAAGGGAAGACCGTTTAAAAAAGGAAGGCCTGATTAACAGGAATCAGATGGTAGCTCATTACACACGTTGTTGATTTAAATGATTTCTTCTCACATCTGCCAGATGGTATTGTATCTGCAACACAGGTTATCCATTACAGCATACAGAAATACCACCTATCCTCTCTGTTCTCCTGGCCTTCTAGCTCTGTAACACGGGGTCTTAATTTTTTTTCCTTCTTTTAGCAAAGATATCCCACTTCTCCACATACATACTTTTAATGAAAACTACTCATTCCAATTACAAAACCGCTGCTTCGTCTAAAACACTAATGTTTACTTGTATAAATATGACTTTAACATTTTATACTGTTTTCCTGTTCCCCAAATGCTTTTCCTATGTAATCTCATTTGCTAATCACTATAATCCTATGAGACAGGGTTGGTGTTTATTATTAATTATTATTATTAGATAAGAAAACAGGCTCAAGGGTAGGTGACTTCTCTGAGGCCACAGGTAATAAGTGGTAACACTGACACTTGAACCTGATACAAGTATTAAGACTATTTATTCAACTGTCACCATAGATACAGGGTCTGGCAGAAGTAACACCTGCTTGAGTGGGTTTGGTAGGATAATAATATGGGTGTGATAATTTATAGTTTTAATTTGACCATTTCACCTAAAATGTCATATGGTGTGTTTCGGTGTGATATTGTGTTACAGAACTACATGCTCATGATTTTGTAATAAAAAAGGGGCGTTATTTGTGCTGGACCTCGTATCTATCACTACTAACCAGCAAAGCAAATAAGAAGTCCCTGGAGAAACAAAAGCCTTTGACTTAATCAGTGAGTTTTAAAAGAGTTCAGTGAATTTAAAATAATGACAAATACAACATGATTCAATCGATTAACTAAAACACATGGACCACCACATTCTGAATGACATTCAACTTGGAAGCTTGATTACAAGGAAAGAAGGGAAAACCTGCCTAAGTCAGTTGAACCAAACATGGAGACTAATGAGGTCTACAGTGTTTGTTACAGAATGTTAAATAGCAAGGAATGGAGGGCCACTGGAACCTTAAAAGAATTCTTTGAAACAACCAAAACACCCTTCGAAGGATGAATGGTTAAATAAACTGTTAAATGCATACCCTGGAATATTACTCATCAGTAGAAAGAAAAACTGTTGATACATGCAATGACCTGGATGAATCTCAATGCTGAGTAAAAGAACTCAGCCTCTAAAGGTCACATCTGCATGATTCACTTGTATAACGTTCTCAAAATGACAAAATTATGGAGTGATTGCCAAGAGGGAGGATGATGGCGGAGGGAGGTGGCTGACTGTACATGGCAGGATGACAAAGGCCTTCAGGTGATGGAATGGTCACACACGCACGCAGTGGTGTGGATCCATGAACACACACGTATTTCTTGGTTTTGATAGTGGACTGTAGTTATCTAAGCTATAATTTGGGGGCGACTGGGTAAAGGGTGGATAGGATCTCTTGTACGATCTTGAAACTTTGTAAACTGTAATTATGTCAAAATTAAAAGTTTTTAAAAATATCTAGGAGTTGACAAAGTGTGGCCCGTGGTCCATGTCTGGGGCTGCATGTTTCTGTAAATAAATTTGTATGGGTAAAGAGTCGCGCCTGTTTACTTGTCTATATAACACATAGTGCTGCCTTCACACTGCAACAGCAGAGCTGAGGAGTTGTAACGGAGACCATACGGCCTGCAAAGTCAAAACTATACTTCTTGGCCTTTACGAAAAAAGGTTGCCAACCAGTAAATTAGAATGTAGTAATTAAAAATGATCTTGGGAGAATAACACGGAATGTTAATGATACATTATATTTAAAAATAAAGACTATATAGATCTCTATATCTACATATATACCATATATAGATATATATCAGCAGTCACCTATAAGTTGTAAGAATAAAAGTGATTATTTCTTTTCCCTGCATTTTCAATTCTTCTACAAAGATACATTACTCTTTTAAAAATCTGAATAAAAGATTAAAAACATAATTGAGACCCTTTCTCCAGAGGCCTGTTAGGTGCTTGGGCCTTCTGAGGAAGCCAGGGCTGCGCTGGGGTGAGGCCCTCACTTCATCAAGCCTAGCACTCACCCACAGCACGGCCTCCGGCTGGGGGTTCATGCGCACACACTCGGTCCTCGTCCTGCACGACAATGAGGTGACTGTGACGGAGGCTGAGATCAATGCCCTCATTAAAGCAGCTGGTGTAAATGTTGAACCTCTCTGTCCAGGCTTGTTTGCAAAGGCCCTGGCCAATGTCAACACCGGGGGCGTCATCCGCAAGGTAGGGCCCCCTGCATGACTGCTGCCCCAGCAAAGAGAAGAATTTCAGAACTCTGCCGATCCCATGGGCTTCGGTCTTTTTGACTTTTGTAACATGTTCAATAAAAAGCTGAACTCTGAAAAAAAAAGCCCTGTTGATAGAAAAGATTCTAAAACAATGAGTATCAATTTAGCTATTTGTATCTTTACCGTCTCTAATTGGAGTCTCAGTAAATTTTTAAAGTAGCTATTACTTTCTACATTGGTTTATAATCTGAGAGAGGTTTAAAATGAGGAAAAGAAAGTGATCTGGAAGTGATCAACAGTTTTGTTTAGCATGCTAACAGTGAAAAATAAGCATTCAGGATCTCAGTTCAAAAATTTTATAAGAAGCCTGGAGAGGATTATGGCTGTAATGAAATTGGAAAAAGTTTCTACTTCTGACAAGACATTCTCTTTCTGAGCTGGAAGAATGCTTTGTGAAAACACCTACTAATTCACATTTCCTTATAAAGGCATGGGAGAGAAAGAAAAAGGAAGATGTTTTCCCATTCCCTTGTTAGCAAGTCAAAGAACTCTTAAATCCTTTACAATCCAGAACATGCAAACATTAGCAATTTCGACATCTTCCAAGGCCATATGGCAAAGGGGGTGGCGTACTGATCTCAACTTATTAACTTATCTCAGGAACATGAGTTATGACACATGAAAAGGAATGAGTTAGCATGGTGAACACCCCATCAATATTTGCTTTCCCCCAAAGCCCCCGCATACTAAAGTAAACAGACAGAAGGACATAGAGAAATGGAAGGACAGTGACAAAAGACAACAATAAAAAAAAGTTGGAATCTGGAAAGCTGATGGACATGGTAACCAACTTGGAGGATTTAAAAGGTACGTCAAAATCCACTTCCCAGGCAGACAGGAGGAAGAACTGAGAACCCTTCAAAGGCACAGGGCCCCAGGCGCAGCCCGCGCCAGTGGGACTGAGACAGGGTGAGGAGGAAGAGACTGCTAACACATGGAGAAGCAGGGTGCAATCTCCTCAAAAGAAGGTTCCCAGATGGCCTCACTCACTCCACGCCTGCTGGCTGATTGCCCTTCCCCAACTCCTGCATAAGTCTACTCTCCAGAAGGGGGAGAAGAGGAGGTGTGTGCAGGAATGAACACGGGGCCCAGCCGAAGGTGTGTGGGGGGGCAGTTGTAGGTATGTACGCACCTGTGGCTGATTCTCAGCATCTCTGGTGGTTACTGTGAGCACTAAGTGAGAAGACGCTGGACTTAACGACTCCGAGGGGAATCACAGGATTAGGTTCCCGTGAGCCTCTGGGCACACATTGTTATCGATCTATCCATGCATATTTTGTTGTATGTATTGCTATTTAAATACACTGTATTTAAATAAAATTGTTGATTCAGTAACACTGAACTCATGGCCAACTGGTGCCTGAATGAAGCTTATCTAGACCTGTTTTCTCCATAAGGCACATCACAGCCTTCCTGGGCTGAGAAACATTAGGTAACTTCAACACTGCGCTTGGGGGCCATTTTAAACGGTGAAATCACCAAGAGAAAAGTGCAAACACAAGAAAAATGTGCCTCCTGGGAGACTGTGAAAGGGACAGTTGTTTATAGTATGAGCTGAGATTAGAAGGCAGAGCATCACCTTGCTCTGTCTCAGCTGGGAACACGCACGTCAGGACACTCAACTTTCAACTGCGTGTCTGTGAATGACCAAGAAAGCGCAGGCAGCATATTTGCAAATAGGGACTCTGTGATTAAGGAGGATTAACTGTGTATGTAATTGTATGTGTACACACACACACACACACACACGTGTGAACAGCCCACACCTCCCTGCCTCTACTTGACTCACAGGACCCTGCCGGCTAGTCCCTTACTCCCAAGGCTGAATAAAGTCTCTGGGTGTATATATCTATTCCATGAGGACAGGGCAAAGATGCAGACACTGGGAAGATTCCCAAACAGCTCACCCAGACCACCCTAATAAAGCTCAAAATCATCAAATGCTATATGCATCCATTTAGAGTTCCCAGTGTTTTCTTTCTCCAATCTTCATTGGTCAGAAATGAGTTTCCAAAGATCTGAGGAAAGTACCTAGCACATAAGCCCCCCCAAACAAACAAAAAGCAATTTAAAGGAAAATTAAACCTCTTGGAAATTAAAGACTTACAGGAGACATTAAAACCTCAATGCACGGTCGGGAGATAAAATTAGGGAACTCTCCCAGAAAGTAAAGTAAAATGACACAGAAATGGGAGAGAAACATAAGCGAGTCAGAGTACCTGTCCAGAAGGTTCTACTCCAAATAGCGATTCAAGAGAGACATGAGAAAACACAAGGAAGGAAACAAAATAATTTTTAACCATTTCTAGACATGAAGGGACATGAACCCCCGGCTTGAAAGAATGAAAATAGATCTACAATAAATATCATCATAAAATTTTAGAACACTGGAGACTAGACATTCTACCAACTTAGAGGGAAAAAAAGTAAACATACAAAGTATCAGGAATCAGAATGGCTTCAGGTTCCAAACAGTGAACACGGAAATGGGACAAATCCTTCAAACTCCTAAGGGAAAATAATCTACAACCCAGAATGTTATAACCAGCCACACCATCAATCAGGTATGGAGGTAGAATAATTTCCAGACATGCCAAGGTTTCAAAAATTACACATCCCACGTAACCTGCTTCAAGAATTACTAGAGGATGTGCTTCCCAAGGTGAGCAAATAGGCAATGCAAGACAGGAGGGAGAAGGAAACTCCCCGGGATAACAGACATTGTAACTAGTGAGCTGCCAGTCCAGGGCAGAGGTGTGGGATTAAAGACACCCATGGCAAAGACTGTCACGACCAAGACAATCAGTGCCTTTGTAATTGGAGAGCGGTCAGGTCCTAGTCTGCCTGGCTCCCATGGTTCTACGCTGGATTTATTGGAGCAAGTCCCAGTGAAATGCCTGCTCTCCGCTTCGTATTCTGTCTACATCAGCTGGGGATGCTCATTTCACTCCATGGGAAGGTTCGCTACACTCACCTTCTCTTGAGAGATGGAGGTAGATGAGCTGAGAGGCAGAAAGTATGAAACAAACCGTTAAGGATATTTCTACAGGAGAGCCAGGATGCTCCCACTGTGGTGACTTATGCTCCTTAAGGACACACTTATCACCTTGCTCACTGACATCTCCTCATGGGGCTCTGGAAACTCTAGAAACTGTAATCAGACTCAGTGACAATATATTAAGCTCATCTTTTCAAGGATGCCCATCTCTTCAAGGATGCCTTCATCGATGGTGGCAAATATTGCCTACACAGAGCTAGATTTACACTTCTCAGTTGTTCAAAACTGAAGAAGACTGTGTTTAAGGATATTAAGACTATATATTACTAAAGAGGAGAGTGGAATGAATTTGAGGATGGACCTATGTGGGACTTGCATGTTATATTTCTTAACTTGAATAGTAGGTGTTCACTATAAATTCTCCTCTAAGTTTCACAATTAAAACGAGAGGCCATTAGTTTTTACCTTCTCCTGTGTTGACTGGAACAGACAAGCTGGACAAAACATAGTAATGTCAACATATAGGAAGAAGCAACACAAGTACTTAAGTATGGATAATGTAACAGTGAAGTTACTAGATGCTAGATAAGAGTCCTGTCCTTCACTGGAGGTGATTTGATGACATCACAATGGAGGTGAGGATACAATGCATCCCAGGTCATATACAGAAATGGTCATTTGTTTTGGATACTTACTTTGATTTGTAAAATAGTTCTAAAATATATGAAAAGGTGATTTCATACCACTCATGGACAGTCTTTAAGATAAAACAAGAAAATTCATTTTGCCCCCTACCTGGGATGACTTAGGCCTTCTTTCTCCTTGCTAATATCAAGACTATTTCTCATTGTTCCAAGTTGAAGCCATTTTTTTTTCTGAAGTCTTTCCCAACTACCCATTCATGTATATACTACTTAATGATCATTTACCAAAAGCCAGGTGCTCTTCTAGACCTGGAGATGAAGTGGTAAACACAGGTTGCCTGCCCTCAGTTTTAGAGAGAATGAAAACTGTCTCAGATGCCAATCGGTGCTATGAAGAGCACACAACAGGAAGGAGCATGAATTCAGGGAGGGATGTGCGTGCTATTTTTTAAACACACGGTCAGGGAGAAGTCTGTGGGCAGGTGATAACTGAGCACAACCTGGAGGGGTTTATTTGTGGTAAGAGCACTCCAGGGGGAACGGCAAGCGTCCAGATCCTCGTCCTGAGTGATTACTCTATCAGTGACTTGGCACTGGTGGTTACATTTTGCTGCACACACCCTGCCTCCCCAGATGACGCAGTCCTTGAAGGCAAATCCCCCTTTATCAGTTTGGACTTCCCAAAGTTTAGCATAGAGTTTATGTTAAATTCCCAATCCCCGTTTGTAGATGACTCAAATCATAAATATTCCAGAATGTTGTGAAATGAATCAAAATATTGTGTAAGAATTTGTTCCCCAGAATAAAGTTAAGATCTTTAAATCTGGAGGATAATCAACCTAAACCACAGTATGTTTCACCAAGACTCCTGGCTTATAGTCACATTCTCTTAACTCCAAAAAACGTGATGTGCTGCTTTAAACCCTTTGGGTGAGATGCAGTGCAGTCACAAGCTCCTGAGATGAAATCTCAATAGCACCAAGTCAAAGTAACATTCCACGTCTGTAAGATTCTTGCTGGTTTTGAGAACCTTCAGTTGAGACAGCTACCAAAATAAGTCCATTCTTTTAGGACTTAATACATTCCCGATATTATCAACCATCATCTGACCCTTCGCTTCCACAGGTTAGCATTCAACAATGCTGGGGAGACCGTTTACCTGAGGCATTTGTAATGACAAGCTCCTCAGCCAAGTGTTTTGTATTAATGCTGGTAGAGCACATAATGCTACTGGCTTTTCACAACTTTTAAAACTCCTACAATAATTCGATTTAAAATTGGTAACATAGGGAACAAGATAACACCAACTTTGGAACAGCCATAATCAAATGAATTACAGATGAAGACAGCTCACCGGATAAAAATGGTTCTGGCCGAGCCATTCTACTCCCAACTCGGACCAAGGGTTCACAGGTTTCTTTGCCAGAGTGGTCCAGATAACATATTAGTCATGGACACATGAACAAGGGTCACTAACAAGTTGTCTATTTCCAGGAAGTCACAGTTTACCAAATAATTAACAATTGTGATGGTATCACTGCCTTAGCCTTGAAAATGTGTGAAGAAAAAAAAGAAAAACCAACTCATCAAAAAAGCTGGGAGTTTTCAATGATATATTTTAATCAAGTATAAATGGTTCCAAGCATTAAATAATGTTTAAAAGACAAACTTTTTAGTTTAAACTGAAGTAAATACTTCTGATTATGAGCCAGGTATTTACTGAAGCCAAGGAAGTTTTCTTGATTATTTCTTTTGTTTCCTGATTTCGCTGTCCCTAAATTGCAAAAGCAAGTCATCCAGCAATTAAGTCCCAACAACCTATTAAGTTTTACCATCCTTTTGAAATAACCTTTGCACCAGCTTCCTACCAGTGGAAACTTCTCAGAAAAACTCTTCCCAATCAGCATTTCAAAATTAGTTTAAATGGGCCACTTTTCTATGTACTGCAAATTAAACCACTTAACTACTGAAAAGGAGTGATTTCAAAGTAATAGTTGAGAACATCTGCAAAAGGCAATTGGGAAAACCATACAAATAAATGAAGAATACAACAATTCCACTTAAATTATGAAGACATTTTTAGTTAATTTATCCACACATTTCACATTCATGAAGTCATTTATTTCAGAGCAAATCTAAGCTTATCATATTAAATTTTAAAATGTTACAGTATTTACAAACTTGCTTGTCTAAATACAAATACTGTATTGTTTCCTTTTCAATGCGTGCCAGTAAAAACGGCAGATCAGTCTCGTCTCTGAAGCTGCTCGCTCCCCATTGAACACAATGAGGAGCCCGAAGGGGAGTGCGCCTCCCCCTGGAAGTTCCGCTGTCACAGCTTCAGACCCTCAACATTCTTCTTCAGGTTCAGCAGCTCCTTTTCCTGCCTTCTTTTCTCCAGTTTGAAGGCTGATTTGTTAGCTTTCTTCTCTACTCGCCGTTCCTGCACAAGAATACATTCATGTTACTCAAATCTTCAAACTGATGCAGACTAATTTTATAAAATAAAAGTCCCATGACCTCCCTGCCACCAGCTCTTTGTAAATCTCACGTCTGAGAGAAGCACTTTCTTTACCTTGCGCTCTTCCTTTATTGCTTGCTTTCTTGCTCTTTTATCTTCTTTGCTTTCGTTTCTGGAGCGTGGCTGGGTTGACACCTTGGGCAGATCACTGTCATTAATCATCTGCATTCGTTCCACTTGCTTTGCTGTGAACCCTTTCTTAGGTAAGACGTTGAGAGGTATTCCTGTTTTAGAAGATATCTGGATTTTTGGGGGCTGAAATAAAGATAAAACAACAGGGTTATTCCTCATTCCTATTAAAAAATAGCTCACTTATGACACTTTATTGTTGCTTTTCCTAGTGCTGTTGGTAGTCACTAGAGACAAAGCCCCTTATGGGAAAATAACCTGCACACTTCCTCGCCTGCACTGCATTTTTCCAACGGCTCAGGACATCACAACTTACCTTTGGGTCATACTTGATAAGTTGTGGATGGTTATATATATTTGAGTATGTACCTAAAAAAAAAAAAAATCACATATTAACTAAGTATATTTTTAGTTCAGCAAAACAGTTCCTACTATATTCCCAGCTTTAGTGTTGTTTTTTTTAAAAAAGATTTTATTTATTTATTTTCAGAGAGAGGGGAAGGGAGGGAGAAAGAGAAGGAGAGAAACATCAATGTGTGGTTGCCTCTTGCCCACAACTCAGGCATGTGCCCTGACTGGGAATCGACCCAGTGACCCTTAGTTCACAGGTCGGCACTCAATCCACTGAACCACACCAGCGAGGGCAGCTTTAGCGTTTTTATAGTTCAAATTCAAATTAACCCCGAAGTCTCTGTTATAAATGGTTTCATATTGTTCATAACTTAGAAATATTTTTTCAAATTTTCAGAAAATATATACCTTTTCAAAAAGTTGATATACTTGTTAATACTTTAAAATTACTGTCAAATTTTTAGCAGTGAAATGGACCCTCTGATACTTACTACAAATGGATTCACAATCCCATTTCTCTTTGCCTTCTTCAAGAACTACAGTAACAATCTCTTCCTCCTCAGACCCATCAAGTTCATTCACGGGTAGGTCCTGATCCTCGAAGGGTTCAAGAGTACTCAGTTTCACACAGCTTGTGGTTAAGTTTTCAAAAATGAAGGTAAGAGGGGATCAAAGCACACCACCCGTTATTATAGTGTACGTTACTCAACCTGCGCTTCAAAAACTACGGAAATAAAAGCATTTTTAAAAATCCACATACTCATGTGTCCTGTTTGTCATTTCCTGTTAAAATTAGCTTTATCTAGCCCTGCCTCTCCCTTCCAGCAGGTTCTGGACATTCACTCTGCTGACAGGAAGGAAAAATCTATCTGTATCTTTGCAAGGATATAACACATTAAACAAAATAGCTGCTTTCCTAAAACATAATCTTTTTTAAAGCCATGAAAAGCATTAGCCCATCTGTCTCTCCAAAGTATTCAAATAATTCACTCCAAGTATGTAGCTCTTATCCTGCTGTGGGCCAGCATATGACAGTGATCACAGAACATGAGACCTTTCTAGCAGATGTGAGCACCTCGTTAGTTTCTCTCAGAGAAACCACCTAATGTGGATGCTGATTCACCAAATACTTGGCTGGAAATTTCTAATCCAGCTGGAGAGATAAACTCTTGTCTTTCTATAAGCCATAAATATGTATTTCTCAGAACGCCTGGCATATCAGGAAGATTAAGAGTACATACACTTAGAAGTCAAAGAATTCTTCAGCCAAAGAGGCTAGAAGCATCGTCTTATTCCCAAGTGGCACGTGACCTTGGACTTCCCACTATAACCCTCAGTTACTCCATCTTTACTCTCAGGACAAGTTACAGAGACAGTGGTTCTCTGTATGTTTCCGCCCCTTGTTTGTTCACCTTTAGAACTCTAAAAATCAAAATGTGAGCCAAAGGCTACGGAGAATGTTCCATCATCTTAAGATGGATTCTGACTGGGTGATTTTTGATTCACGTGTACAATTACTTTATTTGAATGTGAAAAACATAGGTAAGCCAGAACAAGTCACCATACTTCTCTGCCTTCTCTTTATAGTAGTCATTCAGAACTTCCTCTAAGCGACTGCTGTCAACTTGAATGGAACCTTCCAGTTCAGCGTTATCCAGAGCTCCAATTTCATCATCATCATATTGCTCATAAAACTTGAATATAAAGAGAAAATATACCAAGAAAATGAATGTATTCAGTAAGAATACAGCATTTAATGTTGTTTTTTTACATTAATTTTACTCCTCCCATGAGAGGACCACTACCACTAAAATATTAGCAGGGATCCAGCACCACAACAGTGCAGTGTGGGAGACACCGCAACCCAGCACTTAAGACTGCAAACAGGCCGCCCTGGAATATGACAATGAAGGCAGTTACTCTAGTTAGCCTGGAGAGCAGAACACCAGGCAGAAATCTTTACCTACGAACATTTCACAGATGCCTTCCAATTCATTAATTATGGAAACTAATGTACAAATTCCATTTTTTTGTTTGTTTGTTTAGATGATGTTATTTCAAATGCTGTTCACACTGTCAGGCTTTGTAAAAAAGTAATAAGCAGGGGGTGATGTAACCCCTGAAGTGAGGTTTTTGCAGTAACAGTTTGCCTATTTCGTTGAGAGAGAATGGAAGCTGGTACTAAGTGAAATGCAGCAAAGTTAGAATCTTTATCTTAGGAAGCCATTTATTCATTCCTCCATCAATCATTTACTGAACAGTTCAAAGTTTAAACTCCTACCACATGCCAGATAATGCTTGAGGCCTCGGGATACATCGGTGAGCAGTAACACACAGACATACACAAAACGGAAGAAATGGAATTTTGTTTATGCTCAGGCTAATGCTTGAGGAAGTAGCATAATCTTGGGGATTGTGACTGAAGAGGGTTGGAATCAAAATGTCAGCATTCTAAGAGGAAAGTCGGGAGTTTTGACAGGCCATCTTTTGACCTATATGCATTTTTCCAAAATTAAAGGTGGTCTGCTTTAATAAATTACAGGCTGCTCCTAAAGCTTAAAGTTCTAGCTTTGGGTTCCAGTATCATGTATTAAAAACATTAAGAGGCCCTTAACTGGAGACCTTACCTTCTCAAATCTTTCATCATGTAGGGTCAGCTGCTCATTTCTCCTCATGACTGAGGACGTCATAGAATAGTCAGTAAAGCGACTTTTCGTCTCCTCTTCCCAAAACAAGTGACTTTCTAGGGCCCCAAGAGGCCTCCCGGGGGCTGACACAGCCTCGTCCGAAAATGAGCACGCAGAGTCATAGTCATCGTCATCACCAGCACCGTCCCACTCACTGCCATCTTCGGCCTCCGGTTCCCTAAAGTCAGACCATCAATTGACTGTCAAAACAACTTGAAAAACAACAGAGCCCAGTGACTTTACACAAATAAAACTTGAGGATGTTTCAGGGAGCATTCCTGTTTAGGCAGAACAGCTGTGATGCATGACTGGTCTGGCATGATTGGAAAAGCAATGAACTAGCAATCGGGCATCCTGGACTTTAGCCCCACCTACTGATGGTTTGTACAGAATTCCAGTCTCACACTGTCTGCTGTGAAATACGGAATTTTCAGACTCAAGTCTTGGAAGGTCTTTTTCAGCTGTGACATTCTATGGTTACTATCCTATTAAAGCAGCAGCAGTCGGGTTATCCCTGCTTTGAAACAAACCACACATACTGTATATCCATTCCCTCTTCCTCTTCTCTTGGCTTATTAGCCTGAAGAATAAAATCATCTTCAAGCAGATTATCCGGATTATCAAAGTAAAAATCATCATCAAGAGCTGCAACAATGTCAGGATCAAAATCCAGCCGAGGTCCTACACGAAAAACAAAAACTGAGTAATAATTCCCAAGAAATCATCATTCCTTTAACCTCACATAATCTGAGTATCTATTTACGCCAAAGCACCAAACAATGATGAAGTACTCTTTAAGAAATTCAGTCTAGAGAGGGAAATAGAGATGCATGACTGCCAAGAAAATAAAAAAGGGAAAAAAAACCCCTTTCTATTACAGACGTACAATATTAAATAGTCCATTAAGGAAAATTCAAAGCTCTGACCTGCAAGAAGAAACGGACTTTAAATTCACCTGTTAGAAATAACTCTCACTGGTTAGAAGTCATTCAATAATTTGTAGCCTATTAAACTTTGTCTTTTGAGACTGAGATTTCAGTAAATCACAAACTGTTTCTCCAGTTACGTTCTTCTCTAAACATTACGGAGTTCGAGAGAAAGTTTCAAGTTCAAACCCGTAAACTTACATGGCTTCCAAACCTCCTTACAATGTGGCTACTGATTTGCCAGCCTCACCTCACAGTAATCCCTACCCTTCACGTCAAACATGCTAAATGCATGCATCAACTATATTCCTACTGCTTTGCTTTTGCACAGTTTCCACTGTCTGGAATGTCCCCTTCCCACCACCCCACCCTTCCTCATCTACCTGCTGAACTCATACCTAAGAGATGGACTTGGAATGTTTCCTCTAGGATGCCTTGCCCAGCGCCCCAAGGCTTGTTTGGTGTTTCACCACTTAATCATTTGTACTATAATCGTAATTTCCCATTTATTGCCATCTTTCCCAACTGATGGCCCATTCCTTGTGGTCAGAGATTATGTTTTATATTGGCTTCACCCAAGACCCTGTCAAATGTAGCAACTCAGAAATCTATGGGATGGATTAATAAATTAAAGCAACAAGGCAAGTTCGGGGGACTGAGTAAAAGATGGGAAGGTCGGGGGTGAAAAAGGGGAAGGGAACAGGAAGTGCAGATTGGTAGTTACAGAAGAGTAACGGGATGTGAAGTACAGCACAGGGATATAATGATATTGCAGCAGAGATGTATGGCGTCAGATAGGTACTAGATTTATCAGTGTGGTCACGCAGTAAATGATATAATGCCCAAGCACTGGGTTAAATACCTGACGCTGATATAATATTGTGTGTCAAATGTAATTGAAAAATAAAAAATTATTTGAAGTCAAAAAAAGTTCTCAACACAAGAAAAAAATTCTCTGTGTGTGGTGATGATGTTAACCAGACTCCCTGTGGTAATCATTTCACAATATATACAAATATTGAATTATTATGTTGTATACCTGAAACTAATATAATAAATACTATATGTCAATTATATCTCAGTAAAAAATATTAATCAATGAAAAAAATCAAGGCAATTTAGAATAAAATATCAAACACTTCTGTGGACTTCTTTGCGTGTTCTAAAATACAATATTGGTACTACAAACAAACCAAGAAACAATTTTTCAGTGTATCTGGAACAGATGGATAAATAGGACTTGTATATTCTTGGGAGAACTTCTACAAGCTAACAAATTAAATGAAAAGAATGCTGATCACAGGCACCCCTTCCTAATGACCTCCAATCTGAATTCAGACACATCTCAATTGTTTCAACACTTTATCAGGAACAGAAAAACTCTGTATCATTACTATACAGGGGTCAGCAAAAGTAGGTTTACAGTTGCAATACAAATAAATACTACAACAAGTGATAAATAATAATACAAGAGTAACTGTTTCGTGCACTCACAACTATAAACCCGCTTTGCCCACCGGTGTGTTTCTGTAAAACACAGCTCTACCCACTGGAAAGGGTAACGAAACTGAACACACCTGACACAGGAGCTGCTTTATTTAACAATCCAACATCTTCCTCAAACTCTGATGCAAACACTGATGAAGGCAACTTAATTCCAGTGCTCTTAAAAAAGAAATGACACAAATGGTTAGGTTTATTTAGCAATACTTCTGAACTACTATGTGTTACCTCCAAATTCATGCTCACCCAGAAGCTCGGCATGTGACCTTACTTGAAATAGAATCTTTGCAGAGGCAATTAGCTAGGGTGAGGTGGTAGCAGAGGGTGGTGGGCCCGAATCCAACGACTGGCCTGGTCTTACAAGAAGCGGAGCGAGCGGGGAGACACACAGGGCAGGACGCCAGGTGAAGACGGAGATGACAGGAGTGATGCCGGCACAATTTCTGACTAGTCCTTACGCTTTAGTTTCATCTTTCCAACCGAAAATAACCTGAGGATCACCACGTTATCTGTCTCCGTGTATCTCGCCATCGACTGAGTCCTCAGCCGAGTGGCAGGCACGAAGCTGAGAGCACATTGCCACTGGCCCGCAGTTAGCACGCTGTACTGGCAGCCTCAGCAGAGCACAGAGCGAAGGCTACGCACAGCAGCCTGTGCCCAGCAAGCTGTTCCGGCTTCCAAAATGAGTGTCTCTATGGCGCAAACCTGGTCTTCCGCTGCAGAGTACTTTTGTAAAAAACAGACTTACTAGATCTAATTCATGTACATACAATCCACCCATTTAAAGTGCACGATTTAATGATTTTGGGCATATTACATTATTAATTTTTTAAAACTGCAGTAAAATATATGTGGTCTTTTAAAAAGATATTCTCTGTGATTACGAATCCTTGAAATTCAGGGGTTAAAAAAGGAAGGATCACCTTGTTTTTGTGAATTCACCTTTGGAGATTGTTTCCAAATCTTGAGAAGCGGTCAAAGAATCATCTACACAATCAGAGTTTAGACAGTGATTTAAAAAGAAGAGTGGAATTCTTTTTATCGGCTGCAGCAGTTCCTACATACAGGGGTGGGCAAAAGCAGGGTAAATTACCAACCGTCACTACCTAAAAGATAAACCATAAGTAAGGATATAAAATAATAAGACAAGTGCTACAAGAATGAATAATACTTAAGAATAAACTGTCCCACGTACTCACAGCTAGAAGCCCACCGCGGCCCACCCCTGTACATCGAGTCTGCCCAGGGGCGTTCTAGCGCAGCAGCCTCTGCTTTCCCTCCTGTGAAAATCAGGGTCTGCTCAAGCAGTACTAAGTTTTGTCTGGTTTTATGCAATGCCTTACTTTCTGCTGTTATGGCTTATTCAAGATTTCTGCTTTATTCAATTTTGATGGCTGGTTACAAATTCCTTTAAGGTTAAGAAAGCACATGGGACTCATCTATGTTTTTGGATTCTGCTACAGAAAACCAATGGCAATTTTGTTTTTAAACATGCACTTATCCTGGTAAATATCACTGAAGGGTCCATTTAAGAGCCTTATTCTATTAAAAACCCAATCAGATAGTGATTACTTTCAAACAACATGATTAGGGAATAAAAGCTAATCTTGTAGTGGTCAATACAGTCAGCCTGAAGAACCTTAGAACTTTTGTCCATAAGATAAAGAACTTGAGCCACTACTAGACACCCCCTCCTCCCTCAATGGTTTCTAGAAGGAAGTCACTAAGATAAGAGGTACCCTATCATTTCCCGAACAGCCTCGGGGAAGAAGGTAAGCTGGTTTACAGATGTGGGGTGGGGTGTGCAGCCTTACGAGAGAGCTGTGACCGAGTGAGTGAATGAACAGCTGCAGTTATTACCTCTTTCTTTGGGAACAGACCCTGAGATCGAATCCTCTGAACTCTCTTTGAGCAAGAAGCTATAGACTGAAGGAGCTGTGATCCTGTCTTCCCTGAGGAAAAAAAATGCCCAGACTGTGACAGGATTAAAGAATGAGAAGCAGGAAAATTTGGTGGCCTCCACCCCTTTGAAAATCTCTCCTTTTTTTGTCAATAAACCCAATAAAGGAATGTCTTCTTTTTTAAAGTGCCAGGTGATAGAAAGTTTCACAGAGAAATGTATGCTGATATGAAACAAAAACAAGCTGACCAACGCCTGCAATGGGAGTGTCCTTAACGTAAACAGGAGAAAAAGAACTGAAGTTGGTAGCACTAACTTCGTATAAATATGTGCCCTCGCTTGCACTTAAAAAGCTGTGCTTTTAACAACTGCCACCAGAGAAGAGGTGGCCTCCCCTCTCCTGACTGCACGCGTGCGCACACACCCAGCACTTCAGGTGGGCACGGCCTGCCCCTGTGTTCCTCGGACTGCTGCCGTTTCCTGCCCCAAACAGTTACGGTGACTTTAAAATGGTGCCCCCCCCACCCCGACTTTCCAGCACCCCCCCTCGCTCGTACACTGCTGAAAAGCCTTACTGAAATCATGGGAGTATCTTCGTTTTCACTGGTCCTGGTGAGCACGCTGACAGCAGGAGCGGGAATAAGTTCCGAGGGCCCAGATGGCTCCTTCAGGTGCTGCAGGTAGTCGTAGTCGTCATCAAAGAACACTCCGTACTTCCTCTGCTCTGCTCGTCTCTCTTCGTCATTTATCTACAATATTGAACACAATGCGGCTAGTACCTCTTCCCGATTAAGGCACAGGAACCTGCCAAAGGGCCCAGCTTTCAGAGTAGGAGGCACGGCATACGGACATTTTGGCTGACGGGAATGAGACAGTGAAGTTTTGACTAATTCAGGGCACACAGAGCTTGTAAACCACTGTGCCACATGTAAAGAAACCATTCCTCCTTTCACTAGACATTTCTGCGCAACAATTCAAGAAACATGCACGCAGCGATCTGTTTTACCATGTGCTTAGAGGATCAGGAAAAAAAGACTAGGAGTTCCTGAAAGATTAAGTACAATTTCTTGTATTTATATGCAAAGAAACTTCTCAACGCACATCACAAACTTTGGGCCCAATGTTCCCCAACACTTCCTTTCACAATACCCGCACTGAACAAATATACTGACTGATAATCACCCATCGGCCTTGTGAAGGCCCCTTGGCATTTTCCAAAGCTAACTTATGAGTTTCAGTGTTTTACATTTCATGAGATGCGTGACCAGAAGGCAAAACGCAGTCCGTGGTTATGAAAGGAAAGGGTCTTAGGGAAAGCAGAGATTGAGTATTTCGGTTGTGCCCTAAATAACATTATGCAGTATTGCAGCCGATGGCTTATGAAATATTTACCATAACTCTAGAGGACTTGCTCATCAAAACACCTCAAATAAAGATGCTTTACCTTCTCAATCAAAATAAATATGCATGATGTAAAAATCAGCACATTTACTGAAAATTAAGTCACAGATTTTGCTTCCTTGTATATCAGTTATCTGAGAATAGCAGGTAGCTAAAAAAATTGCCAAAAGCCCACCTACAAACTCACTGGCTAAAGATCAGCACCTACTTTCTGTGTAGGCAACAGAACTCTCTGGGGCGCAGTCTCATCTGCTGCTAAAGGATCTCGTTGGCTCCGATGGACCAGGTGAAAAGACACAGCTTTCTTCTTTTCTATAAAAGGCTTTTTCTTCCTGTGAGGCTTCGAAGGACAGAACCAGAACAAGTCATTAGAACAGAACCAAAACACCAGTGAATAGTATCATAGTCCACGCAGGCATCTTCAGTAAGTTATGTGAAGGATCAACACATTTTTGAAACTTACCCTTCTAGGGTAGGCAATATCAACTATGTTCTATAAAATCTATACTTACCTTCCTCCAATAAACATTTGTTTGCATCTACTTGGCAAGCAGACTTTGTTAGGGGAGCTGGTGACCCAGCAATGGGAAAATCAGACAAGCCCCTATTCTTCCCTAGCAAATCATCAAGAAGAATGATTTCACGTAAAGAAAACAAAACACAATGATGTACAAATGACTTAAGAGTTACTTAAACTGGGTGCTCAGAGAAGGTCCCTGACAGGTTGGATCAGAATGACAATGAGCCTGCCACAAGAAAATCTGGGGAAGGCAGTTGCAAGCAGGGTACACACTTCATGTATCAACTATTATGTGAAACCGACAACACAAGAGCTGGAGTTTAATAAGATCCATCACTCATTTCTACATTTTTATTTCGCCATCCAACCTGCTTTTCTAAACTGAGAAAGCATCATCCCAGTTGAGTACGATGCCTTGCTTTGGGCCGAACCTCAGAATCTCCCACAAGTTCCCCTCCCCAGAGCAAACTGATGGGCAGACACCTCCAGACCCCGTGAGTCCCAGGGTGGTACGTTTGTGTTCTGTGTCACACACGTTTTCTGGCCCTTAGGGCTAAAGGGGAGGCCATTCTCTGATGTCCATTTTTAGGGACGCTCTTGGCCAAGGGAGACACACACTCTGAACTAAAAGTATGACCGAGCTGGTGAGGGTGACCCATACCAGGGCCCTGTGCCGCGAACCGCCTCTCCGCACCTTCGGGCCATTAAAAAGTTCTGTTAGGCAAACCCCCACTGACACTAAAGGAACCGGCCTGGCCCCGGCACACCCAGAGCGCCCCGCCCCCCAGGAAGCCGGGCTCGCTCACCATGTTGCAGCCACACGGCGCTCACACCAAAGAGTGGTGGCTGCGCTCTCTGAGTCTCGCGGGTGGTGACGCGCTACCTCCGACCCGCCGTCAAAAGCCAGCTCCCAGCGGAGTCTCTAGGCCCAAACACACGTGCAAGCCCGGGAGCCGGACGGGAAGTCACGCAGCAGGCCGTGGAAACGAGCCAATCGCCGAAAAGCTGAAAGGTCGGGGCCGGTAGTTACGTGTCGCTCCCTCCGTCCCAAAGATCGCGAGAAGTTCTTGGGAGGTGGTCACTCCCCGGGGGCGGGGCTTTTTCGGCCCAGAAGTCTGTCGGCGGGGGAAAGGGGTCGTAGGCTTCTGCGTGGCGCTGAGGCTCGAAAGGGGGTTTCTGTTTTGGGGAGAACTTGGCTTTTATAGCGCCCTCTATCGAGAACAGAGACGACGCATCCAGCTTTTCCATTGATAGTTGTGTTTCCTGCACATTCATGACCGTAAAAAACAAAACAAAACAAAAACCGTGTACACAGAAGGTGGCTGCCCTCCCGGGTACCCGAGTTTTCAGGTTCCCCGCATTTGTGCTGGCGCGGAGTCTGTTGCGTTAGCAACAGACGATCCCAGGGCCTTGCTATTCTAGGCTGCCCCAGGCTTAATCAGGTCTTCGTTTCTTTTACATCGGTAATGAACTGCATTAAAAGATTCAGTTAATCAAACCCCCAAGACTGTTGACAGTAGAGGCATTTGAATTAATAAAGTATATTCAGAATCTCTTGAGTATTTGCACACCCTGTCTTACACAATGAAAACAGTTTACGCTCTTCCAAGTCCTTCCTCAAATGTGTTAACGCGGTTTAAGCACCAGGCTAGAAGCACACCCCAGCAGGACGTCAGGCAGGCGCTGGGGCACTCTCCTGCTTTTCCTGGGCAAAAGGGGGTGTTATGCATTCAAAGTTTTATCAGCAGACTTCGTCTCAAATTTGTGTTTCCCCCTTCCCAATATCTAGAGTCTTTTCAATGTCTGAGTTATCTTGGATTGCTGCTTTATGCCCTGTTACCATTATAAATATTTATGGACTATTACTCTTGTATTACAATAAAATTATAGAAACAATTTAGACAAGAACCACAGAACTTGTCTTTAGAAAACGCTTTGTGACAGAAATAATGCATGACACTTTTATGTACCAGACATTCATTATAATTAAGTTTTATGAGGGCAGGTTTAATTTTACTTTTATCTGTTTTTATTTGCTACTTTTGTCTGTTCTGAAGGCCTGGAATCGTGCCTGGCACATAGACTCAATAAATACTATTTGGTTAAATGAATTATCGTTCTGGTACTTTATCTGAATTATTTTGTGCCTTCCTTACTTCAACATTATGAGAGAGATGCTATTATCTTCCTTATTTTACTAATACTAAAACTCAGGCATAAGAAAGTTAAGTAACTTTCTCAAGGTCACACAGCTAGTCAAATCGCAGAGCAGGGATTTAAACTCGAGTCTAGAGACTGGCCACTTAACCACAGTGCTTGCTTTTTTTGAATAATATTCTGCTACTTTATATATATTGATACATATATGTGTAAGACTAATACTAAGCACATTGTGCTGTGTATTTTGTATTCATGATGTCATTTAATTCCTTCGCTAAGCCTGTACTGTACAGTTAGATAGCACTTAGCCTGTCTTATAGATGCAGAGTCTGAGGTTCAGAGAACTGAGTGACTCGCCTAAGGTCACAGAGAGTGGAAGAGCCTAGAGGTGCAGCCCATCAGTCTGGTGCAGCAGGGCCACACCCTTAGCCATAGGCTACTCTGCCTTGCTAAGGCAGCCAGCCAGCCATTCCTGTCCATTCTGCCTTCTAAATATCCAAATGTATCACTTTATTACCTTTTAATCAAATTTATCACTTTTAATAGTCTGAATCCAGTGTATTCTTGTATAAAATTTTCAATGTCCGTCCTCTGGCCTAATTTCTCTGTATAAAAATTTCAATGTCCATCCTCCAGCCTAATGATAAAATCCAAACTTTTTGCGTGGCAGCCAAGACTGTATCATCTGATCTCTAACCATCAGTTAGTCATCTTGTCCCCTTATGCCCCTACATACTGTAACAGGGTGCCAAGCAGGGGTCCCCAGAATATAGGAGAAATTCCCCACAGCCCATGGTTGGGGGGAGGTGGTGTGGATGATATAGTGGTTAACATACTTTTCATAACAACAAGTTGATAGCCGTGTCCATCCTGAAGGGAAGCAGACTGCTGCCCAAGGCGAAAGGAGTACATGGCTCTGAGAGTGTACAGTGGCTGGTGACATAGCCAGGGGGCGTGAATGCCCTCCCTGGATGTCTCTGTGTCATGGGGAACTCTTGCCCTGACTAAAGATGGCAGCCAAAAGAAGAGAAAAGTTATGGGAGAACTGGCAAAGATAGCACATTGTAGGAGGGGCCAGATAGAAGGTCACATAGGAAGTTCCAAGCATTTTAAAATAAGGCTGCCTGAGAGAAGAGGTAGCCATGAGGAAGGAGCCACGAAGTAGGGGGCATTCAGCCATGAGGTCTGAGAGAGGAAGCAGCAAGCAGCTATGCAGGTTGTAGTGAAGTGGTCTGCCATGAGGGCTGGTGTGTAAGGTAGAAGCCATGCCGGCCGGAAGTCAGGATTCTGCCATGAGGCCTGGGGCGGTGAGGAGGGCAGCCATGGGGGCTGAGGAAAGGGTGTAAGGGGAGAGCTGATGGAGCTGTACAGGAACCTGCCTAACTAAGCCCGGATTCATGGGAGGTGCTTTGGAACTGAACTGTGACCAGGAATGTAGACTTCTGCTTCTCTGAAGGATGTACAGAGAAGCCACTCTCTTGGGACGTGTGCCTCCCTGGACTCCACCTTGATGCAGTGTAACAGGGCACATGTTTCCTGGACCACTATGTGGAGGCTGAGGACAATGTACCCCAGATCCTGAAGGAGACAGCTGCTGTGAGAGGATGGTGATTCTGACACCCACAAGTGTGCCTTCCAGAGGGGATGGAAACCTGTTTGCACAGCTGGCTTAAGCACAGATTAGGATATGGGGAATTCATGGGCATGGTTTTGGCTGATAGCCAGGTGGGGACAAGGGGAGTGCTGGGTCTTGTGGGAGAACAGGGCTCTGAGCAGGAGTGCTCTCAGTGCCCCTGAGGTTGCAGGTTGGAGCCCTGCAAACAAAAACTTGTTACCTTCAACACTAATTGTCTCGTATCAAGGCCACACGTGCACAGGCCCCTGCTTGCTTGGTTACAATACCATTCTATGACCCAGCCTATCAAACTGTTTGCAGTTCTCAAACGTACCTAAAAGAGATTGGCTTTCTCATGCCCATATAAAAGGCTCTTCCTTTTAAAATTAGCTTAGTTATTTCTGCCACCAGGAAACTTATACAGGCACACCTTGAAGATACTGTGGGTTTGTTCCAGACCACTTTAGTAAGGTGAATATCACAATAACAGGAGTTGTAATCTTTTTGCTGGCGAAGTGTCTTGCCTTTGCTTTGTGAAAAATACAACATGTATGAAGCACAAGAAAACAAAGTGCAGTAAAGTGAGGTATGCCTGTATTCTTCAAAACTAGGGCCCGTCTCAAATGTTTTCACTGCATCCTGTGATTATACTATTTTACTCAGTTACACTAAGTTGTAAAGTTTTAGAATTAGACTCTAGTAACCTGCTTGAAGGCAAGGATTTTTATCTTCTCAACTTTACTTCCCCAGGACATAGTAAGGACCCAACATCAATTCACTGTTCAAAGCACTTTACATACATTTACTTATTAAATTCCTAGAGGAGGATTTAAGGAGATACACTACTATTATCCTTTTATTTTACAGATTAGAGATTGAGGAACAGTCAGTCAAGTGACTTTTGCCCCGGGCCATGAAGCCAAAATGTGAACTCAGGTGTAGCTGGAGAATGCCACCCTTTACCATTACGATGCATCCCATTTCAAAAAGCCAACACTCTCAGTGAATTTACAGGTGTCAGAGACTGTCCTGGGTTGCTACATATGTGTTAGCTCATTTACTTTTTGTTGAAAGCAATATCTAGCGCAATGCATTCATTATAATGGTTATATACAAAACTCTGGCTTGTCACAACACAATGTTATTTCCTACCATTAAAATGTTATTTTCTACCATTAACATCACCTAGAACTGAAATGTTACAGCAATAATAAATCTAAACTATACTTCTACTCTCATTAGTATGCGCTAATTACTGGCATCTATTTCAAAATGATTATACAGAATTTCTAGCTTAATTTGGGCTTTGCTAATTTTCTCTTTTTTTTCATATGAAATCAGCTTGCCTATTGAAATTATGCTTATCATCTTAGCCTCAATTATATTACATTCAGCAGGGGGTCTCCATCAGCATCATTGAAGGATCCTAAAGCATCAGGAAACCAATGTACCCCAAAGAGGAAAAAAATTTGCTAGACCCTGAAGCAGGGACTTTAGGAATTGTAAGTTACATGCATGATAATATTTATAGAGCTCATGGATGTACTCAGTTATAAAAAGGTGAGATGCATAAAGATGGATATACCAGGATGGTCACTGTAGCACTCTTTGTAAGGGAGGGAAAAAAAATGAAATTCCATTAGTAAGGGATTAATTGAAAAAAAACCCAAACAATCATACTGCAGTCTATCATGAAGCTGTTAAGAGGCAGATCAATATGAATAGCCACTTACTAAGCTGGAAAAAGCAGTTTGCAGAACATCATAGTAGATGGCACTTTTTGTTAAAAAATTATAAATAGAAAAACATTTTACACAGAAATAATCATAGTGCAAGCATAGAAAAATATCTGATTGACTATGTTTAAAACTGCCTACAGCAAATATCCACAAGGAGCTGGGATTGCAGGAAACTTTCAATTTCTATTTGAGATATTTCTTCATTGTTTGTAAGTTTGCAGTGACAATATGATTTGTTACATTTGTATATAAAAAAGTGAAGATACTTAAATACAAAAACCAAACAGGGGACAGGTTAGATACTAATATAATCTGCTTCAATAAATATTGTTAAAGGATATTTTTAAATGGTAAAATCATTATATATATATATATATATATATATATGTAAAGTGAGCATGTTAAAGATTTTTAAAACATCGTTAGGAGGGAACTGGTAAGATGTTTCAATTAGTTCAGAAGACAATCCAAAGAATAGAAACATTTATGAGCAGGAATATTGAAAAGAGTATGCAAACAGAGACGAAACTGGCCTCTTTCCCAGTGATCTAGGGAAGACAGTTGAACCTCTACTAGACAGAATTTAAGTACATGCCTAGAGACAAAATTTATTTTCATTACTATCAGCTTTCTACAAATTATAAAAATTGTAAGACAGCTCAAAGGCAAGGAAAGGTGCAGAGCCCACGTAAAGTTAGATTTGGGAGTGCTTATCTAAAAAGTGCATCGTTTTTCACATAGATTTCCCCCCGTCATGTTCAGTAATAACAGTAGTATGCTTGGTATGTAACTGGAATTGGTTTCTGGTGTTTGTTTCACTCTTATTGTATAACCTGGGGCAAGGGGTCTCCCACTACTCACCTCAATGTAAAATGGAAATGGGAGTGTTATTAATACTCATTTTATAGGGTTTTGTTGAATAAAGTGAGAGATTGTGTGTTAAATGCTTGGACCAGTTTCTGGCTGGTGGTCAGGGCTCAATGGAAGTGAGCGATTATCCTCTTCCCAGCTAAGCATAGTTATCCACCTGACTTCACTTTTGCCTCAGGATGGCCCATTCCTGAAACCCGGGCCTCCTCCAACACCTGGGATTTTTCAGGGAACACATGCTTTGTCACAAATCAGGTTCTCATCTTGGGAATCCGGCAGCATGCATCTTGACCCAACTTGTCCGCTTCCCAGGATCCCAGTCCTTTTGTTTCTCCTCAATGTCTGGTGTCTTTCAGGGCCTTTATATTACACGCTTACATTCCTTTCCTTGCTTCTAGCCCCTAGTAATCGTATGTTCTTTAGGCTACACAAACGCTTGATGTTGGTTGCTTTTCTATTTACTGACTCCTGTTCCCAGAGTCAAAAGTATGTGTTGCATTGGTGAATACTCTTTGGAAATATTAATTCGAATTAATTTTCTTTCCCATGACTTTTAAATTATAAAATGTATTTTGAGTACTCTTGGGTATGTTGCGGTTACACTCATTCTAGCTTTAGGCTATACAAAGCTCAGAAATCATTAGTGGTCCCCTTTCTCTTGAGTGACAAAGAAACAGATGGAAACTTTTTACAAATATGGGGGAGTCAGATCATGCATGCATATAATTATAGACTTAACTCTATGCTTTCAGAAAAGGAGAGAGGACCATCATTACCATTGAGGGATTCTCTCTGTCAAGGTCAATACATTGAAGAGCATGTACTCGGACTGAGGGTGAGCTGGGACATTTACCTCCTCTTCCTCCATCGCTCTCTTCCTGTGCTTGCAGTGTGAGCCTCTCACTGTGTGGAGTGTCATTCTTATGCTTAAAGGTAAGGCTTTTTTTTTTTTAAGAAAACACAATAAAGCACCTAAATGTAAACTAATTTCTTAATCTGTGGCTTAATTAAAGAACCAGGGAAACATTCCAATGATAAAGTAAAAAAAAAAAAAAAGGTTACACTGGACTTATTGAGATAGTATGTCTGTATATTGTATTTGGGGCAACATAAGGTATTTCAAATATAAGTTTTCCTTTACAACTCAATCCCCTCCATAAGGTGCTACTCCATTTTATTTCAAATGAAGCTAACTGATAAAACCCAGTTAAGCTAAAAATGTCTGTATCATCTAAGGCACTCAGAGGATGTATAAATGAAAGAGTTTTACGATTTAGAGACAAACTCAAGTAACACAAATATAGTTCATTAAATTTTCATTGTAGTAATTTCTTCACAGTCTTAGGCTACATTATTAAGGTGATTGTCCATTTCCACAGCTTCCGTTACAACTGCTGATGATTCTTAACTTCCTCTCTGTGGCCAAGAGGATTTCTTTGACCTTCAGACTCATATCCAATGGACTATTTGCACATGGATGTCCCACCAGGCAGGCAACTCAAACACATCGGATGTATGCCCACTTCACCTCTCCATCCCCACCCCCACCCCTCTTCTCCCACTCTCCTTGCCCCCAACCTCCATCTGACAACCTGCTGTTTTCTCTTTCAGCAAAGGGCATTACCACTCTCCACCCAGTTGCCCCAGCCAGACACATGGATATAATCTTTACTCATTTCCCATATGCAGCGATCACTTCAACTGTCCCTTGAATCATTAGGTCTCTTCATTTCCATAGTATTGGTTGAGGCCACCATTACCCCCAGCAGAATTACAGCAACAGTAATGGTCTGCCCTATGGTGACAGGTGGGTACTAGACTTATTGGGAAGGATCGCTTCAAGTTCTATAAATATCTAACCACTATGCTGTACACCTGAGACAAATATAATACTGAATGCCAACTGTTAATGAAAAAGAAAAAAGCAAAGAAAAAGAATAGCAATGGTCTCCATGCTTCCAATATTGCTTCCCCAATCCAGTCTCTACATTGTGGCCAGAATAATTAGGGCAAATCTGAGGATGGTATCTGAGTTTCAAATACTTCAGTGGACCCCTCTTTCCTTAAGGATAAATTCCAAACTCCTTTAGAAGTTTTACAAGGACCTTCAAGGTTTAAGCCTTGTTATGCTCTTTAGCTTTCCATCCCTTTAGCTGTCATCTTCAGCTCATTTTTCATACTTAATTGTACCATCCTTAGCGTAACTATAGAGTTCTGGCCTCAGGGGCAAAGAAGACTACATGTTGGTATGGAACAGACACAAATGTAACTGGATGTCATTTAAATGAGTTGTGTCTAGTCAGAGAGAAAGAATATTTTAGAAAACACAAAGTTTCAAGCCAGCCAGTAAGAGTGTTGAAGAGGGTGAACTGCAGGACAGAGCACAGACTTCCCCCTACCTACCAGACTAAAGAATTGTTTAGGGTGTAGTTCTCATCTGGCTTAACCAAAGCCCATTGTTTCTGTAGGCTGTGGCTTTGGAGACTTCTAAAGTTATAAGGATTGAAAGTTCTGAACATGTCTCCGTGGTTCAAGTAGGCTATTCCCAGAAGTTTGAAGCCCATAAAAGGAACTTCTCAGTCATGGATTTTTGACCATTAAGTAAAAGGTGAATCGTCAACCCAGTAATTTCAGCTTGGCCAAGGTTTCCTGTCCCCGCCCCCCCCCCCATCAGCTTGCCCAAGGTTTTAAAATCTGCTTTTCTTAGTATTTCTGGAAGCCTGGGAAAGTTTAGAATTAAATGTGGATACTAAATCAAAGCCCAAAGTGTTATGCTTTATAATTATTGAGGCAATCTATATGAACTTGGCATTAAAGTATTTGTAACTTCTTTTAAAAGGTGGAGTATCATAGAATCTGACCAGTTAGCCATGCAATTCCAATTTAAACTAGATAACTTATTTTAGACTTGTAAAGTTGAAAAGGATAAGAATATTTTCAATTTGAAAATAATACAGAAATGTTTAAGAAAATTTGATTTACGGTATTTGTAAATATAATGAATTAGATCTGAAAGTGTTAACCTGATTGTTACAGTCATTTGGACATTCGCAGTGCTTATAAAGCAAGTAAAATCTGTTAAAGTTGTATATCCTATTTAACACTTTAAAGAAACTGTAATATCTTGAGGAGAAGACACCTGAAACCTTAGAAAGATGGGTGGGAAGTTAATAAACAAAATTCCAGTTGGAGGGAAAGGCGCAAAAAAAGTTGCAATGCTGGAAGAGTGTATGATGTATTTGAAGAACCTTGAGTTTCATTTGATTTGGCCCAAGTGAGGAATAGAAGGAGCACAATCTGGAACTGTGGCGGGGTGAAACTACAGATCTTGAGGCTGGATTAATTGCCTGGGAGTTTTTCAGTAGACAGAGGGGACTCCCTGGAAAATTCTGAGAAGGAATTTTAATGTAAGAGTTAATATAAGAGTTGTCTGTTCGGGGGAAGAATGACAGAGGAGAATTAAGAGTAAATTGGTTGGAGAAGACTCAGAGAGGACATGACCAAGATTTCAGGGGTAATCAGGGACTGGACTAAAGACACGTAAATGGACTGTGGAGAAAGATGGCGCATAGCCGAAGTTTGAACTGCTGAGTACACCTACCTGAACAATTAGGGGCTGATTCTACCCAACGCTGAGCTCCATTTTACTCCAGATTGCCCGACTTGGGCCAACCAAAGTCAAAAGTCCATCCAGGAATAAATCCTTAGGCCAACAAGTACTGAAAATGCCAATTCTGTCCTCCGTCGAATATTTGTCTAATTACGAAAAGTTAGCACCTAACAGATTTTTCCTCCCTAAAATCTCTAGTAATGGTAGCTGTTTTAGCAAAGGAGCAGAAAACATCACACAAATGTCAGGTTCTTAGCCTTTCTCTAGAATGTTATATGTTCATTACAGCAACCACCTTTTAAAGGGCGAAGAGTTCAGAGCCCTGGAACCGAGCAGGGCTTGTCCGTGGAGAGCAGTGTGGGAGCAGTAAGTCTGTGCAGGTGTCTCAGTGGAGGTGCAGCGAAGCATTCGGAGGATTTGACCAAAAGAAATCCTATGCCATCAAATCACTGTGTAGAATGAAAACATTGTCCATTTTTTACCTTCATTGGGTTTTAGAAAGTAATGTTTCAATGTAGAACCTGCTTTAGTGTGAGCAAAAATTAAAAGCAGCTGTTGAACTACTATCCCTGCCTTGGGGATGTACCACTGATTTTTGGTAGTATTTTTGGGGGCCAGTTTTTCAAATGTACTTTTTGATTTTTTGGTCCTAATCTTCTCATCATATGTCTTCAGTCTAGAATAATGGTACACAAATTGCTTTTCAACTTCCCCTCATACCTCTGCCCTTGTCCTGGAGCTGAGGGAGAAAAGCTACCATTTGCAACCACTGTTGAAAACCATGAAAAGCGTATTCCAACTCCTTGTTCTGCTCCAAGTGTGTTCCCAACCTCTCTCCTTGCTTATAATATATTAAGTAGTAAGCATAATGAGGAAGTTTGTTTATTTTCTATATTATAAACTCTGAAGGGACTACCTTTTTTAAATACATAGTAATGTCATTAAAAATATCAACATCAAATATCCTCAGATATAAAAAGACAGCCAGTTTAAAAAAGACACCGTAAATTGCTGTTCATAGCAGTAATTCTTAGACAGGTATTTTAAATAAAAAAATACAAATCACAAGGCCTTACGTACAAAACTGTTCAGTTAGGTGGAGCTGAAACAACAAGCAGTTAGAAAAGCTGTCTCGGTCCTGCTTTACACGTGAGAACTGGCAGGTTTTTAACGTGAAAACACTGAGTGAACCCTGTCTGCACACAATAGAAATTGGAGCGAAGTAAAGCTGGGGATGTCCCAATGATTTTATTGAGGTAACGATTCCCAATTTTATACACATATGCATTTTTATATACTGAAGAAAGCTAAACAATGTTCTAAGGCACTTGGAATTGTGCACAGCAAGGTATTCTACAATATTATACAACTAAATAGAGCATAATTTTGCTTTTTAAATAACACAAACACCAGTACAGAATAAAAAAGATAATACATAGTCTTTCTTTCAGGTTATGATAGTGGAATACATATACATATGTGTGTATACTTGTAGATATTTATACCCACATACTATAATACAGTACAGATCGAGAACAACAACAACAACAAAAGAGAAACTGTCATGTTAATTGGTGTACAGTTCCAGTTATTTACACTCACAGATAGTATACCTGTGCAATATGTAGGGTTCAATCGCTCAGTGGAAATCAGGAGTCAGTCAGTCTAATAGTGATCACAGTTTACCCCCCTTCTCACTTTAACCAGAGCTGGAAATAACAAAAGAACAACTGCAGTTCTTGATTTGAAAATGACTGTGACATAGACAAGAAAACCATTAGCTTGAGTTTGGGGTAGGTACCAAATCTGATGAAATCGGTGCAGAATGTTGCGAACACATTGGCACATTTCTAAGCCACAGAAGAAATATTTAAAAATGTATAAAAATATTAGTGCCTCTATTTTAAATGATGAAAGTGGTTTGACCCTAGATTCATGCAGATTGTTTCTGAACCCTAGTTCGCACTGCAAGGGTGACTTCTCCCTGTGGGGGGCGCCCCAAGTGACGGAATGCAATAGTCAAACTGTAACAGAAGCATCCAGTTAGGGAAAAGCCCCCCATATTGGCAAGCGGCACAAATATTATTGGCATTTTAATATACCATAAACTTGACCTGAGGGTGGAATGGCATTCTGCCTCATTTACTCCCTTCAATATACTATTAAAAAAAAATACTGGTATTTAACAAGATACGAATTCTTAAGCACCATCTAAAAGTTGACAAATATAATCACCTTTATCAATTCTGAGTTGCTCTTTCTCAAAAAAGATTTTTAGAAATTTGAATATTTAAAAAAATTATAGTGGCTAGCTTAATTTCATTCCATTAGCCACAATTCATCCAAATCATTTCAAGACACATTTGCCATTCAGGTTTGGTGATAAAAAGCAACAAAGAGAGTAAGTATATGTAGGTATCGGTAGTACAGTGTGACCATGTCTCCCTAGGAAAAACTCATCCTGTCTGGGGCATGATCATCAATGAAGTATGAACAACGTACATGCAATCCACAGTAAATCCACATTTCCTTCATAATTCAATATTCACAAATCTTAGAAAAGCTGAACCACGTGGCTGTATTTAGACAGGGGCAATCAAACTTTGCACGTGGCTTAAATGATTCCTTAATGGGATAAACAGGTGACTGTTTTGGAACACATGGGATGCAGCTTCCCAGGTAAAAATCTAAGGGCGATGTTCATGGGCCGTGGGCTTTGAGCGTATGTGGTTTGTCAGCCATCACGTTGGTGGTTAAGCCACGCAACAGTCCTCACGATCTTCACAAGGGTTGTGAGCAACGGTGTTGCTCTGAAGTAAAATTGTGAGATCGAAACATGAAAAAGTTTGCTTCACATGAAACCTCACCTTTAAATACATGCAGGGACCACCCCAGTGCAGGTGCCCTTTAGAACTGCCACGGCTGCCCAGTCGCCTCCTCCCGGAAGAACAGGCAAGTTAAAGCTGCATCGAAGCAGAAGGCTTGAAAAATGAATGGCGACAAAACGAGTCAGGGCCCAAAGAAATGGAGGGCAGCCGAGAGGATGTTTGGAGAAAGACACTTTTCCTGTGTGCCCTAACCTGCAGGAGACAGCGGTGTTCAAGGGAGGTGCAACCACCCTCCTGGGAGGGCATTTGAACACGGCAGAGGCCTTTTTACGTTTGGCTTTTATACCAAGCAGGCATCCTACTGGCATTTAGTCAGCAGGGGCCTGGGAGAGTGAACAGTTTACAACGTGGGGGCATTGCTGTACAACAAAGAATCATCCAGCTCCACATGCCGACAGCGCCCCCACTGAGAGACATCAATCCAGAGTGCTTTGCTCATATGCACAGCTGTGCTGGCAATGCAACCAGTGAGCTGCTTTCCTTTTGCTGTGTGTGTGTGTGTGTGTGCAGAAGATCCCAGCAGAGCTAAAAACCGTCCTTGCCTGTAGGGTTGGCTGTTGGTGGGAATAACTGCCATAGGATTCTCCTTTTTCGGTCAGAAATCTTACAGCATATAAAATAGGATTTGTTAATTTGGGATTACTATGTCTTCAAAAAAGCTTAAGTGGACTAGGTTTCTGTTGTTTTCTAGGTTTCTAAACTGAGCTAAAGCTTAATGATTACAAAAAAAAGAAAAAGGTTTGGGAGTATTTACCTTTGTTCCTACCACCTTTTGGCTACTGCCAAATTATAGTAGAGTCCTATGCTACTCTTTGAAACCTGGGTTTGAACTATCTGGAGATGTGCTCTCTCTCAGAAAGATGGCTGTATTAATTTGATGATCTTCTGCTCTAGGACATATTTCAGTTCTAGAAGATCATTCTGTTTGTCAAATAAAGCAAAGTGATATAGCCCACCCATTCGTAGAGAGCAAATACTCAGTAGTGGAAGATTAACTATATCAAGAGGCCAAGAGACAACTTCATAATAAATTTCATCCAAGTGGTTCCTTAGTGTTCATAGCGTACTCTAATGATAGGAAGACATTAGCTTTTGTTTCAAAGTACAGACTTTTCCTAGTAAGGTTAGCCTTAAAAATACAATTGGAATTTAGGAATGCTTGAGCTACCAGACTGATAAAGTGACATAAATTTATGTATCTTGTATGAGTTTAATTCCTTCTCACCTGTTGTGAAGATTTTTCAGTCTACGTGAAATATGTTGCAAGGAGCACTTAAAAACAGCAACAGATGGAAGAAAATTTTGAGCAAGAAAGGAAAAAAAGAAACCTTCCCTGTTTAAACGTGGGCATACTACTATGCAGTAGACAGGACTGCCTTTTTCTATTGTGAATACAGTATAATTTTCGAAAGTTGTGTCTGCCTAACTCCATTAAGTATAAATACAGTGCCTGTTATGTGGTAAAATGTGGTACTTAATCAGGATAGGCAGTGTTAATGCAGATTTTTCTCTCTTTTAAGTGTAACCTACTACTCTGTTTTTTTTTTTTTTTAAAGTGCCAGTGCAGCACTGAATTAATTGCAGGGTGTAAAACCTGAATTATTGGTTTTAAGGACTTATCTCTCATTTTCAGTATTAGATCAGTTCTGAGGGGTGTATGCAAGTCCTCTACTTCCTTAAATAGATTTTCATTTAAGTTTCAGAACGTTCTACTTACAGAATATATTTACGAACATTAGAAAAGGATAAGTGAAAAATCAGTGTGCTAATAAAGGATATAAAATGAAACCAGAAAGTCAGGTTTTCTGGGTAAATCAGAGAGAGATGATCTCCATTTAAAACAGTTACTGAAACATCCCAAACAGCCCTCTGAATATTACAGATTTCATTCAAATCATTTAAAGATTTAACATAAGGGTGAATTACCTTGACCATAAAAATACAAGTCATTTCACACACACACAGGAAACTATCAGGCAGGGCCACTTTAAATTAATGCTGTTCACCAGAGATCTAATTTGTCGGACTGATTGGTAATGACCGCAAAGATGCTGATAAAGCCCACGGAAAGAGCACTTACAGTCTGTCTCGTTCTTTCCTGCCTGGAGCCTTCCTAGAGATGGGTTTGTTTTTTTTCCTTAATCATAATATCCTGGGGACTCAGGAAAACCCATGCACTTCCTCTATGTTAGCCTAATGCTGCACTTTAAATAGGGGAAAACCTGGAGTTGTGTTACAACAACACGATTTGCACACACATTAATCTTCTTTATAGAACTGTAGCTTATTGGTGAGATTGCAGATACGCTGAAACTGCAGAAATGCTCAGGCAGAGGCTTAATTACACGGGGCGGAGGGGTTCACACCTTCACATCCGTTCAGGGCTACCATGCAAGAGACCTCTAGATGGGTTGCTGGGGTAGAAATGCAATGTTTCTGCCCTTTAGAATCAGCTATTAAAATAGAGCCTATTCTGCAAAATATAGCTTAGTTCACAATCTTCCGAGTCTTTCCACAGCTTTTTATTTAAAGAATCAAGCTAATGAAGTAAATGGTGGTTCTATTTCTTAAATATTAGACTAGCAGTGGTTAGGTTTTTGGACTTTAAAACTCGTCACTTTTAAGCATTTCTCTAAGCATGGAAATCAGCGTGAAGACGCAGCGTGTGCAGCTCACAGATCTGGTCCACCCTACAAAAAAGCAAGGTATTGAGGCACCGGATTCTCATGATTGTACTGGGTGTCTCTCATTGTAGGGAGTAAAAAGTTATATCACATGAACCACTAATGGGGGAAAAAGCTGTTCCTTTTATCAACCAAAAAGGGATTTTCTGTGACATGCATATTGAGTGATAAAACAGCGATGTCTTGTATTTACCACTTTTATGGAGGGTAGGTCTTTTGATTAGAAATCAATACCATGTTCAAAAATCGTAAGTATAGAAAATTAAAATACCATTACAGTCCTTGGTATTTTCCCTAAGACAATAAGATGATGATAAAATAATACAAGGAAGAGGATACTTCAGTAAAAAATCAGAACATACGTAATGTCTATGGCTGTAAACACTATGAAACGGACAAGACCCCAGCCAGCTGAAGACACTTGGACATGCAGAAACACTTTTTGTTTCAGAGCAAAATATATCTTATCCTATTAATGAAATAACACCGCTGCGGAAAACTGTGTTTAGTTCATTAATGCCTGTGGTTGAGCGCAGCAAGAGGTGCAACGATGCTTTTCTTAGTCACTTTTCTTAGTTATAAATGGCCCTGGGTTTTTGTAATAGACCAAGTGGGGCCAAATCAGTTTTACTTTTAAGCAAAATCATCCCAATTTCAAGTGAGTCTTTAAAATATCAATAAGAGGCAAGATCCAAATTTATCTACCAGATGAAGTGTTTGCTTTTTTGGTTGAAATAGAAAATTATAGTCTCCCATAGTAGAAATCAGAATCATCTCAGAAAATTCTAGTCCAAGCTCTGAGAATAAAATTGAGTCTCCTTAGGTCTTTTCTTATTATACAAATCACGTGTCTTTAATAAAAGGGGCCCAAAACAATTGTGGGGAAAAAACAATTAAATGCAAGGGAGGATGTATGCATGTGGTCACACGTGTCTGGGAGCAGCAGCCATGCTGCGCCGGTGACTCCCCAGAGAACAGCAAGGTAACAGGAGAAGGTTTGCTAATGTAAACAGTACTGACTGTAGGCTCATAGGGAAACCTTCCATCACTTTAAAGTCACCCATTTTTTTTGCACTAAAACTCAATGTTATATTTATGGATGCAATCTGCAGACTCTTAAAAACACAAAATGAGATTCTCCTCACTCTCAACTTAGCAAAAATGTTCTGTGTTCTTTTACGTCTTTGAGTACTGTTTTGATCCATGTGCTTCATCTTTTTCAATAGCAGCAATCCACCTTAATGCGGCACGGAAAATAAGTAGTCCTTCGTAGTCCTGTTAAGAGCTATCTGCTGGCAGAACACTTGCATTTTGCTTCTTAAGTTTGAATTTTGGAATCAGATTTTTTAAAAAGATGTGATTGTCAATATTATCTTCCTTAGATCAAGCATGGTTGTTTCGACTTTGGAGATAAGCTAGGGAAAGACCAAAATATTTCTTTCTAAAGCTTGCTACAACTTAATAGGGTCGCATCACATCTGACTTTATTCCCAGTCCTGTTACCCTTGTGGTACATTACGTAAGGAGTATTAAAAAAGAAAAAAGTAAAGTATGTATATCTATGCTACTTAAAGCATGCAACAGAATTTGGGTAAGCATGCTTGGTAAGAGTCCGTAAAAGCCTCTTGCACTTAAGAAAAAGATGCATGAAAACACTCAGACTTATTTCTGGCAACTGGATTCACTGGCACAACATAAAGTGACGGTACTATACAGCACCGTCATAATGGTGAGAGAATATTCTTCTAGGATCAGGTCTCTAAGGAATCCACGCTGGGTGATTAGATCCCAAAATCCCTTACTCAGTTCTTAGCTATCAAAAGCCTACTTCAAAAATACATTTATGCTTCAATTTTTTTCTTTGCTTCATTAACATAATGAAATTTTTCTCTTTCTTCTGGTTTTCAACCCCCACCCACCCCTTTCCAGTGCCCAGCCACTCCATTCCCCATTTTTCTTTTTTTAAAACCCGCACTCTAAAATTTGGCTTTCTGGTAACAGGGAGCCAGCGATTGTCTTCTGCTCGTCTTCTTTCATTAAAACCCCTGATGAAGAATAACTGGTGTAACCATTGTGTCCCTTACCACCAATACACATGCTGGACAGCAAGGTCACTACACCCGTCATTTGCTTGTGGGCCACATCTGGGCTGTAGAAGTGGGGAGCACTTTCCACACACTTCTTCTCCACAAGTGACGTGGAAACACACACAGTCAAATCCCAGTGCAATGCCAGGTGTTCAGGAAGCAAGGCTTCTCCCAAAGATATCAGTCTCTGTTTCCAAAGAGTCTCGCACCTCATTATGGACGATGAAACCTGAAATAAGAAGATGCAAACTCTGAGTCTGTGGTATAGAAGCACAGTCTGCATTCGGTGAACCGAACAAGGTACAGTGATGTCTGTAATCAGAGGTGGCTCTAGACATCGCCCAACTAAATTACTGCTCACAACAGAATACTGTTATAAATGTTATGTTGGAAAGCAGAGGCAGACCCTGTAGAAAAGACTCTGGTTATATTATCCCAGATGTACAGCAATCAATACACAAAACGTCACAACCCTTGATCATCACATTCTGACCTGTATTGAGCAGAGTGAGATGCTTCATAAAGGATTTGGTTACAGCTGGTTTGCAGTTATACAAGGAAAACATTAACAAAGAGTCACTATTTCATTATTTTAGCCTCTCATCACCTCCCGCTAAGGACTCCAAATCTTTCTTCCCCTGAATTGCCAATTGCCTGCTGGGAATTTCCTTCCAAATGTTCCACAAGCATGTCCACAACCACACAGATGATCTTTTCTTGTAAAACTGCCTTTGCATTTTCTATCTTGTTAAATGTTCTACCTTTTAAAGTGCTTTTAGTCTAAAACCTCAGATTTGCAACTCATACCTCTCCTTCACCTCCTATTTCCCATTAATCACCCAATTCTGCCTCCACTGCCCGCCTTTGAATTCATTGAAGCCCTCACGACCTTTTGCTGGCACATTTGAACAGCATGCTGGATAGCTAGCTGGCTTCCTATCCCTCCATGTGAGTTCCTGAACATTCCTTGTGATTTTGCAGACTGTGTTTTGAACATGCTGTTCCCTAATAGTGCAATCCACTCCCTTCATTTTTCATCTGTTTTCACATTCAAGATCAAGGTGAAAAGCCATTTTCCCCGTAAGGCCTTATCTGATCTGCCTCTTCAGGCTATTCCTGTGAGTACACATTTATGCAATTCTATTAGACGTTTTGTTTGTCTTATATAACCTAATGTGCACCTGCACCAGTAAACCAGTCTCCTCATTCATTTCCCTGTCCAGACCCACAGATTTGGAGATAAAAATCTATGCTTCACGTGGTCACTAGCATTACCATCATAAATATTCACCCAATTACTCCTATTCTCTGTTAATATCATTCATTGTTCTCCCTTCCCTACCAAGTAATAATTAAATTTCTTAGAGTAGCAAATGAAGTCTTTCAGGATGTGGCCCATCTTTCTGGATATATGAGGGAGGACCCCCCAAAACCAAAGTTTATTTATAAAAATGTGTGTATTTATTCTCACATGTTTAAACTTCAGTCACTTTGAAAGTACTCTCCATCTGATGCAGTAAGTACACCTATTGAGATGTTTTTTCCACTGCTCAGAACAGTTTTTGAACTAGTTGATTCTGATGCCTTTTAGTGTTTCTGCCATTTTTGTTTCCCTCTTCCACATCAGCAAAAGGTTTCCCTTTGAGGACTTTTTTCATCTGGGGAAACAAAAAAAGTTGCTAGGGGTGAGACTGGGTGAATAGAGAGGGTGTGGCATGGGTTATGCCATTTTTGGTCAAAAACTGCTAAACACTCTCAGAGAGATGTGGGCAGGTGCACTCGTAAATCACTCATCATCAATCACTCATCATGAAGTGGGCAATCGCATTGAAAGGGTCTTAAAAAAATTCACTAAAGCTGAACACAGCTTCTCACAACAACGCCAGCTGGTGCACTGACACAGACGGATTCCTAGCACACTTACCCAGCAAGAGAAGCCTGTATGTACTACATGGACCTACTCTTCAGAAGATAACTCTGGACTTTTGGGGGTCCCCCCTCGTACCTCCATCACTACTCCCAAAATACAGCAAGTTGCAATCCTTTGCCCCAAATGCCCTCCAATTTTGTGCTCATGCGTAAGGATAGGTGAAACAAGATCGGCCATAACCTGATAGTTGGAGAAGCTGCATGATAGATGCTCAGGGCTTCTTACACTACTTCTACACGTTTGACTTTCCAAAAGTCAAAATAAAAATAAGATATACCAAGGTTCCCAAAACATACTGTGACTAAAGTAGGAATGTGTCCACTTTGAGTTCCATTCTTAACTTTGCCACAACCATAACCTCGGGCAGGTGTGGGAACTTCGACGCTCTAATTTGTTAAACGGAGACAATAGTACTGTTTCAGTCTCCTCATTCAGAGGGTAAAAAGGGTTCTCTTTTAACCTTCTGATCACACAAAATTCTTTCCCAGGCCCTTTGCCCTAGCTCTTCCCTTTACCTTGACCTGCTTTGGGGGTGGAATGTTTTCTTCTCTCCCAAGAGTGCTGATGGCTCCCTCTTGTCACTTAAATCACAAAATATCTTTTCTTTCCTCAAGGTACCCCTTTCCTCACCATCCTGTGTAGCCCCACCCATGTCCCTCCCACAGCACCCTGTCACATTTTCTTCATAGTTCCTAACATAATCTGATATTACCATATTTGTTTGTTTGCTCGTTAATGGTTTGTCTTCCTCATTAGAGGATGACCACGTAAGAGCAAGGAGCTGAGAGTGAGGACCTTATCGGACTTATAGGACTTGTTCTAAGTCCCCAGGGTCCAGAACAGTTTGGCTCACTCTATGCGCTCAATAAATGTTTGCCGAATGCATAAACAACTGAATACATATATACAGGGGTACTTAGAAAGTTATTGATAACTCTTTGTATAACTAATTCTCTATAACTGCAGAATCCAATTATGAGGCCCCTAAAATTAATTATAATTAAATGCATGCTAATCTATGATAACCCATCTAACTGGACATTGTGTCATGCGAATTTCTAGGAAGTCAACCATAACTTGGATAAAAACATAGAAAGTCTATAAAAATATTACAAAAGAATAATCGAAAACCTCTTAAAACAAACTTTTTATATAAAATGTGACAGGCAAATAATAATTATAATAGTAGCAAATATTTACTAATGTTTACTATGTGCCTAGAAAAAGTTATATATTATATTTATATATGTATATATAAAATGTATATCCTCTTTGAATCCAAAAACAATCCTATGAGGTACATATTCCTGTATCCCCTTTGTACAGATGTGGAAACTGAGGCACAGGATGCTAAGGCATGTACCCAAGGCACAGAGCTGGTAAGTGGAGATGCCAGGCTCCAGATTCTGTACCCTAACCTACACTAGACAATAAGATCAAAACATGATCATCCATACTTCCATTCAAAGGGTTTTTTTTGTGTGTGCCCTGTGCATGTCATGGAATAGAAAAGGTGATCAGTTGAATTTCTACGTGTCGGTCAGTTTTGATCCATTCCGAGGAGAGAAAAGACCTATTCCACGTCCCCAAGCTACACTTTGATTGCTACAGTTGTCTCAAAGGTGCCTGCCTGCCTTTTGTCACTTAGACAACTAGATGAGAATGCACGAACTTCTCACAATTGCTAGAAAAGCAAGTCCAGTGATGCCCGTTTGAAACCAGCAGCATCGCCTCCCTCCACGCCGGAAACAGAAGCACTGCCCACACCACACGGATGAGTGGGAGCCCGGGGCTTTGTGTCAGTACAGACCAACACACGGCCCTGCAGCCGCTCTGCCCCATGAGCTACCACAGGCTTCCCTGTGTCAGGGTCAGTTTTCCAGGAATTTCCCACTCATGCGATTTAGCAATTGTTTTAGCCCTCTCCCTATATGCTGGGCTTCACACACCGAACACTCCACAGTGTCCTAATCTTCATGTGGTCCTGGATTCAAAGGACACGTTTGGGGAAACATGGCACGAGAGGTTTTCTCTTCCCATCGATAATGTCTGTGGGGTGAAGGAGGTAAATTAAAAATCGGGTTGAGGAACAAAGTGAGTAGTCAGTGGACCAGAAGAGATTTAGAGCTTTCTAAAGCATTTTTCTGGAAAGTGTCCTATAAAAACATTTCTAAAAATTGGCAGGACACTGTAAGATTTTTTGTTTTTTTTCCTGCAGACACAATTTGCCCATGGATCCCATCAGAGAGTGAGTTCCACAGTTTGGATTGCACAGAAGGTCACAGGCCACTGGCATCGTTTCAAGGGCTGGCTAGGAGAGGGAGGTGACCAATGAACAGTATGAAGGCAAGAATATGCTGACAAAGTCGGGGGTCAGAATTGTACCCCCTCTTCATGTGGGTTGTCCAGATCTGGTAAAAAAAAGCAACTTACATATTTTCTTGCACCATCCAATCAGAAAAGGACATTTAGATAGCCTGTTTAAACTGGGCATTGTATCTTCAAATTCAGCTCTAAAACTGTATGTTAGAGGTACGGAAAATGCAAATTGTTCTTAAGTTTGTTAACTTGGTGGTTTGCATTCATTTTGAAAAGAAGAGCTTCAGCCTCACCTCCTGAGAAGTGTGCCTGCCTGTCAGAAAGACAGTTTTGGCTTTAGGCTTCAAGTTGATGGTGCAATAAATACATTTACTGTGCCCTGAGGATACTTAAGTTTTTCCAGCCGCTCTTTTTCCCCCAGAACTTTCCAGAGACTCAAATGTGAAGTTACCTACATTTTATTTTTCTTGTTAAAACTGCAATACATTTTTCTAATTTCCATACTGTTGAGAGTGAGTAAATGGAGGGAATAGCTATTTTTAAGTCATGGGATTAAGAAAAAAAAATTCTTTTCCATAAAAAAATATTATTTTCCATGTGGTTCCTCCATAATTTATTTTTAAAAATGTACTCCTGTGAATTCACTCAGATAATACAGAATATAAAATTTTTCACAAATGTAAAATATGAACTTTCCTCTACTTGCCTATTTGTTATGCACAGAAATCCAGAATATTTCACTTCCCCTTTTATTAAAAGGGTTTGATTGTCCCGGCATATACACTTAGGGTAAACAAATATGGAGGTTCTCCTAAGCCGCCGCTCCTTGCTCTATCTGAGAAAACGGACCACAGGTTGGATGGGATTTTGTTATTTTGAATGCTGAGCCATGGTTTCAGCTCTGGTGGTTAAAGCAGCATTTGGCAACTCTTTCAAGTTTCTGTCCAGGCAGCAAGTAAATGGAGGCTCTGTGAAAGAAAGCACCTCTGTGGAGGATCCTTAATTTTTATTTTGGTCCCATGTAGTGTGGTTTCTGCCATGCCACATTTTCACAAGCACATCTAGAAGCTGAACGAGTGGTTTACTTTATCAGTAAATCCACGTAAGATGGTAACACCGCAAGATGGAATAGAATGAGATAACAGCTTTAAAAATACACACATATACACAGACACACACACATCTCAACATAATTACACTAAGAAAATCTGAAAAGCTGCCCTGACTGGTGTGGCTCCCTGAGCTGGGCGTCGTCCCACAAAAAGTAAAAGGTCACCGGTTTGATTCCTGGTCAGGGCACATGCTGGGTTGTGGGTTTGGTCCCAGCTGGGGGACGTGCGCCAGGCGACCATTGAAGTTTCTCTCTTACAGAGATGAGTCTCTCCCTCCCTTCCCCTCTCTCTAAAAATAAATATATAAATACTTTAAAAAAAGAAAATTTGAAAAGGAAGAAAAGAGAAAAAAATATAACCTTACTCTGTAACAAACCATTAAGACACAGGTGGCAAACACAAGGCCCGTGGGCCGAATCCAGCCTCCACCTTGTTTTATCCAGCCCGGCACCTTGTTTCTACCTGGCGGCAGCACCGAGCTCCTTGCCCCTAGTTAAGGAGTAGTTACACTTACACAGTCCTAAAGTTACATTCAGTCCTTCGAAGGCAACTGCGAGGTTGACGTGGCTCCCAGTAAGAGTGAGTTTGACACCCATGCATTAAGACTTTTTGATCGTTTTTCTATGCATTCCATTTTTTCTATGCATCTGAATTTTAAATAAAATATACCATTGCTATTTATGCACTTAGTATCTTGATTCTTCCACTTAACATTATGCCAATAATCCCCTGAGGCCCATTTTCATTGTAAGAGCATCAATTCAATGATCCTATGAGTCTTTCATAATATTCCCTAATGTAAGTACTACATTGCAAACTCTAAAAAATGTTCTCATTTACAAAACATACACTTTAAAAAGAATAATACTCCCTTGATTACAAATCTGATATACATTGACACAAACAAAAATTGGAAAACAGAATTCCCAGAAGAAAAATACAATTACTCATATTCTTAATACTGAACTCTAACCATTTAAAAATTTTGTTTTTAAGTAAAATTTGACTTTTCATATGATTTGCCTGTCTCGTTTAGAGAATTATTTTAAATTGTAGAAACTCCATTTACTATGGAATGGGAAGTGCCTTTTCTTTGGCCACGTCTTTGGTGATCTCCTTCCAGAACGCAATGGCCCTTCAAATGGCTCTTGAGATTTTGAATAGCAGCGCAGGTGGGCCGCTGCTGCGCAGACAAAATACAGGATGTGGCCGGATAAGCAGCAAGTGTTCTAAGGGCCGAGGTTAAGGCTTGGGACCTAGCAGGACCCAGGATAAATTCTGGCAGGGCCCACTTGTCCTCACGCTGGTACATGACCCTAGAATGCATTCCCATTGCAGACAGCTGTCTGCAAAATACTGGGAGAAGCCTGGGGAAGTAGATGAAAGAGTAGATCACTGTAATTCTTCACCACTACAGGTCAAACATGTCCCAGAATGTATTCCATGGAGGGGTTTCACAGGTGTCTTGTTGGTGCTCCACTAGCAGGAGTGTCACAATTAATATCAGCACCGGCACATTATTCGAGAAAAGTCACCATGATGAAATCTGTACTTACAGAAACAGTAGGGAATAGATCCTTTACTTTTCTTTAACGTGTTTTTTTTGATTAGGTAATAAATTCTTATGTTCCAAAAATTCAAAATGTTCAAAGGGTGAGTAGTGAAAAGAATCCTTTCCATGCCTGCTCCTAGTCACCCAATTCCCTTTCCCAGTGGCAACCAAAGTCATCAGCTTTTTGTGTCTCTTTGCAGACATACAGAAGCAAATGAAGCTATATGTGGGAAGGGATCCTTCCAGTGCTGACTGAGAGATACATCAATGTAGCAGATTATCTCTGGATAAAGAGGTGCCTTGGCAGAGGGAGCAGGGCCGTCTCAACCCTTTTAACGTGTCCAAGTGCCCAGGAAGTTAATAGATTTAGGTATAAAGAAAGGCTTACTTGGTATAAGGAGGTAATGTCTGACGCTAATAAGAAGAGCTAATAAGTGAGCTGTTCCGTATCTGCGCTGCACTTAAGAGGCTAGGTAATGATCAACGGCATGTTTATTCTCTCCAAGGGTGACTGGTGCTGAGAGCACCACTACCTTCTACATGGGCAATTTTCTAAATGTAAAACATTATCGTATTCTTGTAGTATTTGAATTAGACACAGCAGTGTTTACCAAAACATTTCCTCTTAAAAGACATACTGAGAAAAAGGGGTGGGGGGAGGTAGGAGAGGGTAAAGGGAGATAAACGATGATGGACGGGGATGCGACTTGGGGTGGTGACCACACAGGACTAGACACAGGTGACATGTTGCAGAACTGTAGCCCTGAAGCCTATACACTTTTATTAATCAATGTCAGCACAATATATTCAATAAAAAATACATAAGAAATACTGAACACAATTTCAAAATCATAAGCATGATTTTTATAAGTTTCAAAGCCAAAATATTTCTGTACTGGAAAACAAGTCTAATGATGTAATATAATTTAATGGAAAAACAGCAGTACACATTTGCTTTACTGCCAAGTTTTTAAGAATACTTAAGCAAGCCATCTTTATCTTAGGGATATGAATATTTAATTTTTCCTTATCTGGAAAGACATTTGAAATAGTTTTAATCAATATATTTTTTGGAAAACTTTTAAAGCTTATCTGTGGTATCAGCTATTACCAAAAAAAAGTCTATAGTTTTCTTTTGAAATTCAGCTCATCCCTATTTGCATCTATTAATATTTCCTTAAACAATGCAGATATTAGTAGGTTATTTTATGGAACACAAGAGGCATACTCTAAAAGTCTACAGATGAGTAAATACAGGAAAGTACCAACAGAGTTTTCAAGGTGAGACAATACCCTGCCAGATATACAAATACACTACACATCTGTTGTAACTGAACAGTGTGACACAGTGCAGGGATAGACAGCGGCTCGCGGGAGCAGGCCCCGGCATCTGGAAACTGACCCGTGTGTCCAGGAAAAGAAGAAATTCTCATGGAGGCGGAGATAAGCGGCAGTGGGACCCTTGACTATTGATTTAGAACAAAGCAAAGTTACTTTACTCTTTTGAATCACACGCCCGGATAAATGCCCAGTGGATGAGAGATCTAAGTGTAAAACAAAAGCATGTGCCAAAATTAAAGGTAATACTTTTATAACATTGACCTTCCTCCACAGGACACAAAATAATGAATTAAAAAATGACAATACAGTCAAGTTTAAATATGCAAACATTGAAACAAAAGGCCACAAGCATTAAAATGTTAACAATGAGTTGGGGGAAGTAGTGTGACCTGCAGTGAAGGACCGATACCCACAACGTCTGACTTTTTACTAATGCATAAGAAAAAGATAAACAACCCAGAAGAAAATTGATCACAACACATCAAAGAGTAAAACTAAAAATCAAGGTATGTGAAGATGCCCAATTTTATGGAAATCAGTGAAATAGCGTATTAATGTTCATTCTTTAGATTATAGACCCCTCCCCGCCATCACCGCTCCCAAATGCTGATGAGGGTGAAGAGACCAGGTACATTTGTAAACTCGGTCACAGAGCAGTGTCTTTCAAAATGGAAAAAATACATCCAGCGACCTAGCAAATCTGCTTATGGGACTAGCACAGAAATACTGGTGCCCAAAGATACATTTATAAAGAAAGTCAAGACAGCATTGTTCCACTAACGAAAAACTGAAAAATTTCATAAACATCTATCAATAGCATAAACTGCTCAATAATATATGGCCTATATTATCTATGAAATACCATCAAGTCATGAATGACACATATACTAATATGGAAAGGTTTCCTAGATGCTGTTTTCTGTGTGACCGAGAAGGCGGATGAGTATACACACACATGTTTGTAAATACACAGAAAAAACGTCTACAAGGATCTACACTAAAATTTCACCAGTGGTTACTGGTGAGAATGGGAACAAAACTGGGGAAGGAGTGAAGGGAGTTTTCATTTTTACTTGATAAAGTTTTTCCACTGTTTGAATGTTTATTCAGACTATATTACTTGTTCACATTAAAAACACATCTAAGAAAGAAATGACCTTCAATTCCCCTGCATCCTGTTTTCTTTTTACTTGTTTATCATGTACAACAGAAGAGAAAGAACCTCTTTTGGTATAAATGCTTTTTTTTCATAAAATGAGGACTTCCGCAAGAAGGCATTTTAAAAGTTTAATTATTTTTTGTTGTGATGTATTCTTTACATAATGCCATCAAGTGAAATGAGGTGACCAAATACCACAATTTCTAGGGAAACTACAAAAATGGGGCTGATGCTGTCACCACATCTCAGGAGTCAGGACTCAATGACACAAAAACATGCCATTTTCCCAGTTGCCTGGAGGTCCCAGCCAGCTCGATGTCACCCTAAATACCCGCCTCCTTATTATGATCCACTTTCCCAGAGACGTGTGACCACAGGTGTCAGATATTAGCATGAACTTTTCCTGACCCCAGAAGTGGAAGGGAGAAGAAGAGAGGACGCAGGCCTGGCTTGGTGTTGACCTGTGGTGGGTCTGGTGTAGATTAAGATAGGATGAAGCCTTCAAACAGAGTAAAGTCCTCCACATTCAGGATGTCTGAACGTGCTACGTGCGTCCACACACACACACAAAATAGATAAATACCATTAGGGAAAACAAAAGAGATATCACTAGAAGAAAGGGGAGTTTCTTCTGCATACCTGGCATTATAGCTACAGGAGCCGTATCTATGGAGCAAGGCAGGCCCCATGCCCTTCGGGGACGAGGTTCGCTAGGAAATTCTACTTTCATCGGTGACGTGCTCCCTGGCACAGGAGCCGCCGCAGAAACAGCAGCACCACGATGCATGGCTGCCCTCCAGAGGCTGTTTCTAGCTCAGGGGACCAGCACGTGTTTCCAGAAAGAATTCATGTGATTGTCTGTCCTGCCACGCTCTTTAACACCTCAATTTTTAAAGATTTGATTGGTATGCACATTTTTAGGAACACACCTGCTATATAGAGCAAAGTACATGAACCTGTGAGAGAGAAACATACGGAGCACCTATGAGTTGTGGGGGCCGGACTACAGGCTCACGCAGGGCTTATTAAAGTGAATGGTGCTGGGAGGAAAATGGTGGGATATCGTGAGCTTCTGTGGCACCAATAAACGCTGGTTTAAGTTATTGTACATGTTCTGAAGGCTGAGATTCTATCCTAAGTTATGTCTACTGTGAGTCCCAAGCAGACATGTATGTGTCCAACCGGCTCTCACCAGCATGTTCTGGGCACAAAACTTTAACTGAGTCTCTTCGAAAGCAGAGCCAGGGGTACTAGTGCTTGTCTTCTGGCCCAGAAAATAAAACCAAAAAGAAACCAAAATGTAGCTCTTTAGAATGATTCAGACTTCTTTGAAACAACAACAACAGCAGCAACTTAATTTTAGAAATGTTCATTAGATGATGTTATGCTAAACTGTATATTTTTAAAAATTTAATTGTGGTAAAATACATGTAACATAAAATTTATCATCATAATCACTTTTGATATGTTAAACCGAATTTTGTCTACCTACCTTGTAAACTGTCGACTTTCTTCGTGAACTTCCATTTCTGTGCTTTTAAATTCATTTAGTTCTTTCCTAATTGCTGCCTAAATAGGAAAAAAGTAGATAAACAGAGTTGTTACTTAGGTCACATATTTCCCCAGCATATACGCATCAACGAAGCAGGCGACCCCTAATTTCTCCGAGGTAAAGGTATGATGGATGTCATGTCACGCTAACTAAAACCAGCATAGGTTTCTTTCAAGGGTCATTGACAAGGTGGCGGAAGGGGGCTTTTCCTAAACTCACCCTGGGGTCTGATCTGAGTTACACTCACCCCCCGCCCTCGATGACCACAAGGATAGTGCAGGGCATGGGGCTGTCAGAGAAACAGTATCGTTTCCCTATGAAAGGTCTGCATTTCATACCACACACGGGGACGTGGGTCTGGTCGAGCTGCCACAGAGCTGCGGAGAAGGCAGCTGCCATCTACTCTTTAATGCTGAAAGTTAAGACCACTTCAGCACAGCACTGAAAAGCTACTCAAATGAAACAGAATGTCATTACCACGGACTATTTAACGGACACAGAGTCCAGGCCACCTGAAAGGTGGGGTTTAAAGAGGTGCTTGGGTTCTTCAGGTTGCAAAGCTGAGATACTCACCACAATGTTGACATTAGTTATCTACTGACCATAGTGGTTGGATCACAAACGGGTTTTGGTTTCAACTTTGTGCTTCTCTTTACATCCTAACTTTTCTACAAAGAATAGTGCCCTTGTGTGAATGTACATTTATTAATACAAGCAGCTCCGTGATGTCTTTGGAAAATGGACTCTTCAGCCACCACACAGAATGACTTTATAAACCACGGAGAATTACTTCAGTGACAGAAGAGAAGACCTACTTTGTGGTGGGAAAAGGCAGCCTCTCTCTGGCTTTCTCCTGTCACTGGCACTCTGCAACATACACGTTGTTCTCCCAGCGCCCCTTGCAGTGTGACAGCTGAATTCTGTCGGCACAGCTTCCCTCCTCCCCTCAAACATATTCCCCGGCCCCGACAGTTTCTAAGGGGAGCTTGTGGCTGGAAGGTAAAGGCAGGGATGATTTTTTGAAAAGCAATTCTTGCTACTGATTTTTGGAAGAGATGAAGCAAGCAGAGATATCTGTGGGCCTGAGTCCCCTGTGATAAGACTGTACCTCTGGCTGCCCAGGCAAGATCAAGAGCGAGGATACTTTGTTGTAATCACTGAAAATCTTGGTACCTAGAACCAGGAACTGAAATAGTGAAGATGCTCTGTACTCCTTGTCAATTCACATCTATCAAAACATCTTCCTTGAAATGAGGTATTCTAACATGGATGGTGGCAGAGAATCCTGTCTCTGTGTTCATTTAAAATTTATCCTCTGCACATTCACGGGTCAGTGGAAGGAGTGCAAAGGAGTCCACTTGGCATCGGAAGTCGCAGACTAGTCTAACCTGGGCCTCCAATAGCAGTGTGACCCTTAGCGGGTCACTTTACTCCAAACCTGCTGTCTCATCTGAAAAATGGGGGTGAGGATTCATCACAGTATTATGAGAATCAATTACGAAACTATTTGAAAGTGCCTTGTATGCTGTAAGTATTCAATAAAATGTCATTAATGTGATATTTTTAAAAATGAGTTAAATTTTAGTTTGTGATTGTGAGGAACAATTCTTTCACTTTCATCTATAGAGTCTACTCTGGGTAAGAAGATAATGTCACTGAGGGAACCGCAAGGACAGATAAGGCAAAGTCCTTATTCTCAACGGCAGGTTGGCTACCGACCTAAGAGTCTGGCAAAAATCTGTGAAAGCATTCTTTGAGAATCAATTGCGATGTGGAAGCTACAAGAAGAGTACTGTATAGTTTATTTTTAATTGTAAATTGTGTGCCACACATTCCTTATACTGATCACACAATTCACTTACGACCATATACCTAGATAGTCAATTCAGTATTTACGGGCATATCCCACCTGCTTGTCTGCAACGTGACCTTGCCATTCCCTCGTCAAGAGGTGGAGTTTATCTCTCCAGCCCTGGATCTGGGCGAGACCTGTAACTGCTTTAACAACAGAGCACAGAGCAGAGGTGAGGCTGTGCTGGTCCGGGATGTAGCCCTTCACTGGCCTAGCATCTCTTGTGCCCTCCTTCTTGCAGGCCAGCTGCCATGTAAAACAAATGTGCCCACCCTCAGGGAACCACACTGTGAGAAACCCAAGGCTGAAGCAGAGGTGCTGGAGGACGCCACGCCACACGGATATAGGAAGAGGCCGAAGAGCAATAAGGAACAGCAAGGCAATGACGAGCTAGTGGAGATGCCCTCTGGGAAGTGGATTCTGTAGCCCCAGGCACCACCTTACTCGATGCTACATGGATTGGCAATAAACCACTGAGCTGAGCCCTTCCCGAATTCCTACCTAAAACGATTATGAACAAAGCAATGGTTGTTTTAAGTCACCACGTTTTGCAGTGATTTGTCACAAAGCAGTTGATAATCCGAAAACTACTTCAAAACTTTCATCTCTCAAATGATGAAATGGAGATCAAGTCACTTCGTAGATACCGAATGGGCATTAAGGGACAAAGATGAGGCTCATGCACTTGCCTTCTTACTTCAAGTCCTCCGCTCTTTCCAAAAGAATGAGCGTCGGAGCCTAATGCATACAGGTAGTTGCCTCAGATCCCCCTGTTGTGTGTGCTAGTTTGTAATTAGACACAATGAGTCAGTTGCAGGCAATGAATGTGACGTGAAATTACAGGAACTGGCTGCTTGAAAAAAGTATGTCAGCAAGTTGTGACTGCAGCCAATTAGAGAAATACAATACTCATTTTAAAAAGTTCACTGAAGAATGACCATAGTTTTATTCCAAGAGTTACTTCTCTTACTATCTAAAGAGATTATTATGAGAGGGGGAAACATTTAATTAAGACCCTCTGCCTTAGTGAAACACATGTACAATAATCTTAACTGTCTTCTATGCAAAGAAGACCAGAGTTTAGGCCTAATAACTCTTTGTATTTGTGTGAATGGGACTGATTTGGTTGAATGATATGGGACAGAAAGAGGTAGGCTGATGCAGTGGGACTGAAGCCCGAATGGTGCAGGGTTGGACCAACCGTGGAAAGTAACTGAGCTGGAACTAGGTATTTCTAAGATTGAAACAAATCAAGCCCCTGGAGACAGCCCTGAGACCGAATATGTAGTATTTTTTGATACTATGAGAATTACAGTTTTTTCTGAGACTTAGTTGAAAGAACATCATTGATTTTACTAAAACGATCATAAATAAGTGAAGTCGTGGCTAAGCCACCAGAGTTCTTGCCTTGTCTGCAGGTGTCAGCCTGGCCCAGGGCTTGTCGGCCCGGCGATCGTAGTCGGGAGAATCGGTGACTTCCACATACTCGTTGAACCGCAGGATCCGTCGGGCCTGCAGCTCTGCCACTGTGGGTCTCAGGCTGAGCTGCAGCGAGTGGGGACAAAGCGCTAGTTCAGTAAACCATTTACAGTCTCACGGTGGCAAGTTTTCTACAGAGAACTTCGAAGTTATGGTTAAATAAGGTCACTTTCAGATATCAAAAGAAAAAAAAGGCAGAAGCATCTGGGGATTTTCTAATAAGAACTAGAAAGCAGCGTGCCCTAATTTTGAGACTATAAAAATCGTCATTGTTAGGTAGGTCACAGTCTTTGGCAACTGTCTGCATTATGCTGTTTTCTCCAACTTGCTTGGCATCGTGATAGAGGCGCCTGTCATCCCTGACACAGGAAACGCGAACAACGCAGACACAACAAAAATCCAGATATGGGATGGCTGGTTTGGGGTCGGAATTATCAAAACAAAAGCCCTGCAACTTGGAGACATGAGAAGAAAAATTCTGGTTCCTATTTTATTAAACCCGTATATTCAGAAATGCACAAAGTTATGACACAGACATGGTCCAGTGAAGGGTCTGCCTACAGGCACTCTGTCGTGAGAGGCTAGGCACCCAGGCCCAGACTTGGTATTTATGAGATCTTGGCCACAAAAGCTGATACACAGGAACAAGGAGCGGGGACATCCTGGAGAAGTGCACTCGGTGGGGTGCTTACTACTTAACAGCAGCTGCAACCTTTATGATGCTTCTAATAATGTGGATTCCTCCTGTGGTCTCTGTTAAATTTGAATTTATTTTTCTATGTAATCTACCCAGCCCTGTATGTATTTGCTTTCTTTTCTTGATCTTATTCTCAAGCCCCGAAGTAAGGCAGAGATTGTTCTGAGACTAAAGAAACATGGCCCCTTGGTCAACAGGCACCACCCATTCTCTGCTGTTGTGGTTAAAAACATCCCCTTCTCTGGGCCTGGGTTTCCTCTTGAGTAAAACCAGAGGCTGAACTCAGTCGATGCTCTAACCGTCAAGGCACTTAAAGACCCGCAGAAGGCCTGGGTCCACACCTTGAGCTGCTTCAGCTGGGATATGACAACTTCTGTCCCCTCTAGGCTCACAAAGCCCTGGTGGGCCATGGACAAAGGAAGGAATAATCTAAGTGGTTCTGTTATGCGCTCAGTTACTGTCTCATCTATACAGTTAGATTCTTACTGCCTCTCCAGGGCAGGTGGAGTTAGGGTGGTGGAAAAACCCTGTTTCTGGGGACTGTCCAGAAGCCAAGTGACCGATGGCCATGCAGGTCACAGATTCTCCATCCAGTTTTGCTCTTCAGGATCCTGTCAGTGACAGGGTAGCTCTTAGTGATATGGACTGTCCTATACCTACAACAGGGAGCTCTGAAGAGTGGAGGCTGGTGGGGACGGGAGTTAAGGACAGGCTCTGCTGCCTCCTGGAAGGACCCAAGTGCACGGAGAAGACTACATGCATGTCAGGGGTGAGCCTGGAGCAAGGAGGAGGGGATACTTCTTGTGTGTAGCTGGCACCTACTGATCACTGAATGCTAGAAGAGCCATCTCTAGAAATTCAGTTTACAGTCTTTCTCAGCTGGATAATTACTTGACATGTAGCTCATTGGAGAAAAAAAAAGAGGCGAATAAAGGATCTTTTCCCCTAAAAATCAAAACCAAAACCTCTCAAAACACAGTCTCTAACTTCTCCATGGGAATGGAGTGTTTCTTCAGCTGTCTCAGGATGCTTCTGCTAAAGCTCGCCGGCCGGCCCAGAGAGTTGTGGGCGATGTGACACACTTCATCGCAGACGTCATGCTTTACTCAGCCTGCCTTCTCCAGGGTGAGGGGGATGCCCAAACAGTCACCAAACAAAGCTTCATAATGAAATAGAAGCTCCAATAGTGCTTGATTTTTCAGAGGCTATTACTATTTTAACACTTACAGAAAAAAGCGATAGCCCTGGCATTAGACTTATATTTTGATAAATGGTGGAAGCAGCTGCCCGAGGTAAGTCATTTGACGATTTGGGTAGCAATGCAGTAGGCAGGCTGGGTGATGTGGATGAGGAAGTTCACTTAAAAAATTATTCACCCAACTCAGATATGGAATAGTGGCAAATCTTCAGCAGTAAGAAGATATTTATTCAATATTTCTAAGACTACATGGAGAGTGTGAGCTTTTAAAAAAACTAAACATTAAATTGTTAATAATGATTATCTCTAAATGGATGAAGTTTGTGTGTTTTTTCTTTTTTATTCCCTTCTGCACTTAAATTTTTTCACACAGATTATACGTCATTTTCATAATCATTAAATGCACCTTAAAACTTGTGATTGTTACCATCAAAATTAACATGCAATTATAAAGATAATCATATTGTATTTGTTGCATTGATTTTAATTTGTATGATCAGTTAGTGGGCTAACAGGAATAATTATTCCTAACTATCAGATTTACCTGTAGAGAGCTGATGTGCATTTAAAAAATGAAGCACATCTCAAAACACACACATCATTAATGGTCATAATCTCCTTACCTTTCTGCTGAGCCTGCGTTTAAGTTCCATTTTTGCTTCTTGTTCTTCCTCTTCATTCTTTTCTGTTTATTAATGGAAGGGGAGCATGGAGACTTAGTTACTATAAATGATTTTATAATCAGAAAAGTAGATCAAGTCAAAATTATTTGACTTTAACAGATACTGATCAAACACACCAACATTTTAAAAAACTTGTCAAAAGAATTTGCAGAAAGATCATTTATTTTTAAATACATAAAATTGCATTAATTTATGTATACACATATAGTATTTTTTTCTACAAGACTGGTTTATTTACTAATTGTAACCCTTTTTGCTTCTTGATTCCTTGTTCTATTCTGACAAAACCACAGGACTGTCCATATTCTGGTAAAAGTCTTTCACTGCTGATCATCTCAAGGGCTTACAAGCACAGATGATCAGAATTCAGATAAATATTTGCTTCTAGATCTGGCCTTCATGTGACAAATCTGAGACATATCAAAAAAACGAGTTAGAACAATGTGATGCATGTATGAGTTGCTGATTTCCAATCAAATCCAAGTAAAATGCTCAATTTGTTGCTTTGGTTTCCATAGAAGCGCAACGTTCTCACTGCTTTGGACTTCGCTTTTGGACCAGGATGTTCTGAATGGGATTACAGTGGAGATGGAGCTGTTGGTGGAGGTGATTTACCTTCTCATGACTTTGTCCAAAGCCTTCTCTCTTTCTAGTACTTCACCAAGTAGTATAATTTGATGGCCAGCTTAAATGAATGCTGTCCAATGGAGAGGGTTAAGAGAAAAATGTCCAGAACTTTTAAAGAAATAAACACTATTCAGGTTTTAATGGTTGCTTATTTGATGAACTTCTGTGGCTTGCGGTAGCTCATCATTTGTTCAATAAATGAGCACAGATTTTACTCATCGGGCTTTAATACTTACAAAAGATTATCTTTTAGAAAGTGCTATTATGAATTCTATTACAGAAAAAAAAAACGTGTAAAAGCTCAACTCCAAGGGTGAACAAGAAGTCTCCTCTCTGAAAATATAATTATATTTATTTTTAAAATTCAAATAGACTTCTTACCACTAAGACTATTTTATTGTTAATAAACTATTAGCATTCAATATTTACAACATCTGGATTTGTTGGTTGAACATGCTAAATCTCCATTAGTTTTCCTTATCTTGACAGGGAAAAGTTTCTGCATTCTTCTGAAATACTAATTTTAATTCATAAGAAAGAGAATGATTAGCCTGATTTTTTTTTTTGAGAGTGAACATAAACTGAAATCACCAGGCAAGACAAGAAACAACTAGTTAGTATGCTTTTATTAAGTGTCTGTCAAGTGTCAAACAAATTTGATTATAATTCAGATTTCTTCCTATGAAAATAAGGTTACCTTTAAGGTAACCTTAAAATACATCCTTAGGGTCCAATAACTACTTTTGGGGGGTTGGATAAGGCATAGGGGCTGCACAGTCCAAACACCAAACTTACAGTTGTCACTCCAACTAGGGTTTTACAAGATCAGGCCTCTAATGATATTAACAATAAAAAAATATAACTTTTAAAACATCTTAATCAATTATCCCTCTACAGCGATTATGCTATTTTTTAAAGGTACTTTTCAAAGACAAAAAATTGGATTTCTAATACAACTTAAAACTAATGCTCCAATTTTCACGAAATATGTAAAATGTCACTTCTTTGAAGGGAATATTAGAAAAATTTGCCTTATTTAAGCATATTACACATCTTTGTGACAGCCACTTAAGTTTTTTTTTTTAAGGCCAATTACAGTTAGGGGAGTTAAATAAACATGATTTCCCCACATGGGAATTCTTTTTTAACATCAGGAGCTGACTTCCTTACATTTCCCATCTTGGCAATTATGCTTCTAATGAAGTTGGAGGAAGAGGGTTAGAGGTGGAGGGAAGTCGGCGTGACTGTTCTTCGGAGTCTCATTCAATAGTCCCTATAAAATCTTTTACAAAGATTCAAGGTTAACCTTAAACTTAGTTTTAAAAAACTCACTGAGGTTTTTTAATGTTTCCTCCTTTTTTTTTTGGCTTTATTAGAGGGCTCATTACAAAGTAGGATGTAAACCCTTCTGGTTCCTTGAGACAGGCTGGAGGAACATTCATGAAGGAAGTGATGTGGCTCATTGACAAATCTCACCCTCAGTAGCTCTCACCAGAGAAGAGGAGGGCGGATATTTCAGAATAGCCACAGGAAGCATGTGCCATAAACACACCAGCAACACAGGAGGCTTAACAGGGTGGGCACCACAGGAAAGCTGCCTAGCTAGTGAGTGTTGCCTGGAGCATTTTGTGGATGACCTAAAGAACAAAGAAACACACTGAAACACCAGCCGCTGGAGTATTATATTCTTGAGGCATCAACTCAAATAAAATAGGTTTTAAAAGGCCATTTTTGTGGGTTTGTTTCTCTTTTGTCTCTTTTACATGTTTCCGTGTGGGTTTTTTAGCTATGGGCCTGTGACAGAGCAAGGTGATAAAGTAGATGGCAGTGGAAGAATATAGATGATAGATATAGGAGTGTTTGCTGTAAAATTCTTCCAACTTTTCTGCATGATTAAAACATTTCATATA